>NC_080030.1:108935028-109613153 GCF_030020395.1 Manis pentadactyla | reverse complement strand
CTGTGTTGTTGCAAATGGCAGGATTTCATTTAGTTCTATGGCTGAGTGATACTCCATTGTATATATGCACTACATCTTCTTCATTCGCCTACCCATGGACAGTTAAGTTGCCTCTATAGTCTTGGCTGTGTAAATAGTGCTATGGTGAACATAGAGGTGCCTGTGGCTTTTCTAATTAGTGTTTTCATTTTCTTCAAACAAAAACAAAGAAGGGAATTGATAGATCGTATGACAGTTTTGTTTCTAACTTTTCTGAGAAGCCTCCAGCTGTACCAGCCACAGGGTACGAGGGCTCCCTTTCCCCAACGTCCTGCCGACACTTCTTGTTCTTGTCCTTCACACCGCAGCCATTCTGACAGGTCTGAGGGATCTCACTGCAGTTTGGGTTTGCATTTCTCTGTTGCTTTAGGGACGTGGAGCATCTTCTCGTCTGTCTGTGGCCATCTCTATCTTCTTTGGGAAAATTTGTGTTCAGATCCTCTCTCCATTTTTTAATGAGATTGGTTTTTTGAGTATTGAGTTGTAAGAGTTCTTTATATATTTTGGATGTTAACCCTTCATCAGATACATCATTTGTGAATATCTTCCCCCATTCAGTAGGTTTCCTTTTCATTATGTGGATGACTTTCCTCACCTCTTGCTTTAGCTTAACAAGGGTTGGGACTTTTTGATAAATGCATGCACACATTCACACACAGCACATGTACTTCTTGGTTCCTTTTTAAAACAGCAGAATTATCATTAATTCTAGAGAGAATATTACTTACAACATCAAATCCAAGTTCTAATCAGTATAGAGCGAAGTGACCAGCAAGCTGCTTGCTCATTTTTTGTGCCTGTGCTATAGTCTGCTCTATAAAATCCATGCAAGTCAACTTGACCCAAGGATTTTACCTACTCGCTAGATTCCTTGGTTTTCAAAGTTATACAATTAGTAACTTATTTTTTGCATGATCAATTAAAATCAAAGTTTATTTGTATTTGAAACCTTTATGAACAAGCATCTTTCTTGTTAGGTCATAAGACTGTAGTAAAGCTTCACTGACTAGGAGTAAGTTTGGAAAAACCCTATGTATTATACTGAAAAGTCTGAATTTTAGAATGTTTTTAAGGAGCCTATTTTATTACTTTTAAGAGTTGACAAATTATAAGCGAATATAAGGGTAGGCAAACTAGTGAAATTAGGCAAGATATTCAGATTAGATTTTATAATAAATGTAGCTGTATATTTTTGTCTCAGATTATCCCATAGATTTTTATTTTGAGGTTGCTTATATTGTGTTAAAAATGAAAATCTGTAATTTCATCAAGTACAAATAACAGTGTCAAAAAGTTTTGCCATAGATCAGTACTCTTACATTTTATTAGTCTCATTTCTATCCCCAGTGCTAGTACCTTCTTCTGGCACTTTTTTTTTTAAGGAAGAAATGTTTTCTATCCCTTCACAAACATTATTACAAAGGCTATGACAAATAATAACAAACTCATGATGAGATGAGAGTGCTGAGTTAGCAGCTCTACTCACACTGCTTGCAAGCTCACCGTAATTACTACATGTCGTGGACCTTCAGGGTCATTTGCTGGAGTGTTGAATCCACAAAAGTCGAGTTCTGCTGCACTAACCTCAATGTTGGCTGCCCATCAGAATGATCTGAAGAGACTTTCAAAATTATAGATGTGTGAGCGCCACCCTCAGTGATTCTAATTAATAGGTCTGTTGTGTTAAGCTATCTACAGAAGTGTTCACAGAGGCACAATTGCTAGATTATAATCATATTGCTTATATGCCTTTCATGACTAACATGGAGGGGGTATACGCTACATTGAGAATTACTTTTTTCTGAGGGTGATAGGTAGGCTATTATGTCCCTTCTCTCAGTGGTAAAAAGGTGTGTGTGTGTGTTTTGTGTCTGTAGGTATATGTATTTTAATTATAAAAATTATGTGATTTTAACAAATTAATTTCTAATGTTCCATTAAAATTTCCTTGGGTGTAGCCAATGGAAAATGAGGTTTTGCTAATATGTTTCTCTTAAAACATTTACAAATGTTTAAAATAAAAATGTTAATGAAATCTCCAAAAACCCACTTTCTGGTAAAAGTTCTCTCCTTTTCTGGTAAAAGTTTCTCTGGTAAAAGTTCCTCCTGCCCATATTGTTAGGAGGTCCAAAGACTGATATCCACATTAGACGTATGTTCATTCTGTCAAGAAGGGACTGTTACGTGGTATCTTCCTAATCTTTTTTTTGTGATTTTTATGAAAAGCAAAAACGCTTTTTGAGTCAAAAAGCTTTGGTGGGGAACATTCCTCTGTAGTTTTCATAAAAATTAATGGCCTCATGGTGTCACCACTCTTCCTAGCTATGATCCCACCATTAAACTGAGGTGATTTCCCAAATCTGTCATTATACAGAATTTGTAAGCACCCCCCTGGCAGCCGTAGTTGAGAGCCGGGAGGGAGGGCAGTATCATCTGTCCTCTTCTCAGTATGCTCACCTCCCTTCATCGCTTCCTGCATGTTCTCTCATTTTTTTTTTGACCATCTGTGATTGCTGAGATGCCCCTGAAAATATGATATGTGTGTGGCTTTTAATGCCTCTGTCATCCCCTTGTTATCTTAGCCCATTCTGCTTCAGATACGACCCACGTGCTAAAACAATTTACATTCCTTATATATAAAATACAATGAAGAAAAATATGTAAAATATACTGCAAAAAGATCACAATAGAATTGTCAGTGTAACAGATTTTGTATGTTTCTCTTCCTGCTTTTTATTTCTTTCTATGTATACACATAGTATCAATTATGTCATGAATGATCACGCTATCACTGTAATTTATATAATATCATTGTTCTTACCACCTTAATATGAGAAATTATGTAAATAAGAAAAATCTTAAGAAAATCTGTTCTTTCATAATTACTGCATGTTTTGATGTAGCTCTTTAATACTGGAAGGTGTTGAACCACAGAGCACATGTGAGTTAGAAGTGGATGCTGTAGCTGCTGATATCTTAAATCGGCTGGACATTGAAGGTATATACACAAATATTCTTAATACACGTTTTTTTTAAATTAATTACCAAAGTAGAGTAGAAAAAAATAGGGAAGAAAGCATTGCCCTGAAGGAAGTTGTTATAGAAGGAGGTTGCAGTGTTATAGATTGCGTCTGTACCTCCAATGAGGTTATTTTTTTTCATTATTTCATTCATGTGAGTATGTTTGCACAGACATGAACCTAAAGAAGTGTGACACGAAATAAATTAGCTATCATAAAATAATTTAAGATACTCTTTTAATTTCTTATTTTCAGGTTGTATACTAGGGAAGGATTCAGGTCTCTTGACTGTCACCAAATGTTTGAATCTTACTCACTTGCTGGGTTTTGGGGAACCAGTATAGAGACAGCTAAAAAAGGGTTAGCATAATAAATGTGAATTGGGGTATTTTGTCCATTTTATTACACAAAGTCGGTAGTTGCTTTTCTTAAAAGGCAGTGTTTGTGGTGTAAGTTTGCTTTTCTTGTTTTAAGCAAATGGGGTGTTTTTTTTTTAATTTTTATTAAAGTATCATTAATATACTTAAGCGAGTGTTTTTTCACTTGGACCCTTGTATTACTGAAGTATTATTGTGATTACAGCTCAAATTGGCGGAAACCCTGGTCTGCAGGCTATATGGGAAGATGAAAAGCAACGGCGAAGAAACAGAAGTGAAACTTCTCAAATCAGCCAACCTGAATCACAAGGTATCCAGTAAACTAGTAGTACTCTAATACTTTTTAAACTAGGTATTTTATTGGAAAAGTTTAAGCCGTTAAGTTTTTACCTTGACATTAGATTTTACTTTTTAAATTCTCAAATTTTTTTCTGTGTCATTGCTCTGGACTGTGATTCTTTACCTCCGCAGTGTCTCTCACTGTCTCTCTCCCCATAAGAAACTGACATCTTCATCGTCCTCAGTTTTCGCCATAGCTTGTCTTCTCACTACACCTATTTGTCCTTTTTCATCCTCTAGTATGGGTTAGCCTTCTATATTCCAAAATGAGCTATCAAGCACTCACAGAACATCATAAACCCCAACTTAGAAACACTGTGTTTAGTTCATTAAGCTTTGGAAATGTAACCCGTGAAATACTGCCCCCAAATTATTTTCCGGGTATATCATTAAAAACTCTCACTTTGAGTATCTTGTACAGCTCTAAAAAAAATACTTATTTTATTTGTTATTAAACCCTTTATTATTAAAAGAATTTGAGAGAGTTTAAGTAAATTCCATGGGTACAGCAGAATTTTTAAAGTAAAGGTAAAATAAAAGACATAATTCAAAAGGCAGATGTTTTTGATATATAGTAGTAAGCCTATATTGAAGTCCAGTTGAACTTTTTATAAGTGTCTTGTACACTAAAAATGCTTTGATAGATTTTAAGTGCCTTTTGTATCTTTTAAAATAGAAATATTTTGTTTTATAAGGGGGAAATTTCTAGTTTCAGGGTATATGATACATTTCTAGGTAGAGAACAATTTTTCTGTTTTATATTTAAGTTATAATTGTAGAACTTGATCCTGAACTGACTGTAAGTGCTTAATTTTATAGTTTCAGGAACAGCCATTTCTCTTTTGTTTGATTTTATAATAGGACTGCTTTTAAGTGGTGTTATATGGGTCAAGATAAGGATAGGAAATTGCTACCATTTTAAAAGCTACTCTAGGAGAAAGGAAAATATTTCATTCATTTGCCACCCATGTTTTTTAATGCACTTTTAAAATTCAAAGATCTCAGGTTTGTGCCGGCAACAGAAAGTGAAAAAAAATTTCAGAAGAGACTTCAGGAAGTTCTCAAACAGAATGATTTCTCTGTGTAAGTGGTCATTTATTATAGCTCTCAGAACTAATTTGATTGCTTCGTTATCTAGTGTGTTTTAAAGGGTATGTTTTGATCAAGCAGAACATTATCAGGATCTGTGGGCTGCAGCGATGCGTCCCAGGAGTTCTCTGCTGAGCTAACGCTGTTCTCCGAGGCTCTGTCTCCTCAAAGTCTTCCATGTACGCCAGCTAATATGGTAGAAGTCCACAAAGACACAGAGCTGAGCAAAGGTGAGGTTTTCTTTTCAAGTATGCAAAAGATACCATAGCAGACATCTGTATACCTAGCACTGAGATACTAGCATGTGGTTGAGTTAGCAAAGTCTTTTTTTCCTAAGAAATAAATCTCGTTGATATAACAAAAACCTCTCTCCCATTCCTTTACCTTTTCTTAGGCAGCACCATTCTGCAGTTGGTGCAAATTGCGACCATATATGATTTTGTGTTTTCCTACATATGTATGCCCACAATATATACTGTTATTTCAGGTTTTAAATTTTGCCTAGTAGTTGCCTACTTAGTATAGACTAAACAACTTGCTTTTTTCATGCAACATTATATTTTTTAACAATTTAATTGAGGTATAATTTATATAACGTGAAATTCACTCATTTTAAGTGTATACTTCAGTGATTTATAGTAAGTTTGCACAGTTGTATAAACATCTCCACATTCACTTTCAGAACATCTTAGAATAAAAGATTGCCTGCAGGTCACCCCTATTCTCGCCACCAACCCCAAGCTGCCACGACTCTACTTCCTTGTTTCTCAGGGTTAGCCTTTTCTGGATGTATCCTGTAAATGAAATCATACAACATGATCTTTCGTGTCTTGCTTCTTTCACTCAGCATAATGTTCTAAGGTTCATCCATACAGTGTCCAGCAGTGTTCCATTCCTTTACTGCCCGCACGGCAAAGTGCTGTGTAGGTGTGCCGTGTCTTGCGGACGCACTCGTCATTTGATGGTTATTTGAGTTGTTTTCACTTTTTGGCTCTTAAGAGTAATGCTGCTATAAGTCTTTGTGTGGATATATATTTTCATTTCTCTTGAGTAGATACTAAGTAGAATTGCTGGGTCATTTTGTGAATTTCCATTTAATTTTTTTAATAACTGCCAAACTGGTTTTCAAAGTGACTGCACTGTTTTACATTCCCACCAGCAATATGTAAGGGTTCCAGTGACCCCATATCCTCGCTAACACTTGTCACTTTCTGTCTTTTTTATATAGCCATCCTAGTGTGTGTGAAATGGGTCTCATGGTTTTAGTTGTAATTTCTCTCATTACTAATGATGTTGAGTAGTTAACATTATTACTTTGAAATTTATCCTTGTTCACACTTGTTTTTAGGTCATTCATTTTAGCTACTGATTAGTGTTCCTTTGAAAGACTAAATAACTATTTCTCTTCAACTATTAGGTGGCTTTTCCTCTCACACTGTTATTGACAGTGAAGACCTGTCCCCAGGGCTTCCTCCCAGCCTAAGAGTTGTATCAGGCCATCTCCTGGCAGGCTGCACCATCTTAGCTCACCTTCAGGGCAGCCTGCTGGCTCAGAGCTCTATATCCATTTGCTTTGTCTTAGCATCTGCCAGCCCCACTCTAATCAAAATACACTCAGAATTTCCATACTATTATTTTCTGTGCATTTTTAATACCCACTGTGACAGCCTCCAGCCACATTCACCTGGCTGCCTGGCTGATCAGTTGTCCCCTCACGTACTAATCATTGATTTTGTTAGCGCTCTGGGTACAACGCTGCCTAAGGTTTGCCTTAGCCATTTTTTCCCCTAGAAGTCCTGTCATTTTTAGTGCTCAGTTTTTCAGACTTGGAAGTATGTTAATAATAAAAATCTCACATTATAGTACTAAAGCCAGTATTACAGAACTACTCTATAAAGTGATCACACCCAAGTTTACATTCCCACAATGTATTAGAGCTTATATTTCCCTATGCCCCAACACATTTAATAGTGTCAGATTATAAAAATTTTCTATTCTCATTCTTTGAAATAGTATCTCCTTAGTTTAATCTGCATTTTCTGATTACTTATAAGTTTGAGCATTTGAGTGTTGTCTTTATCTGAGAATTGCTTATGCATGATTTTTGCTCATTTTTGATCGGGTCAGTAGTCTTTTTCTTACTGATTTGTAGTTCTTCATATTTTCCATATAGTAAGCCTTGGTCACTTACATTTATTGTAGAGATATTTTCTTCTAATCTAGACTTGCACTTCAAAAATACTCAAAAAATTTTTTTCAGCTTTTCCCTCTTTCGTTCCTTTTTCTTTTCTAAAACATGTTTTGCATGTTATCAATTTTATAATGTCAAACTTAACCATTTTTTCCTTTATGGTTTGGTTATTGTCCCTGGTTTATGGGTCCTTCCCTACACTGATGTAACAAAAGTTTTCATTATTAAGGCTTATGTGTGCTTACAACTTGATTTTGTGCATGGAGGTCTTCAATTCATCTGAAATTTCACTGGTGTATATAATAAGGACCTAATTGTATCTATTTTTCTAAATAAAAATAGCTAGTTGTCCCAGCAAATTTACTGAAAAGTGGGTTTTTTTTCCCTGCTTAATCCCCCCCTCATTAAAGTGCCTCATGTTGGTATCATACTATTAATTAATGTTGCTTTATACGTATTGATAGTATATCAGCCCATATGTTCCCTTTTTCAGCTACAAAATTGTCCTATCTACTTGTGATCTTTTAAAAAAGCTTTCTTGTGTTAATTTTAGTATCAGATTGTTATATTTCCAGGAAGAACCCTGTTGAGATTTTACTGGAAATTCATTGAATTTATAGACTGATTTAGGAACATTTTAAATCTTTCTAAATGTCAAATCATTTCATTGACGACATGATTATGTTTTTCATTTTTATGTAGTTTTCATTTCTTTCATTAGAGTTCTGCAATTTTCTGTGTAAAATTACAAATTAACTTTCAAATATTACATCTTCTAATGCTGGTATTTACAAAACTCCACTGACACCTTTGTATATCAGCTTTATTAGTGCTTTGTATGTCTTTTCCATTATATAGAGTCATCTGCAAATAACAATTTTATTACTTCTTTTCCCATCCTCACACTTTTTTTTGATTAAAGTATCATTGAAGTACATTCTTATGAAGGTTTCACATGAAAAACACTGTGGTTACTAAAGTCACCCATATTATCAAGTCCTCCCCATACCCCGTTGAAGTCACTGTTCATCAGTGTAGTAAGATGCCACAGAGTCCCTACTTGTCTTCTCTGTGCTACACTGTCTTCCCCATAGCTCCCCACAACACCATGTATACTAATCATAATACCCCTCAATCCCCTTCTCCCTGCCCCACCCCCCCGCACCCTCCCTCAACCCTCCCTTTGGTAACTGCTAGTCCCTTCTTGGAGTGTGTGAGTTTGCTGCTGTTTTGTTCCTTCAGTTTCGCTTCATTGTTATGCTCCACAAATGAGGGAAACCATTTGATACTTGTCTTTCTCCACCTTGCTTATTTCAATGAGTGTAACACCCTCTAGCTCCATCCATGTTGTTGCAAATGGTAGGATTTATTGTCTTCTTATGGCTGCATAATATTCCATTGCGGATATGTACCACATCTTCTTTATGCATTCATCTACTGATGGGCACTTAGGTTGCTTCCACATCTTGGCTATCGTAAATAGTGCTGCAGTAAACATAAGGGAGCATGTGTCTTTTTGAAACTGAGATCTGTGTCCTTTGGGTAAATTCCTAGGAGTGGAATTCCCACATTAAATGGTATTTCTATTTTTAGTTTTTTGAGGAAACTCCATATTGCTTTCCACAATGGTTGAGCTAATTTACATTCCCACCAGCAGTGTAGGAGGGTTCCCCTTTTTCTCCATCCTCACCAGCATTTGTTGTTCCTTGTCTTTGAATGTTGGCCATCTTAACTGGTGTGAGGTGGTACCTCATTGTGGTTTTAATTTGCATTTCCCTGATAATTAGCGACGTTGAGCATCTTTTCATGTGCCTGTTGGCCATCTGAATTTCTTCTTTAGAGAAGTGTCTGTTCATATCCTCCGCCCATTTTTTAATTGGGTTATCTGTTTTTTGGGTGTTGAGGCATTTGAGCTCTTTATGTATTTTGAATCTTAACCCCTTGTTGGATATATTGTTTACAAATATATTCTTCCATACTGCAGGATGCCTTTTTGTTCTACTGATGGTGCCCTTTGCTGTACAGCAGCTATTTAGTTTGATAAAGTCCTATTTGTTCATTTTTGCTTTTGTTTCCCTTGCCTGAGCAGATATGGTCAGATAAAAGTTGCTCATGTTTATATTCAAGATATTTTTGCCTATGTTTTCTTCTAAAAGTTTTATGGTTTCATGACACATTCCAGTCTTTGATCCATTTTGAGTTTACTTTTGTCTATGGAGTTAGGCAATAATCCAGTTTCATTCTCTTACATGTAGCTGTCCAGTTTCATCAACACCAGTTGTTGAAGAGGCTGTCATTTCCTCATTGTATATCCATGGCTCCTTTATCAATTTATACATTAATTGACCCTATACGCTTGGGTTTATATCTGGGTTCTCTATTCTGTTCCATTGATCTATGGATCTGTTCTTGTGCCAGTACTAAATTGTCTTAATTACTGTGACTTTGATGCAATTGTAAATAGAATTGTTTTCCTGATTTCTCTTTCTCCTAGTTCATCATTAGTATATAGAAATCCAACAGATTTCTGTGTATTAATTTGTATCCTGTAACTTTGCTGAATTCAGCTATTAGTTCTGTTAGTTTTGGGGTGGATTCTTTAGGGTTTTTTTTGTACAATATCATGTCATCTACAAACAGTGATAGTTTAACTTCTTCCTTACCAGTCTGGCTGCCTTTTATTTCTTTGTGTTGTCTGATTGCCATGGCTAGGACCTACAGTACTATGTTGAATAAAAGTGGGGAGAGCGGCATCCTTGTCTTGTTTCCAGTCTTAAAGGAAAAGCTTTCAGCTTCTCACTGTTAAGTATGATGTTGGCTAAGGGTTTGTCATATATGACTTTTATTATATTGAGGTACTTGCCCTTTATATCCATTTTGTTGAGAGTTTTTATCATGAATGGATGTGAATGCTTTTTCAGCATTTATGGAGATGATCATGTGGTTTTTGTCCTTTTTGTTGATGTGGTGGATGATGATGGTGGGTTTTCAAATGTTGTATCATCCTTGCATCCCTGGAATAAATCCTACTTGATCATGATTGATGATCTTTTTCATGTATTTTTGAATTCAATTTGCTAATATTTTGTTGAGTATTTTGGCATCTGTGTTCATCAGGGATATTGGTCTGTAATGTTCTTTTTCTGTGGTGTCTTTGCCTGGTTTTGGTATTAGAGTGATGATGGCCTCATAGAATGAGTTTGGGAGAATTCCCTCCTCTTCTACTTTTTAGAAAACTGTAAGGAGGATGGGTATTAGGTCTTCACTAAATGTTTGATAAAATTCAGCAGTGAAGCCATCTAGTTCAGGTATTTTGCTGTTAGGTAGTTTTTTGATTACCGATTCAATTTTGTTGCTGGTAATTGGTTTGTTCAGATTTTCTGTTTCCTCCTGGATCAGTCTTGGAAGGTTGTATTTTTCTAGAAAGTTGTCAGTTTCTTCTAGGTTATCCAATTTGTTAGCATATGATTTTCCATAGTATTCTCTAATAATTTTTTGTATTTCTATGGTGTCTGTAGTGATTTTTCCTTTCTCATTACTGATTCTGTATATGTGTATAGATTCTCTTTTTTTCTTGATTAGTCTGGCTAGGGATTTATCTATTTTGTCAAAGAACCAGCTATTTTCTCGAAGAAACAGCTCCTGCTTTCATTGATTCTATTTTTTTATTCTTATCGATTTTATTTATTTATGCTCTAATCTTTATTATGTCCCTCCTTCTACTGACTTTGGGCCTCATTTGTTCTTCTTTTTGTAGTTTCATTAATTGTGAGTTTAGACTGTTCATTTGGGACTGTTCTTCTTTCCTGAGGTAAGCCTGTATTGCAATATACTTCCCTCTTAGAACCACCTTCACTGCGTCCCACAGATTTTGCAGTGTTCAGTTATTGTTGTCATTTGTCTCCATATATTGTATTGCTTGATCTCTGTTTTTATTTGGTCACTGATCCATTGATTATTTAGGAGCATGTTGTTAAGCCTCCATATGTTTGTGCGCATTTTTGTTTTCTTTGCATAATTTATTTCTGGTTTCATACCTTTGTGATCTGAAAAGCTTGTTGGTACAATTTCAATCCTTCTGAATTTACCGAGACTCTTTGTGGCCATGTATATGATCTACTTTTGACCATGTTCCATGTGTACTTGAGAAGAATGTGTATCCTGTTGCTTTGTGGTGGAGTATTCTGTAAATGTCTGTTAGGTCCGTGTGTTCTAATCTGTTGTTCAGTGCCTCTGTCTTCTTATTTTCTGTCTCGTTGATCTGTCCTTTGGAGTGGTGTGTTGAAGTCTCCTAAAATGAATGCATTGCATTTTATTTTGCCCTTTAATTCTGTTAGTATTTGCTTCACATATGTAGGTGCTCCTATGTTGGGTGCATAGATATTTATAATGGTTATATCCTCTTGTTGGACTGACCCCTTTATCATTATGTAATGTCCTTCTTTGTCTCTTTTTACTTTCTTTGTTTTGAAGTCTATTTTGTCTGATACAGGTACTGCAACACCTCATTTTTTCTCCCTATTAGTTGCATGAAATACCTTTTTCCATCCCTTCACTTTTTGTCTGTGTCTGTCTTTGGGTTTGAAGTGAGTGTATTGTAGGCAGCATATAGATGGGTCTTGTTTTTTTATCCAGTGACTCTGTGTCTTTTGATTGGTGCATTTAGACCATTTACATTTAGGGTGATTATCAGTAGATATGTACTTATTGCCATTGCAGGCTTTAGATGCATGGTTACCAAGGGTTCGGTTGAGGGTAACTTCTTTACTATCTAATAGTCTAACTTAACTCACTTGGTATGCTATTACAAACACAATCTAAAGGTTCTTTTTTTTCCCCTCCTTTTCCTTCCTCCTCCATTCTTTATATATTAGGTATCATATTCTGTTCTCTTTGTCTATCCCTTGACTGACCTTGGGGGTAGTTGATTTGGTTTTGCATCTGCTTAGTAATTAATGTCATCTTCTTTACTGTGGTCTTATTTCCTATGGTGACAGCTATTTAGCCTTAGGAACACTTCCATCTATAGCAGTCCCTCCAAAATACTCCATAGAGACGGTTTATGGGAGGTAAATTCTCTCAGCTTTTGCTCATCTGGAAATTGTTTTATTCCTCCTTTAAATTTAAATATTCTTGGTTTGAGGCCCTTCTGCTTCATTGCATTAAATATACCATTCCACTCCCTTCTGGCCTGTAAGGTTTCTGCTGAGAAGTCTGATGATAACCTGGTGGGTTTTCCTTTGTATGTGATATTTTTTCTCTCTCTGGCTGCTTTTAACACTTTGTTCTTGTCCTTGATCTTTGCCATTTTAATTATTATATGTCTTGCATCCCTGTGTTAGAAGATCTGTACACCTCCATGGCCTGAGAGACTATTTTCTTCCCCAGATTGGGGAAATTTTCAGCATTTACCTCCTCAAAGACACTTTCTATCCCTTTTTCTCTCTTCTTCTTCTTGTACCCCTATAGTGCGAATGTTGTTCCATTTCGATTGGTCACACAGTTCTCTCAATATTCTTTCATTTCTACAGATCCTTTTTTCTCTCTGTGCCTCAGCTTCTTTGTATTCCTGTTCTCTAATTTCTGTTTAATTTACCGTCTCCTCTGTTTCATCAAATATGCTTTTAAATCCCTCCTTTGTATGTTTCATTTCAGATACTGTATTTTTCAAAATTTGTGTCTCACTCTTGAATTCCTCCCTGAGTTCTTGAATATTTTTCTGTAGCTCCATGAGCATGTTTATGATTTTTATTTTGAAATCTCTTTCAGGAGGATTGATGATTTCAGTTCGACTTGACCCTCTTTTGGGTGTTTTGGGTGTTTTGGTTTGAACCAGGTTCCTTTCACATTTCTTATTTGTAAGTGGCACCCTCTAGTGTCCAGAAACTCTGCTCCCTGTTGCTGCTGAGCCCCTGGAGCAATGGTGGATATAGGCGAGGGGCTCATGAAATGCTGGTGCCTGTCAGGAGGAAAGAGCTCTTTCCTGCTTCCCACTGCAGTGTCTGCCTCCACTGCCAGGGCCAGTGGGCCAAGCACTCAGGGAGAAGTCTCTATACTTTGCACTTGTGTAGCTGCCGTAGGCGGGGCCACCCTCTGGCTGGCCTGGCGCAATGGCAGGGGCAGCCGGTTTGCAAGCCAGTGCCAGCCTGGAGGAAGGAGCCAGCAGGCTACATATGCGGTGGGGGGCCTCATAGCTACGTTGCCAGCCAGGGTGATGGAGCGCCTGAAGCTCCTGACAGTTCTCAACCTGCTGGGCAGAGTGCTCCTGGACAATTTTGTCCACCTGTTCTTTCTTCTGAGCAAGTCCTGTGCAGTCCTTCCCCCCTTAGCAGCCCTCTCACTGTTAGGAAGTCTCTCAGACTGCCAACTTTCTTTAGTCCCAGAGTGGCCGGTTGTGGGCACCTGTTTTCCACAAGCGGATGGAGTCTCTGTCTCTTCAAGTATTCCACCTGTCTTAGTTTTACAATCCCATTAATCTCCAGAGCACCATGTAATGTAGGTTTGTGCTCCCAGAGCAGGTTTCCAGGGCTGGATGTTCAACAGTCCTAGGCCTCCACCCCCTCCCTGTTCCATTTTTCTTCCTCCTGCTGGTGAGCTTGGGTAGAGGAAGGGCTTGGGTCCCTCTGGATCATGGCTTTGGTACTTTACCCTTTTCCTCGAGGTATGCTGGTTTCCCCAGATGTATGCAGTCTGCTGTAGCCTTCTTTCCTGTTGCTCTTTCAGGATTTGTTGTATTTGCTATATTTTCATATTATGTGTGGTTTTTGGGAGGAGGTTTCTGTCTCATCTCTCACACTGCCATCTTTAAGCCTCCTGGAGCCATTTTCTTAAAACCCTGTCCTCATACTTTTTAAAAAAAAGTTTGAATGCACTGCTTAAGGAACCTGTAGGATAATACTAAGTAGAAGCAATAGTGGTCTTTTTCCTAGCTTTAAAGGGAATACTTCATCATTAAATATGAAATTTACTATAGAGTATTGGTAGGTAAACTTTAATCGGGTTCTTATCTCTTCTATTTCTCATGTGTTAGCAAGTTTGGTTTTTCAAAAATCATGAATGAATATCACATTAAATTTTACAAGAAGTTCTTTTCTGAATTTATTGAAATAGTCACAGTTTTTCTTTGACTCTATTAATGTGGTAGCTACATTAAACTAATTTTTATTTTCTAATGTTAAATTTTTGCACTCCTGAAATAAGCCCAGTCACAATGAGTCATGTTTTGGAAGCTTTGCTATATCTCCTTTGCTAACATTTTGTTTAGAATTGAAAATTTTTTTCTCATAATTGAGAAAGATTCATACTTGGCCCTATTAAATGAGTTACAGTGCTTTTCCTCTTTTTCAACTCTCTTTTCAAGAATTTTTATTAGATTGGCATGATCTATTTCTTGATAGACTGCATTTGTAAAACTCCAGATTTACATAATTTGTGTGGGTAGATTTTGTGTTGAGGGGTAGGAGGTGAAGGGAGTGGATTTTTAGCTAGTAATTCAAATTCCTTAATTTGCACAGGTCTACTCAAGGCTTCTATCTCTGTTTGAATCCGGTTTCGTATCATATTTTTAAGAAATTATCTGTTTTACCTGATTTATCCATATTTTTAATATAAAGTTTTTTATAGTTGTAGCCCAGGGAGTTAAAGGGGGTTCCCTTCCTGGGACAAGTTCCCTGTGAATCTGGTGAATCCAGAGGAGGACCAGGGGACCAGAAGGCTGGATCTGTATCTCCCACTGCTGGCGGGGGCCGCCTAGCCGGGCCGTGCACCATCTGGCCCTGTGCGGCCACATGTGCACTTGCTCCTCCGCTCACCCCTTCTGGGAGGGGCTCTGTGGACAGGTGCCTGGGGACTAGCAGACACCAGACCAGTCACTTACCAGGGGCAGGTGGGAGGAGAGAAGGGCTGTTTCCTCCCCACTCCTTGCCCCAGATCATCTGGAGGCTCTGCTGGTAAACATCCATTGGTATGTAAATGGACTAAGGCCAGGTGAGAAATTAATGTAAATTCTGCGTGAAAACTTCCATTTACCCACAATAGTATTGCTTTTGGGTGGGGGGATCATTAATATACAATTACATGAGCAACATTGTGGTTACTAGATTCCCCCCATTATCAAGTCCCCCCAACATACCCCATTACAGTCACTGTCCATCAGCGTAGTAAGATGCTATAGAATCACTACTTGTCTTCTCTGTGCTACACAATCTTATTACTTTAACATCTCTCCTTTACTTGGGCCCTTTCCCTTTTATTTTTAACACTTTATGTATGCTTTCTATTTTGTTTTGATCATTCTTGTCTATTTTATTAGTCAGAGAACCAGCTTCTGTTTTTACTGATCTTCTGACTTCGTCTTTCGCTTTGGAAGGTGGTGTTTTTCAGTTATTTGTGTCTCTGTTCTTTTGTTTTGACTGACCACTCTCTGTTACCCTAGCCATGTCCTCAGATGTGTCAGAAATGTTTGTTCTTGAAGCTTTTAACTCTCTTTTAAAATCTGTTGCAAGCACTTAGTTTTAGGTCTGAATACCAGAAGCAGAAAAATAGAACTGTTTTCCAGTTAACTCTCTTATTTATAACTGCCTCCCATTTTTTTGCTATATAGTCTTTTTTTTTTTTCATTGAAGTATAGTTGATATACAATCTTATATTGGTTTCAAGTACAACACAGTGGTTCACCAGTTACCCACATTATTAAATCCTCACTCCCTCTAGTGCAGCTACTATCTGTCAACATAGGAAGATTCTACAGAATCACTGGCTGTATTCTCCATGATGTACTACATCCCCATGACCATCATATGATTGAGAATTTTTGTGCTCCTTTATCCCCCACCCACCCAGTCCCTCCTCCATGGTAACCACCAGTCCCTTTTTAGGGACTGTGAGTCTACTGCTGTTTTGTTCATTCTGTTTTGTTTTTAGATTCCACAAATAAGTGAAATCATAGGTATTTGTCTTTCTCTATCTGGCTTATGACACATAGCGTAATACCCTCTAGGTCCATCCATGTTGCAAATGTCAGGATTTCTTTTTTTTATATGGCTGAATAATACTCAATTGTGTATATGTACCACATCTTCTTTATCCATTCATCTATTGATGTACACTTACAGAATAGCTTGGCTATTATATATAGTGCAGCAATAAGCATACGGTTCATGAATCTTTTCAAATCAAGGATTTTGTTTTCTTTGGGTAAATTCCTAGAAGTGGAATTATTGGGTTGTATAGTATTTCTGTTGTTAGTTTTTTTGAGGAACCACCTGCACACTGCTGTCCATGAGGGCTACACCAGTTCACATTCCCTCCAACAGTGTAGGAGGGTCCCCTTTCTCCACATCCCCGCCAATACTTGTTATTTCTTGTCTTTTGGATAGTGGCCATTTTAACTGGTGTGAGGTGATATCCCATTGTGGATTTGATTTGCTTTTCCCTGATGATTAGTGATGTGGAGCATCTTTTCATGTGCCTGCTGGCTATCTGTATTTCTTCTTTGGAGAAGTGTCTGTTCAGGTCCTTTGCCCATATTTTATTCGAGTTATTTGTTTTTTTGCTATTGAATCTGCTTATAATCCTTTGCCCCCTACTACTGTTTGTTTTTTTATTCTCTATCTTTTGCTTTGACTAAATTATGAGATTCATTTTATCATTTTCCTTAAAATTATTTAACCCTTCTTTACATTAGAACTTCTATAAAAGTCACATGTTGAAATACTTGTTTTTAGATTATGATTTGAAAGCTTTCTGAGAAATACAGATTTAAAGTAGAATGAATTTGTGATTTTTAAACCATAGACAATAAAGAATTCTGTTATTCAAATAAGACAGTGTCTCTTCTTTTCCCTTTGTATATATTAATGTGCAATGGTTTTTATCAGCACAGTATAACTATATAAGCTAGGTGGGATTAAAGAGGCTAAAGAGATTTTAAATATTTAGTGAGTCACAGATTTAAAGTTTCCATGCAGTTTTAACTTTTTTCATTACTCCATGTGATTAATAGATTTGAAATCTTATGTTTTTATTTAACATATATCACTAACACGTCAAAATTTTAAATAGGTTTACATTGTAATGATTCTAAAATAAATTTTAGAATTCACACAAGTTCTAAAATTTTAGATTTAATGTTCTCATATTCTTCATCATCTTCAGGTCACATTAAATACAAAGTGGAGGAAGCTGTTATTAATGAAGAGGCAATTTTGAACGTCATGGAAAATAGTCAGACTTTTCAGCCTTTGACCCAAAGACTGAGTGAGTCAGCAGTTTTCTGTAAGTAACAATTCTACCGTAAGTTTTCAGTATTTTAAATGAATGAAAGTGCATGTGTGAATGGAGGTATTTATTTCTTTGATTTGAAGAGGGTCATGTTGCATGCTCAATAAATCCTTACTCAGTATAAAAATGAAACTTTGTATTAAATTAAGTAGCTTTGTTTTTTGTTTTCCACACAGCTTTTTCTAAAAAGCAATTATGAAAGAAAAACATCCCTTTTTTTTTTTTTAACTTCGCTTTGGTTTGAGGAAGAGTGTACTGCTTTAGGCAGGGGAATGCACTTATTTTGCATTGAAATTCTCCAAAGTACCTTAATAAGATACTATAATGAATTGATTATTGGTCACTATCAGGAATTTCCCTGGACAATTCCTTTTAGACCATTACACTGTTAGCTTAGAGCATCACAGTTACTGTCCCCTATGTACAGGCACAGACAGTGGCAGTTACTCCTGAGGGTCTTTGCATCTCCTGAATGCATTTCATTAGCATCATAAGCCATTTGCTAGATTTCATTTCAGTAATTTATTCTAAATTGCTTGACATCTTTTTCAGAAATGTATTTTAGAATTTCATTGCAGAAAGTGAGATATCATTGAACTTCATGCTTCTTGTTTTGCTTGGTATAATGATTTTATGTTTCTGTCCTTGCTCACCTTCTGTTTTTCATTCTTATTACACCAAATGAGACTCCACGTCCGCTGTGACCCCAGCCCTCTACAGTGCCTTCCCTCAGGTACCTCCGTTTTCATTTGAACGGAATGTGAATTGGCTGACTAGGGACAATAACAGAATTGTACACAGTCCCATTTCAAGAACATTTTAGAAAGAGTAAGAAACTTTTCTTTTTCAAATGCTTGGCATATGCAGAAAAAAATGATCCAAAGACCAAATTAAAAATTAATTTGAAATGTTCTATCTCTCCATCTGAATATGCACACACACACACTCTTTCTCTCATATTATGTTCTAGTTGTAAAATATAAATGGAAAAAAGAAAAACATAGAGAAAGTTGCGGAATTCAGAAAGACAGGCATGTCCTTATTTCACTACATTAGGCAAATATAATGTATCGTCAGCAAAATATTCCACCCTAGTACTAGTGAAAGATCTGAGAGTCAAATATCTATAATTCATTTGCTAATATTAATCTTTTTTAAAAGCATGAGGCAAGAAAAATAAAACAAACTACAATTCTAGGTTTAAGAAATGAAATTTTGCCAAAATGGCTATGTAAGTAAATATCTTTATTTTTGCCTTTACATTTGGTAGCATGATTGAACCAATTTCTTTAATGTCAACAAAGAAAACCCAAAACTTGCTCTTTTAATGAATGGGGAATGCCTTATCTCATTTTATAGAGCAAGAGGTTGTGTGATTAGATAAGAACAGGTCCCCATCTTCATGGTCTTTTTCTTCTTTTTAATAATATCTTCTACTGAGACGTAACTCACATACCATAAAATCCACCTTCTAATGTGCAGTTCAGTGATGTTTAGGATATTCATGGAGTTACGTAATCATTACCACGTCTAATTCCAGGACATTTTTATTACCCCCAGAAGAAACCCTGTCAGCAGTTCCCCATTCTCCCCTCCTCTCAGCTACTGGCAACCACTTATCCTTTTTCTATTTTGCTAATTTACCTATTTTGGGCATTTTATACAAATGGAATCATGTGACCTTTGTTTCTAGCTTCTTCGCTGAGCATGATCTTTTCAAGGCTCATCCATGTTGTAGCGTGTGTCAGTACTTCATTCCTTTTGTTGCTGAAGAATGTCCGACGTGTGGGTTCACCGTATTTCATTTATCAATTTTCAGCCGCTGCATACTTGTGTTGTTTCTACTTTTTGGCTATTATGAATGATGCTGTTGTGGTCATGATTATGGGTTTTTGTTGTGGACACGTTCTCAGTTCTCTGGGTGTGTGCCTAGGAGTGGAATTGCCAGGTCCCGTGGTAACTATGTTCGGCATTTGGAGGAGCTGCCACGCTGTTTCCACAGCAGCCGCACCAGCAGTGTGAGGGCTGCAGTTTCTTCACATCCTTGCTAGTACCTGGGATTTTAGCAACCCTACTGCCTATGAAGTGGTATCTCATTTTGCTCTTCAAAGTCTTTAAAGTAATGTTATTAACCACTTATAAACTTTCTTGTGTTTTTTCACTACAGGTTTCATTTCACTATCCTGTAAGTGAGAGATAAGATATTCACATGTATCATTTTTAAGTTATATCCTTAGCATTAATTCATATGTTTATTACATATTTTATATTTCTTTTGAACACTTGTTACCATAATTGGCTAGTGCTCCTCAGGCTTAACTGGGCAGTAAAAACCTGACTGCTTGTTAAAATGCATGTTCCCAGGCCCTACCTCAGATACTCTCATCCAGTAGGAAGGGGATGCTGTCTGGAAATCTGTTCACTAATGACACAGAATCATTCTAATGCAGATGATCCAAGGATCACACTGTGATGGAAGAGCTGCATCAACATACAAGTCTTTGCACTAGCTGTATTCTTCGAGTATGTGTCAGTGTCTGTGACAACTGGTCTGAATTGTTAGACTATTTAGAAAACAAGCTGTTTATTGGTGATGCTTTCCTTGTTTTATAGTGGAGAGCAGTCCTGATGAGGCTCTGGTACATCTTCTTGCTGGTTTGGAAAATGATGGATATCAGGGGGAAAGGCATAGGATGCCGTCATCATGTGCTCTTGGAAACATCAAGAATCTCCAAAATAGTGATGATGAAGAAAATGAACCACAGATCGAAAAAGAAGAAATGGAGCTTAGTTTGGTGATGTCTCAGAGATGGGACAGCAATATTGAAGAACATTGTGCCAAAAAGAGGTAACTTTTTAGTTATTTTAGTTACTTTAATAACTTCCTATTGTCATTATCACAAATTATTTCTTCTGTTATAAAATACCTCATAAACTAAACTGGCTTCTTTTAAATTCCTTTTAAGTAGTTCTTTGTTTTTCATGTGGCATAAACTTCATATTCCAAGCAAAATAAAATTGTGCTACATGTAAAAAAAACCCTTACTTTTATTTATTTTTTTCCAGTTTTGAGGTACAATTGACAAGCATCTTTGTATGAGTTTCAGGTATATAGCATGAAGGTTTGACTGACATATGTCATGAAGTGATTGCCACAATAGGTCTTGTTAACATCCATCATCTCATATTGATATAATAAAAAGAAATGGGGAAAAAAAGAATTAATTTTCTCCTTGAGATGAGAACTTTTAGAATTCACTCACTTAACAACTTTCATATATATCACACAGCAAAATGGTAACTATAGTCATGTTGTGCATCACATTTCTAGAAATTATCTTATAACTGGAAGTTTGTATTTTGACCATCTTCCTCCAACTCCCCCTTTCCCATAAACCTAAGTTAGAAATCATCTGTCCATATATATACAGTAATTATATGTGTAGATTTAATAAATGGGACAAAAAAGAGAAGTGCCTCCTCTCCTTATCCCAGAACTTGGGAAAAAAGAATTCCTCTGAGAGTTTAAATGTTATGGGTTGGAGTAACAATTATAGTGGTAGCTTGAAGATAAGGAATGGATTCTAGGTCTGATCAGACTTAAGGAATAAATTTTAAAAGTAAATAAATCAATCTCAGAAGCCGACACTGGTCACATTGCTCAAGGAATGGCCGAGATAGCACAGCGGCTTTCCAGATCAGGTTCCGAGGCTGCCCCGGGCTGTATGCTCTCCGGAGCCACTGAGCAGACCTCCTGTGAACTTCTGTAGGTAACACTAAAACTTCTGAAGTCTGTGTTTGAAATTTTTGTCTGCAAAGCCATTATTGAAAGATAAAAGAGGTTAATTCATATACATATATATCACATATATTTATGTATATCAAGTATTTGTAATATTCCTCTAGTTTCTCAACACTACCTAATACAAAAATAAAATATCTGATCCCTTCTGTTGTCTGGGTATATATCAGAGTACTCTCTTCTATATTTTCACGGTATGCTCCATTCTGTGAGGAGGAAATTCAAATATTATTTCATACCTTCTTCCTAGTTTCATGAACCCTTTGCTGTCACGGTGATAAATCATTCAAAGACTCAGCTCCTTGACCTTTGAGTACGTAATGTTACCTGGTCCAGACAGAATCAGTGTTTGATTTCCTGACAGATTTGACCCACTGCAGTGTCATAAAATGCCTTTTGCTGATATTTCCTAGTCTGTTATAAAAAAAAAAGAGGTAAGGTGAAGAAATAGAATTTCTTTGTAGCTAGTCCACAAATTGTCAAATTTTTTTGTATAAACTTTATAAATATTTTCATAAGCTATCCTGTTGGGAAGTTCCTCAACCACAGCAACCTCTCTCGGAGCGAAGGGGATCCTAAACGGTAACCGTCAGTGCTATGAAATGGCTTCGGCCTTGTTTCTCTGTTCCTTATTTCTGTGATGACACCACTTTCCCCCAGCTTTTGAAGTTGGCATACTTCAGTGTCATATTTGATTGGCCCTCCTTTACATCCCTGTTTGTTGTTAAGCCCTATGAATCAGCAGTGTCTCCATGGCCTCTGTCTGTCCTTTCACCCCGTTCCTTCCCATTTATCTGGAGCCTTCAGCACCATTTATCTGGAATACTCTGATTCACTGTTTAACTGGTTTCCTTGTTTCCAGTCCTGTTCATTTCCCTTGCACGGGGGGATAATTACAATTATTAAAGTCACACTTTGTGGGCATTGAGAAAGGCAGGCAGACAATATCAGCAGTGTTGAGTTCCATTGTGCTCACTGTCTTTATATTCTCTTTATTTATCCTTTTTAAACATGGTTACTTAGCAGAAATGTAATTATATTGAGTCTTAATTTCAGCCAGACATTTAACAGTCTTACATAACATCTTGTGGATAAGGAGAAAATGTGGCAATAGTGACTGATTAGGTAGGTTCACAGGGAACTTACAGTATTTTGCTATCAAAAACCACTTAAGTGTTGGCTGTGTCCCAAGTATCATGTTAGGTTGGATTGAGATTGCCACAAATAACAGAGATTGGTAATTCACTGCATGACAGAATATAGCTTCAGAAATATCTTTAAACTAAATAGATAAGACCTCATAAAGTGGAGTCATATGTTTAGGTTCAGTCAGCCCACCTCACAAACATGACAGACCTCAATTTAATTCATTCTGGGCTTAATGGTTTCTGTGAGAAAGCCATTGATTTTCCTTCATTAAGAGCACCAACAAGTCTATAGTGTTGTATGTCTGCCAAAATACAATTTAATGGCTACCAGCTATACCTGGGGTAACATTTATTATTCTAACAGATTTTGGATTTTATTAATTAAATAGTATTTATTTGATGTATTGAATACTCTCTGTAATAAATTATATTGCTTCCTTCATATTTTAGCAGTTTGTTGACTATGTGATACTTCTCTTTGATTGATCTTGTGGTATTTTACTTTTTCTTATTTTCCATTTGTTTTCCTTTTTCTTCATTGTTCCCTCATTTTGTTTTGGTATTGTTCCTTTGATATTGCCCTCAATGTATCGTTAGCGTTCCTTCTACAGTTTCCTAGGTTATGCTTTGTTTAGCTGTTTTCACTTTCATACCTGTATTAAGTAGATACACATTCAAGTACATAAAATTCTTACAAAGTCATGATGCAGGTAGTGTCAGCCTGTTTAAAATAATAGGCATGATTCATTCCCTGAGTAATCTGTGTGTGTTATTCGACTGAATGAATTTTGTGAGAACCATACCCAGGTTCATCTCAGAAAAGCAAACCTAAACATTTCATAAGTGTATATTAGAGATTGACTTCTAGAAATACAATGTCTAGACAAGGAGTCATTTAATCTGCTCGCGTTTTGGATGTTCATTCTGCCTTAGTACCATGCCTCCAGAGTACGGAGAAAGGAAAGGAAGGGGAGAAGAGGAGGCTGGAAGGACCTGTGAACATGGTCACTTTCAAGGAGCAGCAGAGAGATGTTTGGTCCAGTTAGAGAGGAATTACGGGGTAAATACCTTCAGATGTTTTAAAGGTTACCAGGTGGAAAATGACACGGACCTGCTACATGGGGCTGGCTGCACAGGACAAAAGCAGGAATAATGTATGAAAGTTGGAAAGAAAGTTTTTTTTCATATAGGAAGAAAAACACTAACAATTAGAGCCATTAACAATGAAAAGGATTACCCCATGAGACAGGAAGCCCGTTAACATGGAGAATGTCAAAGCGGAAATTGTGTTGAGTCTGTTAAGAATCAGGTTTTTTTGCATTGGGTAGAAAGTTAGACTAGATGACCTCTAATAACTCTTTCAGCTCTTAAGAGAGTGATTTTAGGAAAAATTGTGATTTGGAAAAGAGTTAATGAAGAAACTGTTCCACATATAATAAAGAGATATTTTCAAGTTTTTGAGACATGAGAAAGAAAAAATTAGGTAGGTATGGATAGAAAGTAAATTTCCCGGTTCGGATAGAAGGAAGGTATCAAGCTAGAATCCAGTGAAGAAACTTAAATCAATATGAGATGAAACTAAAGAGAGTATCCATCTGGGCCCTCGGGACACTGCCTTAGAGCCCCTGCCGGGACTGGTTCAGCGCCTTTCCTGCCCAGTCCCACTGGACCCATGCTGTTTTCCCTTTCGGCCCTGACCCAAATACCCCTTGCCCACCTTTCTGCCTGTTTTTTCCAATTCCTACTGTAGTGATTGTGTATTTATGGAGACTTCTCAGACCTGCTAGGATGCTACCTTTCTAGAAATTACCAAGTTCTCACTCAGGCTGTTGCAGTGATATGTCCTATGACAGGATGAAGGGAGGAGTGTGAGGAAGAACATGGTTGGATGTGGAAGTCCAGGATATTGTGGCACTTTGAATGCAGGCACAATGGTGTCTTCTAGCTCACATGGAAGGGATTATAAAGTCTGTTTATAGTAACTTTTAGGACATCACCTAAAGCAAAGTAAATCTGCTTTTCTTAAAATTTTCAAATCTTTTTTTGGTTTTATTGTTATAACATAAAATTGGGCAAATTATTTGAGTCTGACATACTTTTTTCTAATGCTAATACTCACTAACGAATCTTAACATTTTCTAGATCACTGTGCAGAAACACCCAGAGAAGCTCAACTGAAGAAGATTCGTCTTCAGAAGAAGAGATGGAGTGGAGTAGTGACAGTTTGCTTCTAGCCAACCTCTCTATACCTCAGCTTGATGGAACTGCAGATGAGAACAGTGGTACGTGACCTCGTCCACTGCGAGAGTCGTGGTACTTAGGGGCTGAAAATATATTTTATTCTGAAACTATGACCACACTCCCTGTGCAGTTGGCTAAGTGAGGCCATAGCAGCACGGTCATGTTTTGTCCTTTTCAGGATTTTTTTCTTTTGAAAGAATGTAGATATGTGATTTTATTTCTAAGAGGATACCATTTGTTAATCACTAATTTAAAGCTTATAAACTTCAATCAGCTTATCCTGTTAATATCTGTGTAGCATAAGAAACTACAAGAAATATGCTCAGCTTATTTGAAGTAGTCATGAAAAGAAGCACATTATTTTATGAAAAATTTTCAGGTGACAGTATTTTTCCCTTATTCCCCCAAAAGTCACTAGATATTAATATAATCTGTTTCTGATCACAGGAATGTGTGTTTAAAATAATGACTAATCATCAATATAACTAACTCTTGACTATTTAGATTGAGTAATTACCCTTGTGATAGGAGTACCCTTTTTTTGAGATTACCATTTCAAGCATACAAACTTAATTTCATGTTTCTTTCATGGTGATGGTATTGTGGTATGGGAAGACATTCTAAAAATCGAAAGAGTGGAAATGAAATCTTTTTCTTCTGTTTCAGACAATCCACTGAACAACGAAAATTCCAGAACCCACTCTTCTGTGATCGCAGCCAGCAAGCTGTCTGTAAAAACTTCCATCTTTCACAAAGATGCTGCTACATTAGAGCCCCCGTCTTCAGCTAAGATCACCTTTCAGTGCAAACACACAAGTGCCCTTTCTTCCCATGTTCTGAACAAGGAAGATTTAATTGAAGACCTTTCACAACCACACAACAAAGAAAAAGGTCTGGATCATTCAGCTGCTGCTGTTACAAGCGAAAGCACTTACTCTCTGAAATACCCTGGATCTGTAAGCAGCACTGTCCATTCAGAAAACTCTCAAAAAGAAAGTAGCAAGAAAGATACCCTCCCAGTATCTTCCTGTGAAAGTAGTATTTTTGATTATGAAGAAGATACTCCATCTGTTACAAGACAAGTACCAAGTAGAAAGTATACAAACATTAGAAAAATTGATAAAGATGCCCCTTTTATACATATGAACCGTCACGCTAGCGAAAGTACATTGAGCAAAAATTCTTTCAACTTTACTGACTCAAGTCATTCAAAAAGAAAATCAGCCTCTGAAGGAAGTGAAAAAAGACACAGTACAGCTATGAATAGCTTGTTCCCTTCATCATTGACTGAAAACTGTGAGCTGCTGTCATGCTCAGGGGAGAATAGAACTGTGGTACATTCTCTTGATAGCATTGCTGATGAAAGTGGACTGAATAAGCTTAAAATTAGATATGAAGGATTTCAAGAACATAAAACAGAAAAGCCAAGCCTCAGCCAGCAAGCAGCACATTATATGTTTTTCCCCAGTGTTGTCCTCTCTAACTGTCTCAGTAGGCCACAGAAACTCTCCCCTGTCACATACAAACTACACCCCAGCAATAGGCAGTCCCGGTTAAAAATGAACAGGAAGAAGTGTATAGGTCACCAGGAGACGTCCACCAAAACTAGTGAGACTGGACCCACAAAAGAGAACTGTGTGCAAAGTCTTCCTTGTTACAGTCACCCTGAGAAGGATGGCACATTGGCTGATGATGTGATTAAAGTCACTCGTGGAGCTTTTGAAAATAAAACACCTATGGACAGTTTTATAGACTGCCCTTTTGGAGATGGAACGTTAGACACTGAGCAAACCTTTGGATTGTATGGAAACAAGTACACGCTTAGAGCCAAACGCAAGGTGAATTATGAAACTGAGGATAGTGAGTCGGGTTTTGTAACACACAACGCAAAAATCAGCCTACCTCATCCCACAGAAATTGGTGGAAGTATAGATGGAAATCTCAAATCTCGAAAACGAAGAAAAATGTCTAAAAAGCTGCCCCCTGTCATCATAAAGTATATTATTATTAATAGATTTAGAGGGAGAAAAAATATGCTTGTGAAGCTAGGAAAAATAGACTCTAAAGAAAAACAAGTAATATTAACAGAAGAAAAAATGGAACTGTATAAAAAGCTTGCACCTTTGAAGGATTTTTGGCCAAAAGTTCCTGACTCCCCTGCAACCAAATACCCCATTTATCCACTAACACCAAAGAAAAGTCACAGAAGAAAATCAAAACATAAGTCTGCTAAGAAAAAAACTGGTAAGCAACAAAGGACAAATAGTGAGAGTATTAAAAGACCTTTGTCTTTCAGGAAAAAACGGTCCCATGCTGTTCTTTCACCCCCCTCACCATCTTACAGTGCTGAAACCGAAGACTGTGACTTGAATTACAGTGATGTTATGTCTAAACTAGGTTTTCTTTCTGAGAGAAGCACAAGTCCCATAAATTCTTCTCCACCTCGCTGCTGGTCTCCTACAGATCCAAGAGCTGAAGAAATTATGGCTGCTGCAGATAAACAAGTGATGCTTTTTAAGGGTCTTAATGCACATAGTAGCAAGACCGTTAATTCTCGTATAGAAAAAAACAGACGAGCAAGAGCACAGGTTAAGAAATCAAAGACTAAGCTTGTTAATCCCCCTGTAGTTACCAAGAAAAGGAACAAACGAAATCAGACAAATAAACTAGTAGATGATGGGAAAAAGAGACCACGAGTGAAACAGAAACAAAAAACAAATGGGAAAGGTACGCCAAGAAAGCACATAACGTTTAAGGATGAAAAGGTAAAATCTCAGCCTGTGCTGAAATATCAGCATGTGTCTGAGTCCCCCAGGAGTCCTGGAGGCTCTCCACTGCTATTCAAACAGAGAGAGGTGTCACCAGCAGGCTCTGCTGTAGGGCCTCCCCTGTCTGCCCCACTGCCCACTGGAATCCATGCACCACAGAACTCACCTGGCTGCTTTTCTTCTTTCTTAGAAAGCAAGAAGCCTGGAGGTGTGCAGACATTCCCCAGTTCACGAGATGATGTGTATTCATCGGTTGTTTGCAGCTCTTTGGGACCTGGAATCTCCAAAGTTAACGTTCAGAGATCTCATAATCAAAGTGCTATGTTTACTCTGAAGGAATCAACCTTAATTCAAAAAAATGTATTCGACCTTTCCAACCGTTTGTCTCAGGTAGCACAGAATACACAGACATCTCCAGGTATAATGTCTCCAAAGACAGAAGATAGTGCAAATACACAGAAAAACTACTTGTCATCTTTTGGAAAATTAAGTGAATATCATAATCCCATAGACCCAAAGCCAGACCAGATGTGTGCCCCTGGTTTTTTGCACTGCAGAGACAGTCAGCAGCAGCCTGTATGCATGGCAGAGCCTCCAAAGCCCAGCGAGGCCTGTCCTCCCGGAAGTGCAGCAGCGGACGAGAGCCAGACATCTGACAGCTGCCCTGTGACTTCCTGGAGAAGCCCGATCAAACGGATCGCGTGGGGGCAAAAACAAAGAGGCTTTGTTTTAGATATGTCAAATTTTAAATCTGAAAGGGTAAAAGAGAGGGCACTGTCAGAAGCCATTTCACAAACCAAAGCACTTTCTCGGTGTAAAAATCGAACTGTGCCAACACCTTCAGCATTTGGTGAAGGACAGTCTGGACTGGCAGTTCTAAAAGAATTGTTACAGAAAAGACAGCAGAAAGCACAAAATGCAAATATTATGCAAGATCCATTATCTAGTAAGCAGCAACCAAACAAAAATATTTCTGGTTCCCTTGAGCATAACAGAACAATAAAACGAACACGATCAGTAACATCTCCAAGAAAACCTCGAACTCCCAGAAGTACAAAAGCTAAAGAAAAAATTCCCAAACTTCTTAAAGTAGACTCTCTAAATTTACAAAACTCTGGCCAAGTGGATAACTCCGCATCGGATGACAGTCCCATCTTTTTTTCAGATCCAGGTTTTGAAAGTTGTTACTCACTTGAAGATAGCTTGTCTCCCGAACATAATTATAATTTTGATATTAATACAATAGGTCAAACTGGATTTTGTAGCTTCTATTCTGGAAGTCAGTTCGTCCCAGCTGATCAGAATTTGCCGCAGAAGTTCTTGAGTGATGCAGCTCAGGATCTCTTCCCAGGACAGACGATAGAAAAGCCTGAGTTTTTAAATCACGATGACCAGAAGTGTGGTGACGCCCGGCGCCTCGCCTCGGCCTCGCGGGTCGGACCCAGCGCCGCCAGCCCCGAGCTCTTTGACAGCCCCGAGAGCCGTCGCCACGACCAGTGGGAAAGCAGCTTTCACTCTCTGACCACCCGGTCTAATTCGTTAATGGATTCTTTCTGTGTCCAGCAGGCAGAGGACTGTTTAAATGAAAAGCCCAGACTGAGCAGGAGCTCAGTGAGTAAGGAGGTGTTCCTGAGCCTCTCGCAGCCAGGCCACTCCGGCTGGATTCCGGGCCGTGCCAGGAAGGGCGCGGGGCAGCCCCTCGACTCAGGCGGCGCCTCTCGTACCACGAGACTGCCCTCCCCTGACGGCGAACTTGCGGACGCGGCGTCCGAAGACTTAGAACTGTACGCTTCGAGGAATCATGACGTGCTGACACCAACTCCCGACAGCTCACCGAGGTCCACTAGCTCTCCCTCGCAATCCAAAAACGGCAGTTTCACCCCTCGGACTGCTCACGTTCTGAAACCACTTATGTCCCCACCAAGTAGGGAAGAAATTATGGCAACTTTATTGGATCATGACCTTTCAGAAACCACTTACCAGGAACCGTTCTGCAGCAATCCTTCGGATGTGCCGGAAAAGCCCAGGTAACCAGCACTGCTGCTTCCCCCCGGGTCGCTGAGTGAGCACAGTGTCGGAGCATTTGGTGCCCAGCTAGTCGTTTTCTGGCCGTGATGTGTATTTGTAAGCACGTCATTGTGAAAACTATTCGTAGTCATGGACTTCTTAAGAAAATCCCCAAACTAGCCGATGGTTCTATCTAGAGAAGTGGAAGTTGGCGAGTGTTGGTCCTGGATCGCCTGCCATGTATTAGGCCACACTGAGGATTAGAGGTGCAGAGGCTCACGGGACATGGGGCTAAGTTAAGAAGCAAGTCAGAATGCTTTAAAAGTACTATAGTTACCATTTTTAATTGGTATTTATTTCTAAGATGGTAAATTTTTATAATTTTTGATGAATTTAAAAATGAGTAGACCCCTATTTTAAGTACCTTTATGATACTGCTAAATGAAGATTATTTTAAGTTGTTTTATCATATACCACTTTCTTTTCATGTTACCAGCATCTTTAATCATACTGCTACTGTTGTTAGTTCGTACAGTTATTAGGGGTGCAAGATGGGCTTTGGTTCCCATTAGCTCTTCTTTCTTCTAAGGATCTTTTCAGAGAAGTGGTAAATAGAGGTAGGTACACACACACAGGTGCACACACAGCCAATAGCAAAATGGGAAGGAATCACAGTTCTGGTTTATCTGTTAGCTAGTAGTTAAGTAGGTACCCTGTACCACCCACATCACCACGGTTGGACACACTTGGCAAGTGCTAAATAGGGAGCGCAACTTAATCTAGGAGGTGTGAGTGGTGGTGCTTGGTCCTGCCCCCCACTTACCTAACCTGTTGCAGAGAGGCAGTCGTTTCAGCCATCCATTCAGAAGCAGTGGAGGTTGGCTAGGCCAGCTAGACAGACGCTGCATAGTCTGAGTGATGGAGAGAGATATGAAGAGGCCACACTGCCTGTACACATTGACCATTAGCAGCCCCGTGCTCTTGAAACGAATAAAAGGACACAATGCATACCAGGCTTTTGCCCAGCAGATTAGCAGTAATTTCTGCAGGAGCCCATTTAGGAAGGGAGTGAGAGAAAGCGATCAGAAATAGCTGGTAGAAGTTCCCTCTTCTGAGGACTTGAGTGAAGGGCAGGAAGTTCCCTCTCTCCCTTCCAGCACAGCCTAGAGTTCTATGTATTGTGTTTAGTACCCACATTTGGTCTTCTAACATGAGTGGGATTCTTAATTTCACTGCTAGAATATATGCATATCTGTTCCTTAGATACTAGTTTCCATTATTTGGGGGCTTTGACTTTATCAGAGGTTATTACGGTTATTTTTTAACAGAACTGTTTTTTCTACCTCAGCCTTTTACATTTTTTTCTTACTTAATCACATGCTAGTCATTAACTCTGCATTGATGTTAATTGTCCAACTTTGACACTTGTCTTGCAGCTGAAATGAAAGGATGATAGTCATTATTTTTGAAAAATAATTTTCATATGAAACTATTCACTATAGGAAATATAAAGGAAGAGAAATAAAAATCATGCCATTTCTCTTCCTAGCGACAACCACTAAAATTAATATTTTGATGTTTTCTTAGTCTCTAATGCAATTTTATTTTGTTCTATATTTACGAGCTTCTTGAAATATTTTAATGGCTGCATAATATTCTGTCCAATATATTATTGGACAGAGAGGTTGTTCCCTGTTTTACCACTGTAGGTAATTATGTTCTTCATAAAGAATTTCTTGTATCTTAGAGTTTTTTCTCACAGCCCTAGAAATAGAATTACTGAAAAATTTAAGACTCTTGATATGTATTATGACATGAGTTATGGCAATTACCCTGTTGCAAACAATATTCAAGAAAGGTCAGTTTACCACACCTCACTGGTTTTTGTTATTTTTTTACTTCAGTATGGTCTCTATCATTAATATTAGAGTTTGATATAGTCACATGACATGCATACTTATTTCCATCAGAAGCAGTAATTCTAATTCCTCGTATAACTGGGAGGTGGGTGCAGGGAAGGTACTACATTCTGGTTATGAAATTAACTGCTTGGGACCAAAATCTTCCTGTGCAAAGGGGAAAAGGAACTGATGTACCTTCTGCAGCTTCAAATCAGAAAACATGAACCCAGTTCACTGAGTTTCATTTAGAGAATTGCCAGGACGCTTGGGAAATCGTGCCCTAGTGACTAGGGAAACTATGAAATAGCTTCTTATCCGTGAAAGAAATATAAAGGAAGAAGAAGGAAGAACAAGACTTACTTCATGTTGCTTCAGAAAGCAAAAATAGTCCCAGTGGTTACATGTTAAGAGAGAGAGGTTTAGCTCAATGTTTATAACTAATAGACACTAAATCAGGCCACTCTATAATTAGTGGCTCACTGCACACACACCACGCACACACACACAAGTAGCATTTTAGCCATGCATTTGTGGGTTCTGCCCACTCCTCAGTTCTTACGTTAGGGTTAAACTTTGCCGTATAAAGTAGAGAGAGAATTGTGGTAATTTTCCTCAATTGTGTGTGATTTTTTTTTAATGTTTGAGGGAATTGGGGGGAGTACAAAGATTTGTTTGAACTAACCTTCTTTGCTGACCTACTGTAGGTACCAGATAATGCAGAATATAGAGAAAGAGACTATAGATCAAATCCAGGTATATAGTCTCTGATGATAAAGTATTTCATTGTTTTTATATTCATATGTGATTACAGTGGAAGTTAGTCAACATGAGTAGAGAAAAGGAATCCAGTGAGTTTGTGCCATCTCCTTGATGAGAAGAAGACACCGTAGGGCACTTAAAACAAAAAAAGGCCTTCTTTCCCTGATATCAATGACGCCCTTCCAAAGGAAATCAATGTAGCAGGCACCTCTATGAGACTAACAGTAGAGTGTACCTGCATATGTGTGGGGCCATTGTTGAAAGGGAGAAAAGGGGTGGGAATTTTTAAGACTCCAAAGAAAACTTTAAAAATTTCTAGGATAGGGAGCTAAATATTTTGGTAATTGCTCTTTGAAACAAAGCAGTTGTTCTAAAATTTATTGTTTATAGGGAGATTGGTGGACGGCTTCTCATGGTAGAAACTCGACTTCCAAATAATCTGGCTGAGTTTGAAGGAGACTTTTCCTTGGAAGGACTTCGTCTGTGGAAAACAGCATTCTCAGCTATGACTCAGAATCCAAGACCAGGATCCCCCCTTCGCAATGGCCAACCAGTTGTCAATCAAGGGTCAAGTATTAGCCATAAAATGGTTGAAGATAAAAAAATTGTGATCATGCCTTGCAAATGTGCCCCAAGTCGACAACTGGTTCAAGCATGGCTTCAAGCCAAAGAATATGAGCGCTCCAAGAAACTGTCCAAGATTGAGCTGGCTGCGGTTGACATGTCTGCTGAGAACTTCGCCTCCTCAGTTAACCCAGATGACCAACCTGTAGTGCCTCCAAAAGCGGGTACAGCTCCACACATGCTCCCCACTACGGCATATGCCAAGGAAGCTGCTGGTGATTCTCAAATTTCTTTCCAGGCACCAACTACAGGAGGATACAGTGGAACTGTAAGTGAGGGTCAGGCGCTACCACCGGCTCTTCCTTCAAATGACCCTGAGAAAGAAGAAGATGGCGATGCCTATTACGTTAGTTATAGCTCCCCGGATTCTCCAGTAATTCCCCCTTGGCAACAAGCAACATCCCCAAATTCCAAAACATTAAATGGAGGTGGCAGCCTCCCGTCCCCGGTGGAGGAGCTGCATTCCCTGACCACTGAGAACTTGTTACAGCCGGTAAAAGGTGGAACGCAGAAAAGCCCCTGCAGCGAGCCTCAGGAGCCTCCGGTGATGTCTCCCATCAATGTCAGGGCAAGACCCAGGGTGTGCGAGGCCCTCCGCCTTCACAGCACACCCATCCCGCAGAGAAGACCTGTGGAAAGGCCTCCTGAGACCGCCGGCCTTAGCCCTTTATCAGCAGGTGGGGAGCGCACACATAACCAAGGCCCCGTAATTGCCCTTCAAAGATTAGAAACCAAAACCACATTTGACTATGTAATGAAAATTAGAGCTTTTTACATGAAATTTTAGCTCAGCTAATGAGAGATTATCATTTTATGTCTTGGAAAGACAGCATGACATGGAAACTTTTTTTTAAATTAATTTTATTTTGGTATCATTAATCTACAATTACATGAAGGACATTATGTTTACTAGGCTCCCCCCTTCACCAAGTCCCCCCCACATACCCGTTCACAGTCACTGTCCATCAACATAGTAAGATGCTGTAGAATCACTACTTGTCTTCTCTGTGTTGCACAGCCCTCCCCGTGCCCCACCCCACGCTATACATGCTAATCCTAATGCCCCCTTTCTTTTTTCCCTGCCCTTATCCCTCCCTTCCCACCCGTCCTCCCCAGTCCCTTTCCCTTTGGTAATTGTTAGTCCATTCTTGGGTTCTTGCTTCTGCTGCTATTTTGTTTCTTCAGTTTTCTTTTGTTCTTATACTCCACATATGAGTGAAATCATTTGGTACTTGTCTTTCAACATGGAAACTTTTTAATCTTTCTGCTGTGGAATCTACTTCTATCTGCTTCCACCCTGTCTTGCCTTCTGGGTGAAGTACGGGAATGCCCTCAGAAACCTTACTTTCTTCTCACCTGATTTCCCCCCTGGCTTTAAGATACACCCAAGTCTCTCTCAGCCATTAAAACAAAGAAAACCAAACACTGCCTTGACTGACATCTGTTCTTTCTCCCTCCTTCAAAGCCAGATTATATTAAGATTTCTCTAACTGGGCAGCTCCATGCTTCACCTCCTGCACGTTTCTCAGCCCATTCTAGGCTGGATTCCACCCCCACCATCCCAGCAGAGTGGCTCTCGGGTGGCTCCAGCCTCTGTCGCATGTCCCCGTGACAGCCAGTGTCCAGCGGGCACACCGTCCTCCTTGGAGCCGCTTCTCGCCCCGCTTTCTCCTGCTCCGCGTTCCTTTCTGCTTGCTGTCCTTTGGAGCTTGTCTTTCATTCTTGGTTATTATGTACATGTTGGTTTATTGATGCTTCACCTTAAGCCTTTTTCACTCTTTATTCTGTCCCTAAATAATCTAATTCCTGCCCTCAGGATTACTACAGATAACTCGTAAGTTTACATTACCGGTTCAGAACTCTTTTTTAAGCTCCAGAGCACTGTATCCAGCTGCCTAAATGCTGAAAAGCACCATATGGTCAGTATTTTTCCAGCTCAGTGACCTCACTGTCCATTCAACCAACAGCCACCCACACACTCACACACACTTGCATGCCACACGTAGAAGCCATCTGGTCCTCTGTAGCTGTCCTTAGTGAAGAGTGCCACCAACTCTCTGTAACTGAGTTTGCACAGGTAAGAAATGGGATTTATTTGTGACACACACCTGATTTCCTCACTGCCCATACTGTGGTTTCCAGTCCATTACCAAGTACTGTCGATTTTTGGTTCCTGAAATGCCCAAATCTCTGCCTCTGCATGCATCACCACAGCTCCCCACCCAGCTGATTAGTTCTCCGCAGCCTGCCTGGACCTTCTTACCCACCCTAAGCGGTCTCCATTTCTTTGCTCAGTAATCTGGGAAGGTCTCCACTCCGTCCCTAATTGCGCACCGCTCTTTCTTCCCATTTCACCTACAGCCTTCCTAATCTCCCTGACTTGATAAAAATTCCCTATTCCCCTTTGTTATACTTACCCCAGTTATAATTTCATTTTTCTGTATGTGTTTGAGCAGTGTTTAATTTTTTCCTTAGTCCCCAAAAGGTAGAAACCGTATCAATTCTTTCATCATCATAAATATGTGATTAATAAGTGAGTAAATGAATTTAAATGATTCCCTAAGTTAATAAGTGAAGTATAAAACTCAGTAATTAAAATCTAAATGTTTTTATTTAAAAATATGAAATTTTAAAGTTAGTTTGGTGGGGATCAGAGGTTTAAATTAGTTTCATTTAAAAATTTTGAAGTCTTTGGGGGGATTTACAGGACAGTACTCACAAATGGTACTTAAGAGTTTAGAACAACAAAAATTAAAAAAAAAACAGAAGCAGTCAATTTTGATGTACTTGTTAAATTTGAAATTTCTTTCTACAGAACCAAAAACCCAGAAATTGAGTCATAAGAAAGGAAGTAACCCTGACACTCTTAGAAGAGTACTCTTAACACCAATAAAGGTAATATGCTAAATGTGTTTAAAGATCAGTGAAAGATCCATTCTTATTCTTAGATTTCAGTTATACAATTGATAACTTTGTGTCTCAATTTTTTTAATTATATTTTTGCATCATTTTTTTTACATATCTTTGAGACAACAAGAAATTGTCCGATTTTTTCTTAGTTTTTTTTTTGTAATTGGGATCTAAAAGATTCTTATATGTAAATACAAATATTACAGAGAAAGTGAATATGATAGCCAAAATGTGGATTATGAGGATACAAATACATTAACTGATTACTGGCAAAATCAGAACAATCCAATGACAGCAGAGCTTAAGTAAGTGATTTTTGATCCCACCAAAAGTATATCCTTTTTCTTGATTTCTTAATTTTCTCAAATATAACATTACTGATTTTTTTCAATTCATTTTACTGAGTGGCAAAGGAACACAACATTATTTACTAAATATCATAAATGTCTTTATTCAAATACTAAAAATATGGTAATAGTTAACTTAGAAAAAATTTATATAAAGACATATACATTAGACACGTATCCTTGGAAATACATGATAGGAATCACTTCCATATTAACTACTACTTAATATTATTAACTTTATAATTATATATTTTAGTATATCTGTTTTGAAATTATGAATACTTTCTTAAAACCTCTTTTTATATCAGTCCTGCTGAATTAGCTGTGTATCTTAAAAAAGAGTACAAGTGTGTTATCAAAATAAACACTTTGGGGAAATGGTCAGTGGCTTTGGAAACTGGGGGGAAAAATGTTTTAAATAAGATGTTATTCCTTCTAAACCCTTGAAGATGATTTTTGTTTTAATTTATCTTTCAGACATATACTGACTGTGTTAGGGTAAAATACAAACTCAGAATTTCAAATCATTTATGACCTTTAGCCAAACTAGTTGCTAATACATTGCTTGCTTGTCCTCTTTCTGAGAAAGACCGAACTCGATGTCCACGTAGTATAAGCACCAGCCTCCAGCGAGGGTTTTTAATCTCAAGAATCAATGTATGTTTGCTTGCAGATTATATCAGATATTTCTGTGTATATCCAGTTCTGTTATCTTGAATTACTATGAAGAGAATGTTAAATAAAATGCTTAATGGTTCCTTTTTGGGCTTCAAGAGATGATAGTAGCTTATCATGTATTGTTAGACACATGAAGCATTATAATCCAAGTAGGATAGGAATAAGTAATCAAAACAAAGAAAATGATTGCTCATCTATCTTTTTCTGGCTATGTGTTTTTTTAATAGAATCAATTTGCAGCAGTAAACACCCCAAAGAAAGAAACTTCTCAGATTGATGGACCATCCTTAAACAATACTTACGGTTTCAAAGTCAGCATACAAAATTTACAGGAGGCAAAGGCTTTACATGAGGTAAACTGCAGCAGCGAGAATGAATTCACGGCTCAACTGTCCCTGTACTCTGTGGAGCAAGTGTGGAAGTGTTCCAGGGAGGGAGGAACACCCTGAATTCTGTACCTGCCAATCTTCATTTTGTTCTTAACTATTCTTACTCTTTCATAGACTTATATAAAATAGAGAAACTTTTATGGTAGTCATTAGTTACTGAGACTGCTTTGTCGCTTCACAAATCTTATAACTGAAATTCAGTTTACAGAAGCTAAAATTAGAAGGCTTTTCTTTTTGACTATTAGAAAATCAGTATGTTAGTCTCTGTTGTGTTAGAATGTTATGTCACATCTCAAATGTGATATTTACTTGTATTTCTGTGTGGCTGGCTCAGAGGACTGGTGCTTGCTGCACTCTGTGTAATCTGGTTACCTGCACAGCAAACCGCATGCCAGCGACAAGGAAGGCACCCTGTTAAACGGTGTACCAGTCACGGGATGGACTGGAGAATGGTGCGAATGGACCACTGTAAATGTACCTGTATTAACACAAAGCCCAGCTGAGAGCATCTATCTGACTGGCAGTAAGGTGGAAATCAGAGTATACTTTCTTCGTGCCGTCAGTATGGCAGCCACTAGCAACGTGGCTCTGGAGAGCTTAAGAGTTTTATTAAAATTTAAAAAACTGACACTTGATTCATTTATTTATTGAAAACCTTTAAGTATGCTTGGAGCAATTTAGATCTGTAAAACTTTTTTAATAGTAAGTTTTACGATATCTAAATACAGCTCAAGTATTTCCATAAAAAGTTTAGCATCCATATTGAGATGTACTATAAATGTAAAATGCACACTGATTTTGAACACTTAATAGGAAAAAAATGTAAAATATCTCATTAGTAATTTTTTATATTACATACTGAAAGGGTAATGTTTTTAGATGTATTAGATTAATGGAAGTGTATTTAAATTAATTTAGCCTATTTTTTACCTTTTTAAAAATGTGATTACCAGAAAATTAACATATGCAACTTTAATGATATATTTCTGTTGGACAGTGCTGGTTTATACAGTCTATGTCTTTGCCCTTAGAGCAGAGGATTTGATTTTTTATTCTTTTTTATTCTCAAGTCAATTCTGTCTTAAACTGTACTAAGGATTGGATGAGCATAGACTGAGATAAAATTTAATTATTGTCCTCGTTTTTACCCTAAATTTGAACCTCATAATTATACTCTTTTAAGAATTAGATTGAAACATAGCCTCACTCCGTAAGTATTTATTTGTACATTTTTTCATTCAATAGTACTCATTCATTTCAGGCTTTTACCTACCTGGCCCTGTACTATACCCTGAAGCCCAGATAAATGGAGTAACAAACTCAGAATTACATATCTTATCAAGTACACACCCAAAATTAGAAAATTAAATACTTTGTTGAAAAATATTTATTAAGGCAAATGTGATAGACTTAGGAAAAAGACTTGTTATATTTGATTGTTCTTTTATTATTTGAAAAATGTAATCTTGTTCTTACCCTCTTGTTTTATCCTATGTAACCCCATTTCAGAATCATGGGCCTTCTTGAAGTTAAAATACTTGAAGGTCCAGCCTGGAGCTCATTGCTTCGTCCCAGCATGAACTTCTTCATCTCCAGGCACCCGCCAAGGGGCCACCTGGTGGTCAGAGGGGGAACGAACACCAACAAATCTGCATGAAATTGCGCCCATTGCATTTTTTCTTCTATTTCCTATTGGCCAAGCTAATCTCTCTGTATTCTGCACATACCCAGTGCTGAAGAGAAGGGTTATAACCCTTGTGCCCCTTTCTCATCTACCTCTTTCCTAGTCACACTCAGTAAATCTCTCTTCATCTCTTCATTCCATGTTTGTTTTAAAAAAAAAAAGAAGAGCCCTTGAAATCAGTAATGCATTTTTATGTCAAGGAATTGGAAGGCAAAATTTGAGTGGAATTTGGCCTAGTTAATAAATAAGTCAGCCTCCAAAGTTCTTTTGACCTGAAATCGTCTTTAGTCTTCACCATAGTTTTCCACATACTTTATCCATTTCTAATTAAACTGGCTTTTTGGTTTTGGTTTGATTTAGGGAGAGGTTTTCCATTTTACATTTTTGCATTTACTAAATTAATATATGCTTATTGTAAAAAAAAAAATCCTGAGGAGTATATTTTTTAAAGTAAAAGTTTTTACCTTAGCTCCCCATTTTACTTGGTTTAATTTTTTTTTTAATATTAGGTTTTTTAAAAATGGAAATGGCAACATATATTTCTTAGAGAAAAGTGGTGGATTTGTAGATACTTGTTTTATTATTCCTTATGCCTTTACATGCGTAATTAATGTTCTTTATGTTTTTAAAGTACTGAACAAATTTAATAATGAATACATACAGTATTGCATGTACCTTGTAAAAAAATTCAATCAGGATAAAAAGTTTTGCAATGAAAAGTAAACTTCCCTCTCACCTCACACTAAGCAGTCTCCTTCCCCAAAGACAATAAGCAGTTCTGGGTTTTTCATGTTTCTTTGCAGAAATTTTCTATGGATATGCTTAACAATTTTTATGAATATGGATACATACTACATTCTTTGATTCCATTTATTGATGTATTGTTGTGATCGGTCCGTATTAGGACATACAGATCTGGCTCATTCTTCTGAAAATTTTAGTTTTCACATTATTCCATTGTATGTGGATGCCATACAATTTATGTAATCATTTGCCAATTAATAGACATTTAGGTTTTTTGTCTTTTATAATTTATAGAAGACTGAAAATATAATCTTTAGTGAGCATCCTTGTATACATATTTTTGACTACAAGTATGAGGTGTGAGTACACCTGCAGGATATACTCTCAGGAGCAGAATTGTGGGGCCATGGGTCCATTTTTGATTTGGTTGGGCTCTAAACTGTCCTCCAAAGAGATCTATTCAATTCTACAGTCACTGGTGAGAGCTTTGTATTTACATTTCCTGAACAGTTGGCATTCCAGATAAATACAAAAGATAACCCTTTATTAAATTTGTATGATTTGAGTAATTACCAATATTGTCACAGTAATCTGGTTTCCATCACCAGGTACATGCACGTTACTGGTACAGAGATGGCTGTAATTCCAGCTGTAATCATGGATCCAACCTATATTGTTCTTCTTGCCCAGAGTTTCTACTTACTCTGTCTTGATTTTAGAAAGAGAATTAAGGGTTTTAGTTAAGAAAAGTTTTTATTAGCATAGGAAAATAAATGTAGAAAGCACAATTTACTTGGTTTTGCATTACATATCAGAGAAAATGTGCATAGGGAAAATGAGGCTGTTGTGTAGTTGATACCATGTAATTCTCATGACTTTTTTTTCCAGGAAGAACTATAATTAAAAATCTGTCCAGTACATACAAAAGTCTAAATTTAAGTAGTTCTCAAGTAGTAGAGAATTAACAGATTAACAGAATTAATAGGAGCTTGAAACTAAAAGATCTCTCTCTGTTTAGTTTGAACTACAGGTAGAAAGTAAAAAATAAGGCTTTAGTTTGACCTCTCAGACTAGTCATCCTATTTCTCAAACAGGAATTGAGAAAATTGCGAGGAATTCTAAAAAAAAAAGTTTTTAAGTATGTATTGTCACAGAAATTATAGCACAAGTAGATTTTCTTTAAAAGAGAAAACATGAATTGACTTAACCTAATCTTAGAAGTAAAAATCTTAAGTTTTAATCTGTGGAGTGTTAAATTGTGACTATATTTTTTATGGCCATTTTTTCTGTAGTTTTACACACATATTTCCTTGGATTCTTAATGAAACCTACTTCCTTCAACACGTCTCAAAAAATGCCTAAAAGTGTAATTTTTATTTCATTTTATAGATTCAAAATCTTACCCTCATCAGCGTGGAGTTACATGCTCGAACTAGACGAGACTTAGAGCCAGACCCTGAGTTCGATCCGATCTGCGCTGTGTTCTACTGCGTCTCGTCGGACACCGCACTGCCGGACACAGACCGAACGGAGCTCACGGGCGCCATAGTGATCGACAAAGACAGGGCGGCCTCCAGTCAAGGTGCCGTGCGTTTCTGTAGATCTCACACCTCCACGCACCCTAGGGTGAACCTTCTCGTGGGGCAGTTTCTGTGCCAGAGATTTGAACTGAGAGAACATAAGGGACTCCTTTCTAAAATGTTTGCTGAAGCGGGGAGTAGGGGAGGGTTGTGTTTAGCTTTGTCTTAGATTCATTTTCTTACTTGAGTCATTGTCAGAAGTCAGAAACAATACAATATTCAGATCTCAGTAAAGTTTCCAACTGGCATGTCTACGTTCTAAATATCATTTTATGCAATACTAGTTGTTAAGACTAAATTCACATAATTATATGTCTCTAGGTTGGGGGAACATCTTCCTTTTGTATGACTCCTGGCATTTTGCTGCTAATACAGAATTTTTCTTTGCTTTTAGGTTAACTTGCCACTGTAAATCAATGGCTTCTAAGAGACTTTTAAGATATATTCTGATTTTGTTTATATCTCTTCCTGAATACATACACTTTTGGTTCAGAGGCTCATCATAGTACACCATGTAAGGCATTTTGTAAAATGCCAGGTGTCCCTCTGAGGTTTTAAATACTACTGTCAATTCAGTCACCTGAGGAAGAAGTCTTAGTTAGCACAGAACAAAACCATATAGAAATTTGCAGTTTAGTCAGTGGTGTTCTTGAGCTGGTTCTTGGTACCAGCTCAAGAGCCAATTGCTAAATTTTCATGAATTTTTCGAACTAATTGATGTCACTTTGTCAGTTTGAAATCAGCCATGGTGTGAAGTCTTTACATCACAGAAGTAGGCAAGCAGTATAAGTCAGAGCTTTTTTATTCCTGGAGAGGTGGCTGTAAACATTTCCAACCTACCACTGATTAAAATACTGTGTACTAAGGAAAGCTCTTCCTATAGAAAGAATAAAGACAGAAACAAAGTAATCAAATTTCTTTCCAAGTGACAAAATTTCAGGTTATTTTGAGGAATTTTGTGAATACAGACTTTTCAGGAAAACAACTGAAAATATTTAACTTGAATTTTCAGTTGCATATTAAACTAGAAACCCTTTAAGGAAATTTTCAAAAACTGGGTTACTTACATATTTGGGGAATGCTCTCTTTGTTTAAGGAATTCCAGTAGCATGATTTCATTCAAAAGTAAGGGATATTATTATTTGCACAATTATATATAAATGTTTTGTTTATTTTGTAGACATCAGATATAAGACTCCATTACTTATAAGATCTGGAATTACAGGACTAGAAGTTACCTATGCTGCTGATGAGAAAGCGCTTTTTCAAGAAATTGCAGATATAATAAAGAGGTATTATTTTACATTTTCTGATTTGTCCAGTTTTTTGTTCAGAGAGTCCTTTCCTGCTATTGCTGATTAATACAGGTGAAGATACTGTGGCCCTTGAAAGTAGAGTTATCCCCCCTGGAAAGATTGTGCCCTTACTCTCACCAATGTCACCTTTTCCATCAGACTAGGAATAGGAAAGAGAATATTCTATTCTCAAGATTGAGGGGCCAGTGAAAGAGAAATATTAGCTTAGCCTCTAGGTTCCCCAGTTGTATTTTAGCATGACTGATATATGGTAGTGAGATAATGGAAAATTGTATTTGTTAAGTTGTATTGTTCATTAAATAGGAAATAGGCTTCCCTGCCGTGGGGGCCAGCCATCCTTTCAGTACCTTTTTTTTTTTTTTAAGAAAATGTTTTCTGAGTCCTAAACAAGCCAGTATTTCCAAAAAGCTTTGAAATGCAATCTGTTCATAAACTTAGGACTGTCTGGTACATACTCTTGTGCACATAGTTCCTTAAAAATCTCTTTTGACTATTTGATAATTGGTTTTGATAGTTGAAAATAGAATCTTGTCAAAATTTGAAAAGGATTTTTTTTAACAAAAAATAAGTAAATTTTCCGCATTTTCTCAAGAATAAACTCTTGGTAGCCATGGATTCTCTTATTAAATGCTTCACTCTTTTAGGAACTGAAGATTTTGGCTCATTGCTAGGTTTAGGTTTTAAAAGTCTAAAGCAAGCCCGAAAATACCCTTTGAATCCTGACGTGTGATTAAAAGCTGTCCCTGGGCATTTATCACATTCAGACGTTCCTGTCCTGCTTCCTATAGTTGAGCTCTTCCCTGTAAAACTGAGACAAGATTCTGCACTAAAGATCAAGGTGCTACTCTGCAGGCTTAACATCTGATTGAGTCCAAGCAAGTTAACATAAACCACTGTGAAAATTAGAAAACCACAAAATGTTCTGAACACAACAAAATTAAATGTCAGGGCATCAAAAATGATATGCTGCTACCAGCACCCCAGGGAGGAGGAAAGAGGAGCGTATTTGTCCTGTCCACAGCACTGGTGACTGAGTGGATTCCCATCCACCTGAGCTCTTGCCATTGTCATTCTGGCCTTGTATCTGCTCACAGAGATTGTCATCACATGTCAGATGCTTCGGCGCCCACACTTGTATTTCTGCAAGCAACTTAGCAAAAAGAGCATGTAAGAGTTTCACATGATACTATTTTGTGTGCCAGAACACATCCAGTAATGTTCCTGGACTTTGCACATTTATGTGCTCCTTGTCGGGTATATTCCAGCAACAGGATTACCTGCTGACACTGAGAATTTAATCAGTCACCTGCAAGTGTAGTAACTTTCTTAAATGTCCGTAACATGAACTAACACTAGTCATTAAGAAAAATATTATTATAAAGAGAAGAAAAGTGCTTACATTACATATCAACATTTCAGTTCTGTTATGTCCTTTATATATTAGTCCAAGCAACCTCCTCAAAGATTATTTTATTCCCCCTACTTGTTGAGTACTTTGCAGCCAGCCAGCTGTGTATTGTCTTGACCAAGTCACTTATCTGTCTAAGCTTTAGTTTCCTCTTAGTAGTACCTCAATGTTAACTCTGTGTAAGATGCAGTGCTAGGCGCTAAATATAAAACTGAATAAAATACAGATGCATATTCTAACTTTATTGTCTTTATTTTTCCATTCTTAATATTTGCCTTCTCAGATAGCAAAGACAAAAAGTAGTATAAAGTGATACTAAACAAGTAAAACCAAATCCATTATCTTTTTGTCACAATCATTTTTCTTTCTGTATTTCCTTGAATAATTTGGTATTTTTCCCAGCCTCCCTAACTTAAATATAAGCTTTGATTTTTCCCTTTTTCTCTTTCCTGCATTCACAGTTTGCCTCCTCTCTTTTTAACATCAGAATTACTTGTCAAGTTCATCTCCCCCCAACCCAAGCCCACTCCCACTGCCTTAGTTAATCCCCCTCATCTCTCACCTGTACAGGTGTTAGTGGGTTGTTTAAAATAAAGGTCATGAAGCAGCTTTTTTCTGCCTAAGCAAATGAAATTATTTTCATATTTCTGCTGTTTCTGCTTCTTCCATTTTCTCCAGTTTTGTTTTTCTTCACCACTAATCCCATCTACCCAACCTTCTTTCTCTAACTTTTAGAAACCTAGTAGTGTGAATACAATTCACAGAAATTGAAGAACAGTTCACCATTATTTTGTTATAATCACCAGAAGAAATGGAGTCCTTGGGACTTTGAAATTAAACAGATATTCTATCAGCTTTAAGAGTCTCTAAAGACTAAATGGCCTGTAGGTCAAAAAACAAATACACATACCTGAAAAATACTGAAACAATGACACAAGCCTTCTAAAAAAACACAAGATGATTAGTAAATCCATTAAGAGAGGCACAGGGTAACTTTGGTATTTTTCTGAACAGTAGCAGTTTGTAAAATCAGTAACTTTTTAATCAAGAAAAAATCACTTTCAAAATATTGCTAAAAAGCAAGTACACTGATTCAGCTTTTATTAGCTGCCCCAGCAGAGCAAGTAGCTGGCTGGGATGATAGTTTTTGTCGATGGTAAGACACTTCACGAAGCAGAGAGATTCAGATGAAGAAATCAGAAGCTCTGTCTTTGTGAGAGTTACAACAGAAGGGCTATGTAATCATCTGCGCCCTCTTCATGGACCTGTGCTTGGAAATAAATGTGCTGGGAACTCCAGCAGTCTTCAGATTCTTCTCCTAAGATCAAGGTCTGCTGTGGCCACACCACTGCCTGTCCTGAGCCGCTCTTGGAACGAAGCCATCAGCGCCATGGGTTCCCGTGTAAGGGAGGCCGTGAATCCATCCCTGATGGGCCTTACAGCCTTGATGCTTCTGCCCCAGTGTCTCAGATTTAGGTATTACCTAGTTTTACAGGGAGATACACGTGCCATATAGATGGTTCATCTTTTAACTGCTCTGGTTTAACCTTAATGGAAGAGGTGAAGTTGCTCTCGGCAGCAGTGTGTTCCGGCATTGGATTGTTACGGTGAGGACTGCGGAGCAGGATTAGTCCGGCTAATGAGTTGGATCTTCTTTTCTCTTGAGTGCCCTGGGGCCTCTGGGCATCCTTTAGGATTCACCCGCCTTCCTCACCTCAGGCCCCTGTGACAAGGTGTCTGCCTGCCCGCCGCTCACCACCTTGCTAGCTTTGCCCCTCCATGCTCGTGCCGCAGTCCTGTTTTTGCTCCAGGATTACCAGCCACGTGGCACCTTCTGCCAAGAAAACCCTTTTCTGTAGGTTCTTAAAAGGCCCATTTGGCTGTCCTATTAAGTTAGTTAATAAATGTTTGTTAAGTGATTTCCTCAGAAGTTTCAACTGTTTGTATACAGAAAAGCACATGGTAATAGATATTATCTTATTTTCCTGACAAATTTGAGGGCTGCTCTGTAAGTCTGGTATAACGACCACAAACAGATCACAACAGATCACCAGATAGTGATGTTAACTTTACATTATAGAATGTATTTTCATATAGCTTTTAAGGAATAGGAAAAATAAAAAGAATGCTATTACAGAAGCTTGAACATAGTTCTCTTAACATCTACCACTAAGTCCTCAGGAATTAAAAATGAGAAATTTTTGTGATGTCCTTATAAGCTATAGCAAAACCAGTTCTCAAAACAGATCAGGTGATCTGTTCATGATCCGCTACACCACAGACTGCAGAGTCACCCTACATGGCTCACACCAGTGAATTAGTGTCACCCTGTAATGTGGACTTCAGGTGTTAAATGATAATTATCTGGACAGGTTGCACATGCCACTGAGTCCCCTTCCTCTTAAGTTTAGAGGACAGGCTTGTCATTACTGAGGCCTTGCTTCATGTAATTACCAAAATTAAGTGGGAAAGGAAGGCATTTTCATTTTCTTTGTCAGCATTGAAACAGTTTAAGGACGGTTCAGGTTACAAGGGCAGAGAAGTGGCTCCAGGATGCCCTGGGGATCTTTTTTAGAATGCAGTGTCCACACAAACCCTCCCACTTCAGCCCGCCCTGCCCAGGTGTGTTCTCTGCCAGCCCCGCTCCTGGGCCTCAGTGGAAACCTGCCCCATCCCAGTTTCCATAAGCCTCTTTCCTAAGTCACAGCAAATAAATACACAGTCTAAGTGAAATCTATGCTGCTTTATAAAAGCAGCTGCAAATCAAAAACTAATCACCCCATTCCTCCCAGTATGGAAATTCTGTAGGTAATCATTCCCCGTCTGAGAAACATACTATAGATTTTTATTTCTCTATTTTATATCATGAAGAAAATTCTTCTGCTTAAAGTTTCAAATGTGTGGTCTTTGTTCAATTTTTTCATTCTTTTAGATATGATCCTGATATTCTGCTAGGATATGAGATTCAGATGCATTCCTGGGGTTATCTCTTACAAAGAGCGGCTGCCTTAAGTGTTGATTTATGTCAGATGATCTCCCGGGTGCCAGGTATGAAGTGTCATGAATGTTTTGTGTTTGTGGTTCAGCTACAGAGCAAATTACTAAGCAAGGTATTAGAAAGTACTATTTAGGCTAATATTTAGTACTAAGTTATATATGTTCTAGGTATATCATAACTCTATTACAGCAAAGTTTTAAAATCAAGAAAAGTAAAAGCAAAAAATACCCCAATCTCACTGCTGTATATACTGTAAATATTTGTAAATACTGTAAATATTTGTTAAGAGTTTTTTTTCAGTCATTTTTTTGTTTACATACACCTACATATATACATGTGGGTCTTTATTGTTTATAGAACTTAAGTCATACATATATCCCATTTTTATTAAGCTTCCTTCACCTAGCATCTTATTCTAAGTATTTTTCTGTGTTATGAGGCAGTCTTCATAATCATTATGAAGCACATAGCATTTATTTGACTTGATGTACCATAATTTTTTTTTACTTGGTTCTCTGTTTTATTCTTTTGGTTGGTGGGGAAGGAGATACTAGTGGCACACTAACTTTATTTTATTTGAGTATCAGACTAAAAAAATTGCATGAATTTTGAAGGCTGTTCCCCAAAAGTCTGATTTCATTTGAAGAGGGGGACAATAATAATAACCATATCAAACTGATAGTTTATAAGGCACTTTTTAAAGTTATGTTTTCTTTGTAACTACAACATTTTTAATAACTGTGTTTTAAAGTCACAAGTGTGATAAGGACAAAGTAGCATATACTTTGGGAAGCTAAAAGACCAGATACAAAATTGGTAAAAACTAATCAAGAGACCTTCTGGGAGAGGTTATGATTTCAGTATTGATCAATTTAAAGATAGAGGTTGAAGCTAGAAGACCCAAGGACAATATTTTGAACTTTGCAAAAGGTTGGAATAAAAAGGCAGAGATACTTTAGGCTTAGTTTTTCATTGCATGAATTTTTGTAGCTTTTATGTCCCTTGAGTGGTAGGAATAATGGTAAATATCAATTTTTTCAACATTTCATTTGTGTAAGTTTCTGAGTATTCAGGAGAAACAGCATGAGTGTTCAGGTGTGCTTTCTTAATTAGTTGTAACAGGTGTGGTATATGGCTTCAGACCAGGGTGTGAATAAAAACTCCTATCCTTGTAGAAAACTGCTGAAACCATTTTTGTGAGGCAGCACGGTGTAGCAGTACTGGTGAGGAAGGTAGCATTTAACAGAGAGAACATACGCTGGAGAAAAGACTGCCTGGGTTCCAGTACTGGCTGTACTGTTAACTGGTGATACGATGTCAAGCCAGTTACGTATGTAGCCTGTCCATTCTTCAATTTGTTCATCTGTGAAATGGGGACAATAATAAAATTTATCTCAAAGAAATTGTGAAATACTTAGAATAGTGCCTGAGAACATAGTAAACATTATGTAAGTGTTAGTTAAGTAGAGGGAAAAAACTTATAAGCAGTATTTTAAATTATTTTTACATTATTTTTAAACATACTTTAAAATAAAGAAGGGCACGCACGGGTGGTGTGTATACATGATCTTTAGAATCAGGTAACCCTGGTCTAGAATAATGGTTCTGTTTCTTTATGATGTGGGACAAGATGCAGCATTTCTGAGTAGAATTTACTACAGCGCAAAGTGAAAATTATACTAGCATAAAAAGATGGCTTTATTAAAATAAAAGAGAGAGTGATAGTAAAGTTCCTAGAACATAATAGACTTCCAATATATGGTAAACATTTATTATTCCAGAGCCTGTAATCAACAACATTCATATACACCAATGTTCCATAAGAAAGAAACACATTTTAATTTCTATTCTAGGTAAAATCACCTAAGAAACTAGGCTCCGAACCCTATTTGCTGTGAGAGGGGCTCTTCATCCAGTTCTCCATGAACAGTGAAGGGACTTGCACCCTGAATATGAACATCATTAATTGATGTGAATAAGTTTTCAGAGAATTGTTTAGGTTAAAAACTCTACCATTTTTTCTTAAAAATGACCAGTTTAACAATGTGTTTTTTGTCCTCATACCATGCTGTAGCACCAGAATTTACAAAATTTAAAGAGAAAAGGGTTTATTATTTTTTAAATACATGTATATATACATTTTTATTTAAAATACGTGTATAGTTTTCAGATAGGTTTATTTCAGAAAATTCATAATGTTTTATTAGTCCAAATGATGATTATTCTCTAATACCATTTCATCCTTAATCTTCATCTTTAATTTTTATTATACTCTGGAATAATTTGTTTGGAAATTTGGTTTCTGTGAGTCCTGATGTAATCTATATTCATTTCTATAGATGACAAAATTGAGAACAGATTTGCAGCTGAAAGAGATGAGTATGGATCAGGTACAATGAGTGAGATAAATATTGTTGGCCGAATTACACTAAATCTTTGGAGAATCATGAGAAATGAGGTAAGATGCTTTATCTAAAATTTTATTTGGAAATAGAGATTAAATCACCATGATGATTATAATTGTTATAGAATATTAGTGTAGCTTACTGTGTAACTTATACCTCTTTGTGAATTAGTGTTATTATATTTTATTAGGAACTACAAAAATAAATACTACTTTCTAAAATGTAAAGCTTTAAAAGTATTTACCTTTAATCCAGTTGAGGCTTGGGGGCCTGCATAAGGATTTTTAGTAGTATAGATTTCAACAAACCAGTCACTCATAGAAATAATTCTCACCAAAAGTGCAAGATCATAGGATTCTAGATCATTTTGCATCCTTGAAGTTGCCTGATTGAAATGTAAAAAAAAAGATACATACTGTAAATTGATCCATTCTCAGATTTTGGACTTTGGATAATGTCAGATAAAATGTTCATATCCAAAAGAAAGCTCCAGTCTTCATTTGCTTCTCCTCTTTGACACTATTTTCTCATTATACACTTTCAATTGTACCCTAATTATTTGCTGTGCTCTTTCTGGCTCTTCTGGGTTCATATATAACACCTGACTTGCCGCGCATGCCCTCTGCGATCCTTTGGGCACTATCACACAGTGGCTTTTTCAGATAAGGAAATATGCCTTTCCTATAACATTCAGTTATTACAGTTTTTCTTTTTATTTCCTCTGCATTATGAGCTTACAGTTATGCTCACATTTCATCTAATTTGAATATGTACAATATATACACCTGCCTGAGGATAATTTTATCCTGTTGTTATCTTCTTAAAATAGTATAGAGCGCCAGAATACTCAGTGACTGCAAAATAATCCTATCGATACTACACAGGAAATGGATGGTATAAAAATGGTGGTGTCTTTGGTTTGTATATTCTATTACATATTTCAAACTGTGGATCTGAGAATGTGATGAACATATAAATTAAGTATATAAATGCAAAATAAATCGTTGACTCTTAGTTTCAGGGGTCTTTTCATCCCTGAAGATTTAGAAGGCACCTGTAGCAGTCGCCCTATTGGCCAAAAATCCCGAATCAGAGACATAGTTTAGGACTTTCTTCAGTCCTTACTGGAAATTCAAGGTCAAAGACTTTCTCTAATTCTAGACTAAATATATAGCATCTCCAGTTTTTATCTGTAAATGTGGGGAAGAACTTTGAGAAAGTTAGAGGTTGGTTGATTTATCCCCCTTCCTAGACCAGCCAAATTAGATTGTCCCTTTTCTTTCCTCTAACTCCAAGTGCTCCTGGCAGTTTAGAAGTCTCCATGAAATCCCGAATGCACTCGTGGAAAGTGCTGTCTTATATCCCGTTATTGTGGAACTTTAAGGGCCATGATTTTTGGCAGAAGCTGGCCCTGCGATTTTCTTCATATCAAGCCCTCAAACTATTTTTTCTGTATTTAAACAGTTCCAAAGGCTCCTTTTTATCTTTATTTTATCTGTAGCTCTCTCACGGTGCTTAGCAGTTTCTAACTGTATCATTGTTTTTAGAACTTTTCATAGTTTTTTTTAACAATATCCCCTTTAAAAATAATTAATATTCACTGTAAAAAAAGACAAAATAAATGCATATGAGTATGTAAAATGAAATGAAATTCACATGTTCTCTCCAGGACATCTATTCAACAGTTGCAGTGTGCAGATACAGTTTGCAATTAAATGGACCTTTTCTTTTATGCCTAGTTTGGGTTTTTTAAATTTTGTTTTTCAATATACTAGTTTTCACTCTCCTTAACTTTAACAGAATTACTGCTCTCCTCTACTTTGAATCCTCAGTAACAAACAGTACCTCTTAAATAGTACTCATGATGTATCTCTTGGCTGCTTGAGTGAAAGAGTAAATGACTCTTTCCCAGAGGGTTGTTTTTAGAAGCCTTCTGGGTATCAACTATGGAAAGGCCTTTCAAGAATTTGCCAAGTAGGTTGGAAACAGTCTGAGCGAACTCAACAGATAGTAATTGAGTGCCATCTCCAGTGTGCGAGTTTGGGCCTGGGGTTAGGCCAGCAGGTGGAGCTGGCCATCTGGTGAACGGAAGGCTGATTGCTGGAGTGTGGGTGTTGGCAACAGATGGATGTGCTGATGACAATCTGCAGGTTCTCTTCTGAATTTTTTAACTGAGCACAAGTAAAGTGGAGGGTATTTTGAGTTTGAAGAGAGAAAAACAGTGTGAAATGATTATCTAGGAGAATTTGAGAATGGCTAGTGAAGAAAATAGAGTGTGAAGGCTGGGCAGCATTGAGAACCCACTGGAGACCTGCCATCAGGGAAATCAAAGTGATGTGTTCAAGTTCACAGATGTGAGTCCAGGTGACAGAGGGTTAGATCTGACCACAGCTTACAAACAAAGGGTTATGGCTTTGCTGAAGTTTAATTAATGAGTTAATTAATTAAATGAAACAAAAGAAGGGTAAAAAAAAGGTATATGCAAGGCTGTGTCTATAATGATTACCTGGAAATTGAAGCAGGCAAAGGGGGCGAGGAGGTGGGCACCCTTGAGGGGCAGACCAGAAGGGTGGGAGGGGGTGTGTGGGACCACAGTGGGTGCAGTTAGTCGTAATAACAAGTTGGAATATGACCGTGGGGTGGGTGGCTAAGCTGAGACAGAGGCAGTGACACATGAATTTACCTCTGAGACATCTCTCTAGTTGCAGTGCAGAAGGGGACAAGACCAGAGATAAGGGAAGCAGTGAGGAGAGGATTTGGGGAGCTCAGGCGAAAGGTGACCATTGCATAGGGATTCAAAGAACAATTCAGAGGGTAGACCCACCAGGCCTGAATGCAACACAGACGACGAGGAGGAAGTGTCCGGAATGGTCATTGGGCACTGGCACAGAGGGTTCAAGGTCACGTTGAGGTGGGAGAACCATAACTTAGGAATGTAGAGCATGAGGTATAAGCTATCCAGGTGACCATAGACAAAACAGACATTTAAGTAGGAACGTCCCAAATACGGAGAGGAGGTCTGGATTAGAGATAGAGCCTTGGAAGTCACCTGAGAAGGGATGGGCTCACCACACAGCAAAGAGAAAGAGTTATCGGGTTTGAGCCAAGGACATTTTTGTAAATAAAAGCATTTTGAGAAGTAGACAGATAAGGTGATGAAGAACCATGAGGAAACACTCCCAGCAGAATCATGAAGGTCAAATGCTTCTGCACAAGCACGTAAGCCTCCCGGTGTATCTGTCGGCAGCATTAGACTCTGGTTCTGATGTTCCCTGTGGGAATTTCAGCCTGTCGATAAGCATGTCAGGTGCTTTTAAAACATAAGGCAGTGTGACGGGCAGTGAAGAGTGTCAGGATGTAAAGTCATAGATTCCCTTGCTTTCATATATTGTCATGTATAAGGCACTTGTACAGACTTGCCGATTTTAAGTTCTGCTGCTCACAAACTTGCAGCACAAGGAGGACAGCGAAGCCGTGAGGTGGGTCCACGTGAGTCCTGCAGCGCAGGGGCTGAGTGACTTGCCTAAGCCCCTCGCCTGCAAAGGAGTCAAGACTTGGGTGCATCACGGGCACACACTCTGTCCCTAGAGCTTGCTGTGCATTTCACGTGTGTTTGTATATTTACTTCATTTGCATTTAAAGCAAAGTACGTGATGAGCTGAGGACAGGGCAGGTCCACAGCATGTGTGTGCCTCTCATGTACAGTACCTGACTGCTGAGACATCTGTCACTAGCCCCGCAGACACATGAGCGGTGTGTGCGTCTAGAGGAAAGATCTCTGACACTGCTGAGTCTTGGTGGGGAGTGAGGATAGAGCGGGACGGGTACCAAGATGTTCTTGTGGCCAAAGACACTCTGACACTCTAGAAAGGGGTTAGATGTGTCAGCAAAGAATCGGTGGGTGTTGGAGTAGGTTAAGAGGTGTGCCAAGAATACCACACATAAATAAAAAAGAATGGGGTACTGTTACATTGAACAATACAGGTGAATCTTAGGTGTAATGTTGAGCACAAGAAATCAAACAAATAATAGAACATATTATAATCTTTTATTCCATTTATATGAAGTTTAAAAACAGGCAAGACTAACCTATACTATTTAACTTTGGTGAGTATTGACTGGAAAAGAGCGCAAGGGAGTCTTGCAGTGTCTTAGAGATTCCGTGTCTTCATATGGGTGGTAGTTACATGAATGTATACATATGTATGACACATTAAAAACTATGAGTTCCTCACTTTAAATTTATGTGCATTTCTTAGTATAAAGTATATGTCGGTCAGAAAGCTATTTGAATTGAAGAGTCTGGTGAAATGGTGACACCTGGGGAGTGAGGTGACGGGCTGCGGGGCGCAGGCGCCCACTCACGGCCTCCCACTGGTTTCCTCTCATCCCTGCGCTAAGTGTCCGACTGCCTTTCCAGCTCCACGTCAGTTTGTTTCTGAGCGACTGACCTTTGTGTCTTAAACACTGATTCTGTGAATGGAAAAGTATGACCATATCTCAGCCTGTTCGTTCTCCAGTAAAATAAATGGTCAGCACTGTATCTCCCTTCACCTCCATCAGTTCTGACCTTGAGCCATATGGTGCATTTATGGAGTATTTAACTTAAATTTCTCCCCAGGACAAGGAACAAGGTCCTAATTGATATTTTTACATTGATACTTCAACTTCTAGAGTAAATCACTCTAAAGATCAGAGCATTCTGAAGAGGATCAGCTTTTAGAGTTGTTTTTCTCCTTTAATTTTATTCGCAGCTGAGATTATTGCCGTGCATTTTATGCTTCTGTGACACAAAGAAAACCCAAAGTAGAGTGAGTGTTATAAGGTTATAATATTTATTTAGTCTTAATTTAATTTTTTAAATTGTTGTACTTGAAATAAAGTCAAATCAGAATATAGGTCTGTCATCTGCCTCAGGTATCGGGAACCAATTCCTAAGATTTTAAGCTTAGTTTGAGGTCACATAATCTCCTAGTTAATCGTTAGAGGTTAGTTTACATGGCAAACTTCAAGTCTTTCCCTAATGAAAGAGCTGCAGGACAACAAGGTGATCTTTTCTGTAGAGGATCGGTTTTTTTTGGTTGTTTTAATGAAGAAATATTCTCCAATAGAAATTTAGATTTGGTCTAAAGTGCTATGTACTCTGTATTAGATAATCATGTAACTATCTGAGATCAGATGTTTGGCTCCATTTTCTGTAAAATTAAATAATTTTTTAAAAGACTAAATTGAAAATATTCATTAGCAGAAAGAAGAGTCGACTGTGGGGGGCGGGTATTGAAAATGGTGGTGAGAGAGGTGAGGCCTCCTCCCAAAACCAGAGATAATACGAAAATATAGTCAATACAACTAATCCTAAAAGTGCAACAGGAACAAATGCTGTGCAAATAGAAGAGTCATTCAAATATGGGGATTTTAAAACTGTGTGTGTGTGTGTGTGTATGTATGTGTGTGTGTGTAAGTCTGTACACACACTCTGAAGTGTGCTACATTCCAATGCTGTCATTCTGGAGATTGCTAGAAATTGTATATAAAGACCCATTTGGGTCACAGCACTGAGATGAGCCTAACATTCAATCCCTGTTTTCCACTTACGGATTGTAGAAGTGGAAAAAAAAGTACTTTAAAATTATAATACAGTACACAAATATAAAGTTCTTTTGAGCTATTCCTCAGAATCCCAAGCTGACCTAAGAATGGGGACTGCTAGTTCCTTAATTTCCATTTTGCATGGAAATACCTGCCATTGTCTAGATTGCTTGTGTCTTACAGGTATTTCTGAGAGATTATCTAGGTAGAAATATGTTTTATGAATTTGGACCCTTTCTCAGTATTTCCCATTAACACAGCTTTTACCTGCATATTAGAAGATAGGGAAATATTTCTGCCATTTCCTTTTAATCTTTTGCTTTGGGGATGAAATTAAATGACTCCATAATGTCATAATGTCCACGCATTGGGTCTTAGCACTGACGTGATTCTTGGGAGAGGAGCAACGCCTGCCTTTAGCTAGATGACGCATCCTCCAGTCCGTGGGGTGCTGTTAGTCAGCATGCGCAAGGGCCAAAGAGTGCGTATGGGGAGAACCCAAAGTCACCCTCATCACAGTGCCCTGTCTGCCAGCACTGGCATCGACTCGGAAGATCAAGGAGTGGTGGGAATTGGGGTCTCCTGAGTGTTTGTGACCAAGTTGAACCTCATCAGGCCTGATTTTTTCCAATTAAATACTAAGTTATTATCATTTCTGTTCAGTAGGCCAGATATACATAGTTGTAAGTTAATTGTGATTCAGTTGTAACACAAACCATTTTTTACAAGTAGCTTTCATGTCTACTATGAAAGAGTTAGAAGCAGTATGGGTCTTTTACACCCAAGTTTGTGCATAAATACAGGCATTATTATAACGGAGTTTTGCTTTTTTTAGGTGTCACTAACTAACTACACCTTTGAAAATGTGAGCTTTCATGTTCTTCATCAGCGTTTTCCCCTCTTCACCTTTCGAGTCTTATCAGATTGGTTTGATAACAAGACAGATCTATACAGGTAATGTTTTATAACTCTAAAGGGGATAATATCTCTTCTTTACAATATGATTGGAGCATAATTACACAGAATAAGATGCACAAGTTTGAAGTACGGTGTGGTGACTTTAAAGAAGTGTATATACCCTGTAATCACTACCCCAGTCAAGAAAAGAACATTTCTAACACTCAGAAAATTCCCTCCTCTGGCTTTGCAGTCAGCATACTTATTCCATTCCTTAAGCACCCAGGCAAATACTATGAATTTCTGTTACTATAGATTAGTTTTGCCAGTTCTGGGACTTAATATAAATAGAATTATGCACAATCTACTGCTTTGTGTCTGGCTTCTTTGAAGAAATTGAGCATAATGTTTTTGAGATTCAACCATGTTGTTGCATGAACCAATAGTTTGGTAATATTTATTTCTAAAAAAATACTGAGTTGTGTGACTAGACCACAGTTGATGTAGTCACCTGCTGACGGACAGTTAGGTCGTCTGTAGTTTGATGGTGTTGTGAGTAAAACTGCAAGTCTTTATGTGAATATGCACGTCACCTCTTTGGGAGTGGAATCACCGGGCACGTGGTTAGCCTGTTCAAAGTTTAAGAGGCTTGAATTGTCTCCTTCGGGAGTTCTCCTGCAGACCTGGCAACAAAAGCTCTCAGCTCTTATTTATCTGAAATGCCTTTATCCCACCCTTATTTTTTAATGATATTTTACTGCCTAATTGTGGGGTTGAGATTTCTTTTCTTAACCCACTCTAAAGATGTTGTTCCCTTTTCTTCCGGCCTTCCTTATTTCTGGTGAGAAACCAGCAGGGCCTCCTGCATCTTCCCAGCGGGCTGTCCGCCAGGCCCGATGAACGGCTGCCATGCTTACTGTGTGGGGCTTCCGTGGAGAGAGGGCATTGCCCGGTTCTGCCAGAGTCGCTGCTGTCCTGGGGCTCAGCATTCCTGCACTGCCCACGGTGGCAGAGGACCTCTGCTTTGTACACTGCCAGGTCCTGGCCCCAAGCAGCTCTCCCGACTCTTCCCCCAGGAGAAGACAGCCGATGCTTCTCCTCTTTCCTCAGCAGCAGTTTCTTTGCCTAGAAAGAAGAATAGGAAGGTTCCTTGCTCCTTCCCCAGGGTGGGCGGCCCGTGGTTGGGATGGGGAGGTTTCCTGCCCCTTCCTCAGGGGCAGCTCGTGCCTCTCACTACCCTCTCCTAGCAGCAGACGTCTCTCCCCAGAGACGGCGGATCTTTGCGTGAACCCTGAGGATCGGAGTTCTCTGCTGGCCCCACAGCAGCACAAGGCTTTGCTTCATGTGAGAGAGCACAGGGGTGGTGGTAGGCCTTCTTCCCTGTGGGACAGGCCTGCCCCGGTCTTTCTCACGAGCACTTCCTGGGGGCCCATGGAAGACGATTCCCCTGGTGTCTGGGGCTCCCAGTGACTCCAAACTGTCATGCTGGCCCACATGTGACCTTTAAGAATTTGTTGACATTTTAATGTTTCCTTCGTCCCAGCTGCCATTCCCTCCTTGCTCTGCTAGTAATGAAATAGGTTATGTAGTCTGTCCGCCCTGAGATGGGCTTTGTCACCCTTTTGAATTTAGTTGACCTGATTCTCTGGTAACCTAACTCTGACGGCCTCAAGAAAACATGGTTTTGTGGTTCATCCTTGTTAGACTGAAGCAACGTTGTTTGTAGCTTTCTACTTCTGAAACAGAACTCTGTAATTTTATTTTTCCTGGCTACTTTCAAGGTTTTTCTCTTTGCCTTTGGTTTTCAGTAATTTCACTGTGATATTTGTAGATGGAGATGTTTTTGATGTTATATTTATCTTTCTTGATGTTTGCTGAGCTTCTTAGATCTTTAAAGTAATGTTTTTAATCAAATTTAGGAAAACTTTGGCTATTTATTTAAATATTTCTTCCACTCTTACTCTCCTTTTTCCTTTATACTCCAATTGTGTACTCAGACTAGTTAATAGTGTCCCACAGATTCTTGAGGCTCTGCACATTTTTCTCAGTCTTTTTCTAATGACCTATTTTTACATTTATTAACTGTCTTCTATCATTGTCAGTCTGCCAGCCAATGAATTATGCATTTCAATTATTGTATTTTTAGTTCCAGAATTCTCATTTGGTTCTTTCTTTTCATAGTTTCCATATTTGAAGAATTTTCCCATCTGTTCACTCATTAAGACTATATTTTTCTTTTAATTTTTTGAGTATTTTTTCCTTTAGATTCGTAGACATATCTGTAATAGTTACTAAATCCAACATCTGGTCATCTCTGTTAGTTTCCATTGACTGCTTTTTTTCTTAACTAGTTGATTTTGTTGTTGTTATTGTCATTTCTTTGCATGAGTCTGTAATGGATATTGTTAATGTTCTGTGGTTCAAATTCTAGACTTTTGTTCTCTTCCTTCACTGACGCATGTTAATTTTTGCTCTAGTAGGCAGTTCAGTTATTGGCTGATCACCTTGAACTTGTGCAGACCTGGGTTTTATGCTTTGTTAAAGTGGATCTCTGGAAAGCCCACAATGTTTCCTGAACCCCTCCAACTTGACAGGACTCAACCTCCAAACTCCATTCCACGTACAGATTGCTTGTGCTCGGTTTTAGGCTTGCCTGGAGTAGTCCTTAGGCTCAGGCAGAGGCCTCTTAACGTATAGCTTTTCTGGGCTCTCAGCTGGATGCCCAAGTTGTTAAGAAGGGCTTGATGAGGTCTGTCCACCGTGGCGTTGCTGGGCCTCCAGCCGCAGCACTGTCTGACCAGTTCTCTTCCAAACCAGTGCCCGTGGCAGCCACTGTCCAGGAGGCCTCATGTGGATTTGTGCTCCTTGCGTGCAGCACAGCCCTGGCCAGTCACTTACAGAGAGCCCCACCTGGTCTTATGACCACTATTCCTGCGCCTTCCACAGGTGCCATTTTGCACAGATTCCAACCGCAAGCTGCCTGAACTCCAATCTCTGCCTCCTAGGCTTAGTTAACAGAACAACTGCGCTCAGCCTCAAGCACACTCCCCTGTGTTAGGAAGCTGCGTGACCTGGGGTCGCCCCTCCAGTCGCCTGTCGGTCATTGCCTGGAAACAGTGCCTCGACTCTTAGCCTGGCAGGAGGGCTAATCCACTACCAGGTCCTCCATCACGATCAGAAGTGAAAGTGCCGACCTCTGCTTTTCTTTAAGTTGAAGGTAAAATGATAGTAATAGGCTTAGAAAATCCTGTATCAAGAACAGAGTCCTGAAATTCATGTGTTTACGTTTGAAATGAATGAAGCTCTGCATATTGAATAGTAAGGCCCCTGATAGTAAAGATGGAAAGATAATAGACTCAAAAACAACGTGATATTTTTAGGGAAACTGCTTTTTGAGCATGTTATCTCATCCTCCAGTCTCTTAAGGAATCTCCAGGAAGTGAAATCACAGAAAGTGCTGAGCTTATGGTCAAAGCCTTATAGAAATAGAAGTTATATACCATAAATAAAATAAAACTTGATATTAAACTTAACATTGAAAAGCACATTTGTTGATTGGTTTGTAAGCCCTAGAATGCTCAATGCATATTTTACTACCTCTAAATAGTTATTTTGCAGGATGATAGGTAATTCTGTTTTTACCAAGTAAAATAAAGAACTGGACCTAACATACTACATAAGGGACCTGGACTAAGCATTAGACCATTTATGTTAAATAGATTATGTTACATGGAGAGACTGTGCACTCTTTCTCTGGAGATACTTTGGAGATCAGGCAATTTTATTTTAAAGTTTAAGTGAATTCTTACCAAGAAAGGATGTCATACTTTTTAATTTGCATTTGCTTTCAACAATATGTTAAGGAAACAATATGTTAAGGAAACTTACTTATTTCAACAATAAGTAAGTTGACTAAGAAATGAGAGGAACTTGCTAGTCAAGGATTTCTTATATTAAATCTGTTCACAAAGCATGAAGGTGCCCTGATTATTATTTTGTTCTTGTAAACGCAGATTTGGATCTTCTGGAAGCCCTTCATTTATGTGAATGAGCCATGTTCCCAAAGTTTTGTTGTTTCGGACTCAGATCGTGTTTTTCCATAAAATGTTGTGTCTTAGATCATGTTTTTCCATAAAATGTTGTGTTTCATGATTAGATTCCTAACTCAGTCTATATAGAGCCTTTCATAATCCCTAGTATTACTGATCTAAAGGACTCATAATAGCATCCTGATTTCACCTGCTATCCAAGGAATAGTTATGAAGTGCTACTCCAGTTTCTGATCTAGGAGCTGTGTCCTGATAGCAGAGGGTTATGTAGCTCAAGAAGATAATACTCAAAATTTTTTTCTTCATTTCCTGGGTGTAGAGCCAATATATATAGAAAAGGTTCCGAATAAATGAGTTTATACTTACATTTCCTTTTTGGTTTCCTTATTTCCCAAAATATCCCCATGCCCTTGAAATGCTGAGTTCAGCCGTTTGAACAGCTACCCAGGCCTATCCTGGGTGACTAATGCTTTGTGACTGTATTTCCCTCCCTATTCCCCCAATTAAAACTTGTATTTGCTCATTACACCTGGGTTTGACAAAGTGTTAGGACGACAACATAATGCTTTAACAGCAACGACAAAAAACCACGCAACGAAATTCTACATTGTGTTAGGTTTATTTTGTTAAAGAACACAATTACCCATTCTCTTTTTATACCACATGGCTAGCCAGACAGCACTAGAAAGTAGGAATGAAGGTGATCTTCCATCAGAAAAGTCACTTTTTTAATTTAAAAAGTCCATTTTTAAAATACTTAAAAATATATATATTAGGAAAGAAATGGAATGACATCAGCAAGTTGGTAGAGCAGGAAGCCCTAGACCCTCCTTCACACCACAAACCCTGATTCAGCAACAATTCATAGATTCCCTTCCGGGGAAATACAGGGACTGATTGAAAGCTCCATGCTGGGTGAATGCAGAGCCAGATTCACTAAAGCTGGTGGGAAGATTCAGGACACTCTTTTGCCAGAGTCCCTGCTTCTGGCCCAGAGCCATGAGATCAGGAAAAGGATCCCAGTGCCTAGCTTCTCCCAGAGGAGGGAAGGAGTTGGTTTGTGTGTCTAGCACCCCAGATTCTCTAATGGGACTCTGACAGGTCCTGCACAGTCTACCTGTTAGAGCCAAATGGAGATGGTGGCATGAGCCGGAAGATGCCGTAGATGCAGCACCTTGCTCAACACAGAGCAAGCAGAGGGAAATCCCGACTCTCACGCTTAGTCCTGGGGAGAGACAGAGTTGATCCATGCATCCTATGCCCCAACTCCTCCAAGGCTACCCGGAGAAATGGCATCTGTCTTTCCAGTCTTGGAGCTCTGACAGGTCTAACACAGTCTAGCTGCCAAACAGGGAACAGAACAGTGGTTTGGACTAGCAGACACTATAACTCCCTTTCTGCTCAGCACAGAGTGTGTGGGTAAAAAACACAGCTACCTGCTTCTCCCCAGGAAGGGAAAGAGTTGCTAGAGACCCCCAGAATCTCTGACTGGGCTGATTGGTAGAGGCCTTCTCCCGTTTAAGGCCAGTCCTTGAGGACTGGGAGTGGTACCTGCTTGGTCTAAGGTGGGGCACCAATGGAGGGAGTCAAGGAAAAGGAAGAATCAGGCAAAGATATTCCAAAGAAACAAGACAAATCTCCAGAGACCTACCATAATGAAACAGTCATATGACTTACCTGACAGAGACTGACTGTCATAAAGATGCCGGCCAGGGTCACGAGAACAGTGTATAAACAAAGTGAGAATTTTTGACAGAAATATTGTAAAGTACTAAACAAATCCTAGAGTTGAAGAACACAATAATTGAACTGAAAAGTTCACCAGAGGCATTCAGCAGTAGACAAGGTCAAACAGAGGAAAGGAACCACAAACACCAAGACAGGTCAGGGACCACCCACGTGGTCTGCAGAAGGGATGAACCATTAAATCCATTTTGTTTTGTTTTATTTTATAGGAAGTGATCAGATGCGCACATAATCCATTGTCTCAGATATACATTTGGCAGATCTGCATTATTGAAGGATTACATTATCTAAAGCAACAAATACAAAATAAAATGTGACAAAATTTTGTGCCTCTGACGCTAGTAGTAATACATAATCCCCAGTGTTGACAGCAATGCCAAGAAACAGACATTTTATCATCACCAGTATGAACATACGTTATTAAAACCTTCTGGAAAGGATTGTGTCATTATGTATTAAAAACTAATCATAGAAGACCCTTTGACCAAATCTAGGAATTTATCTTAAGGAAATATTTAAGCATCTGTACATAGACTTAGCTATAAAGATGTTCACAGCATTGCATAAAGTAATGAAAGATACTCAGTAACAGATTAATTAAATAAGTTATGTAGTAATCATAAAACAGTCCTCAATAGCTATAAAAATATATAAATATAGGGAGTCACAATATATTAAGCTAAAAATGCAAGTTATAGAACAGCATTTCTGTTGTCTATTTTGTTAAAAAAATTAATATTTACAGTTGAGGGTGGTTTTTTTGTGTTTGCCTAATTCTTTTCAACAGTTTTATTCAGATATAATTCACATACCATATAATTCACCCATTTAAAATGTACAATGAATAGTTTTTAGTATATTCACAGAGTTGTGCAACCATTACAAGTTTTAGAGTATTTTCATTACCCAAAAAAGAAACCCCACCTCTAAGCCATCACCCTCCAACCCTAACTTCTCTACCCCAGCCCACCTTAGGCAGCCTTAGTCTACTTTCCATTTCCATAGACCTGCGTATTCTAGACAGTTCATGTAAACGGAGTCTTATAGTACATTCCCTTTAGTACATGCTGTCCAGATTTATTCATGCTGTGAATGTGTCAGTACTTCGTTTCCTTCTGTCACCAAATATTCACTGTGTGCGTACACACCACATTCTGTTTGTTCATTCATCGTTCATGGATGCTTGGGTTACTTCCATTTTTTGGCTATCAGGAGTAATGCTGTTAAGAACATACATGCACAAGATTTTGTGTGAACATATGTCTTCATTCCCATTGGGTATAAACCCAGGACAGGAATTGGTGGTGGTAACTCTACATTTAGCCATTTGCAGAGCTGCCAAGGTATTTCCCAGGGCAACCACACTATCGTACATTTCCCACCAGCAGTACATAGGCTTGAAAGTTCTCCTCATCCTTGCTAACACTTACTATCTATCTTATTAATTATAGCATGATTTTCTAATTTTTCTATGTGCATTAGTCATAGGAATAGGTTTTTAAACTTCTCTTACTGAACAATTACCTGACTATATTGTTGTAAAATCTTTATAATTAAAGGTTGCAATGTATTTGAACCTTAATACTCTTTAAGTGAGTAAATTTTATTCTTTATAGTATACCTTTGGATCATTTTTTTTAATCATACAATAATACTAAATCAAAACTTTCTTTCATGGCTTTAGTGAAGTTTTTTGTCTGCTTGTTTTCTTAACAAAAAATGTAGGATAAAGAGGTTAAGTTTTTTAAACGTTTAAAGAACAGAATATTTTACTGTTTATTTATGATGTGACATATATTTACTCTATGTATGGTCTCATTTAAATTATTTTCCTCATTCTAAATCTTTACTAAATTACTGTTTCTCTCCATGAGAAAACAGTGCATGCTTTTATTTTAGACTGGTATTTACAGTGATAAAGCCAAAGCCTCCATGTCTTTTAAAACCTATAGCTATGATAAATTATAATTGTGTAATTATTACATCATCAATAGTAGCATCTAAGAGAGAATGTTAATTTTTATAATAAAAATAGAGTAGCATCAAGCAAAATATTGGAAAGTTACCCTTAGTCTTGACCACCTTATCACAAGTCCGGTTTTTAATTTGCGTATTTTCACTAGGCTTTATACCCTTGAAATATCTGACATTTTCTAATCTTTAATTCAACATACTTTGCTAAAGGCTCACAACATGCCTCCCTTCTTAAATAAGCTCACTTTTAATATGTAGGTTTTGGCAGAATGAAAACAGTGCTCACTTCAAGTGTCCATTTTTTTTTCCCTACTGTTGATAATATGGATTCTCTTAACAGATGGAAAACAGTTGATCATTACATTAGCCGTGTCCGTGGAAATCTCCAGATGTTAGAGCAGCTGGACCTGATTGGGAAAACAAGTGAAATGGCTAGGCTTTTTGGCATTCAATTTTTACATGTACTCACAAGGGGTTCACAGGTAAGAAAGCAATTTCCCTGCACACTTGAAGGTTCTTTATGATGTACTTAGCTAGAGATGTTTGAAGTGATATGATTATTTGAACTTTCTATTTGGTACCAACTAATGTATGGCTGGTTGATCAAATCTGTCATTTTATTTTCTGGAAAAGCTTTAATTTCACTTAACAGCTCCACTTTTCATTTTCTCTCCATACCAACGCTCTGGCCACTGCTAAGTTCTTCACGGTATTAATAAATGGCTGTGCCCTTGAGAGTAACTAGGTTCCTGAGTGTTGTCAGTGAGATTAGGGGTGCCGTCAGAGGCCCCTTAGAACCAGGGGTGGGCAGCAAAGAAAGGCTACCTCTCCTTTGTTTCACATTCCTAATTTTGGCTTGTTCAACTCCCAACAGATACCTTTAATGTTAAAAAAAAAAAAGGATTTGGGAATCAATATAAATGGGCTGTATTAGTATTCTTAAATATTGAAGAAAAATCAGACCTTAGAAGCCATTTAATTCATATCTTTCTAACTAATTTTCCAATGATATAATGAACAATTTTTTCAGATGCCTTGCTGGAAATGAATTCATGCATTCATTCAACAAATATTTATTTGCATACCTTTAGTGTATTAGATAAACACTGCTAGGCATCAGGGACACTATATTAAATCACTCAGGTTCCTTAACCTTATACGGTCTTCTTTTTAATTATTTTAATTATATCTGTAACATTCCCCCAACCTACAGCTCTGTCTACTTCGACATTACCTGTTTACTTATTTAATTTTATTGCTTATTATTTATTTATTTATTTATTTATACCCTCACAAGTTTTTAAAACTATTTAAGCTAGCTTATAATAAAAGGCAAAGCACCACAAAACCACGTGAGAACATTCCAGGGAGACCATGCCTGGCTCTTGGGAGTGCTCTTTTTCTAATGCCCCAAACCACCTGCTTCATAGTGGTTGTTATGAAACCATGACGGCTTGATTCAGTTCTGGGAGGGACTGGTATCAGGCTGACTACCCACCTCTCAATTCTGGAATGCCTGGGTCTGCTTCTTGGAGAACTGGATAACATTTATCTATCTCAAGTATCCTACCTTTCAATCTCTTATTTTCCCAAATGAATTTCTCAAAGATTATTGGCCAACTTTTCAAATGAAGTTGTCAAACTGTACAGCTGTGTCTCCTACATCTGCTTATTATGAAATAGCTGTATTTAAATATAAAAAGTCTCATTGTACCTGTCTTTTCAAAATTGATTTATGTAAGTTATTTGATGTATTTTGCCGTTCCTATAAAAGTTGCAGGGATAGGAAGAGGATTTGCGATTGTCCCCTTCACACCCCTGAAAACTGGCTAAATAAACCAGTACTATCTAACTGTGCTGTAAGAAAGTCATGCAGCCTATTCTGAAGAGCAAAACTTCCCCAAAATAGTTATCACAGACTCAAAAGACCAGCATCTTTATATTTGAATTGTGTCTTCTCTCTTGCCCCTTCTCCGCAGTACCGTGTGGAGTCCATGATGCTGCGGATCGCTAAACCGATGAACTACATCCCCGTGACGCCCAGCACGCAGCAGAGGTTCCACATGAGGGCGCCGCAGTGCACCCCCCTAGTCATGGAGCCCGAGTCCCGCTTCTATAGCAACTCCGTCCTGGTGTTGGATTTCCAGTCTCTGTACCCTTCTATTGTGATCGCGTACAACTACTGTTTCTCCACCTGCCTTGGCCGTGTGGAGAGCTTGGGAAAGTAAGTTCTCCATACGTACGATTATATTTTTGTGCTTTGAACTTCTCATAAAGTTAGACTGCGAGTGTCCCTTTGCTCTTGACACTGTCCTTGTGAGCAAGAAGAACGGGCTGTAGCGCAGCTAGTCCATTCTTTGCCGACGTGGATCATCACGGGACTATTCAGCCTCATGGATGAGTGACTCATATAAATGAAGACTGTGTCTGGATCAGGCTGTGACCTGACCTGTTCCATTCTCCATGCAGACCCATGGGCCCTTGTACATGACAGCATATTTGATTGGTTGAAGTAAATCACATTTCAGTGTAACAGTGTGAGGATTGTGATCTTACGACTCCAGCTATCAGCTCTACTGCCTTTTCTTAGAAATTGTCTAATTTTTTTAAGTTAGATTGTTAAATGTTAGGTTTTATTTATTCTTGTTAACCAAATTTTATAAACTAAACGAAAAGAACATTTTGAAAACTCAAAGTAGTAGTTATTTTTGTCATATTATAAGAAATACAGAGTCTTCCTTTATAATGACCTCTGTGTGTTTAAAACCAGAAATATACTTGCTCCTTCATAGAAAGCATTTGTGGAAATTGTATTGGTAATCTTGTCTTTTTATTAAGATTTGAAAAGATTATTGACAGTCCTTTTATTTAAGACAAAATCTTCTGGAAGGAGCTTAGTGTAAGGTGGTCATATGTTGAGTTGAAATTTGGTATTTCAGTATAGATTTTAACTGTAAATTTTAGGCTACTACCATTTAAAAAGTATTTGTTTGAAAAAATTGTGAATATTTGAAGGACTGCTTTTTGTTAATTAGATATACATATTACTAAGCACATGAATTCACGTTTAGATACTTGAAAATGAATTTCGGTGGAATTAGAAAGATTATTAAAATTCCCTACCATTTCTATTCTATGATTTGAGAAAGTATTTGCTCAATGTTTTCTTTCTAAACAGGTATGATGAGTTCAAGTTTGGCTGCACCTCTCTAAGAATACCTCCAGATTTACTTTACCAAATTCGGCATGATATCACCGTGTCCCCCAGCGGCGTAGCCTTTGTCAAGGTAATGCTCTCCGGTGTCACCTGTGGCTTAGCCTTTGGAGAGCTGATGGCTAAGATGGTCTTGGCATACATTTCAAAGAATATTTATACCAAGTGTGCTTCAATATCCTACCTCAAAAAGTCAAGGATTTAGAAATCTTCTAAGAAGCCATTAAAAATCCCAGTCATCTTGTTTTGTGTGAATTTAGGTTTAAAATCTTTAAATTGTTAGATTTTAGTTTTTAATGAAATATTGGAGGAAGTAAATGTACATACATGCCTTCTGACCTCTGATAGAACCCACCAGACTTGAATAGCTGTCTGATGAGCGCGGCAACGTTATCTTAGAAAGATATAAATTGCTTCAATGTGTGAACTCTACTATTATTTCTTACAAGATTTTAAATTAAAACTATCTCCAAAATAATGGTACTCTAATATATTTATTGATTGCATTTTTAAGAAGATAAAACTGATAATAGGGTCCCTTTTTTCTCTCCCTTATCTCCCCTCAAAAGAGACTGAGGATAACCTCATAGATGAATAAATTAAAGACAAAAAGGAGAATTCTAGGAGATTATATTGCCTCTCATATGCCAGCTTCATTCCTTTCTCTTCTATCTCCTTAGCAATGAGTATGTACCAGAATCATGGGACAATAGGGTGGTTGATGGTAGCATGGACCCCACTAGCCCTCTAATTCATTCTGGTGTACTTAGCACAAGCAGCATCATTCTCTGCCAGCAGGAGGACACTGTGTTTAAAGAGTGCCCTAAAGTTAGCCACTTAGATAAGAGGATGATTTTTTACCAGGGTGCTCGTGATATATTCCTTTTGGAAAATACTACATCTTAATATAATGACATATATTATGTCTTAATATGAACGTTAGAGCTACCTTAAAAGGTACACAGAATGAATTAGAGGTTAGTATATGTTTCATTATCACATACCTAGCAGTTTATCTTATTATCTCCCTTTAACAGCATTTTAAAAACTTGCTATTGTATTTTGACCCAATGTATAAAGGTTAATAAAAATAAGATTTTTTAATATTCAGAAGTGTGATTATCCTATACCTGAGGTTTTAATTGTTCAGTGCAACATGCATTACCTTGCACGTGTCTGTGAATCATCTTCAAATTAATAATACTGTTTTGTGGTTTCGTTCCTACTAGAGTTCTCATAAATTCTCCCTAGTTTTGATTAATACAAATGATTTCTTTTTTTTTATTTTTTTATCAACAAATTTTATCACCTCACTATTCATCCCCTCTTCCAGATTGCTAATAAATATAGGCCGGAGGGGATGGCTTAGTGGTCTAAGCATCAGATTTGAAATACCTAGAGTCTCTGGAACTGCAGGTTTGAATGTCAGCAGAGTCAACCCAGCTCTTCACTCTTCCAAGGTAGATAAATGGAGTTCCATGCAGATGACTGTGTGGGGTCATTAGGAGGAGATCTCTAAAGACTGAGGTCTGTTATGAATGATACAAATCCCATGTGTCTTTCTGAAAGAGTGGGGGTTTGGATCAAAGCTTTGAACAAAATTTCCCCCTGAACTGTTGTGTGGTGGTCTCTTATGCACTCATTGGCTTCCTCCACCCTGGAGGCCTTTGAACTCATAGTCATGCTACATTAGATGTATAAATGTTGCAGGAGCCTCTTAGGAGAGAAATCCTCTTCAAAAGAAAGAAAATGTGGTGATTTGTATTGATGGCCACTGGCTCTGCAGCCACTCTATTGCTAATATGTTTCAATTCGTGACACTTGGCCATTGTTATACTTTGTGCTTCCGTCTTGATCTAAACCTATGACATTTAAGGACTTTAAACATTCTTTTTTCCTTTATGATAGCCTTCAGTAAGAAAGGGTGTGCTACCAAGAATGCTTGAAGAAATTTTGAAGACTAGACTGATGGTGAAGAAGTCAATGAAGGCTTACAAACAAGACAGAGCTCTTTCACGAATGCTCGATGCACGTCAGCTGGGACTTAAGCTTATAGCAAATGTCACATTTGGCTATACAGCTGCTAATTTTTCTGGGAGAATGCCATGCACTGAGGTAAATAATGTGAAACTGGTTTTTTCATAAAATGAATACCTGTTTGTTTAAGCATTTCGTTTTATTTTGTTTTGAAACTTTAAAGTATTTCATTTCCGTGGCATAGGATCCATGTTTCTTAAACTGGGACTTACATACATACATATTATTTCTTGGGGACTTGTGGATTTTCACTGTGAGAACTGTGTATGTCTTTATTTCAATGATAATTCAAGAACTATATGCATGTTTCTCCATAGTGTGGATATGCATTTGTGCCCAGGCATTAGTGTAAGGCGTCAGTGCCACCGTCATAGGGGTCTCACAGCATCCTCAGCACTGAGTTTATTCTCCTTATGGAGTCCTTGCTTGCAAAGTCTCGTCTTGCTCCGAGAGCCCAGGCCTGCTTCTTGGCGGCTCTGTCACACACCATTGGTGGCGTGCTCTCTGAAGGGAAGTGCACGGCCACCATCGGTGACCCGTTTGCCCTGAAAAATCAATGAGCAGCTTCTGTTTGGGCTCCACGGGTGCCACCTCTTCCCTTGTTCCTTAGAGGCCTCCACAAAGAATGATGACACTGATTACTAGTTTGTTTTTTATGTTCTTTTCTCCTCATTTCATTTTAGAAGTATTTAATAATTAAAATTGTGTGTTGAAATCTATTGGCTCACACTAAGCCATACTAAGAAATTATTTCCAATGTGTTTGTACCAACAGGTTGGTGATAGTATTGTTCACAAAGCCAGAGAGACCTTGGAACGAGCTATTAAACTGGTGAATGATACCAAGAAATGGGGTGCTAGGGTTGTATATGGTGATACTGACAGGTGATGAACTTTCTGTTTTGTGGTTGTCTTATTGTATCTCTTCGATGTTTGAAATGTTTTAAGGGTTATTCCTCCCTAAAAATAGAGTTTTATCCAAGTCCTTTCCAGTCCTTATGATCTTGTGATCAGGGTAGTGTAGGTCCTGATGCACCAGATGTGGTCTTCAGAGACAAAACACGTACGTGTCTGAGCCACAGATTCCCATGACTGCAAGTAGCCAAGTAGATAGCGATCTGCAAAACATGGATACACAGGTGTCTAGTCTGTTTTTAATGTGAATAATTCCTCATATAGCTGCAGCTCTCCTAATTTAAATATATGCATATGTTCAATTAGTCTAATCTTTTTGAAAGACAGTTGCCAAAACTGTGAGTGGTTAACTTTTTACCAGGCCCCAAATCTGTTACCTTCCTCCACAGAAAGTGCAAATAGGCAGTCTTCCATCTGGTTCTAGAGGGCGCACAGACCTCATAAAGCCCATCGTGTGGACTGGCAGAGGGTAGGACCACCTGGAGCCCCAGACTAACACCTCAGCCGGTTTGCTTGCTTTCCTGTTCCAGGGCCCAGTTATTTATGTAACGTATTATTTGTTGACTTACTAAAATTCTTCTAGAGCATAGGTATCATGGAGATTTTCTCAGAGTCTTTTTTTTTTTTTTCATGTTGAGGGCTTAGGGTCATTTTGTGGTCCTGCTGAGAGCATGTGCCTCAGGAGCTCCAATTACAAGGGCAATAGGAGATAATGCTCATTTAATCATTAAAAACAGGTTCTAGGCAATCTTTAAACAGCATTTACTCCTTTCCAGTTCTTTAATAACATACAGTCAGCATAATGATATCAGTGCTGAATGAGACCTTGCCTCTATAGCGCTCTCTTCACCAAGAGGTGTAGACAGTTTCCAGTTACCCAGGCCCCGATTAGCCGTAGTCTAACCAATCAAAAGCCACTCCTCAGTTTGACTTCCAAGTGTTTCACTATTTTGTAAACCACTCTGCTGAGTAGTCTAGCAAAATAAAAATTACTAGAACATAGTTTGCACCTGATTAGCAGAACTCCTTGCAAGATATTTAGGAAAGAAGAGAAAATAAACATTTAAATTGTTGTGTTTAATTCAGTCATACGTGTCAGTGGTTGACAGCACTCACAGTCAGAAAGTGGCATGATTCTGAATGTAGTTACATTGTTCACCCTTTAAAATCTTCAGGAATTCGAACAGACAAAAAACAGACTCACAGAATGTAGGAGCTCGTCGAGGACCTTGGTGTTATTTAGGTCAGCATTTTTCACTGTCTGTCAGGAACACTGGGAGGCACATTCTCAGGTGCAAATTCCCCTCAAGCCCAACCAGTCTGCAGTGGAGCCATAAAGTTTACTCAGTGTTTTTTCCTTCCTACCTGGTACTTTCCGTCTACATCAAACTTCACAGGTATTTTAGGGTTCCCATCAAGGAAATTTATTGGCAGTGTCATTAGACCTTTGAGCACCATTCATTAGACCTTTGATCACTGATTCATCCAGCAAACGTTTGCTGGACCTGACTGCACAAGAGCAGTCCCTCCTGCACGCCTTCTCACTGGTGACTTGCTCCTGCGGGATGCACGTGTCCTTGGGGCTCAAAGACAGGTAGTGCAATGGGTTCTGGCCCCCCCCCAAGGCTCAACCCGACCTGTTTTCCTTTAATTAGAACAGGAATTAATTTAATTAGGTCAGTAATGAGAGGTTGAGAAACACTGCTCCAGGGGTAAGAGGTAAAGCTTGCTAGAGTGAGAGAGTCCTTGGCTGAGAGTAAGGAGCTCTGGCTTCTCCGGCAGCGCCGCAGCTGGTTGTGTGGCACCCACAAATGGCCCAGCCTCCCCAGGACACATTGCCCCCTCCCCACAAAGAAGGGACTGATAGACGATGGTGAATGACCTCCACCTCCCTGCAATTTCAAGACTGCTGATTGTATCAGTCTTGTGTCTTATCAGCAGATACTGGTTACCAAAACATCAAAATTAACTGTTAAAAGTGTTTCTCTTTCAAAAGCAGTTATGCACTGCTGTCCATTTAGAAAGTATAATACATACGCTGTTTCTTTATATTATAGTGGTTCAAAATCATTTTGTGTAATAGCGATTCTCAGTCATACTCAGCCCACCCTAGAGGGATGCGACCTGCTCCCGTCAGTCACTGGCGCTCAGCAGCAGTGGGAGTGGCCGTCCATCTATAAAGTGCGTGAGGCAAGGACAGAATCTCGGGGAAAATCATTTGCATATAATTGAGAAAAGCCTTCCTGGTAATTCTCATCTCCCCCTCGACTCACCTACCCTCCCCATGTGAAAATAACTGCTCTAAATGTATATTTGTGTCTCTCAACCCAAAGATAAATGTTTTTAACTAGGTTAAAAGCACCAGTGACAAATATTCTAAAACACTCTTTTTCTTGGTAGGCTAGTCATCTTCATTCTGTAAGTGACCAAAAAAATTACTGATCCTGGCCAGTTCTCTTGAAGCCTAGCTCCAAATAACACTGGCCAAAACATCGTAGATGGCCTCAAGTCAGCGCACTAACACTGCCGGGTCAAATCTCAAATATATGTGCTGTAATAATGATTTTTAAGATGTAAAGTATATTCACCTACAATTTGTATCAACTTTATTGAGAGAGAATTTTTAACAAAAAAGTGCACAGGAATAGTTCTGTATACAAATGTGTAGGCCTGTGTAGCCCACCGCCCCAGGCAGGATGCAGCACATTATGTCCCTGTAGAGAGTTCTCTCCTGTCCCTCTGCCATCAGTCCCTCCCTTTCATCCTCGACCCCAGGCAACTCCTCACCTGATTTGTTTACTACAGCTTAGTCTTGTCTGTCTATATACTTTGATTTTAAAATGTTTTCATTCATCATTGCATCTGAGCATTTTAGGCATAATAATCTTTAAGAAAAGAAAAAAGTTTGGCATTTGTATCTGAGGTCCACCACACCCTTAGCATATGACTGGGCCATTCCACTCCTTGAAAAGAAAACCAGCTCTGCACAAAGACTTGGTGCCCATCTTCACTGCAGCTTCATTTGTAAGAGTCCAAAACTGCAAACAGGCCTTACGTCCTTCAGCAGGTGATGGATAAACACAAGTTGCATATCCGTACAATGGGATACTGCGCAGCAATAAAAGGGAACCATTACTAATACTTCAGCAACGTGAATGAATCTCAAAACTGTGCTGAGTGAAACAAGCCAGACATAATGAGTATGGACTGTATAGTTCCATTTTTATATAAAATTCCTGAAAAGCCAAACGAGTCTATAGTAACAGAGCAGGCCGTGTGTTGCCTGGGCCGAGGATGGAGAATCACTGCAGAGGAGTACGGGGCTCGGGGCGATGAAAGCAGCCCGTCTTGGTTCCGGTGGCAGCTGCACAGATCCTTGTCTGGGGCTGTCAGACTCCAGGCTCGCGCAGCAGGAGCGTACGCGCCCACAGCTCGGGAGCTGGACCTCTGCAGCCAGGGCGCAGCAGGTACACTTGCCAGCACCTTTCCCTGGCCTGCAGGGGCCCCTTCCCACTGTGTGTGTGTGTCCCTGACGGCTTCTGTGTATCCACATTTCTTCTCACAAGGATAAGGGTACCAGTCAGATGAGGCTCACCCTGACCACCCCAGTTAGAGCTTCATCTTGACGTGATCGCCTCTTTACAGGCCCTCTGTCCGTGCACAGTCACTCTGAGGTTTGGGGTTAGGGCTTCAACAAAGGAATGTTAGGGAAGCCCAGTTTAGCCCATAACAAATCTATACATTCGTCAACATTCGTGGAACTGTGTACTTAAACTGTATTCATTTTATTAGATGTGAATTGTATCTCAATAAAGTTGGGATTTTTTAATCTTTAAAAGGGAATTTTATAATAATCTATTTTAAAAACACATTTGATGAAATGAGCATCAGATGGTCCTAAAAAAAAAATTTACAAAAAGCTTCAAGTGATTCAGAGGTATAGCCTAGCTTAAAGGTATAATTAACCACTTAAGGCCTGTGTGCTCTGCCTCAGAGAATGTTAAAATTAATTCAAGTTAAGACCATTTTTAAAGGCCTAAAATAATATTGAATAACTACTCCCTGTCCTTGAGCTTTTTATGTAAGACTCTAAGATAAGTACTGTCCCCAATATTGGCAGAGAAAGAACTTTTGCAAAGAAACCATCCAAATGAGATTTAAAGTCCAATATAAAAACATTTAAAAACAGATTTATGTGACTCTAAGACTAGAAACAAGAATCTTAATGGCATGTTTCAAGACACTATCTGTTTTTCACTATTTAATGTCTTTCTACTGAGATGAGAAGTGGAGATCAATTTATAATCTCTTATTTAAATATATTTATTAGCCAGTATTTCTGTTGGTCTCATTATGGTATATACTGAAATGTAAAATGCTGTTACAAAGTCAGCTGGATCATTAGAAAAAAATGCCCAATATTTTTGTTTTATCAGTTAGAGTATTTTTTATATTGAAATTTTTTATCCAAATCAGAAATCCTTCCCTCTTTACCTGCATATATTGCTGGTAGGATTGCACATCAGAAATATCTGAATAGTAGCTTAAAAATATATTTTTAGTATATACCACTTATCCATAAATTTTACTCCTAGGAGTTTATTCTAAGGGCACAATCAGTGATGTACCAAATTATTATAGGTGAAATATTAGCAAGAAAATTTAAATGGCCTAAATTTTCAATGATAGGGGTTTGATTAAATTATATCCATACATTGAAATGCAGTACAACTATTAAAATAAATGTAAAATAACTAAGTGACATGGGAAATGTTTACAATATGCCATTAAATGAAAAGAGAAAGTCACACAGTAAGATCTGTGAACCCAAAAGAGAAGATTTACAGATACAAAAGGTTTGTAGTGTCTTTTTTCTGATGGTAAAACTCTACAGGGCTGTTCTCTTTTTTGTGCCTTTTTGTATTTCCTGTTCATCAGTGAATATATATTACAAAGTACATGCGTGTCATCAAGTCAGGTGGTTCTAGAAGGAATTTCCTCCCATATCACAAGTAAATTTTCTGTTTATAATCACATTTTCTCTTATTTTATGACTGACGTGACTGTGTGTCATACAAGGCCATTAATGTCTAGGGTGACCCAGGACCTCCTTGCAGCTAGAGCTGAGCTGGTCTGGGCATGGCCGCACTGGGAGTATCAGAGATCTAAGAGTCCTGTGGTGAGAGGCCCCGCGAGCGGGCGCTCGGGCAGGAGGCAGCCTGACAGTGACGAGGGAGGTGCTTATTTCTCTGGTGTTAGAATATTAGCCAAGAAAGCTACTCTTGATGAGAGATTTCTGTTACAGAAACTTCCTCATTATTCTACTCTTAACTTTTAATCTTAGTATGTTTGTACTACTCAAAGGAGCCACTAAGGAGCAGTCATTTAAGATCGGGCAGGAAATTGCTGAAGCCGTGACTGCGGCCAACCCCAGACCCGTGAGACTCAAGTTTGAGAAGGTAAGCGCGACACAGTGCCCACGGCACACAGGTCTCACCACAGGTACGTTCTCAGAATTCAGGCCGGTATACGGGCCTTTGAAAGCATTAACATTTAAAATAGTTTCCCTTAGTTTGGTATAAGTTTCTCAAGTTTTTTTTTAGTAATGCCTTGATATAAAAAAATGAAAAGATTGTTCCAATTTACCATTCTGTGTAGTAGACCACCCCAAACTTATACAGTGTAAAACCACCACCATTTTATTATACTTAGGGATTTATGCCTGTGGACTTTATGGACCAGGCGTTGAGACAGGGTGAGGGGCCCACAGTGTCTGGGGCTCTACCTGGGGGCACGCGGAGGCCGGAGTGCCGCAGCCAGCAGCCGGGGCTGACGTGCCTGGGCCTCCGCCGGGGCCGTTCCTGGGGCCGCTGGTTCTTGCTCAGCGCTAAGGCTCCAGTGCCGCCGTCGAACATCCGAAGAAGAAACAGATGAAAGCAGTTTGCTTTTATGACCGCGTCTCAAAGTCACGCGACATCAGAACCTGTGTACGTTTAAGAGGGAGCAGAGACACCCCCCCGTCTTCCAGTGGGAAGAATGCCAGTCGCATTGTAAGACGACTGTGTGGCACGAGAGATCGTCTCCGTGGCAAACAGCCCGCCCAGGGATCCTCAGCCGTCGTCACCTGACTGCGGGTACCGCGTGCGCATTCAGCTCTTTCGGTCTAGAAGAGCCTGAGCTGGGAGACATGCGGCGCGCGGAGAAGCCATCAAGACCAGCCGCGCCCTCCGGGAGCCAGTGACCTGCGGGGCAGGCTGCAAAGTATCTCCAGATGGCGCCTGTTGTTGTCAGCGTGCCAAAGCCCCAGCGGAGGGGCCCCCCGGGCACTGTCGGAGCCCAGAGGGAAGGCGGTGCTGCGCTCGGCGGGAAGACCGGTGCCTGGGGCCGCAGCCGCTCTGCGCGGGAGAGAAGCTCGGCGGAGAACACGGGCCCGCAGGAGCACAAGCGGGAGGGAAGGCTGGGGAAGCATGGCGGTGGAGGGTCTGGAGTGCCAGGCTGAAGTGCCCACGCTGTTCGGGAACGTCAGCCGAACGGGAGCCTGGCATGACCGGAGCTGCCTGGGGGTGGCTGGCCTCACGGTGGTGCCCAGATGGGCCAGGCCGAGGGGGCTCCGGAGGCAGCGTGCCTCCTGCAAGTGTGCACGGCCTGACCCTGGGAAATGGGTCCGGAAACCAGAGCGGGACGCGAGACCGTTGGGAAGGACGGGCAGGGGCCGCAGGTGGCCGACCGAGCAGAGCAGGCGTGAAGGACGAGGGGGGAGGATGGAAGGGGCCCCCGGGAGGACCGGCGCGCAGTTCCGTGCTCAAGAGCGAGCCCCCCACTGGGGCAAGAGGGTCGGGAGGAGCGTGTAGGATGGAGGTGGGGGAGCGTCTGTGAAGCACCGAGGTGCAGGCGGTGTCGCCTGCAGCCCTTTTCCCTGCGGTGTCCGCTCTGGGGACCGAAGCAAAGGCTGCCGGGAAACGTGAGCAGGGAGCGTCCCTCTTGTTTTCTGAAAGAAAAAAACGTGCATAAGGTTGGCACAATTCTTTCTTTCTTTAGTGGTTAGAATTCTCTGCTGAAGCCATTGGGTCCTGAAATTCTGCTGAGGGTGGTGAGGTTAGCTACAAATTAAACATCTTTAATATATATAGAATTATTCAGGTTTTCTGTCAGTTCTGATAACTTTTGGTTGTCAGGGAATTTGTCCATTTGTCCTAAGTTGTCAGATTTATTGGCATGCGTCAGTCATACCTCCTGTGATCCTGATGTCAGTGAGATCTTTAGTGACATCCTCTTTCACTCTGATAGGATCTGTTTTCTCTTTTCCTTCATCATTCTAGCTACAGGTTTATCCATTCATTGAACTTTTTGAGATACCATTTCATTAGTTTCATAATTTCCTGCCTTATTATACTTTGGCTTTGGTTTGCTTTTCTTTCCCTGTCTTCTTAATTTAGAAGCTTGAAACATTGATTTTAAGCAAATATTTTTTTTTTGAGAGGGCATCTCTCATATTTATTGATCAAATGGTTGTTAACAACAATAAAATTCTGTATAGGGGACTCAATGCACAATCATTAATCAGCCCCAAGCCTAGTTCTCAACAGTCTCCAATCTTCTGAAGCATAACGAACAAGTTCTTACATGGTGAACAAGTTCTTACATAGTGAGTAAGTTCTTACATGGTGAACAGTACAAGGGCAGTCATCACAGAAACTTTCGGTTTTGATCACACATTATGAACTATAAACAATCAGGTCAAATATGAATATTCGTTTGATTTTTATACTTGATTTATATGTGAATCCCACATTTCTCCCTTATTATTATTATTATTATTATTTTAAATAAAATGCTGAAGTGGTAGGTAGATGCAAGATAAAGGTAGAAAACATAATTTAGTGCTGTAAGAGGGCAAATGTAGATGATCAGGTCTGTGCCTATAGACTAAGTATTAATCCAAGCTAGACAAGGGCAACAAAACATCCACGGATGCAGAAGATTTCTCTCAAAACAGGGGGAGTGAGGTTCTAAGCCTCACCTCTGTTGATCCCCAATTTCTCACCTGATGACCCCCCTGCGACTGTGCCTGTCTGAGGTTGTGCCTCCCTTGAGGAATCTTACCCGTCTCAGGCTAACCAGTCATCTTCCGGGGCCATACAGGGAAATGTAAAGTTGGTAAGTGAGAGAGAAGCAATATTGTTTGAAAAGGTTAGCTTTTTACTTCTTTGTAGATTTATGCCCTGTTAAGCAAATATTTTTTAATGTAAGGGCTTGAAGATACAGATTTCTCTCTAAACACTACTTTAGGTTCAATTTTTGATATCTTGTGTTTCACATTATTCATTTGCTTCAGTGATAATTACCATTAGGTTATTTAGAACTGTGTTAAGTTCCAAATACTTAAGGACATTCCAGAAATTTTGTTGTTACTTCTGATATACTTCCATTGTGGGCAAAAAACATACTCTGTATATTTCATTGCTTTTAAGTTAATTGAAATTCGTTTGGTCCAGCATAGGTCTGCTTAGTGACTTTGGAAGCCTTGAGTTATTGGGTGGAATGTTCTGTAACTATTGCTTAGGTTAACTGATAGGGCTGTGGAGGCCTGCGTGCCCACAGATTCCCTGTCAGTCTCTGAGAAGCGCTGCAGTCTCCAGGTATGATCAGGGGTCTGCCTGCTTCTTCCTTTCAGTTTACCAGTTCCTGTTCATGATTTCTGAAGCTCTCTTGTCAGGTGCATACACATTTGGGATTATGTATCTTCTTAATGATTAATCCTTTTATTGTTGATAATGTTCCATGAATTTTTTCTGGTACTAATATACCCACTGCAGCTTTCTTCTGATTAGTGTTAGCATGGTATCTTTTTTCTTTTTAACCTTTAGCTATGTCCTTATATTTAAAGTGGGTTTCTAGCACCAATTTGGTAGCGTAAAGGTGGGCAGGGGGGATGGCATGCACCCATTGATGTAGGAGTTCCACTTCAAGGAATTTATCGTAGGACTAATCCACACAAGCTTGCTCACTGGAACACACTACTTGTAATTCCAAAAGATTGAGAACACTGTAAATGACTCATATCAGGTGACTGGTCACACGGATTATGATGTTCTCACGTAAGGACGCCTGTGTAGCCACAAAATGAAATGAGCTTTCTGTTCTAGGATGGAATGTTCTCCAAGATAAATCATTAAATGGAACGAGCAAAGCCTCTGTGATGTGAATGAGTGCACGTCCTTCTCTCTGGAAGGACAAACAGAAAATCGGTACCATGGAGCTGCTGAAGCTGGGGACCAGGGCTTTTCACTGTTTAGCCCCATAACTTTTAGTTTTGTACCATGTGCATGTGATAATCTTAAAGCCATGTTTTAATTCTTCAGAACGCATGGTGATGACTTCTGAGAGCCCTGCCAGCTGAGGTAGAGACAGGAAGGGGCGAGGGATGGTAGGGGGGCAGGTGACTCGCCTGTGTGCTTCCCCGCCACATGCCGTGTCGTGAATGTGTTGAGCCCATACTTAACGTGGGTTGTTTTTTAATCATTGACATTTGGTTAGAAAAAGACATAAAAATAAGATACTCAACACTCACTTGTGGAGTATAACAACAAAGCAAAAACTGAAGGAACAAAACAGCAGCAGACTCACAGAACCCAAGAATGGACTAACAGTTACCAAAGGGAAAGGGACTGGGGAGGACGGGTGGGAAGGTGGGGAGAAGCGGATTAAGAGGCATTAACGATTAGCACACATAATGTAGGGGGTGGGGGGCACAGGGAAGGCAGTACAGCACAGAGAAGACAAGTAGTGACTATAGGATCTTACTTCGCTGATGGACAGTGACCGCAATGGGGTGTGGGAGGGGGCTCGATAATAGGGGGGAATGTAGTAACCACAATGTTGCTCATGTGAAACCTCTATAAGATTGTATATCAATGATACCTTAATAAAAAAAAAAAGATACTCGTGGTAGAGGAAAAGCGGCTATTGAGAGGCATTTTGTTCATTTATCACAGGTGTATCTGCCCTGCGTCTTACAAACAAAAAAGAGGTATGTGGGTTACATGTATGAAACACTGGATCAGAGGGACCCAGTATTCGATGCAAAGGGGATAGAAACAGTCAGAAGAGATTCCTGTCCTGCTGTTCCTAAGGTGAGTTTTTATACATCACTTTCTTTCCAAGAAATAAGTGCTAAAGAATCTGGTGAAAACTCTCAGATATACATGTAGGTGGAGAAACCAGCCTATAGTATATGAGGAAGTACATGATTTTTGACAATTTCATTTCTAATGAAAACACAACTTCCTTGGTCTTAGTCCTTAGTTTCTGACTTCTTCACACCCATTTTACCTTTATCACAGTTGCTAAAAAAAAAGCACAGGAACTTGCTAAGAGCTTCCTGGCTGTACCTGGAGATGATACGGTATGTGCAGGAAGTGGGAAAGAGAAGAGGGACTAGCAACGGGGGGATTCCATGAGCAACACAGCCCTTTCCAGTTTGATCCAGACTGAGCAGTAGGACTCTGTTACCTGGGTTTCTCAACCATTGTAATTTTACCCATAGTATTTTATATTTACTTTTCCTTGACTCAGGCCCAGACTGCTTCTGTAGTCAACTAAAAATGAAAGTGGTGTAAATGGAACAGTACCGCACATGCTGAGCTTTACGGAGCATTAAGAGCCCTCATGATCAGTCAGTGTGTCATCTGTGATGCTGTGTGGGTCTGAGCATCATTTACTGCCCCAGTGAGGGCAGGGGTGTGCCGATGCTGAGTGAGAGAACTTCTTGTGTGAATATGTAAGGTTCTGGTACTCAGAACAGGTAGAGAACTTTGACCTGGACTGATTTAAATCCAACCCACGACATAAATCTACTGCATGCCCATTGTTTCCTAATAGAAATATTTCCAGCACAGAAAATCCTGTCACAGTTACTATATATTTATTGACACTATATAAAAAGGCATAAGACTAATTTTGAATTCACTGCTTGGTGATACTTAAGGTTTTCTCTGTTCATTTGAATCAGACCCTCTATAACAGGGTAAATAAAAACAGTACAGGAAGTCATGTCTGGCTTCCTATGCCTCCAAGTGCTCTTGGCTATTTAAGAAAACTTAAACACTTCATGCTGCTCATCATATAGCAAATATTTCTTGTGCACATCATTGTGATATGATTTTCCTCAAACCATATGATACTCTGTTTTGAGAAATAGCAAGCTGTATAAAGTCTCCAAATATTTTCCAATTCCAATCACTGAACAGCAGATTGCTTAGTTACCCACTAGTCACATAATTGAAAGCGAAGCAACAATGACAAAATATATTAGGGGATATTTTATGAACATTTTTTTCTGTTTAAGATACTTGAGCGTTCTCTGAAGCTGCTATTTGAAACACGAGATATAAGTTTAATTAAACAGTATGTTCAGCGACAATGTATGAAGCTTCTGGAAGGAAAGGCCAGCATCCAAGATTTTATCTTTGCCAAGGAATATAGAGGAAGTTCCTCTTACAGACCTGGAGCTTGTGTGCCAGCCCTTGAACTCACAAGGTGAGGGTGCATGTGCACGCCCGTCGTGGCCCCGCAGAGGTGATCCTGGGGTTCTGCGCGGCTTGCAGCAGATGAGATACCTGGCCCACAGGCACAGACACCCAGTCTCTTCTGGGCTGAATCCAGTGCATTTCTCATCTGGTACAGAGCCGGAATCCTTTGTTTTGCCCACATCAGAATCACTAGGTGGTCCGTAACGCTGATCTGCCAAAGCCCTAGATGGTCACATTCTGAGTCAGACCATCTAACCAGCTAACTTGTATCTTCTCTCTCATTGTTTGATTCATGGTAGTTCTTACTCTTAAGGAATGGAAAGCATTTTAAGCCAGTTGGTACCTGCTGCTGCGCACTGCTTTCCAGGCAGCAGCGATTCACAGAGCAAGTCTTAAACCCACAGCACATCCCCTTGGCTGGGGCCAGCTAAGTGAAGTGAAGTGTATATAGTTCTCAAAAAAGTTATGACTCTATAACTTGAAGGTATCCCTTGTAAATTTCTCATAGTGTCATTATTTTTTAATTTCATCTAATTTTCTGGAAAGATGTCTTCCATGGCAGGGTTTGAGTGCATTTTATTTGGATTTAAATAGGAAAATGCTTACTTACGACCGGCGCTCTGAGCCTCGGGTTGGGGAGCGAGTGCCCTATGTCATCATTTACGGGGCCCCTGGAGTACCCCTCATCCAGCTGGTGAGGCCCCCGGGAGAGGTCCTGCAGGACGCAGCTCTGAGACTGAACGCCACGTACTACATCACCAAGCAAATCCTTCCACCCCTGGCAAGAATCTTCTCACTCATTGGGATAGACGTCTTCAGCTGGTATCATGAGTTACCAAGGGTAAGCCTGCCACACCTGTGCTGTGGCCAGGTAGCACCCCCTTGAAATTTTCTTAGAACTAAAGATTTTATTTACATGCTATGATAGGCAAAGTAACTGTTCTATTATCCTAACTGGCAAAGGAGCCACACTCTTCTGGTTTCCTAAGAGAAACTTAAAGTTTTCTACAAATGTCTTCCCAGCTTCTGTCAGATTGGCTATATTATAAAATATTAAAATAAATCCTACAACTATTTAAATGGTAAATACTTAACTACAAAATAAAGCAGCTAATAAAAAATAAACGGAGCAGAAATTCCTTCAAAATGGATTTTTAAGAAATGTGTGGGATGTAGTACCTAGACATAATACTGATGAACATGGCTGCAGAAGTAATGTCAGGATGGCCTTAAACTGAAGTAGGATACGGAGTGTGGAGTCTTAGCCAAGGGACTTTTGCTCGAACTCCTTTCGTATTTGCTCACTAGCAGCCCAAAGGAGCAATAGAAGCCTCGTGATCATGTGGGAGGTAAGACTGCAGGGGTGGCAGTTCTGTCTGTGGTGAGAACTGGACTTGTGTTGTCTCAGACTACGAGAGGCTGATGGCATTCAGGCAGGTTGGTAAAAGTTGGTGCTTAAGCCATTTTTACTCTCTTAGTAAGCACTAAGGGCCTCAAGGAAAAGGATAAGCGAGGGGACCGGGGTGGGAGCTCTGCTCCAGAGGATCTGTGCCACCTGGCCTACATAGGGCTGCCTCCTGACTCTGCACCAGAAGGCTGGCCTAGTAACTTCCATGCGACACCAGGAGGATATGCCAAGGATATAGCAATAATACAAAGTTATTTCTATGTAGAAGAGTACCAGAAGGCAGATCTCTGAATCCATTCACTTCAAATGAATGCTTCGGATAAATGTATCTAATGACGTCTGAAAACTCAGGTCTGCTTTGCTTGGATTTTGCATCCTACTTCCTACAAGTTATTTTTAACTTCCGCTTGACTTACTTGCGTGGCCTGAACTGTGCAGCCTTAAAGGGCCGCCACTCTGGACCCAGATCTCTCCACTGTCCTCTCTGGTCTCCACTGCCCTGTAGGATCTCCTATATCTATGTAATCTCCACCAAAATACTGAGTGGCAGGAGAGTATTTTTTTCTTCCCACAAGAAAAAGGCAAGTATGTCTTGGAAATAGTAAGGTGTAAGCTCTGTGAAGGGAAGGATTCTGTCCCCTTTATTCAGCCCCATTGTCAAGAGCAGTGTCTGACACGTGGTAGCTGCTCAGTATTTGTTGAATCAATGAAATAAAGCCTTGGTAAGCCTGCAGTTAGCATGCAAATAGCTCTTCTGGGAAGTAGGCTCGGACTTATTTGTGAATTGGTGTTTCTATAGATCCAGAAGGCCACCAGCTCCTCGCGAAGTGACCCCGAAGGGCGGAAAGGCACTATTTCCCAGTACTTCACTGCCTTACGCTGCCCTGTGTGTGACGACGTGACTCAGCACGGCATCTGCGGCACGTGTCGGAGCCAGCCGCAGCAGGTGGCCGTCGTCCTCAGCCAGGAGGTCCGAGAGCTGGAGCATAAACAGGAGCAGCTCGCAAAGGTACCGCCTCGGCCAGCGGACCCGCGGTCCCAGGCAATCCCATTCCGTTCTTGAGGGAAACGTAGGCGACTCTTAGACACAGTGTGAGGGGGACACTGGTGTGAAAAGCAGAGGAAGGATTCTAAGCTACCAAACTTCTTAAAATCTCAGAAATACCACAACTGAACTAAAGTATTAAAATGGCTCGATTTGTTTCATAATTAATTTTTCATTTTTATGGAATACTATGTTCATCAAAACCTAGAACTACAATGTCCATGCACCCAATTTCTTTTATAATAGTGTTTTTTAAAAAGAAAGAAAAATACCAGTTGCTCTGTCTACCATATTTACTTAACATTCTCACAAAACCCAGTGGTCCTAGAGAAGTGCTGGCACCCTGGGAATGTCCCAACTCTAAGAGTCCAGGTAGAAAATATGTAGTTAACTTGACTGAGTCCTGCTACGTCCAGAGACTGTCGTAGGCGCCTTACAGGTGAGTGAACTGAGCTGACGGAGTGAGTGGCCAGCCCCACGCCACGCTGCCAACGAGCCGCGGAGCTGGGATGTGGGCATAAGACGCACAGATGACTTTCCAAATGCGAGAACCCGAGGAGAAACATCAGACCTCCTGAAATAAGTGGGGGATGAGATCTCAATTATCGTGGCACATTTTTTTAAAAACAAAGCATAGTTAAAGGAATGATTATATGTTATGCCATCATATTTCAAGCTACATTTTTGGCTTTCAGGCTAGAGAAGAATAATTTTGGGGGGAAATTTGTTTCATTTTGTCTTGTTTTAGGAAAGTAATATATAAAGTTACTGAAATGTTTTAGAACCAACCAATAATTGCGAGTATGATTCAGTGGAGAATGAATTGTGCTGACAGTAAGAAGTCAGGGTTCTAGTCTGGACGTCCTAGTGTTGCCATGTCCCTTGGCCTCAAGGTAAAGCAGCTTTTGAGCCCAGACAGAGGAGAGACTCGCAGCCTTCGTAGGGAAGCCCAGCCGCCACACAAGGGAGCAGGGAGCGGGACCGTCTCTCGGGGGCTCTGGGAGTTCTGGATGATGTAGAAAGGTGATTAAGGGCTGGTGAAGTATGGACAGTTTCTTCTGCACCATTCTGGCTGCTACAGTTTGTACTGGCAAAAACTCTTAAGTTTTAGAGAATATAGCCAGTCGCCCAGAGCTCATTAAGGGCAGTAGAATCTAAAAGAATTATTTTGATGCAACTGCAGAAGCTAAGCTTGTTGGAATAAGGTGGCTTTTCCCCTTCCATCTCCTAAATAGTTCTTAAATACCCTTTTTTCCTTCCCTTCTGTTAACATCCAAGTCCCAACCACTGTTATTTCTCTGCTAAACTCCTGCAGCAGCCTTGAACCCTGACCTGCCGTCCCGTCCGCTCTACTGCGAGGGGAATGCTCTTTTGCATTCTCTCTCTCCCTGTCCTGCCCTCTGCCTCTCCCCCTCCCAGCCCCTACCTGCTGCCTCTCTGTCACCGTTTCTTGCCCTTCTCCCTGTCACATGTACCCTCCACATATACCATAGTGAGCTTCATTTAGGTCCAGGAATGCACCTTAATTTCTCCTGGCTTCTGAACACCTGTCCCTTCTCCTTGGGCTGCTCTTCTCTACCCCGCAAATCACCTTCCCAGAGGAATCAGCCTGAACCCCGAGTCAGACGCAGCCTTGCAGATTCTGCGTCTGGCTTCCCTCTGCACAGCAGGAGAGCCCGGCCTCTCGCTCTGAGTTGGCCGCAGTGCACCTTGTGCTGGCCTGTGAATGTGCATCAAGTGGAGGAGCAGCTCCCTCCGAACGCGGCTAGAACAGCAGTGTGTCACCGGGGTGACCGCCAACCAGCCTTCAGCCCCTTCGCACTTGTTTGTGGTCCTAGTCAGCACAGGCGCTGAGCCGCCCGGCATCCCAGCTTGTTTATAGGCTGCTGACCCAACGGCGGCAGCCGCCCCTCAGAGAAACCCCTCGCTGGCTCTGCCGACATCCAGGCCCAGAGGGCCCCTCCGCGGACCCCTTCTCTCCTGCTCTCAGTGACGTGCACCACGCCACTGGTGCTCTCAGTGTGACCAGAACCCTCCTTCCATAAGTGCAGTTTTTAAAAAGTGATGTTGTTTTCAAATAAGGATGGTTCGTCAAGAATTATTAACTTCAGAGATTTTTAAGAGCACTAAAATGTGTCTCCTGTACAGTAAATAATCTGTAAGGATCTTTATAAAGTAGAAAAAACAGGAGATGTAATAAAAAATGATAGAAACATAGTGATAGGAGCATTTGAAAAATCTGTCACAGCCCAAGACCAGGGGACCAGAGATACAATCATGGAAGGTCCACCCAGCATTGTAAGGTGGACTTTACAGCCCAGTGCTAGAGAAGATATCTTCCTTTTCAGTGTTTATGGAATGTTGAAAAACTGACCATAACCTAGTCTGTAAAGGAAGTCTTAATAAAATTTCAAGAAGTAGACATTACAAAGAGCACTTTATCAATAAAATGCTATAAGGCTAGTAAACTCAGAACTGTAACTCTTGAGTTATATTAATTATAAACTCAGAAAACAAAGTGATCCTCCTACTTAAAACTTTAACATTCCCTACTAAAGGAAACTACATGTAAAATTCCAAACAGCCATAGCAGATTTCAGAGACAAATACATCATCTTAAGCACTTTTAATAACTGAATGAATGAAAATAAAGCATCTGACTGAAATTTTTTGAAAGGATGGGGAAGCCAGAGAGTTGCAAAAAGAAACAGTTGGTAGAGCTTGAAGCAGGTTTTGTAAACATCTGTCTTCTTACAGGCTAAGTGTCCAGGTTGTGGTATTTAGTTTTAAATGTAAGCAGAACTGAGCTGCAGTGCCCAGGGTCTGAGTCACCGGTGAAGGATCCTGAAGCAAACTGAGCTGAGCTCAGTGAGGCGCGTGACTCCATCCTGGCTCACCTGCCAGCCCCAGGGGGCAGTTTGTCCTGGCTCCTGAATGTGGCTGCAGCGCAGGGAGTGACGCGCACGTCCTATCTTGGGAAACAGATTAGCGTCTCAGGGCAGAGATGTACGTGGCGGATGGCACGCCGGGCCTGAGCGCACTGGGCGCGGTGAGCAGCGTGCTGCGGTGAACGTGCCCCTCAGGTGCCTGGAAGATACTGGAGCAAAAGACAAAAACTGGTTTCCCCATGAGACGTCTCTGAACAGAAGCTCATGGACATAGAGAATTAAGCAGTTGGAGCAGATCTGACGTTAAAAGTGGAGAGTGGTCGGTGTTGGGTGCCTTTTTTTAGTCTCTTGGTTACACCAGCCATATAAGAAACCAGCCTGCATTTTCTTAACCCCTGGGGTCCACACTAGCATCCTTTTTAATTTTTTGTGTGTGTCATGTTTTATAATCTTTTTTTAATTGTATGTATGTCTTGAGACTTTACATATTTAAAATCTGATCATTGTATAAGACATTATAATGCTTCTCTTTGAAAGTTGCTCTTACAACTTATTTTCCTTTAGATCAGATCTTATACACCTGGAAGCCCTAAAAAGGCCCTCATTCCCAGAGATTCTGATTTGTTGGTTGGGAAATGGCGTTAGTGTATGTGACATACAGTTATATTGATATACAACCTTATATCAGTTTCAAGTACAGCACAGTCGTTCACTGTTACCCACATCATTACATCCTCACCACCTCCCTGGTGTGGTCGCTGTCTGTCCGCACAGGAAGGTGTCACAGGATTGCTGGCTGTGTTCTCTGCTCTGTACTTCCATCCCTGCAACCAGCTTATGTGATCAGGAATGTTTGTGCCCCTTTCTCCCCCCTCCTGCCCCAGCGCCTCCCTGTGGTGACCGCCAGTCCCTTCTCAGTGTCTGTGAGTCCACTGCTGTTAATTTTAGTTTTAGTTTTTAGATTTCACATATAAGTGAATCTTTAGGTACTTGTCTTTCTCCACCTGGCTTATTTCACTGAGCACAATACCCTCTAGCTCCATCCATGTTGTTGCAAAGGCAGGATTTCTTTTCATTCTTATGGCTGAATGATATTCCATTGTGCATATATACTACCTCTCCTTCATCCGTTCATCTATTGATGGACACGGGTTGCTTCCATATCTTGGCTGTTGCAGACAATGTGGTGATAAATATAGTGGTGCACATGGCTATTCGAATCAAGGATTTTGTTTTCTGTGGGTAAACTGCTAGAGGTGACATCACTGGGCTATAGGCAGCTCTGCTCCCAGTGTCTCGAGGAGCCTGCACCCTCTGCCTGCGGTGGCCGTGCCAGCCCACAGGGCATCAGCGTGTCCTCAGGCCCAGGTGGGGCCGCTGGGGTCAGGGGCCTCGTCTAGACTCTGCTTTCAAATTCACATGCTTTGACTTTTCTCTCAGTTCTGAAATAAGTGGATAACTTTTTTATGATTGACATTTAAAGAATAAATTGAAAAAATACTGTTTATAGCTCATTTAAGCAAGTGTTTGAATGGTAATGGAGCAGCTTATCATGTGGGTCTTAATGTAATGGGTCTGCTGTGAATGAAGAGGCCCCCTGGAGTGGAATGGATCCTTACCAGGCTGTGCTCCATATTCTTTAGAAATGTCTCAACACAGGGTAGGCTGGGCTTCAAAGAGATGGAAATTGATGGAACGTCCTGTAATATGCTGTGCGTCATTCGCCAGCACTCTGTGATGGGCCGGAGGGGAGGCTGTGAGGCTTGTTCACCCACAGGCGTCTCATGCACCCCTCTTACGCTTTTCAGGTCTGCAAGAACTGTGCAGGCTGCTTTGACCAGCATGTCCCGTGTGTCTCTCTCAACTGCCCTGTACTTTTCAAACTCGCCCGAGTCAACAGAGAGTTATGCAAGGCCCCATATCTCCGGCGATTGCTGGACCAGTTCTGAGGGGTCGGTGTTGGAGTCCAGGTGCTGTTTGCTCCTCAGCGTTCACCACGGAACCGCTGCGCACGGTGCTTCTCGCCCCCCTGCGGTCAGTGTGTCTGTCCGTCTAGCCTGTGAGGACTGAAGCCTGTGAGGGCTGCACGCCGACTGAACTGAGAATCCGACTTGCCTGAGTGGCTCCCGCCTTGCCGTGTAGAGTCCTCCTCGCACCTTCTTCACATTGTTTTATGACGTGGGTGTTGAATTTGCTCCAGTATGTGTGACATCGTGTGAATCCATGTGAGTAGATCAGGGTTACTTCCCTGTGGGCGGAGCACCAAGAACCTCTTTTTACAAAACCATCCATGTGTTCCCTTGGACTGTCTGTACCAAGACGTGTTACTTAGAGATATCCATTCACTTTATAATTTTGACTGCAAAATATTTTGTAAATACACTTTTTTACTTTTCAAACAACTGAGTAAAATAACGTGCAATGAATTTTATACAAATGATTTTCATGTTGTTTGGTATATTTCCTCTAGGTTTTGCTTGACTCAGAGTAGAGTTGTTATTTTGATCAAACTGTGCAAATAATAGTACCATCGTAGCATTTGGACATTACTTTCCAAGCCACTGTCTTGCTTTAGCTGTTACGGGGCATTGTGAGGAACCGTGCAAAGACACTTTTGTCACAAACCTGTGGGCCTGTTGCAATACTTTAAAAATAAAAAGTTTTATTCCATTTTTGCTTGTTTTGTATAGACATTTCTATTGCTTCTAAATATACTTAAAATATTTTCTTTCCTTATGTACTGTACAGTTAATCTTATTTACCATCATGTTGAACACAAAATGTGTATTTAGAATATTTGTACAACTAACTGTATAGAATGAAAAGGAATTATGTGGTCAGTGCATTGTTTTCTAAACTGGAAATCATTTTGTTTTAAAAGTTAACAATGGAAACCATATTAAAATTGAATAAAATATGAAATATGGGGGTGTGATTTTTATCTGGCTAAAAACATTATCTTCATGTTTTATAAGCCTACACTGGTTACATCTTACCCTACACTTTCTGAATTTAAATAAAGTGAATGTAACTCATTGTTATATCCTAAATGATGTTGCAATTCCCTTATCAAAATCAGGATTTTAAAAAATGGCCTATTAGCCCACATAATGCGGGGGGGACAGGAAAGGCAGTATAGTGACAGTGACTGTAATGGGGTGTGTGGTGGGGACTTTTGATAATGGGGGGAATCTAGTAACCACAGTGTTGCTCATGTAAGTGTATTAATGATAACAAAATTTTAAAAATTAAAGAAATTTTTAAAATGGCAGCAAAAGGTAAAAAATTTACCTCTCATCCTTACAGTTCTGAGAATCTGCTTATTGGTAGATCTTCCATGGCCATTCTCATTTAGACATAATCAATCATCTTGAAGCAGGACTTTCCAGAGGGAAAACAAAACTTACTTCATTATTATGTCTTTAAAACATAAATGCCAACTTTTTAAAGAAAAAACATTCTAAGATAGCTCATCTGGTTATGCACCAGAAATAGGCCTTCCTTTGCCAAACTCGGTACTTCCAAATACTGGGAGAATTTTTTTCCCGAAAATTATGCAGTAAGTGTGGAATCGGATAGAAGTCATGTCCCCACGTGGAGACACACATCACCTCGGGGGATTCTGTTAGTGGGGGCGGCCACTGGTGACGTGTCCTCTGCCCCTCGCCCACCTCCAGGTGCCGTCAGGACACCGGCAACACCACCTTGGTCATCACTAAGGGGACACGATACGACCAACAGAACCACCTTCCTAACCTCGTGGAAATTGGATGCAGCCAAACGAACGGGGGTGGGTGTGAGTGCCCCGAACTAGCTGTGTCAGGTGTTTGGGGTGCACCTCTGGTTTGCTTTCCCACGGGGATGTGCCTCCTGGTAACTGTCCTTGGAGTCTGTAGCCAAACTGCCTTTTAATGAGATCCATCTGCTTTTCCGGTAACACCTGTGAGGACATTTTACCAAAAACATGTTTCATAAGCTTCTAGTACACTTTCATAATTACTTTCCCTGCCTTTTAAGAATCAGCTGTTAATAGTTTAGTCTTTCACAGAAACCACAAGAAAAAAAAAAAACTTTCTAAACAGTTCTGGCGACCTGCATGGCCTCTCGAGCTACAGCAGGTCCGTGGACAGGTGGGAGTGAAGCCAGAACGCGTGGGCCCGAAGTCAGTGAGGGGTCGGATGACCTTAGCCAAGCGGCCACTCCGAGGCGAGACCTTCTGCAAAGAAGTGGAGCTTCGGAGTCAGACACCGTCCAGCCTGAACTCTAGCTCCATTTCCTTTTGGCTGTAGGGGGAGAAGCACGTACGCCCATCGCCTCGTGTACAAAGCAAAACTAGTATCACCTACAGCCCCGGGTGCTGCGGGTCCCAGAGGTGCTGAGAGGCCGGACTTACAGGTGTGCGCAGACGGAGCCGGTCTAAATGAGCCGGTTGCTGGTCTAGGTATTTTTATGGTCCCTCCTCCTACCAGAAACTGCACAGTTCCTGACTTCAGGCCCCTCTGATAACTGGAATTAATATATAAAAGGAGACATCTCAGCGCCTTGTTAGTTCAGAATATTTGGTTATAAGTGGGTTGGAGATTAACATCTTAGGGATTGTATCTATTAAAAGGCTCAGGGTTTGCTTTTTCAAATGCTCTTTTATGTGTACTGATAATAATTGAACCTATTTGTGGGTAAAAGTGTAACATTTCAGAATATCTCACCTGGCTTTAGTACGTCTGCATATCAATAGGCGTTCAGAGGTAGAAAGAAGCATGGCTTTAGCGCATCTGCATCGTTCCTCCGGTGTTGAGAAGCTCATCTCCATATTAATGGGTGATTACCTGGGCAAGGAGGCTTCCCTGTACCTGAGAGGGGAGGGGAGGGGAGGGGAGGGCCGGTTTTGCTGCTGCTGGAGCAGGAAAGAGAGGACCCTGGACTGCAGTTTGTGAGCAATAAACGGGTTTTAAACTTCATTTCTCCCTTTGACTGATTTTGGTTTTTAGAGGTATTTTGCCCCAGGATTTCCTCTCCCTGGACTTAGATCTGACACAGTTGGCAGCATTGCTCTGAACCTGAAATCTGTTATAATGGATGCAACCTTTGGGAGGGCCACCCCTAGAAATGATGGGGAGAAGTGGCACTCGCACTGCGGGACGTGTACACTCGTGTGGTCATGGATCTTTGGAATGGTCAGTGAGCACTGGCTTCTCCTTGAACTCGCCAGCTGCCTTAGCCCCTAACAAGAGGGTCAGCCTTCCCTGGAAGCTTTGAAGCCAGACATTGACTTTTTCTCCTTACCTGTGAAACAGCTTAGATGGCATCTTCTTCCAACATAGGGTTATTACCTACCTTGAAGATCTGTTGTTGAGTGCAACCACCGTCATGAATTTCTCAGCTAGACCTTCTGGGTAAGTCGCTGCAGCTTCTCCATCAGCACCTGCTGCTTCGCCTGCACTTCTCTGTCGTGGAGACGCCTTCTTGCCTTAAACTGTGAACCGACCTCGGCCAGCTTCCTGCTTTGCTCCTGCAGCCTCCTCCCCTCTCTCAGCCCTCACAGAACTGAAGAGAGTTGGGGCCTTGCTCTGGACGAGGCTTTGGCTTGAGGGAATCCTGCGGCTGGTCTGAGCTTCTCTCCAGGCCTCTGAAGCTTCCCCCACTCAGCAGTGAAGCTGCTTCTCCTTGTGTCACCTGTGTGCTCACTGGAGCAGGACTTTAAATTGCCTTAACTTTCCCTTTGCCTTCACAGGCTGGCTCCCTGTTTGCTGCAGGAGGCCTGGCTTGTGGCGTATCTTGGCTTTCGACATGCCTTCCTCACTGAGCTTCATCATTTCTAGCTTTAAATGAAAATGGGAGACATTCAGTTCTTCCTCTCACTCAAACACTTAGAGGCCATTGTAGGGTCATTGACTGGCCTGATTTCAGTATTGTCGCGTGTCAGGGAATAGGGAGGCTTGAGGAGAGGGGGGAGACGGGGAACGACGGGGCGGTAGAGCAGTCAGAGCACGCACATTGGTCAGTTAGGTTGGCCGTCTTACATGGGAGCAGCTTGTAACACCCTGAAATAATTACAATAGTGACATCAAAGATCACTGGTCATAGACCACCATGCAAATAAAATAATAATGAAAAAGTTTGAAATATTTTGAGAACTATCAAAATATGACACAGAGACATGGGGTGAGCAAATGCTGGCGGAAAAGTTACTCTAATAGACTCACTGGACACAGAGTCACCAAAAACCTTTAATTTGCAAAAAATGCAGCATCTGTGAAGCACAGCGAGGTGTACTTGTATGCCAATTATTCTCAGTAAAAATAAAGCAAGTGTATTTTTAGTCATTTCTACATATGCATATATACATATGAACCCTTGTTATAGATGCATCTCTAGAAGATGCATGAGAGTGGGTGTCAGTGGGGCTGAAGGGCCCAAGGTGATAATATTCACTTTGCATTCACCTTTGTACCGATCTTATCACTGCACGCATACCCACTGACGCCAACTGCACCCTTGCTGCATCTCACTCTCGTGTTGCTAGTGGGCACTGGTTATCTCCACTGCGTGGCCGAGTCCACAGAAGCCCACCCTTCCGTGGCGTCTGAGCAGAGCTCGCCAGGCCAGGTGTGTGAGTTCCAAGCCACACGTCTCCTTGCTGACTTGCCGGACTCCTGGGAGTCCTTGTGACCCATAACCTCGTTAGCTTGCCTAGGGTGTCCCACCTGGCCTTTGTAGCCAAAATAATTATGAAAAAGCTCTATTATTTTCCTCTGTAGCTGGTCTTTTACTAGTGAGCATTGCTTTCTGGGTAGAGTTCCCCATTTGTGGCTGCTTAAGTTTTCCTTTGAGTGGTTTGGGAATAATGGTAATAGAAATAGTAAGATGGGTGGCTTGAACCACAGAAATCTTTCCCACAATCTGGAGGCTCAGGTCTGTGATCAGGGCCTCGGAGGGCTGGTTCCCGCGCGGCATGTTAGATTAGGGGCCCCCAGTGACCTCACTGTAGCTTAATCGCTCCGAACAGTCACAGTCTGGGGTAGTGGGGACAGGACGTCAACATAGGAATCTGGGGGGGTACAGTTCAGCCCGTAACAGTACGTATGAAGCAACATGCTAAGGTTTTGCAAGTATCTCGTTTAAATCTCACTGCCTACCCCAGGAAGGAACATCTAGGCCCAGAGAGGCCACGCCACGTGGCCAAGGCAGCAGGTGGCAGTCGGGGTTCAAGTCCAGGCTAACAGGACTCCCAATCCCCGTTCTTGACCGTCACACCGCAGGAGTTTCTTCCCGAGTTCTGCTGGACCTGGTTTCCCAAGGCAGTGGAACGGCTGCTACCGTGGGCAGACAGGAGAATCCCACCCCCCGAACCACGATCCCTCACAGCGGGGGGCACGGAGGGTCTGGCCAGCCCTCGAGCGAGTTCCTGTGGATCCCAGGCTCTCCCCCCGTCCTGCCGGCCCAGGGAACCCACAGGAGCAGGTAGTCTGGTTGCTCGGTCCATCCCCCCTCGGGCCCAGCCAGGTCCATGGGAGAAGAAGTGGGGGGTGACCTGAGCCCCGCCCCCCCGGGCGGCGCCGAGAGCCGTCTGTTATACACGGACCCTGTGTCTGGTCTGTGCCAGGCTTCCGAGGAGCCGGAACGGGGGAGCTTTGCATGAGGACCTTGCTCAGAGCAAAGGGCACAGCTGTAAACCAGGCTGCTGAAGCCGAGACTGCGGCAGTCAGATGACACGGGAGCGTCGTAACTGCTCAGACAAGGGAGCGGGTCACTTAGTTTCTCTTAGCTTAAACTTTCCCACTTTCAAAAGTATCTTCCCCAGGACGCCAGTGACGCGCGAAGGGCTGGGGCGGCTGCCGCGCACCTGGATCACGCACGGGTTGGGCACCCTTACCCAGGCCCGCCTGTGGTCGGGGTGATCAGTTACCCGCAGGCTGCCGGCCGCTGGGCCCCATTCAGAGGGACGAAGCCCCCAGGGACCGCCTGGCCCGCGAGTCCGAGAGCCTCCTCTCCGCAGAGATGGAGCAGAGACCCACCTCATGCAGGGCGACTGCCCAAGCGAGGCACTGGCACCAAGCGGGTGGCAGCTTCCTTGGGGCACTTGTGGGTTCAGAAACTAGACCATGAACGTAAGAGAAGCTCAGGGCCAAAAATGTTAGATGTCATCAAAGATGTCACATGTCATCTCTACATAAGTGAAGTGAAAACACTATTTACCTTTTAGAACCCACCACAACCACCGCATGTACTCTGGAGTGCTCACAGCCTAAAGTGTGCAAATAATCTTTTTTTAAGCGTGGATGAGTGAGACACAAATCTTATCTTAAGCCAACATCAGTATTTATTTATATCAGTATTGTACTCAAACAAGCTTTCACATTGTACAAAGCCATGTAAACTGAAGGCAGTCTTAAATCCAGATGCTAATAAACCTACAAGATCACCACTATCATTTTCAAGCCCTCAAATCAAAACTGATCAGCAAAAACCTCCCCAAAAAGGCAGCCTCCGAAAGGTCCAGGTTTGGTTTCATTTGCAGCAGGACTTCAAACAACATAAGCCCCCCAACACTCATTCAGTGACTGAACAAAAACGGGGAGCAGAGGTAATGAAACTCTGAGGTAGGTGCCTGGCTTGACCCCTGAGGTCTTTCCTGGGTATGTGGCGACAACACCCAGCTGATGGTAATGGGCCACAGCCTGCCTAGAGCTGGAGTAACACATAAAGAAACACGTGTGGTTCCCTGTCCTCTTCCAGTAGTTTGTCTCTTCTGGAAAAACTGGATTAGGACAGAAAAGAAAGCAGCCAAGAAAACTAAAGATGGAATCACCCCGGACGCACAGGCTCGCTGGGCACATTCCCAGAGTCGGCAGCAGGGTGCGGACAGGTGTCTGTCTACACATCAGCCCACAGCAGCGCTCCCCACCATCCCCACAGCGGGGGAGGCCCGTGCGAGACGGCAGGTGAGGACCCCCCCGCAGCTGGACGCTGCTCGGCCCGCCGCGGGCCCCACGGGTGTGCCCTGCAGATGCCCCTGCCCAGGGAAGGGCGTCCTCACGGCGGGACAGACCTTGACGGCTCCGCGCCGGAGGTCCTCGGGGCCTCAGGTTCAGAGGGCCAGAGGCAGACGGGGCCGTCGGGCCTGGGGGGCAGGCAGAGGGGGGCCAGAGTTTAACGGGTACGGGGCTCAGTTCCTCGAGATGACAAATATGCTGTGGGTGGGGACAGTGACAGCCGCACAATGAGAGTGTCCTAATGCCCATCAGCTACACACTTAAAATGGGTAAAATGGTGAATGTTATGTATATTTTAACACAATTGAAAGTAATTTTTTAAGAAGCACCCTATAATGTCAACAAGTTGTTCAGAAGCTAAAAAGCCCAACCCTGAAGCTATTCATGTCGCGGAGCAGCTTCCAGACACTCCTCCTGGCCCCCCGCTGACCGACAGGACCCAGGGCGTCACGGGCGGGCTGCAACAAACCCAGAGGCCAGACGTGACGGCCTCTGAAACTAGACGCACCGGCCAGAGACAGACGTGAGGGCACCACACAGGCACGAACGTCCAATACAAGAACCTAAAGGGCCTTCTCCAAAAGAACGAGAAGAAATAAACAGCAGAAATAGAGGGCAAGAGAAGACATAATGCAGATAACCTCAGAGAATTGTTAGGAAATTAACAATAATTCTCCTTCTAAAAATTCAGTGTTAAGATTTTTAATCATTAAATATGAAACTATTTATGCCTGAATAAAAATCCAACTCAAGTTCAACACAGCTCGAATGCCAACGAGCCAAAGCACGCCAAGGGAACGGCTTGAATCCTGTCCGGCAGCCAGGGCACCCAGCCCCGCGTGGCCCCTCACGCACAAGCACCTCCCTTCCGTCCCCAAGTGCCGCCGTCGACCGTCTCGAGCCACGAGCACCAGGCCTTTCCTAGGTGCCTGGCTATGTCACTGAGCCACCTGACAAGGCAGCGGTCACACGGGACCCCAGATACTTCTGTTTCCAGAGGAGAGGAAATAAAGCCTTCTTGGGAACATCGTGGGGGATGGCTTGTTTGACAGCCTGATTCTCCAATTGGATCGTTCTGCCCAGTCTGGCAGCCACAAGCCAACACAGATATTTTTGTATTTAAGTTAAACTGAAAATTCATTTTCTGTGTCCTATTAGCCATATTTTAAGGGCGCAGTTCACCAAATGTGACCAGTGGCTACCAGGCAGTGCAGAGTAGATATCTCATCAGCCTGTAAGATCACAGGTCAGTCCTGTACTCAAGGGTAAGTTCCACGGACACGGGATCTGATCTCCTTACCAGCGGGCACTCAGCACCTCCTGCAGAGACCGCCGACTCGGAGGCATTCAACAAGCATATGAAATAAATAGTCAGCAGCCAGTGTGGCAAACAGAGAGGATTGAGGAGAACTCAGAATACTCTGCGTCCTGGAGTGTGTGTGTGTGTGTGAGAAAGGAGAGGGTGCACAGGTACTGAAGACCCCCAGAGATTCAGGCTCAGATTTGGCAATGCTAAAACAAGACCAACGAAATTCCCAAAGTAGCAAAGAATTCAACACTCTTCAAAAGAGGGCCTTGCAGCCCAAACCGTGGTCAGCCTGGGTGGGAGTCCCCTGCCGCTGGGAGCCTGTTCCACCAGTCCCGCTGGATCCAGTCTGACGCACATTAGAGGAGGACAAGCGCTGGTCGGCTTTCGTGCCCTCCAGACGAGGAAGCGTCCTCACTCAGCAAATCTGAAAAATCCCTACATACAGCTGCATGGGAATCTACAATAATCTTAATAAAAATCCCAGTTAATCAAGAGCAACACTTCTAACAAGCTTTGAGTCATACCGTGTTTTGTATCCCATCCCTGCTGCCTCTGCCCTCGTGCAACCCACAAGGAAACACCAAACACACGGTATCTGTGGTTCCATGTGCAAAAACGCCCATACACACTCACCCCACACACAGCCCCAGACACACCCATACACGCTCATACCCCGCACACACACTCACACCCTGCACACACTCACACCCTGCACACTTACACACCCATACTCACACCCCTGCACACACTCACACATACCACTATGGACACAGGACATTCCAGAACAATGTATCTTTTTCCACTAAGAATTTTAAGCTCTACTTTTACTAATACCTTGTAAGTGGCAGGAATGAGCAACTCGTTATGGTAAACCCTAAGGTCCAGTTATGAGAAAGTTATCCGAGCTATTCAACAAATAAACCTAAAACAAAATCATTTTCATGTAATCTAGGTCTCACATGTTTTTTAGGACTGTGTTCCAACACAGGGCACCTCCCAATTACATGGGTTTTTAAAACTAAACTACAATTCTTCAAACTAGTAACCAGTCTACTGAAGGTGGTGTCTGTGTGCTCTGGACATGAAATTCCAGTTATTTCTGACCTGGTAGGAGGGAACTTTCCTTAGCCCTTTAAACCTTGCCTCAGGAAATTAAGTTGATGAAAACTAAGAGCTTCCCTAAGTGTTGAGGATCATGCTTATGCCCCACCCTCATTTTCCACATATTTCCCTAACCTTCTACCATGAACTTTTTATACCTTCACTACTTCTATAATAAAAACAATTTAAAAAAAGATGCTTCCTTAAAAAAATAACAGTCATTGAAGATTCTCTCTCAGTGTTCTTGGCCTTTACTATGAAAATACAATTAAACTGAAATTTACCTATTTCCCTCATATTAAGTTCCACTTGAACAGATTAAAAGCATGGTGGTTAAGGACATAACATGTCAAGAGACAGGAAGCACAGCTCTGAGTTAACCCGTCCAGTGCCCGGCAGACACCCTGCAGGCTCGGCACGGCGCTGCTGCCCCACACGAGTGCCCCACGGCCCACGTGGCGTCACCCACAGGGCTACCGAGGGGGTCTGCCCTGGCCCAACCTTTTCAGCTCCTGAGCCTTGGCTGCAGTGGCCCGAGCGCAGCAGACACACCGAGGCACCCGCACGGGAGTCCCGCCCTGCATGGCCCCTCCCAAGAGCAGGCAGAGCCTGTGGCCGCATCTGGCCCACAGAAGATGGCACACAATGGCGCGTCACTCCCAGGGTCGCCCTGCATCATAGGGGGCCCCAGCTCGGCAGGCTTGGGGGGAGTCAGCCACCAGCTTTGAGAAAACAAGCGGCCACATTGCGCAAGGACCCTCAGGGCCGCGACGGCCAGGGACCGCAGAGGTTCTAGGTGCCACCCGGTGCCAGCTGACAGCCAGCAAAGCGGGGCCCCGGCCTGGCACAGCGAGGACTGAACAAACGCAGGGGGGCAGCTGGCACACGGCCCTGGCGCACTCCCAGCTCCCATCCCCGACCCAAGGCCCCAGTGGCGAGCACAGCTGTTGTTCCAAGCTGCGGAACTACGGCCATGTTACTCAGCAGGAGAAAACCTGCACCAGCCGGCGGTACTGGTCCCTGGGAGTGTCCTATTGTAACTCTGGGGAAGGAAATCCCGGGCAAAATACCTCTAAAACCGAAATCAGTGAAAAGGAGAAATAAAGTTTAAAACCCATTTATTGCTTATAAACTGCAGGGGCAGTTATAAAAGTCCGGGGCCGTCTCTCTTTCCTGCTCTGGCAGAAGCAAAACCAGCCCTCCCTCTAACCTCTCAGGTTCGGATAGGCCCTTTGTCACCCAGGTAATTACCCATCAATGTGGAGATGGAGTAGTGTCTCCAGCCCTGAGGAACACCTGTTGATATGCAGATGCACTAAAGCCAGGAGAGATATTCTGGAAATATTACAATTTTACCCACACCTGTCCTTCCAACATGGAATCACATTATCAAACTCAACAACACCTGGATCTCATGCACCTGGTCACTGGTTCGTGGAACTCTGGTGGGTTAACCTGCAAGGATTTTCAAATTTTCTTCCATGCTCCTATCACCATCCTCTCCCCCTGAGCTCATCCGCTACCCCTGTATGTGTGGAAGCTCCAAGCAGAAGCCGTGTTCCCGGAAGCTTACCAGCACCTTCTCGCTGCTGCTGCCTGGGCTCCAACAACCTGGGAAAAGCAGTAAATGGAGGGAGGCTGCCTGCAGACTCCAGCCAGAATAGCGCAGGTTAACGACAGCAAGGTGCACAGGGCTCTCACTGCTGATTTTTCCACCGCCCTCCGCAAACCTGTTAGGTCACCAACATGGGCCAGTATTGTGGCAGGGCTGCAAGGCAAAGGGCAGGGGCTGAGAAGAACATGGGCAAGCTCACAGAAATCAGATGACAGGAAGCAGACGCGCACAACCAGGCTCAAGTCAGACGCAATCAGCGCAGCGCCTGGTGAGAAGGGCACAGTCACCGCCCAGACCGCAGCCCACACCAGCCCTGCCGTGTCCTGGGAGGCGCCCTGTGCGGGCCACCGAGCCACTTTCTAACCATTGTTTAGATTTCCCGGGTGTTTCAGCCTCAGGGAGGAGGCTCCCGGGGGCGCGAGAATCCCATCCCCTGGAACAGATGCCACCGGGCGGCCGGGTCTCAGCTCCCACCATGGACGCCAACCAGACGCAACACGGTGGCCCCGCAAGGCGGGTGGCCAGGCTCACCAGGCACCGCATTGGGCGGGAGCACCACCAAGGCTGAGACGCCGTCCACAGCCTGCCGCCCCAGTGACGCTGAAGCAGTGTCTAAAATTGGAACACAGCACTCCAAATCCCATTTGAACACAGAGAAAACGAGCATACAAAAATAACTTTTCAAAGTACCTATAAAAATAATTAAATCTCCATTATTCATTACTGTATTTTACTGAATCTAAGACACTGTAAAACACATGACTTTATATATGTATGTGGAAACTGTCAATTGTCACAATGTTAAATGATCATTGATTTTAAGACATTCTGATTTGAGACATTAAAAATATGCATCTTAGAATCAATGAAATACAGTACTATAAATATGTACTCTTCAAATAATTATTCAAATAAAGTATTAAACACTGAGCCTCTTAAACTGATAGGTCTTCATTATCAGTAGCACATTCTTAAAACTATTTTGTTTCACTTCTCATCTGAAAGGAAGAGCAGAGTGGCCTTTATGATTTCTAGCAGACACTGTGCATAAACTTTAAAACATGGATTCCTAGTTTGAAAACCATCTCATTTTCACTTACAGAATCATGGATCTGGAGATGAGATAAAGGGGGGGCCTCCATCATGCAGCCAGATGGCTAGGAAGCCGCAGCCCAGGCCTGAAGCTGGGCCCTGTTCTGTGTTTTCTTCATAGAAATCAGTATCAAATGAGCTGGTAGCACTCGGGTACAAAGCCACAGACAGCGTAAAGCAAATAAAAACCGTCCATTTTCAAAAGTGTTCTTTTGTGGAACAACTTTCCTCAGCTTCCCTGGTAGAGTACTGATGACTGATAACTTGTTCAGCTGACTTACTACTAGGCGGATTTATTCTAGCAGAACGGGCCCCGCTTCTCTGAACCAAATGCCTTCTTCACATTAGTCAGCCTCTGGTTCCGTATGGAAGACTGGGAACTACAATGCGTTCCAAAACTTGTTAGCGTTTGCTACACCCTGACCTAGACGTTCTGATCCCCAGAGCATGCTGAAAATCTGCTGACGCTCCGCTGACTGGCCTCGTTAGAACTGGTGGTTACGATGGAGGTCAGCAGACAATCCACCTCCTCTAGGTGCCAGTCCCTCTTCCCCTGGTTTCCTGCCCCGTAATTCAGAGAGGACGAGGCCGTCTTAGCCGCAGAAGGGCCCAGACACCGGCTCGCTGGAGGGGGGGTGTTCGCAGACTTTAGCTGTAGGCTCCACCAGAGTATTTCCAGACGTCCCTGTTACAGAATTCCTCCTCGTGTCGCTCGTTTCAATCACTTCAAAATCCATTTCATTCCACTTTTCTGCATCACCGTCTTCACTCTGTTCCTCACAGTCATTTAGCCCAGAGCTAGAGAGCAAAGCTGTCTGGTCCTCGCTCTTTCTGTGGTCCTTTTGCTGGCGATCAAGAGGTGAGGTGGCTAATTTATACATCACAGGAAACAGAGCTGCAGTGGCTACCGATGAGCCCAAAGAGGTATACAACATTACCGGCAAACCCGGGTAGTTCCCCTGCAAAATTCCGATCACTGCAGGAATAGCCATTTCTCCCAGAGCGGCCCCGACTACAAAAAACGCGGCAGATTTCCCGTGGATGGTTGTGTACTGCTCAATCCAGGAAATACCACTGGGAAACGTCGTGGCCATTGAGGCCCCATACACCGAACTTGCTATCCAGAGACACAACGGGCTCTTGTCAAAAAGCACCAGAAATAAAGATGACCCGAGGCTGCCGATGTTGCTCAACACAACCATGGTTCCAGGCTGCAGACACGTGGCGAAGAAGATGGCCAGGCCCCTGCAGGCTGCGAAGGTGCCCCAGAAGATGGAGTTCAACCCGGCCGCCTCACTTTCTTTCATGCCAGCATGAGTGGTTGCAAACGAGAAAATGTAAGAGCCGTACGTCACCTCAGCTCCCACATAGAAAAAGAAGAACAGGAAGAGGAGACACAGAAGGGTCTTGTGGAATTTGGCTCTTCGAGACCTCTGAGCAGATATTTTTGCCTTTTCATGCCATGAGCTTTTCTTTAAAAACAGAGCAAAAAACAAGATGGAAACTACAAAAATATAAGTACCAATAACAGCATAAGCCCACAGTAAATTCATATCGTCGGGAATGCCGAGCAGATATTCCGGGCCAGCTTCAGATGACTGGTTGAAGGCTGAATGGCTCGAGTCAGCCGCCGTGCCCTTTTCAGCAGACACCGTCGTGCCCAGGGCCAGCTTAGCCAGCAGCGGGGCCACAAAGGCACCCAGCGCAAAACTGAAGTGTAAGGCCTGCATGGGTGGCGCTCCGCGATCCCCCCAGATAGCCAGGATTAGGACGTTCCCACCTGCCAGTGACAGACGGGGGGAAGAGTGAATCACAGTATCATAAGAAACGGTTCATCACAAGCAGAAAGAGGATGAGTCTATTTTACATGGCGCAAGGATTACAATATTCTAAGTTATCCAATGTTGCAACTGAGTCAATTCTTACAGTTAAGGAGCTCTAGCCCACCAGAAAACTCAAGTACTGTTAACAGGCACCCTACCTGGTGAGAAGAGTAACTGCCAGGAAGGTGGTTCTGACTAGATGATCCCATGACAACTCAGTAGGTCAGTATGAGGGGACACTGCAGGTGGCAATATCACCTGCTCTACTTTTTCTAGCAGAAGTCCCTACTCCAGAGATGACACTAAAGAGCACACTGACCTGTGTCCAGGACGCCGACCGAAACACCGAAGATGGACATCATGACAACCAGCAACACTGCGGTCTTACAAAGCGGGACCAGGTACAGACCGACCGTGGTGGCAAACATGGACACCCCTGAGAAGAGAGGTGGAAGTCAGAGGCAGAGACGATATGCACGCAAGGCATCGTGGACAAGCCAACATCCTAACAACTCCCCAAAACACAAAGCAGGTCAAGTAAATTCAGTAATAATGAGTAGATGAGAGGTTCAGCTTCTACAAATGGTTATTTCCATTTAAATGTTTTTATAATCTTCACAGACTATAAAATAATAAGTTATCCTAGTATGAACATATGTCTAGCACTGCTAATAATCAAACTATATACTGCAAGGCAAAGTTTTACTGCAAAACAGATGGGTCAAAGATTAAAGGTTTCATATATAAGAATTTAAAATATGAGGTAAAAATTTAAAAGACAAAAATAAAATGCACTTACTATTGTAGTAGAAATATCTTAAATTAGGGAAATAGGGAGGGAAACATAAGAACTGTGGAAATTAGAGCAATTACTTATTTATTCATCAAGGATAGTAAATTACTATCCTTACTTCCAAAGCAGTTTTATTACATTAATCCAGATTTTCTTTAAACATGCCAATTTATTCAAAAAGAGCAAGTTAAAGCTTTGCCATCTATTTCAAGGGTGAGCAGAGAGGCAGTGGGGTCATCACGGACATGGGGCAACAGGGACAGACAGCTCCACCGCTCCACCCTCCCACCTCCACTCTCAGCCCAGGGTCTGGCCTGGGCACGTTCAAGCAGTTCGTCCTGACCTCCCGTGGCCCCAGGAGATCTGCCCTAAGCCTGGCAAGCAGAGTCCTCTGGGCAGTGGGTATGTGATTCTGGGGCAATGCCTAAATCACTGCAAAGGTTGGAAGGCTACAGATGGCCGAGCCCTCCACGGCCGATCCAGCTGTCCACACATTCCCTGTAGCTGCCACGATGAAAGCAGGCGCCGGGGAAACCTGACTTCTGTGGAGGACACCAAAACACTCCCCGACTTTGAGCTGACAACTCTACAAGCCAGTATGTTTCATTTTTTTAAAAACTGTAAATTACTTGAAAATCAGAAAGAAGCTAGTGTAGATGACTGCTGAATCACTAAGTTGGACACCTGACACCAGTATAATATTGTATCTATACCTCAATCTTAAAAAAGCAAAAACAAAAGCAAAAAAAGCTAAAATTGGTGTTCACTTACCCAAAAGTAGAAAATGGTTCATACTGTCAAAAAGAATTCCACCAATCACAGAGCCACTCAAATACCCAAAGGCACGGCCCACAAAAATGAGAGAAAGACTGCTGATATTGTGGTTCACATTTGTTGCCAAATCTTGAAAAGTCGGGCCCAATATAGCGATACTCATTCCCTAAAATTTAAAAAGAAGAGTTTCCATTTTCAATCATGGTAATGTTTGTTTATACAGTAGCCTTTTTCACTGTTAAAAAGGAAGGAGGAGGTCATCTTTCCCAAATCAATCTACAGATTCAACATAATCCTATCAAAATACTAATGGCATTTTTCAATGACCTAGAGCAAAATATCCTAAAATTCATACAGAACCACAAAAGACCAAAGCCATCCTGAGAAAGAACAAAGCTGGGGGGATCACACTCCCTGACTTCAAGCTCTACTACAAAGCTATGGTAATCAAAACAGCAAGGTACTGGCACAAGAACAGACCCACAGAGCAATGGAACAGAATAGACAGCCCAGGTATAAACCCACACATATATGGTCAATTAATATACAACACAGGAACCACTGATATACAATGGGGAAAAGCAGCCTCTTCAAATACTGGTGTAGGGAAAGCCGGACAGGTACATACAAGAGAATGAAACCAGATTACTGTCTAACTCCATACACAAAAGTAAACTCAAAGTGGATCAAAGACCTGAACGTAAGACATGAAACCACTAACACTTCTAGAAGAAAACATATGTAAGAATTTCATTAACATCATCATGCGGATTTTTCTGTATAAGTCCCCTCAAAGGAAATAAAAAATGAACAAGTGGGACCTACATCAAACTAAAAAGCTTCTGCATAGCAAACGCAACCTACTTTATGAGAAGATATTTGTAAATGACATACTGATAAGGAGCTAATATCCGAAATATATTTTAAAAACTCATATAACGCAACACCAAAAAAACAAATTGCCCAATTAAAAATGGGCAGACAACCTGAACATTTTCCCAAAGACATACAGATAGCCAACAGGCACATGAAAAGATGCTCCACATCACTAATCATCAGGGAAATGCAAATCAAAATGACATGAGGTATCACTGCACACCAGTCAGAATGGCTACTATCGGAAAGGCAAGAAATAACAAGGGTTGGTGAGGGTGCAGAGAAATAGGAATCCTCCTACACTGTTGGTGGGAATGAGAACTGGCCCTCAAAAAACTAAAAATAGAAATATCACATGACCCAGCAATTCTTCTGGGGATTTACGCAAAGAAAAAACTACTAATTCAAAAAGATATTTGCCCCCCTATGTTCATGGCAGCACTATTTATAGCAGCAAAGATACGGAAGGAACCCAAGTGCCCACTGACAGAAAAATGGATAAAGATGCGGTACATATCTACAATGGAATATTATTCAGCCATAAAAAAGGAAACCTCACCATTTCCAGCAACATGGATGGACCTAGAGGGCATTATGCTAACTGAAATAAGCCAGGCAGAGAAAGACAAATGCCATGATTTCACTTATATGTATAATGTAAAAAACAAAACAAAATAGTTCCACAAAAATAGAAAACAGACTGTCAGTCACCATAGGGAGGGTGACGTAGGTGAAGGGGATAAAGAGGCACACTAACTGCAGACTGTAAGTTAGGCATAGGGGTGGAAGTACAATTTAGAGAATATAACCAGTAATATTATAACAGCGTGATAATGGGCAACTACACTGCGACAAGCCTCTAGAAATGTATACAATGATCAAGTCACTATGTTGTACATCTCACACCAGTACAATATTGTGCATCAACTTTATCCCAATATTGAAAAACTGGAAGGCTTCAGTGTAATGTAGGGAAATCGTCTAAGTCCCACAGTCAAGAAAAGTTCACAAGGTTCATACCAGTACTAACGGGCTCCAACCTCCTCCTTCTGGTGTGCCAAATCCTGTTTTTCTAGTTTTGACAACTCCCAACTTTTAAAACTCTTCAATTCTTCTGGCTTTCTGCTGCAATTCTGTTTCCTTTTTGAACCATACCCTGAACGACTATTTTGTGTTAACAGTGAAATGTAACGTTAAAATAATTTTTGGAATAGTTCCGTATATTCTGAAATGCATTACAGGCACGAATAACAGCAGAATGTCAGCGGTCAGGCGGTGAAAGGACTCCCGTCTGGGGCGCTGCCCTGCGCGCGGGTCCCGCCTCAGTCCCCCGTACGAAGACCAGCGGACGGACCCTGGGAACGTCCCCAAACACGCCTTTTTCCTCACAGAAACCCCTCGCCTTTCCGGCCCCCGTCACGCCCGCGCGGAGACGGCGACGCTCACGGGGACCCCGCAGCGAGCCCGCCCGCCCGGCCCCACCCCGGCGCCGGCCCCACGCGCGGCGCCGGCCCGCTGACAGCCAGGGTACCTGGAGGAGGCTCCGCAGGGCGCCCGCGCCGCGCTTACCAGCCCCAGGAAGGCGGCGCACAGCACCGCCGTGACGAGCCCGCGCAGCGCGCCCCCGGCCCCGCCGCCCCGCCGGGAGCCCGCCGCCCGCGCCTCCTCCGCCGGGGCCTCGGCCTGCAGGAGCCGCTGCCCGGCCGCGGGGGCCGCGGCCCCGCGGGGCTCCAGTGCCAGCTCCAGCTCGGCGGCTCCAGAAGCAGCCTCGCCGGGCCGCCTTCGGCGCGGAGCCCCGACACTCGCAGCCGCGCCCGGCCGCGCCCGGCCCCGCCCGGCCGTCGGGTCCGGCCGAAGTCGCACTCCACCCCGCGGGGCGGCAGGCGCCAGACGCGCGCCCTCGTGCGACCCCCGCGCGCCGGCCGGGGTCACGTGGCGGAAATGTGGCTTCTGGCCAACCGCGGCCTCGCCTCCGGCCGGAAGTTGACGTGGTTGCCTAGGCGCCCGGGCTTCAACTCCTCCTCATGAATAAAACCCGACCTCATCGGCCCTGCCCACTTCTCTAGCTTCATCTCTTGCTACCCGTCTCATTATTTACGCGCCAACGTCAAAATCAATTGTTCTTTACACGCCGCGTGTCGTTCCGTACTTCTCCCGCCTAAACGCCGCCGTTCTCTCTCACCTGCTGTGGCAGAGGCTGCCAGCTGTCCGTCCAATCATTTGCTCCTCCGAAGTCAGCATAACCCGGTGGCTGCCGCGGGATTTGCACTTCGTGTTGCCAACAGAACGTGAGCGGAAAGGCCAGAGGGAATGCTTTCCTCTTGACCGCTGTGTCAGAGAAAAATCTGTTTTCTAAATCACTGAATTTCTGTTACCGTAGCTTAGTCTTCCCTGACAGCACCTGTCTTATTCCTGCCCATCTTTTCCATCATCACACCCATTTTAAAGAAGAGAAGAAGTCCTTTATATTAACCCAGTTAACGTTTTCCGTTCTTCCTTCATTCCTGAACATCCAGTTTTCCCTTTGGTGTCCTTTACCTTCATCCTGAAGAACTTCGTTCTGCATTTCTTTAGGGCAGGTCTGCTGACGAAGCTTCCTGAGTCTTCCTTCGGCCGAGGATATCCGTTTCACCTTCGTCCCTGAACCTATTTTCCCTGGATATAGGCTTCTGAGTCCGCAGTCTTTTCTTTCAGGACTTGGCAGTGTGTTTAGTGTCTTCCGGCCACCCAGGACTCTGCAGTCATTCAAGTCATTGCTTTCCTGCATGTAGTGTTCCAGGTTTCATTAGCTGCCTTCAAGACTTTTTATCTTTAGCTTTCAGTAGTTTGATTTTGATGTTTCTGTTTCTGAGCATGGTTTTCTTTGAATATAACTGTTGGAGGTCACCACGCTTCTCGAATCTGTAAATGTGTGTCTTTCACCAAATTTGGGATGTTTTCCATTAAGTTTTCTGCCTCAGTTTCTTTCTCCTCTTCTGGACTCTGATGACTTGTATGCTCAACTTTTTGGTATCATCCGTGGGTCCCTAATTCTCAGATGTTCAATTTTTCCCAGTCTCTTTTTTCCCTGTCTGCTCTTTAAGTTTGGACAAGTTCTGCTGACTTGTCTTTTAAGTTCACTGCCTTTTTCTTTTGTCATCTCCATTTTGCTATTGTAGCTAGGGAATTTGTTCATCTCATGTATTGTACCTTTCAGTTCAGAATTTCCACTTGGTTTTTTTCATAGTTTGTTTCTCTGCTGAAAATATCTATCTTTACATTCACCTAAAGTGTGTTTCTCTATCTCCTGGAGCATGTAATAGCTGCTTTAACATCTTTGTCTGAAAATGCCAACATCTGTATTAACTCAGGGCCAGTATCTGTTGATTGTCATATCTCTTGGGAGTCGGTCACATTTTCCTGGTTCTTTGCATGACAGGTAATTTTCTGTTGTATCCTGGATACTGTGGCAGTTCCATTGTTTAGATCTGGATCTTGTTAAAAATACTCCTCTGGAGAATATGTGTCTGTCTTGAGCAGGCACTCAACCTGGTGAAGTTCACATTGCAAATTCCGTGTTGCCGTCTCTGGCGACAGGTCCCAACTCAGTTCCGGTTTAGTTTCCCTCCTCTGTGTGTGATTCTGACACTCCACCTACTACTTCATACAGTCTTCCCGTCTGTGCGTCATCCTCCCCTCCGCACTGAGAGCGCCTGAGAGAGGGCGCTGTGTCTTCTTGCCCTTTGGTACTGTCGCCCGCCAGCTGCGTCTATGGACAGGTCTCTCCCTGTGCACTAGGTGAAACTTCAGATTGGATGCGGAAGGGATCTTGACTCTGGACTAGAAAGAATTCTCAAACAGGTCGGACTGGTAAGGAAGGAATTCATTAGAGCAAGAGTAGCCGGGAATGGCAGCAGCCAAGCAGGCAGCAGAGAGCAAGGAGGAGCAAGAGGAGGGAAGGGCAGCTCACTGAACTCCTGCTCGGCACAGGGCACATCCCCTGCCAACCCCTGAAGCCAGGGTCACTTGGCATCCAGTGTCTGCTTGGATCTGATGGCGTAGGAACTGAGCCCCTACCACCCCAGGATTTGGGGGTGCACAGCAGTGGTTGGAGTGAGATGGTGTTCTGAGACTTTCCCAAGGCAAAGAAAGGAGACTTTTGGGCAGGCTGCTAAGGAGCGTAACCATGCAGCTGCAGTCCTGTCGGGTCACCCAGGCCATGGGAACGTGCAGGCCCAAATCAGAGCTCTCCGCAGCCCCTCCCTACTTACCTGGAGGAGGACAGAGAGAGAGCGAAGGCTTGTGCTTAAGCCCAGAAACTAGAATGAAATAGCAAAGTAACAAAGATTCACCGCTGGAAAAGCGCAGAGACAAAATGCAGTAAGTTGCGCAGCAAGAAGGCTTTATTTAAAGCAAAGTACACACTTGAAGAAAGGGGAATGCAGGCAACCTTGGAGAGGAGGCATATGTAAGAGCTTAGGATTCTGTCTCTTAAGGCTTTCGAGGATGGGACAAAGGGTGCTGGGGGCAGGGGGGCGTGTAGGCTTGACTTGTGGTCTCACAATGTGGTGAGAGACATCATGCCACAACCCACAGTTTGTCCTCCAGCTTTTCTGTAACATAAATGTAGCACGAGGAATTTCTTGATCCTGTTCTGCAAGATAGTGGTGACCCTCAAGCAGTGGGGCCTATCATTTAGGTCTGCTGGCCCTGCCCTAAGACAGGGTTTTGGCTGATGAACAAAGAATACGTTAGGAATCTTACCTCCTAACTTCCTGGTTTTAAAATGTAATCTTGGCCCTAAGACGGGTTCCCTCCTGCTCTTACTGTTCTGTTTGTATCTCGTAATTTTTCTTCCTCGGCAGGGAAGTCCATCAAGATGCTTGTCCCAGGTCTCTGCCCCACCTCAGAGTAATGCCCGGGCACAGTGGGCCTTCAGCGGGTGTCTGTGGGATGCAGTGAACGTTCTCTGAACACCCTACCCAAAACTCTGGATCCCTGGGTAGTGACACTACTCCTAAATTTCCCCGCACCCTCTGTCTAGCTTGTGTCACAGTTATTTTAGTGCTAACCTTTGGTTCCTGGCAGACTGCAAGCTCAGTGAGACAGAAACTGCAGCCCTATGTCTCTGTCTCCCCACTGGCACTGTAATACACACGTAATAAATATTACTTAACTGAATGGAGGCTCAGTAAACTCATTTTTAAACTGAATGTTTTAATTCACTGTGAATAAACCTCAAAAAAAAAAATCCCTTAAGGGGAAAGATCTACTTTTTAACTCTCCCCACTTCACCCCTGCGCTCAGGACTTCTGCCTCCAGAGGCCGCCCAGCACCTTGTCTTAAAATAGGTGATTAAAATGGGACCTTGCTTCATGCAGTCTTCTTTTTTAGGCCGTCAGTGATTGCTACATTTCACATATCTCTAATTTAATTATATTTAATAACATTAAATAAATAATATTAAATAAAACTGATTTAATATTTAAGTCTATGGAAAGGAATCTATTCTCTTACATATTTGCAGTTTCATTCTTTTTACATTAACTATACTTATACACTAAGATCTTTCCACTAAATATGTAGTTGGAAATTTGTAAAAAGTAATTTCGCTTCTACCTGAAGAAGTGGATATGACTTTTAATGCATCCAAAACCTTTCATAATTGGAATGATACCGAAGAATGGTCGTTTTTTCACAATTAACTCTTCCCTGGCTCACATGTTCCACCTTAGGTTCAAATGAATTAATTACCCCATCTGGTAATGTTAAGTTCACCTAAATCTTTAAATTTAATCATCACACCTTTTTTACTAGCACTTAAATGAGAACCATATATTTTCAAAGCTGATATCTCTAAGTCTATTCTTGTCTGACTGCTGCAAAGATGGAAATTATAAAAACTCCCAGGAAGCAATTATTTTAAACAATGGAAGTTTAATGAGAAGCAATTCCTTCATTTCAATAACATTACAGCATAAGAGGAAACCTGATTTCATCTTATAAATCTTTCCTCATAGAATAAAAATCAAGTAACTTCCAAATATTTTATGTTTTAATTTTCATTGATGGAATAAAAATCAACAATCCATAATGAACAAAGTCTTTTTAAACAGTATGTTCTGCAGAGACATTGTGCTGTGTGTAGGACAAGGCGTTTAAACTCTTCATTATCACTGTCATTTGTGAAATAATTCAGTGAACACTCTCAAGTTTATTTCTTGCTTAGGAACACTGACAAAGTTCAGTGACTTTGAGGTCTTTTCATTAAGATTCTTAAAGGCCAAGTATTGCTGTGAATACTGCAGTGAACTGTAAAAACACCTGACACTACTTCAGTTGGCTATGAACCCATATTGTTACCAAGTATAGCTGTTGCAAAACAATGACATTGAAAAAGATACATTTTTTTCTTAACATACTTTCTTTAGTTTCAGTTATTGTATCCATTCTTAGTATTTTGGAAATTTTCTTCAGGATTTTTTTACTACTATTACCTACATGCACATAATAAAGATTTATTATCATGTAGAATGCTTCCATCCATTTGTAATGAAACTCACTTGACTGCAAGTCACAACATGGTCAATTTTTAATACCTGTTTTTCCGTCTCCAGCTTCTTGAAGCAGAATCATTGCTCAATAAAATAGAAATTATCTCCATATGCTTGCTTTCCATCTTCACACTACCTCTTACACAGGTGGCAAGATTTTTTAAAAAATTTATTGAGGTACATATAGTAAAATGCACAAATCTTAGTGTATAGCTTGATGAGTTTTGACATGTGTATACACTCACATAACCATCACCCAGATATACCAAACACCTCACGGATTTCTTATTCCCGCCTCACCCACTTCATGCATCGCCCACCTGCTTCCCCTGTGGTGGTCACTGGTGTGTTCTTGTGTCTATGAGCCTATTTCTGTTCTGTTTCTTCATCTGTCTTGTTTTTTAGATTGCACATTAAGTGAGATCATACTGTATTTGTCTTTCTCTGACTTATTTCACTTAGCAAAATACCCTCTAGGTCCGTCCATGTTGTCACAAAGAACAAGATTTCATTCATTCTTATGGTTAAATAATATTCCATTGTGCATATGTACCACATCTTCTTTATCCGTTCACCTATTGATGGGCATTTAGACAGTTTCCATATTTTTGCTATTTTTAATAATGTTGCAATAAACATAGGGGTGCATATATCTTCTCAGATTAGTGATTTTGTTTTCTTTTTTTGGGGGTAAATACCTGTAAGTGGAATTGCTGGGTCATATGGTATTTCTACTTATAGTTTTCTGAGAAACCAGCATACTGCTGTCCACAGTGGCTGCACCAATTTACATTCCCATCAACAGTGTAGGAGGGTCCCCTTTCTCCACATCCTCACCAACACTTATTTCTTGTCTTGTTGATGGTGGCCATTCTGACTGGTGTGAGGTGGTATCTCATTGCGGTTTTGATTTGCATTTCCCTGATGATTAGCAATGTGGAGCATCTTTTCATGTGTCTCTGGCCATCTGTATGTCTTTTTTGGAAAAATGTCTATTCAGGTCCTCTGCCCACTTTTTAATCAGATTATTTATGCATTTTTTTTTTTTTGGTGTTGAGTCACATGAATTCTTTATATATTTTGGATATTAGCCCTTATCATGTATATGATTTGTAAATATATTCTCCCATACTGTAGGATACCTTTTTGTTTTGTTGATGGTGTCCTTTGCTGTGCAGAAGCCTTTTAGTTTGATGTTGTACCACTTGTTCATTTTATATTTGTTTCCCTTGCCTGGGGAGACAGATCCAGAAAAAAATTACTAATACTGATGCTTAAGAGTTTGCTGCCTATGTTTTCTTCTAGGAGTTTTATGGTCTCAGGTCTTATGTTTAGGTCTTTAATCCATTTTGGGTTTATTTTTGTGTATGGTCTAAGACAGTGCTCCAGTTTCATTCTTTTGTGTGTAGCTGTCCAGTTTTCACACCACTATTTATTGAAGAGATTTCCCCCCATTGTTTATTCTTGCCTCCTTTGCCATATATATGTGTGGGGTTTTGTCTGGGCTCTCTATTCCATTCCATGGGTCTGTGCATCTGTTCCTGAACCAGTACCACACTGTTTTGATTACTGTAGCTTTGTAGTACAGTCTGGATCAGGGCACATGATGCCTCCAGCTTTGTTCTTTCTCAGGACTGTTTGGGCTGTTTGGTTTTTGTGTGTGTGTGTGTGTGCATATATTTCATTTCCAGACAAATTTTAGGTTTATTTGCTGTCAGTTGTAACTTCTCTTTCATTTCTGATTTTATTTGTGTCTTCTCTTTTTTTTCTTATGAGTCTAGGTGAGGGTTTATCAATTTTATCTTTTCAAAGAACCAGCTTTTAGTTTCATTTTTCTTTACATTGCTTTTTAGTCTCTGTTTTATTTATTTCTACTCTGTTTTTATGATTTTTTTCTTTCTGCTAACACTGGGCTTTGGTCTTTTTCTAGTTTCATTAGGTGTGCAAAAGTCTAAGACCAATTTAAAATACTCAATTAAATATTTAGACTTTTTCTCTACAATTAATAAAGTAAGGACTAAGTAGGTATGTTTGTATAGATCAAATCACTGAATGCAACTTTATAAACATAGACTGAGTTGCATTAGCTGAGTAATGATGACTCAGGTGTCTTGCATGGCCTCTGATGATTGTCCAAAATGGAAAGCCAACTCACTCCTCATAAAATTCTAACTAAAACAAAGTGTTTTCTTCCTTTGAGTTACATGGTGGTTTATATTCTTGGGAAATTTGGTGTTTATTCAAACTATGCAAAAAATGTTTTGTGTTTATGCATACAAGAGAGTTATAGTCTAGGCTCAGATAATTTAAAACAAGTCTTGTTTTTCTTTCCACTCAATGAATATTAGCAGGATATTAAAAAGTTGGACAGTATGCGGGAGTACCCCACACATAGTAGGATGTCTAGCATCTCTGGCCCCTGCCCACTAAATGCTATTCTGACACCCTCACAAATTTCCAAGGTTTCCCCCATGGGCAATAAAACTTCAGCTGAGAGCCACTCATGTAAGACGTCTGCCCTGGATCTTGTCAAATGGTGTTTTCCAGAGGCAACAGGAGGGGGGAGTATCTCAATTTGCCCTAAGGAGTCCCGATAAGTCTTATTTTCTAAGTTGCTTCATAATAAAAGTTCATCTGTGGTAAGTTCAGGACTCTGTCTGTTCTTAAGCTTTAAAGCTTTTTAAAATTTACAGGCATACAATGGGGACGGACGGTCAGTCGCTAGGCGGTAAAGTCTCTCCAGCATCCGGAAAGTCTAATCTTTGTTTAAATACTGTGCTAACCTCACTGGGACGGATGCTGTGAAAAGGTGCCCAGGAGGAAAAAGCTTACACACCAAAGGATGTGCAGTACCTTGTTAATACATATAAGCAGAAACCTGGTGGATGTGTGGAAGTAGATGCCAAGGGTATTAGGCCCAGGAGAGTGAACGCAGCCTGGGTCCGGCTGAACTCACTGGCTGGGCTCGCTGCCGGCGTGCAGCTGCGAGGGTGAGCTGGCTGTCGGGTCAGCTGGCCGACGTCTGGACTCAGCCCGGCCGACAGTCGGCGAGGTTAGGATGCGAAGAAACCGTGAAGTGCAGGGACCACTGACACAGACTATGAGATTAGGACAAATGCAGGGCCATGGTGATGGAATGGAATTAAATGCTACCAGCCCCAATAAGGCAGAAATCACGCTGCTAACAGAAGCAAAGGGTGCGCATGGATAAAGGCATCCTGATTTCTTCAGCCTCAGTCACTAGGGGTCAAAAGTCATCACTAAAGCTAATAAGTAATAAAATTACAAGCATTCTGTTTAATAATATAGAGGTAAATGCTAAGAAAGGTATTACCTACTAAAATAAGGCAATGGAGAGAAGGGTGGAGAGAGGGAAGAACAGGGAGTATATTATTTTTGTCCTTCTTCCCAGTAGAAAAGCATTATATGCTGTCAGATTATTGGAACGAAGGTGGATTATTCAGTAAGTATTATCGAGTATCAACCCGCACAGATATGTTTTAAAAAATAGATTCCTACTTCGTACCACACTTAAAAATAAATCACAGAGTTGAGAGATTTGATATAAAAATAAAGTCATACAAACATGAGAAGGAATTTTAAGAATAGATTCACATACTTGGAGTGGAAAAGGCCTTTCTAAACATATAAGCAATGACAAAGTTTATAAAAATGAAAATATTATTTGTAAAGTGTAACTAGACAAGCTGGGGAGGTCTTAAGCGACACGTATTCGAGTCCAAGCTGATCTGTGAAGAGAGTTCACAAAGCAGTGAGAAAAAGGCAAACATCCCAACAGAAAAGTAGAGGAAAAGAACAGCCTCCCAGGGAAGAACAGCAGACGGCCCAGCAGCCGATGGGAAGGCATTTACATCCGTTGGTAAGGAAAGTGCAGACGCTGCAGATCTCACTCGTGTGAGGTCCCTGGGGGGGAGGTCTCCAGAGACGGGGGGCAGGGGGGGGTGCGGGGCTGGGGGCGCAGTGGGGACAGTGTGCAGGGGACATGCAGTTCCAGCTGGAACGATGGGCACGTTCCGGAGGTGGATGGCGGTGACGGCCACACAGCAGGCTGGACGTGCTCAGGGTCCCAGCACACCCAAGTGGTCGAGGGGGTAATTTTTGTTATGTACACTTACCACAACTGAAAAAAATATTAACATGAGGTGTTTCTTTAACCTACACACTTTTCAGTTTTTAGAATTTAAATAGTACCCAGTGTTACAAAAATGCAGAGAAAACATCATAATTCACTCTGTGACACAGTAAAAGCAAAAAGTGCCACCCTTCTAGCTAGAAACCCCATCGCTAGGATTCTGGAAACAACAGTGGGCATAAAACGAGCTGTTGGGTGGCTTGTAGCCACAGTGCTCGTCGTGCCAAGGCATGAAACTAACCTCAGTGGAGTAAGAGTGACCCCCCAAGTCAAGGGCTCCTCTTGTCCATGGGGCGGCTGCACCACTGAAATGATGACTTAGGATTACACCGATCGACATACGTGGTCAACTTGTTACTGGGCCAAGAATCCATTCCCCCCTTTTATAGGCAACAGGTCCCCAGGTCTTCGGAAGGGACCACCCTTTCTCCTCTCGTTCCGCGAAGCCAGCTGACCACCAGCCAGCTCCAGGCAGCACGAGGCTCGGGGCTGCTGAGCCAGCACCCCCTAACTCCAGCCTCAGCGACAGGCAGGGGTGGGCACCCGACCTGGGCCCGTGTGTTTCAGTCCCAGGACTTTTGTCCAAAATAGTAGGAAAGGGGAAGTTCTTTTTTCTGCTAGGGCTGATATAAGGGACAGCTTGGAGCCATTGAGGGGGAAAGCCTGCCTGAACGGAGCCCACCGAGAAGGAAGGGTCGGGGGCTGGCAGGGCCGCAGCCCCTGACATGGCCGGACCCTGGATTCTACCGCGCCCGCTGTCACCCGCACCCGACCCTCACTCTTAGGCCTGAGCCAGTTTGACTTTTTTATCATTAGCAAAAACAAATGTCACAGTGAATACAACATGAAAAGATTATTAAGTGAAAAGTCATGTTTCAAAATAGTAGGTGCGGTATTTTCTCACTTCCATAACACATTCCACGGACAGAGTCTCAGGACACGTTCTTTAGTGGCAACGCTGTTCTCTGGGAAGCTCTCAGGCTCTCAATGCCTCCAGACAAGCTTTCCTCTTTCTGTAAAGGCAGAAGGCACTGTGGGGTTTCCGCGCGTGCCCCCTGCAGGTCCACTATGCCAGCATTAGACTTAGAATAAGCACAGGGGCCCCTCTCGAGCCAAATGCCTGCGCTCTGAGTGCCTCCCGCGACCAGGCGGAATAGGAGGTGCGCTCAGTGCTCCTTGTCCTCCGTGGGCGGCACTGGGAAGTGCGTAGGAACACCCACCCACGAGTGTCCCCCCCGGCATTCTCCAACTCCAGTCCACCACCACAGTGCCCACACCTAAATAATGACTGGAGTAGATGACCAGTCACGAATCCCACGTTTCTTGAGTTCAATGTAGGAAGTGTCCTTAGCACCATTAAACGTTAAGGAATGATTTGCTTTGTAGTCAGGGATCATCAGTGAACATCGTCTGCGTGCAGTCAGTGTTCCTCCAGGTGGATAACCCACAATAATGGGACCACTTTTAAAACTGCAGCCTGGTTTCCGAGCATCCCTGGGGCCTGCCCGTGAGGACGAGGCCCCGAGTACCAGCTGACCTTGATCCGTGAAAGTAAAGCAGCCGGCAGTGTAAGTCAGCCACGGAAGAGCGTCAAAGAGAAGAGCCTGCGCGCTTTCCATCACCGTTTCTGTCCCTGTCCCTGTCCCTGGAGAAGAGACAGCCTCCAGCACTTGGCGCACATACATGCAGCTTAAGAGGCACACAGCTTCTTTTATTCAGCAGTTTTTCTCACTTTGGTAAATTTTCCTTCCCCTGTCTCCCCAGAGCATTCCAGAAATAAAACCATAAAGGCTTCCAGAAATTTATTAAAATTTTAAAATTATATTTACTGAGACTATCACATTGTTCCACAGAAAAATGATCATATCCTTCAAAAGATTACAAAGCTTTTTTCATTAAAAAGGTTTTGGCTATTATTTTTCACATTATAAATAATCAATTATCAATCATACTCTTTAAAGAGAAACATCTTTTTTAAGGCAAGCACTAAAATGCTGCAAACTGAGCAAACCCAGCCCAATCATTTCGCATAGTGACCTACATGTAAACTGATATTGTGCCACAAAGCATCCTGTGTAGGCAGAGAAACAGAGCCTCACTGGGGTGCACGGCATACACCTGAATAATTTGTGTGTGTTTTTGGTGTTTAAGGTAAAGCGTGTATTTCTAACTGAAAATACACAAAATAATTTAAAAATTACTTTTCCAATCAACATTAAAATAAGTTGACATGAAAAATGCCATATTATACTAGGAGATACTTAAAATATCCAAGCTCTCTTAATAATACTGCAGGGTTTGGTGTGTGGTGGCTGTGACTTCCAGGCTAAAATAACCTGACAGGAGATCAGACTGACAAGATACAAACTGATCAAGCCTTGTGCGATGCCTGATGATTCCACACTTCACAAGCTACTGTTAAATTAGAAGGTAGGGAATATTTGATCTCACTCTGCTGCGACTTCTGATTAGTAAACCTCCATCCTCCGTTCCATCCATGACTCACAGTAACAGTGGAAAGGAGTTACCAGTTAACAGAATCCAGTGTATTCTAGATTCTAAACATATGACCTAATTAGGAAAGTGATACTGTGTATTATTTTCTTAACTTGTTTGTATAACACCCTTATAAAATAGAGTTACGGTGAAGTCTATAAAAGATAGCAGGATTGAATTAACCTGCTGGTCCCACGTCAGGTCCCCACTTCGTCTGAATCCTGTTTCCAGGACATCAGGACTCAAGTCCACAGGGACTTTCAGGTGTCATACAGTGAGCGTCCACCACCGTGCTGACGGCCCTTAATCAATTATAGGTCTGAGATTTGCTGACACTGAGACAGACATCGACCTTACTGATTTAAGTCTTTGTGTTAAATCTGAAAGATGGACAGTAATACTTACAGTGAGAATTTTTTTTTAATGTAGCTCATTACCCAAATTTAAGATTGATGACTCCCCAAAACTGATTTTAGCCTGAAATATAGCTTAAAATGTCTACTTAAACAGTAGGAAGCTATATACTGTATATAGTAAAATATATGTAACATATTTTTCACATACCCTCAGAGTTACAGAACCCTTTGAATAGCTAACTTCAAGCTAGAAACATTAACAAGGAACTTTTTCTTTATCTTAATTTATAAGTGACATGTAACATTGTATGGAACTTTTAAAGTTGTTACCTACTGGAGCTAAACTCAGTATGACTAAGTTTTCATTGGGTAATCATTTTTTGTGAGTTTCATACTTTAAAGGCTTACCTATTAACAGAATTACATACCTCTAAGTAGATATTTGAACTCAGTAATTACTTTATAGGTGAGGTATTTTTCCTGAGAGGTATATATGAAATACAGCAAGCATAGTACTGCTATAGCTAAACATCTCCTATTGGGTTATATTCGTATTTAAAAAGAAAAAATAATTTTGCAAGGAACATGAAATTTAGCACCAATTTTAATCTAACCTTTCTTTGGTAGGGGAAAAAAAGGCACCAGATATACGGTGTGTTCATAGTACAGCACTGCTGATGACAAACGCTTGCTCCTGAAACACCACCCCAGCACACACTGAATTATGGAAGACTTTGACCCACTACTTTCTAGTACGTTAGAACGTGATACAGAAGACTATTTAGGGAAGATCACAGGAGGCAATGTTTACATGGTTACCCACATTTAAAATATTCAACAAAAACAACTCTTCTAACAAACAGATATTGAAAAGTATTATCTGGTAAAAGTCCTGCCTGAGAGGCTCCAAAATAGTACCACGGATCTAATTTGGTTTCTCAGTGTTGTTTATACTGACAGCTCCGATCACACGCATGCTCGGTGACATTCAACTCCAAAATACAGTGCAACCCGGAGAGGCCGGCAACCGCCTCTGCCTGGGAACTTGTGGGTTAACTACCTACACTGCCACCCACTTGACATGGCGTCAGTAAGACAAAAATGCGTTGCCCAGAACCCGTTCCACCCGGAAAGGGGTGCCCCGTATGGGAGTTTAATGTGTGAGCTCTACGGGTAAGGCGCAAGCATGCACTCTATTGTCAGTGACTGTCTGTTCTCCTGCCAAAGAAAACACAGAGGAAAGCAGTCATTGTCAAGCTGCTGGTGTGTTTCTGAAAAGCCACAGGCAGAGCGGTTTAATAAGTGTCATTATTACACGTGGATTATACATTACTTCAGTTTTTCATTTTTCAGATTATCCACATGCCACATAAATTAATATTCCTTTTTTGTTCCTGTTATATCCATTTATCAGAACAAATCACTGAAGAGCTTTTACTGATATTTTGACCCCTTCATATTGTAGCCCCGTGCCTTTTAATCCGGGCAACCATTAGCTCCCTTCCAATGAAGCAGTAATTGATCACACTAGGTTTTCTTTGGGCTTTGAAAGCTGAAGTAGGTGGCCTGTCCATCAGCTGGGTATCATGATCAATTCCTTAGAAAGGTTTTCATTCTCAGTGTCTTTCCAACATTAACAAAAAATTGAAATCTTCTGTTTCATAAATGAGGCAGCCTCCTACGCTGCAACTGCCAATGAAACAGTGCAGGGGGATCTCTTGGAGTGTAGAGGGGCAGCATGGTTCGCATGTACTACTTAAAAACCGATTACTTTAAAGGACAAACTACGTAAAGTATGCCCCAAGTTTCAAGGTTTCTTTGGGTGATTCAAAGATGTGGCAATGAATCGTTCTCTGGGTCTTTACTGTCTCAGGAGGAGGCTCCTGGCAAAGCCCGCATTTTTATGGTAGGTCAGTAACTGTGCCTAAGTCGCATACAGGTCTCCCATTCAGCTACGGCACTCGGCCCTTGACAGAACTGCGGCCTGTCACTCCGTAGTGCGCTGATGAAACGAGCATTAGTCTCTGCCGGCGAACAGACCGCGAGCCAGGAGCCGGCTGCCGCCTCTCCCGTTACTCTCTGTCCCTGCAACCACCCCCAGCCTGGGCTCTAGATGGTCTTTTTCCCTCTGCACCAAGTCATCGACCCAAGTCACTGAGTATGGCATCAGCCGAGCTAATGGGGGCCAGCCAAGTGGGAGGCCTGCTTCTCCGGTGTGTTCTTACTCCGCGTTACCACATGACTGCTATGAAGGACAAAGTGTGTTTTTAACAAGGCAAAGGTTTGCATTTTTAAGAGTTAAAACTCTCAATGAGTGATGCATTTTTTTATTAGCCAAGACACCAGTGTCTTTCAAATTAAAATAGACTAAAGACTTAAAAAGAAAAGTTGCATTTCCTCATCCATTTTTCCACACTGGAAAAAGCAACAATTTTTAACTTGATTCAGAAATTGCTCCTTAATGTTTATGCCAGCAACAATGAAGTTTTCAGGGCTAGAAACTCCCCAAAGAGTTTAAATGTTTTAAATACTTACTTCAGTTATTTACATATTTAAAAATTGGAGCTTATTACCTTACACTTTCCATTTGTATCTCTAGAGCCTGGGAATTTACCCTATACCACTGACCTAAAGTGTAACCTAGCCAAGGCAGGTTTGCCAGGGACTGCGCGGAGAGGCCGGCTACATCCCAGCCTCCTCCACCGCGTGCTCTCGGGACTAAGGCTTGGTGAGACTTTACAGAAAATGAAAATTAACAAGTTACACTCCCTGAGAATACGTATGCTAAGCACTTGACAGTCTTCTCAAAGCATTTACCTTAAACATTTAAAGTTTCATATGTTAGCACAAAAGACACCAATTATGTGATGTGTATTACTTCCCCTCCAAGCTTTAATCAAGTAATTTTTAAGAAGTTTAACGTAGACCAGTAAAACCCCGAGTGGAAGGCTGGGAGCAAGCCATCCTCAGGATGGGGCTCCATCCTCTGAATCCGGGGTACCGGTAAGTGGTGCCCCTGAGAACCAGTGGAGCTGAGTGTGGGTGTTACTGGGCTCCCCAGCAGGGCTCGGACGGGTGGGGCTAGTAAGGGGAGAAGGAACGGTAAAGATAAGGTGGGAAGAGAGGACATGAACGGTGCCCACGGTCGAAGCACAACCCAGGGGCTCTCCTCGGAGGCTCTGGGCCCGGGGCTGCCCACCCCTCCTCCCCACATCTTCGGCGCCCTTTCTGCTCACCGAACACAGGGCAGTCTACAAATAACAAAGGTACAAATTTAAGTATTTTGAAGTGCAGTTAAAAGGATTAGAATTATCAGAAGTAAACGTACATTTACTTTACAACTAAGTGTACATTTACTTGGAAAGCAGGGGAAATCAGAGCTAACAGCGCCTGTTTTCTCCGCACTTGGGTGGAGCCCATGGCCCACCTGCCAACATGCATGAACAGGTAACGACTGGATCGTGATGCACAAATGCAACCGTGTTCCTGCCCGGGTACTTCACAGTAGGGCTGCAGAGGAAGCACTGCAGCTGTGAGGAACGAGATTTATAAATTTTGAATGAGGTATCGACAATACGGGTGGTTCATTATCACTAAAGCGGATGGCTCCTGGCAATATCCACTGCCATGAAACGTAACCAGATCCCTGGGTGTCTGTTGCCATAGCACCAGACCCAGAGCTTCTGTAAAGAGGACTGACCGCTCCCCTTCTTTGCCTGCTGTTGGCCTCAACTGCCAGAAGCCTTTGATTCTGAGAAAATGCTGAATCCCATCAGAATTAGGATGATGAGATTTCTAGAAAGCAGGGTTCTGACTATTCTTTTCCTCTCAAAAAAAGTGCCTGGATTGAATGAAACAAACTTAGGCCCATCAGGTCACTTTACTGCAAAGCTAACACCATAGGGAAATTGGAAATAATTTACTTCGAAATATTAAAGCAATATTTCTTGGTTCAAAACACAAATCTTTATGAATATCAGGATTTTTCTTTTTCTTAGTTGAAAATGTTGAGTTTATAACTTCAGACTTTGAGAACTTTTGTACCAAACAACATATTGCTAACTATGCATTTTATGGAATTTAGTGGCTTACCTCTTCTACTTTTTATATTATTATAACACAGCGCTCCCCATAAAAGTCTATTATATAATGGAGCTTTTTGGTGTCCTAGACCCTGTTTGATTCACTCCATTAGACTGAGAACTACATAAGTGTATTATACAAGAACACAATATTCTGGGATCTAAATTTTATAAAGTACTTACTTAGTTCTTTTATTATGGAAACTAACCAAGATCATCTGAATTTCAGATGAGTGCTTTTCCCTGCCTAAAATCAATGTAAAATGCAGCCAAATTTTGAAAGGCAGAACAGTTTGGAGTTCTTTACAGAGTTAATTTTCTGTCTTACAATTATTCTTTCTGTAAATTTTGGGGAGCGGGAGTATTAGGAGTCTGTGCTAAAATTGTGAAAAAATAAACATTTTATAATGGCCGGTTTATGACTGGTCTTAGTTGGATGTTTTTGCTGATCTTAAAAGCACTGATAATAATGAGGAAATACTGTTTTATGTAACTGAACGTGAGTGAAGAAAGAATCTGTATTACACCATCACCTCTAAGTCATTTCCTAAAAGCTTACAGTAAAAACATGAAAGGGCAGTAGGGTCAGATGTGGTGGGCTTGTTGTTGAATGCAATGGACCCTTCCAGAAAACAGACTCCCCAGGGCCCCTGGAGATGGGATGCGGAGGGACTGGAGCAAGTTGCAGTTGCATATGGCACAGTAAGTTGCTGAATGTCTTCACAATCAAAATTACTTAAAATCCTATTAAAAATAAATTCCCTATTTAATGTTTTTATTTTGAACTTTCAAGGCTGCAGAACAGAGAGCTGACCCTGAAGGAAAAGTCACTGGGTTTTCTAGCAGCTTAATTACCAGCCTCGCTTCCCAACGCCCTCCGTGCCCCTGCCACACCCTATCAACAGCCAGTTTCCCAGGCTTTTCAGGTATCTCCAGCCTCAGCCAGAGGTAAGGAATGCACAGACTTCGCGTTTCGGAGACAAAGGAAGCCGAGAAGAGAAACAGGGGTAACAGATTAAGCTCCTCTCCTTACAGAGAATTTAGAACCAGATGGACCCTGGAGGTGCTTTAGAAAAAGGCAGCCTTCTTCCCAGGACTTTTAAAAACCTAAATAAAAAACAAAAACGTATCAGTGTCATCACGGGGATGAGGAAAGTGTCCCTGTTTTTTTAGATGAGTGCAGGCCATGGCTTGAGTTTGGTTTTAATTTTAGGTCTTAAAACTAATAACTTTCTCATAATTGTGTATAAATAGGAAAAAATGCTGGGGACACTATGAAGAGCACACAAGGGTAAACACTAGAGCCAAGGTGTGGCAGAGCAATTTTTTGCTAGGAAGCTTTTGAAATGTGTGAGTTGTTTCTCTTCCTAAATGCTTTAACCTTTCAAGACACATTAATTTCATAAACCAATTTGAGCAACTGCTTCTGTCAGAAATAGATATTATCTTCACAAATACAAAGATTATTTTTTCCCCATTTGTGCCTGAAACTGCAACTTGGGAACACGCTTGGGAAGACTTAAAATATCAGGTTCTAGTGCTATCAAGTCAACTCAGAAAAATTCTACATTAAATTTACCAGAATAGCTTTCATTCTGTTTTACTTTGTTGTTCAAACAAATTCAGAAATTTGGGGATGTTTCTGGCTACTTAAGTCAAACAGTGTAAGCCCAAGAACAGACGTAAATGGAAGAAAGGCCTGATTTGGGGACCACCCCGCCCTGCGAACAGGACCCTTCTGATCTCACGCTGGTTCCTGGCATGCTCTGGGCTCTGCCCTAGGAAGGCCTCCGGGCACTGCGGCAAGTCAGAGGAAGTAAATTGCACAGCTTGTTTCACAGCAGGTAAGCAACTTCAACAGACTTGAGATTAGGTAGAGCTGACATTACCTAGAATCCAGGCTTAAGTTTTGTAGAAAGTTTCCAAATAGCAGAAGAATTTAAAACAGACCCCAGAGCTAAAAACACCATGTGAAGCGACGACCTTTTTCCAGTCCTAATCAAACAAAGCCCTTTCAATCTAGCTTGAGGTATTTTTAAATATTTGTACAAACTAAAGAGCATTCAGTTTCCAAAGCTGCTTTTCACTGAGATAGCTTCAAATCCTCACCAAACATGTTTTCGTCTACCAGGGCCTCTGCCCTCAGACTGGTGGGAGCATCGGATAGCTACTCAGCGGCAGAAAATGGTTCTACAGTAGTAAGGTTCTATTTCCCAATGATTGTGCTACTTTTGGGATGTGATTTAAAAAATTAATTTGCAATTCATATAAAAGGACGATTTGCTTAAAGTTCTGAAAGCAAGCCCAGTCCGGTGGAGGCGTGTGAGACATCAAACAACAGAGTCGGACTCTTTCCTGAGGATTCCCGCGGAGCCTGCGAGCAGTGCGCTCTGGTGGTCCATTCTGTCCATCTGTCCTCCTGCCGCAGGGTCGCTGCCCGCTCTCTGCTTCTTACTATGGACCCAAGGGATGAAACAGAGGATGGCGCCCCCAACGAGGGGAGGGATCCCGGCGAGGTAGAAAGCCAAGTCATAGGAGCCCAGCTTGTCACGAAGCAACCCTGGGAAGGGAGAGAACGCGTGTCCCTGGGCCTCAGCGTCACCTGTCGGCGGAGTCCCGGCCTCCTACCTTCATCTCAGCCGGATGACTTCACACAGAATCTCAGACATCAGATTTTTTTTAAAGAAATGGGTCTGAAACATAAGCCTTTTCTGATATGAGGAAGGAAATCCCTTGAATCTTTCTTTGCTTTTGCCGGACTGCAGGCCTCTGAGCTCTCACACCAGGATATGACATCAGAAAAGTACCTGCGACCAAGCTTTGGCCTCAAAACCCTCCCAGGTCTCTCGGGGTGCCCGACGGCGTGGTGCCAAGGCCCATCTGTCAGCCGGGGACGGCCGGGCCGCCAAGCCAGAACTTCTTCCATACACATGTACCTAAAAATGCTACATTTCAAGCCTATCTTAGACCTACTTGTTGATGAAATGAACTACTTAAAATTATGAAAAATTATAAATTTAAAAGTGAGGATGAAAAAGTTAGGCTGTTAGATACATTTGGGCTTGTCGGCCCTTGGGAGCAAAATGTAAGAACACATACCTGGTGTTCCAATAGATCCTAGGACTCTGCTTCCAAAAACTGTCAGAGTCCTTATTTCTAATCTAACAAAATCCAGGTTTTAAAAGTTACCTTAGTATTTCTAAACATCTGAAACTGTTACTATATGTAACTGTTACTATATAGCCTCTGTTATCTGAGATGTCCAGGGAACACACTGTTCTGAGTATCTGATTCTATATAAGCAGCTGGGGATCTGTCTAGTTAAGTACCAACACATACAAAAAAGGGCACCTTCATTCTGGATAGAAACCTCAAGTAGACAGCATACGGAGACAGATGACTTTCCTGTCTTCTTCCTATCTACCCTCTTTCCTGTCCTATCTTCTGAGTCAGAATATTCCCTATATAACTGAACCTATTATCCCTATGAACACTGACTATGTGCGGCTGTAACCCTGTGTTCCCTCACAGCCTCCTGGTTGCATGTATCAGTGCTTCGCTTCTTTTTATGACTGAATGGAGAGGCCACATTTCATTTATCCTATTCATGTCTGCTGTGAACATTTGGGTGTTTTCCACTAAATGCTATTTTTTCTTTATTTCTCAGGCAGATACAACCTCTACGGGAAGCATACGTATTCAGAAACCTTTCAGAATCATCTCTTTTGAAAAGAAAACTATATTCTCATTCCTCCAAAACACATACCAAGTGAAATACAGGAACTACAAAAGCTTAATGCCCAGAAGCTTACTGTTAAATATTGTATTGAGCATTTTAGGTAAGAACAGGGATAAGGGGCCTCCTCAGCAAACTTTTTCAACATGCCACCTACAGCTCATCTTGTTAAAAACATTACAGAAAAGGCACACACAATGAATCATGATGTATTTTAAATATAAGTTGGACTTAGGACCCGCACCCTAAAAAATGCTAAGAATTAATACAGCTGCCAGAGACTCACTGCAATTACCTGCGATGGGTGGGCCCACAGTCATGGGCACCGACATGAGCCCGAGCAGGAACCCGATGGCCTGGGAGACGTCCTGGGCGCCCACCAGCTCAAATGCAATGGGCGCCATGATGGAGATGAAGCAACCGTCAAAGAGGCCCATGACGAGGCAGACGGCCAGGAGCGCCCTGAAGGCAGTGCACAGCGGGGTCGCCGCGGACATGAGCCCAATGAAGAGGAAGGACAGCACCTGGGGCAGACAGACAGACAGACACCACGTTGGCTCTCCTCTCAGGAAGGATGGACAGACACCATGTCCGCTCTGCTCACAGGGAGGCGAGGACAGCAATGACTGAGCAGCTTTGCCTGGGCTTCACAGAGTTGCTGGGGAGCCGCCTCCCTGGCCCGGTTCACCCTGACTTCATACACAGTCAGCCCCCTGCTCATCTCCCCTGAGCCCCCGGAGCACCTTCCAATTTTGTGGTCAGAACCCGTACAAAAGTCATCTTTGGAGTAGGTATTATAAGGTATAAGGTGTAAGGAGCTTGCACCTCATCAGTGCTCAATAAATATTTGCTCTTTGAGTATCAGCCCAAATTCATTCATCAAACATTTGATTTTTAGATTTTACCTTTGAAATGATATACCCTCTACTGGTATCAGTCCTTTGCAAAATGAAAACACGCCAGCAAGATCAGGTCTTTAAGCCACAGCCCATCCCACGTGGGGGACCCAGAAATGTAAGTTTTAGATATTTAAGTGATCGATTTAAAATATACTGCTTGTCAATATTTCAGACCTGGTGACTGAGTGAGAGATTAAAATAACTAAGCATGATCCGACACGTATTCCGTGGGCATGTACAGGCCACCTCGCATACACTGCGGGCTGGGCCCTACACTGCCCTTCATCTCCACGGAGCGGGTCAAATGTGTTCTTTCATTTCCCAGGGCAAATAAATGTTATGTTCACACTGTACCAGTCTGTGAAGGGTGCAGTCACATTGTGTCTAAGAAAAAAATGCAACTATTTAATTTAAAAATACTTTAGAGCTGAAAAACGTTAACCACTGTCTGAGCTTTCAGCTAGTCTTAATCGCAATCACAGACACCATAACAAATGTGGTGATGATAGAGATACTGCCGTGATCACCAAATGTGGCACAGACACAAGGAGAGAAAATGCTGCGGCAAAAACAGTGCCAGTGGACTTCCTCGATGCAAGGTTGCCATAGACCTTCATTTCTAAAAAACACAGTATCTGCAAAGCCCAAAAAACAGGGTGTGCCTGAATTTTGATTATTCTGATTCCAATTAAGCATTGACTGTTTCATAGGAAACATGCTGCTAATATGAAATGAGAACAGTGAACATTCTATAACATCCTAAGAACTATGTAATCTAATTTTATTATTTTGATCATGTAAATCGATATGATTACCGTGAAAGAACACTTTCTGGTGATGTGTCTCAGATATGCCCTATTTAAGCACCATGAAGTGAAAGTTGGGAACTATTTCGAACGGTCATCTTAGAGTCACGGCAGCGAACAGGACGGAACACAGGATTCTGCTGCCGCGTGGCAGCTACTGTGCTGGGTAAGAGCGGCCGCCCCCCACCAGCCCGGGTCCTGGGGAAAGTGAGTCCGGTGCGCAGCAGGGGTCCCAGGCGCCACGGCCACATACTCAGGGGGTGCAGAGGACAAAACGAGGGCCAGAGAGTTCAATAACGTTTTTAGGCAAAGACCTAATTAAAAACTGAACATTCACTATTCAGAAGAAATGCTCCTTAAAGGAGGTTCTTAAAGACATGTGCCTATAATAGTAACTACCATTTATTTGGTGTTTATGAAATGCCAGGCATGTCTAAGCACTTTAGATGGTGACCCTCCTAACTTTAAAGGTGGGAGCTAACGTCATCCCGGCTTTACAGGTGAAGACAGTGACAGGGGAGAGGTAAAGCAGAGCTGGGGCGCCTGAACCCAGTCTGCGGGCAGGGCAGGGACAGGCGCTGCCGCTCCCAGGGGCCACCCTCCGCCAGTGGGGCTGGGGAGGGAGGGAGAGGCCGTGGGAAGCGGCCGCCCGACCACCATCTCCACCTGCGCTGCTCTCCCTGGGACCACGAGGCACAATGGCCCCCCACAGCCTTAGTGGGCAAAGCACGTGCGGGGTCAGGAATGGCTGCCCTCTGCTCCCCAGGGGCTTTCACACAAGTGGCCCACTGACCCCACAATAAGAAACATGCTCTTGAAAAGGTTTCAAAGTCTAGGTTAAGTCTCTCTTTGAGACCATCATACTATATAGCTGAGTAGATTTTTCTTCATGACTAAAATAGGCTTTCTGGCAGAATTTTAATTAGTTAGGACTCTGAGTTGGCTACGTGAAAAATAAGGGTGACACTCACATTTTCTAGACAACGTAATACCCCACTCTGTGTTTTAATGTTCTACTCAAACCTCCTCTTCTCCCACCCAGCGAGCACGAAGCCGGAGCACAACCCTGCAGGGGGGCACCACTGGGTTAAAGCCTAGGGGGCCACGGTTGGAGGGACAAGGTGAGGGTTGGCTGCCCAAGGGCTCGAGCAAGCGAGCTGTGCAGGTGTGCCACCCGGAGCCCTGGGCGGCTCCCTTTACAGAGAGTCACTAACGACGCACGGCCCACACGTGGGCAGCGCGCCAGCCACCCGGGGCCTCGGGAACCTCCACCCGATCTACACCGTCCCGTCCACTTGGGCCCCTTCGCATTTCTGTCCTTGGTCAGCTTTGTAGGAAGTCATTCACGTAAAGAGGTTCAAACTTAACACCATATATTTTGTGCCTATTACCTCTTCATATTCAACTACAAGCTCTTTTCTCAATTCAAACCATGCTAGTTTATATTCTTTTTCAGTTATTTGACAGTAATTGTTACTTAAAATTGTTAAATTTAAAAACTGTTAAAACATTTTCATTTAAATGTAAGATGTCTTGATGCAACACTTACACCTCTGTTCTTCAGCATTTCTCAGAAAATGCCTGGCTGTCGTAGTGGCGACAGCAGCAGGAAAGGAAGCCCCTTTCCACCGCACGGCTGCATCGGGGGGCGGCAGGCCGCGCTGGGAGGACAGACCTGCTCCACACGCGGGGACAGAGCCGCTGACGGCACCACCGGGGTTCACCCCTCAGGGAAATGCCGGGTCACATCAAACACCAGTCCGCACCCCTCCTGCCACCCCAACCCAGGCGTGGAATCAGCCGAAGTCTAAGGACTCAGTCAATCAAGACCATGGAATAAAACCTCCCTAAAAACCCAAGGGGCCAGCTCTTTGAGTCCCCCTTCCTTTTCTCCAGGGAGCTTCTGTGCTTGTCACCAGGAGGTTTCCATGTGCCACCCAGCTGGACGCGGGCTCCCCGCACACAGAGGCGCCTCTGTTTGCGACCTCGCCCTGTGTACCTCTCCAACTGGCTGCGATGGGTATCTTTATCATATTCTTTAATAAACTGGTAAATGTAAAAATGTATATATATAGATATAGATAGATAGATCTGTAGACACTGGGCCCCAGTGTGAAAGGTGAGTACATTTAGTACTACCAGCAATCTTTATTCCGCCTCAAACAGAGCAGCTCTGGTTAGATTTAAATAAGAGGGTCAGAGGTCCCTGTTCCCTGCTAGGCTCAGGCCCGACCTTAAGGAGGCATGGAGAGCCGTGCTGTCCCTCCGGCTCGTTTCCGCAGAGCTGCCCAGGGAGACGCCTCATGTCGCCACAGCGCGGGCTCGAGGAGCACAGCCCTTTCTTGAGTTGGTTTATGTACCTGGGGACAAACGCCTTCTGCTCTTACCGCTCCCGTTTCTATCACAAGAGAGCCTTCTCGGAGGAGCGCCAGGGGAAGTTCTGCTCAGGAACCCGAATACCTCTGAGGAGGAGACCTGAGCTGCGCCTGAGCAGGCGGAGGCCGGCACACACCGGGCCCGGGCGGGCCCAAGCGCGGCTCCTGTGAACGAATTCAGAGCTGTTTCCGACTCTCAGAGCCTCTGGCTGTGAGCCCAGGACACCAGCAGCTGGCAGCAGAGACCTGCTGGTCCACCACAACCTGAGGGGAAGTTCTCCTAAAGCTCGTGGGGGCCCCCACGCAAACTGCTCCACAGGGCGTCTGTTCAACTTTGTCCACGGCACACGAGTAACACCACCTCCACCTGGCAGAGGGGCTGCGCCCGGCCTAGGCGAGAACACAGGGCCTCCCCGTCTGAGTCCTTGCTCAGGCCAGGGAGCTGCTGAGTGTTCAGCTCCGAACCCATCTGGGAACAGCTTATGTGTGTAAGGCATATGCCCCTTACCTCAAGGTACCTTCAGGAAAATGTGAGGTGCTCACGGAATGGAAAAAAGATGGTGGGCAACTGATCAGTTCCTTCTCCCTCAAGCAGAAGAGCAGCTCACGCAGGAAGATGGCGTGAAAGGGACTGACTTCTCCAAATCACAAAAGCTCATGAGCACATTCTCTGTGAAGTAAACACCTTAGAAAAATGCACACAGTAATACATGGAAGTCCCCTTCGACCTCTTCCCACTGCCGCCCACCGAGGCCCAGCCCCATCAGGGACGCTGCGTAGCCCCTGAGCCGGGTCGCATCTCCTCAGCCTTCCTGCGCACACACACTGCCTGGGTCTGTCTGCTCCACATACGTGACGCGCTGTCCGGCGACAACAGATCCGTGTCTTGGAGAAACGTGGCACACTGCAGGAGCCATCCAAATTCAAAGTTTTCATTCTTTCCTTGTGGAGTTAAAACTTCCAAACCTCTGAAACAGGCTCACACTTCTGAAACAGTTATGTATTGAAGACCCAAATCTGCAGTGATTTAAGTGCTGACCAGAAAGGCCTGAGACCTTGAGATGGCACATGCTCTGGGAACCTCTGTGAAGATTTTCTCAGACTGTTACTGTTCAGCACAGGTCAGTCTCTTCTTCACTCAGCATTTAAAATTGTTAAGCTCAGAACACCTGGAGCCCAGGACCTTGATGGAAATTTAAACTGAGAACTCTTGAGCAAAGGCAGGAGCTATACTCCTAAGCTCTTTGTCACCCGTGAGCAAAGGTCTGTAGCTCAGGACAGCCAAGGCCTCTTTGCTCGGCACCTGTTCCAAATCAGGGTCTACACCTCAGGACTTAGCAGAATATTAAAGTACCTTAAAAGTGAAGGTTTGCCTGGTATAAAGGTCATATCAAAGTGTGGGCGAAGGGTTTGTTTATGTTTATACAGAGGATCAAAGCCTAATTTGGCTACCCAGAAAATGAATTAAGATACGATATGAAGAAGAACTTCCAACATCAACATCCTCTGGAAGAGTCATTCCAGAAGATGATCATCAAAAAACTTCAACAAAGATCCTGGTGCTGCTGCAGTCGTAGCTGCATTCATCCCACCGGTTCCTGGACTTGCCATTGGAATGAAGGAGGAGATATCTAAGCTGGCCTGTGCATACAGTAAAACAACAAATTTGACTGGATCTATACTGTCGGAACTCAACCAAGAATTAGGAGAAGTGCAAGTTGCAGTGCTCCAAAATCGTGCAACTATAGACTATCTACTGTTAAAAGAACATATGGGATGTGAACAGTTCCCAGGAATGTGTTGTTTTAATTTGTCTGATTTTTCTCAAACTATTCAAATTCAGTTAGACAATATCCATCATATCATTGATAAGTTTTCACAAATGCCTAGGTTACCTAACTGGTTTTCTTGGTTTCACTGGAGATGGCTGGTAATTGTAGGTCTGCTTTTGTTATGTAACTATACTCCTATTCTGTTAATGTGTGCGCAATTTAATTAGTACTTTGTTAAAACCTATACATGCTGAAGTTACTCTACAAGAAGATAAGTCAAAGAAATCATCAATCTTCCCATGTTTTCTTCCATCTGCTACTTCTATAGCTTTACTTCTTCCTTCCTAATTACAACCCTTTAGTAGAATTCGTGCCTCATATCGAAAATTACCGAGTATCATAATTCTTCCAAGTGGTAAAGATACCTCAAGACAAATGCTGGGCATTTGCCAGGCCCCTCGGCTCTCCTCTGCCTGCCTTCCTCTGCCAAGCCTCTGGCCGAGGCCGTCCACATCCCCAAGCCCTCAGCTGGTCATGCCAGCCTTTCACGCCAGCCACTCCGCTCAAACCACCCTGTCGCTAAAGCAAATGGAACCTGCCTCGAAGGCACCTGCCTCCTCACAAGCCATGGACGCACCGGCCCTCCTGCCCGTAACACTGCCGCCCCCTTCCTGCCAGTCCGGCCGCCCCTTCCTCCCGCGCACACCCCCGACCTCCGCTCGCCCCGCGGCGCAGTGAACACCGAAGCCTGCAGGACCCCCAGCGGACGCGCCCACACGCTCCGGCTTCAGCCCAGCTTCACCACGCGCCCCAAGCCTGCCGTGGCGGAGACGGGCTCGGCCTCCAGCTACTCGGTCCCTGGTCTGGATGGAACAGCAAAGCCACTCACTCTGTCACCAGATCGCAGACCCAGCTTAGGGGGCATCGGACCCTCATCCCTGTGCCCGTTCGCTGGCTCTGATCCCACTGCCCGGGTTCTTCCGGCCCGACTACCTCAACCGTCTCAACCCTCCCTCTGCCTTCATTCTCTTTTTAAATGACAGCTTTACTGAGATATACATCCACATACCATAAAGTCCACCATTTTAAGTGTATTAAGTGGGGTTCAGCTCTTTAAGGTACAGCATCACCATGGTGTCCGTCTAAAGCACACCACGCCAAAACGGAAGCCCACAGCCACGAGCAGCGACTCCCTGTTCCTCTCCCGCAGCCCCTGCGGCGCGGACCTCCCTTCCGTCTGGGGGGCCGCCTGCCCTGGGCACTTCACAGGCAGGGAGCCATGCAGCATGCGGCCTGCGGTGCCGTCTCAACTCCCGGCCGCTCGCCCACTTCACTCCACCCTTCACGGTTTCTGGATGAAGCGCTATGAAATATAACTCATACCACATCACTTCCTCGCTTAAAATCCTTCAGCGGCTCCTGGTTGACTTGCGGACAGAGCTCACCTGTTCGGTGCCCACAGAGGCCCTTCCCAGCCCGGCTCCAGCCGTTCCCCGGGGCCAGTCGGGCTAGGACGCTTTCTCTACTGCGTCAAACTCTGTTCCCCAGAAGCGCCGCGCCGCGTCACACGCCCGCCTCTTTGCCCAGGTGGCCCCCCTGCTGGGAACACCCTTCTCCGTCCACCCTGCCGCTCCTACCATCCCGCCCGCACCGACTCGGGCCTCGGCCGGTGGTTCTGGAGCCTCTGCCTGCTTCTACGGCCCTTGACCAGCATGCCTGTGAGCCACGGGCGGCCCTGCTTCTTGTCCCCCCTCGACACCGTCAGCTGCTGAGGGCACAGACCCTGTTTCCTCCGCAGTGCCTGGCACATGAGTTTAAAAGAAGCTCAAAAGACACACACGCCCCTGAATTTCACAAGATATTGCAAAAGGCGCGTGGCTACAAGAACCGTGCAGAACATAAAAGGTACTGTTCAGAGAAAGCCAGGGGTTTGGGGGCACTCCGTGATGAAACAACAGGGTTGCTGTTTGGGCGTCAGTTTCTCAGGCTGAAAACCCAAAACACGTACTGATCTGCCCTTGAAAACTGCCTGTAGAACTTGTGTTCCAGAAAACATTTTCATTTTTACAGAACGTAAACAAATCCATGTAAGAAGTCATGAGGCAGCAGCAGAAATTTTGGGAGGGTTAAGGAGATACCTGTAGATAAACCTTCTTCGCGCCAGGCACACAGTCCGCCAGGCGGCCGAACAGCAGCCGTCCGACTCCTGAGGTGACCCCGATGCACATGAGAACCACCTCTTTGTTCTCTTCATCTTGAAATCGTTCATTCACATATTTCATCTGGAGGCCAAAGAGACAGAGGGACACTAAGTGTGGCGGGAACACCAGACAGCTTGCAGGCTTGGGATACGGGCCTTTGTGCGGCGCAGCAGACGCCCACCCCATCCAAACTCAAACATTCACAGTATTCGTCCTGTGACAGTTTTCCATGAGGACATACGAAGCAAAGCTGATGTGGCTTAGCTTGCATAAAGACATTTCCTAAGTGGTCTTTTCCAATTTCTAATGAATCACCAGCACAAACTCTGTAAGTTAACATCAAGCCATCAGCTGAAGGAAAAAAACACATTTGAACACCCCACACACCAGGTCCAGAATAACCCTCGGCTCACCTGTCAGTCACCTTGGCTCATTCGCTGGTCACCACTTCCCACGTTCATACTCCTTAGGATGGCATTAAAAGCTGCCCTGATCTGTCACCCTTCATCTTTGTGCCTTTACGACATACTGATCCTTGACTAAGAAGAAAACTCCAGTGTCTGCAGGACAAATGCCCACATCACAGCAGACTTGCTGGGGAGAGGACACACTTCAGGTGGTCATGGCCACCCAGGACCACTGGTGTTGGCAAATCTACCTCCTGGGCCTTTCTTACTTTAAAGAGGAGTCGGAAATCAGGAATTTTGTGGGAAATGTCGGCACCTTACTTAAATTTAGAGCCCGATCCAACCCACAAAGCCAAATAACACGTGTGTGCAAACTGCATTAGGGCAGCTCTGACCCGGGCCGATCCCACCTGCCCGGCAGAGCGGGTTCACGCATGTCTCCTTCGCGCGGGATGCACCCTCACCGCCGCACACTCCCGCCTCCTTCCCTTCCTGGATCCTACCGGGTCCTTAGGCCCCGCGTAACTCCCATGTCTGCAGCCGCCCGACATCCCCTTCTTGGCCCTGCCTCAAAGCTTCCCTGGCACTGGACCTCGTGCCCCCACCCAGCTTTCCTAGCTTTCACCTACACGTCCCCTTGAGCAAACTGGTCCGTGTCAAACCACACACATAATCTGCCTGCTCCAAAGGCAGCGTGTTCAGCAGAAACGTGTCCTAAGCCTGACCCATCCCCCTTCACAGCCTGCCCTCCCTGCTTCCTGCGGACACTGCGCCATTGACCCAGTACCCGAGGTCGAAACCTGGTACCCTCCTGGGGTCACGCCCTCTCCCTCTCTTTAAATCCATCGTCAGTCTCCACCAGATTCTGGCGGTCCCACCTCCTAAGTCTCTCTGAAACGCTTCCTCTGGACCATGTGCCCACAGCATCTCAGAGAGGGTTCTCCCAGCCCCTCACGTGCCCCTCACGTGGACCACTTACCGCCCCTCACGTCCACCACCACTATAGCCCACTAACATGTCTCTTGCTTGGCGCCCTACCCCTAAATCTCTAACTTAAATACTCTGCGATCACCAGATTAGTTTCAAAATTAAAAACAGCGCTTCTCTGCCCCAGATCCTCTATGGCTCCCAGAGTCCTTCACGGTCAAGCTCCGGCTGCTCGTTTGCCAGGCAAGCCTCCGCCCAGCTGCCTCCTCGTGCCCAGGTCAGCACTGCCACCCCGTAAAGTCGTGCCCAGCCACATGCGGGCTGCTGAGCTTGAAATGTGGCTAGTTTGGATTTGAGATATGCTACAGGTGTGCAACACACAGCAAATTTAGACTTAGTGGGGAAAAAAGTGTCTCATTAATAATTTAAAAATACTGATTTGCTATATGGGTTAAATAAAATATAAAACAAATTAATTTCACTTTTTAAAATGTGGCTACTAGAAAACTCAGAATTACATATGTGGCTTGCACCGTGTTTGTACTGAACAGCGCTGGTCTAAGAAACCCACCCATGGCCGCAAAGGTCAGATGGCCATTGGTGGCGACGACCTCACAGTGCTGGTTCCTCGTGCCCCGGCCGCTCCCGTCAGGTGAGGCGCCGCAGGACGGCGGGCTCAGCACAAAGCCGACGACAATGAACGCCGGGCCCAGGCAGGTGAGCTATGACTGAGCGGTCGTCGGCTGTATTTGGGGCTTGAATCCAAACTCTAACTCACTGACCCACTTCAAGGAGTAGCGAAGGATCTATTACAACTTTAAGGAACATTCATTCGTATTCAAAAAAGCCTGAATTTACTAGTCCATCCGTTGTCCTTTACTAGAGGTTTTCCTGCTCTGCCCCACAGCCCTTAGAAGGAACATGATATGGAATGTATTGGGTCTTTGGAAAAATGGTAAATTTGATAACATCAAATCACGCATAAGTGGAGACAGTTCTTCAGGTGTAAGAGGCATTTCACTGATGTCACCTCCGTGTGAGGCAAGAGCTTCAGCTGCTCGTACTCCACCCCACCCCCTGCCAGCCCAAATCTGCAAACCGACCTCGTTTCTCTGGTCAGTGAGCGAGGGACCCCAAGGGGCTGGGGCGCAGCCTGGGGTGCTGGCCTCTGCGCCCTGGCGGCCCTTTCTCTTCCAGGGAGCAGTCCCTGGGGCTCCGGGGCGCTCTGCTCGCCGTGACTGCCGCTTTTTACGAATCCCTGCCCATCTCTCATCCCCTGGAGAATGGCACGCTCCCCAGTTTTGCAGAAAGCACGGATATTAAGCAAAAGTGGTATCTCTAACGCAGAGTTACATGGATAGGGACGTGAGATGTTGAGCATGCTTCCACATTCAACCTAATTTACTTAAACCAATACTGAGCTTATACGTGAGGCCACCACCTACACAGGAGATGGGGCAGTTGTTCAAAGTAGATGAGCTGAACGTGTAAGTGATTCACATCAGGAATAAGTCATTTACTGTTTTCAGACATTTGTTTAGCCCAGGACTGCACAGCTGTCCGGGCGGCCAGAAGCCAGCCCACAGGCAGCCTGGACACCGCCGGCTCCGGAGACGTCTGCCGTCACCCCCTCAATGATGTCTGCTGACCACGGAAGCCATTTTTGGATTGAGAAAGACCCCATTTACTGTTTGTTATCCGAAGATAACCAAGAACTAATCCCCAAACACCTGCTCATTCTATATCCGCGAATGGAGGAAGGAAAGATGATGGGGGTGGGCTGCCCTCCCGCGACCAGCCCACCTCAAGCACAGGTGGCATGGCCCCTGGGGGTGGCATGCTTCCCACCAGTGGGCTGAAGGGGCTGGTCCTCAAGGCAGGCCCTGGCCCAGAGGGTGGGGCAGCCTGGGAGGGGGACCGCCTGCTGGACGGGCCTCGGCCCTGGCTTCTCCCCTCCGCCTTCGTCCTAAAGAGGATCCAGGTTCCAGAATTCAGAGCATCGTTCTCCACCCTGGACCCAGGCCGGGGCCTTCGCCCTCACAGAGTCCACTGTGCAGGAAGGTGAGTGAGTGGCCATAGTAAAAGACCAAAACCAGCCCCAGTAAATCTGACATCGAGCTCTTTGACAAACAGCTTCACAACAGAAAAACGCCCAGTAGAAAGGAGCCCCAAACCACGGCACAGAAGCCCTTGAGGTCCAGCGGTGGCATCTGCCTCCGGAGCAAGATCGCTGGTTGAAAGGTCGGACGACGGCCTACAGGGCTGTTGCTGACCTGCTGGTGTGCGGCCACTCTGCGGCTGTCAGCCTCACCTGTGCCAACCCCTTAAGGCAATGGGAGGTTTTTGCTTTTACATAATGTTTATTTACGTAACTTATTACCTAAAGAATATGATAAAACTTTGGTGCACATAAGTTAAGTTAAATGTCCTTGGGGAATAGTGGTTAAAGAAGGGAAAGCACAGGGTGACCATCTCCCTTGCCAGACTTGAAGTGCGGCAGGCAGTGTGTGAGGGAGACCAGGAAAGCAGGGTGAGGACAGGCCAGCAGCACAGGGCGGGCTGTGAGAGGAATGGACCATGGCCGCCCGCAGCTCTGCGGCATGTCCCACCGGCTGCTGCGGCCTCTGACGGGGACGGACTCCCAGCACACGGCTGTCCCGTCCCTGTCGGTGCTCCGGCTCCCTGACTCCCTGCTCTTCCCGTCCAGACACATCATCAAGCCAGGAAGAGGGGTGGACAGCAGGTAGGCGCATGCACTCCCCTGGCCTGGGGGTTGAGATCCTGTGGCTGGGACACGGGACCTTACCTCTTACATTACGCGGCACATTCAACAGCGGGGTTCTAAATGTGACGCCGCACTTTCAGTGGGCTTGGAAACTGAGTATTTCTGCAGCTTCCTGCTTTCCAACAGGATCACTGAATGCAGAGGGCGTGTGCTCCCTCCCAGAGAAGGCCAGCCTCAGCCCGCGGCCTCTAGTGTGCATGCAATTTAGAGAAGTTCCTAAGAGTACATCCACTCAGCATTGGAAAAGCTGCCCATAACTCTAGAAGACCACACTCTCTCTGCTTAACATAGGCCTTTTTAAAAGTAATTGCAAAGAAAAGAGCCTTGGCCTCTTTATAAACTAAATGTCCATCTGAAAGGAAGTAGAGAGCATGTGAGAGTGGTTAATCGGTAATCTCAGAATTTGTTGCAAAGCAGAGCAAAACTTTACCCTTTGACTTTAGACTAAAATGAATAGAAATCTAAATGGAATGAGAGTTTGGTTTGTTTTTTGTGTGTGTCTTTTCTGAACAACTCTATTTTTGGTTTTTGCCAAGAAAAGGAAGAAACTTGAAACAAGCAGGGAATCCCCGTAGAGGTTTCACAAGTACACTCACTGTCCACCAGCAAGGCCGGCGAGATGACGACGGGGAGAACTAACTCCACGGACCTGGCTGCGTAAGGTCAGGCCCGCTACATCACCTTAACCTTGGAACAGGACCTCACAGCCATCGAGACAGATGCGCATTGATAACGTCAGCCGCAAATGTCACTTTAGCTTGTTCAATGTGACCCATGGCGCTTTCAACATAAAACAGCTCTCGGGCGTGCTGGAAGTGAAAACACAGATCTCGTTGCCTGCCAGCATTTTGAAGGACTAATGTCTTTAGGGAGCCTGATGTCCATTCAGCGGTCAAGTGCCTCTGTCCTGACCGACCTGAGCTGCAGGCATGAGCTGCCCCCTCCACAACTGGCCGGGTGCAGAGCATACCTTTGGCCAGCAGGTCTCTGGGAGGCACCGGGCCCTGGTTTTGTTTGTGTTTCCAGGTGGTCAGCCCTTCCGTCTCATCAGGGGGCTGCCACAGGGCGCCGTACAGACACACCACAGTCAGGAGCGAGAAGGGAGAGGGGTCCTAGAGCAGAGGGATGGATCAGCCCCGGGCACGAGCTCAGAAAGAAGAGTGGTGGCTGATGGTTTGGAAAACTTTGGTGTAATTTTGAGAACACTTCCTAATTCTAAAAATTTTTTTAAAGCCTTTGTAATTTTTGTGTTTTTTTTTTAAATAATTTTCCATAGGTTAAAAACAAAACAAAACAAAACAATAAATAGTCCATCCTTGAGCTAACATTATTTAGAGCCGATCAAGCTTTGGCAAAATGTTCTAGAGGAATTCTCAGCCAAAACCTATTTGGTTTTAGATGCCAGTTCAAATAATCCTGCATTTTAAAAGATGGACTTCATCTTATAGAAGATAAGTCACTAGGATTTTTAAGTGACTTGAATATTAAGTGACCCTAATTTCTGTACGGGATACTTTTAAAATTTTCAAAAACTGTTCTAGTCTTACCTAAACAATGAAAAGTGTTTAATCTGTGGCTTATTTAAATTTCTATTCATTCCACCTAAGTCTAAATTTGATTCTCAGCAGTTTTCTTCCCAGGGGCTCATTCCCGGCACAGCAGATCCGCCGGCCTCTCCGACCAATGGATGAACCCCCTGGACAGTGAATGGCTGAGATGGTGCCCATCAGTGAGGAAGTCAGACCGCCTCTCCTCTGGCAGTCAGGGCGGCTCTGGAGGGCCCAGCCGCAGTCCACAGCCTGTCTGCGTGCCCCACTGACCACTAAGTACCCTAGCAGAGCGCTCTGAAGGCACCCGCTTGCCAGGCTCCCACACATGGACTCCTGTGTGTGATTAATGCTCTTGTGAGGCACCGTGTGTTTCCACATTTGCACTTCTTTAAAAAAAAAGAAGAGAAAAAGGATATGCCCTTTTAAACTTACTCCTGGACCTGTCCAGTGGCAGAAGCCCCTGCTGGCTAAGTGTGCCTGCTAATGAATGGACAGGTTGAGCGGCCTCCCTTCAACTGCATGAATTTGTAAAACCCGGTGTGAAATGAGCAAACATGCCCAACAAAGGCTAGTTCAGCGAGGCTTAGGTTTTAGTTTAAGACAGACTTCATCTTAAAGCAGGAAGGGATAATTTCAGGAAGTATCACTTAACTCACCAGGATTCGGGTAACCTGGTAAGTTTACTTATTTAAGGACCCCGGCAAGGAAGAGGCAGGACAGGGACTCTGGGAGGGCCGCCCTGGGAGCCGAGGAGCAGGGGCAGGACAACAGCTGCAGGGACCCTGACACACCCGAGGCGGCCCCGAGGAGGGAGACAGCGTGATCGGTAAGCAGATGCCGCTAAGTAGGGCCAGGGACACGCGACCGTTGAGACTGTTCTAAAGCTTCATAAATCCCACAGCTAATACATGGCAGCATTTTAACTTCCACAAAAGGCGCGTGGGTCAGGAGGGGTGTGGGGACGCAGCCTGGCGCCTGGTTGCCCGCAGGCGTCCCGTTCTTCTGGAGCAGCTGGGAGCGGGTGCCAGGCACAGCAGTTCAGCTCAACAGGGTTGGGCTTGTACCCTGTACCCCCCATTTCTGTATCTTTAAACTACTTCACATGAAGCTAGTCTAGATAAGCTTCCTTTTATTCCTGTTATTGAAGCTTTAAGCCACACCCTGCCACTGACTGACCAGAGAGACTGAGTCCTTTCCCTGCAGGATGGACGACTGTCCGCCCCTTCAGGGCTCAGTACTGAGGAGCAGAGAGCCTGAGAACGTGGAGGGCTGTTAGGTGAGGTCACGAGAGGGAGGGCAGAGGGCCTCGGGCTTCAGCAGTTCAACCAACATACACGCTCAGCCTGAAATTGGTCGGAAAATATTTGAGGGCCGAGCGCATGCTCGGTGCTGGGGACGGAGCAGGAAAGGGGGATCCGTCCCTACCCTGTGAAGGGCCTAGTCCACCTGTTCATCACATCCTGGGGGGTCAGCGCGCATCCCACACAGAACTGCCCGCTGTGTTTTGAGCCGAATCCTGTTTCCACCGGCCTCTCCCATACCGACACTGTGTATATCATACAGTGTCAGGACCTAACAAAAATACACCATTGCTGCTTTCCAGTTTAAGTTAAAATTAGGTATCTTTTAAATTTTAAATCTTTTAGTGGTTTGGGGCCTACATTCTAGGGATAATTTTCATGCCTGAATAATCCATGCACCGTCTCTAAAAACTCTATTTAATCATCTATAAATACTTATTTTTGGCTAACTAAATATTATTTGGAATATAGGACAAACTTAATAAAATCAGCAGCTGTTTTAATTATTTCTAAATGATTAGTTTTCTAGATTTCATATGGATTACTTACGTCCTGACCTATCAAGTTCCTAGGCTAGTACATTAATTAGAAAAAAAAAAGAAAAGGAAACTAAAAAAAAAAACCCAACTAGCTTGTTTTGAGGAGGCTTTTCTGTAGATACTTAACCTCACAAGTGGCCAGAGCAGTAAAGGGCCTCATCGTCTCAAGTGGGGAGTCCTGGCAGACGCTGCCTGAGGCACGGGACAGGCAACAGGCAAGTGCCCGCTGACCTGGGTGCCAAGCTGCAGCAGACATGGAGCTCTGCAGGGACGTAAACGCAAGGCTGGAGAAGCACAAAAGCACAGGTAAATGGGACAAAGGGAAGGAGAGATGTCTAATCATTCACAAAAGAGCCACATGAGAACTGAGAGCAGGAGGGTGTTTTTAGAAGATGCAAGCAGTGAGTAAAGTACCTGCGAGACAAGAACAAGGACATGGGACAAGGGTGAGGCCATTGTAAAGTCTCCTCAGCCTGCGGAAAAGGCCTGGCTTGCCCTTTAACGTCATCTATAGGCTGCTCTTCCTCTTCTTCCTGCCCTTTAACCAATTAAGTAACTTTGTAAGCAGGGAGGAGCCAGACCTCTGGAGTGTAAATGGACCTACCTGGATAAAGAATGCTGAGACCCAGACCCACGCAATCACCTAAATAACCTTATTCTTGAGACAAAGCTTCAAAGGAGTTGTTAGAAAGACACACAAGCGGGATGGAGAGAGAGTGAAGCCCACCAGGAACTCAGGGAGTCAATCAGATGAAGCCACAGGGACGGAGAATGACCTGAAGAGCACAGACACTCCTCGGACGACACAGACTCCCCAGAGGAAGAACGTCAGAGGGCAGCCTGTGCCCTCGATCCTCCGATCACATCGACCGCCTGCCAAAAACCCCATAAAAAGTGGCTCACAGCAGGCGGCCGGGGCCTGACACCAGGCCGGGTGCTCTGTTTCAGAGCTCATGTAATAAAACTCGCTTTGCTTTCTTGACTTTGGCTTCACATTTCGCTCTCTCTGAGTCTGACTCCCCGGAGGCTCCGGATCAGGTGATGCCCAGCAGAGCCACCGCTCGGCTGTGCACATCATGCCCTGTGCTGCCCCACCCAAAGGCCCTGTAAAGCCCCAGCCGAAGCCCTTCAGTGCGCCTCCTCCCTGAGGCCGCCCGCACTGCCCTTCCTTCAAGTGTGTACTTTGCCTTAAATAAGCCTTCTTGCTGCTCAACATACTGCATTTTGTCTGCGCTCTCCCAGTGGTAAGAGTCTTTCTTTCTCTGCTATTTCCTTCTATTTTCCAGACTTAAGCTCAAGTCTCTCTCTCTCTCTCCCTGTCCTACTTCAGACAAGAAGCTGTGACCGGGCTTCCAACTTCCCGTTGCCGGGTGACCCTCCTGGGTTCCGATGGTGTGTCTGCCTCATTACCCCTGACTGTCTTTGGGACCCACATCTACGGCTGCCCCCATACTATGTAATTAAACTTTGGGGATTTTCTCTCCTGTTAATCTGTCTCATGTCATTTAGACTCTTAGACCAGCCAGGAGAACCTCTAAGGTAGAGGAAATTTCTCTGTCTCCAACACAGTCAACGTAAGGCAATTAAGAAAGCCAAACCCAAGAACAAAGAGAGAAAAGGTCAGGGGACAGAGGGAAAAAATGGGACCTTTGGGCCCTACTGTTTAGCCTCTAGGCTAAAAACAAAATTACAGTGTTAACTCTCTCTCTCTTTAATCATGTTATTACGTTAGGTGAGAAAACAGTTTCATTCCTCTACTAATTCCTCTTCCACTATGCACACCTTTACACTTTAAGCTACAGTAAGCTTCCATTCGCTTCCCATGGATATTCTTGACGTCACACATGGTTCTGCCACGTTTAGAACTCTGACTTTCAGCAAGCAACCTAACCTTTCTGTTCCTTAGTTCCTTTACCAGTCCTTGAAAAAGGGGTGCAAATACATGACCTGTACAAGCCCTTTCAGCTCCTCAATCCCGGTATACTTCTTTGCAGGCATTTAGGTATTTTATTTAAAAACCACACTCCTGTCCTGGCCGCTCCAGGCAGCAGCCTTGCAAGCCCTGCGCAAGTCCTTGACCTGATCCGGCTCCTCTCCTGCTGAGCGCAGCACCAGGTAATGCCCGTCCCCAGCCCGGAGGCTCCCGCGAGGGAGAACGTCGGTGGGCGCTTCCTGTAAACTAAATGCTAATAAAAATGTGGGAAGGCAATAAATGTTACATTTGTTTAAAAAGAAACTTGTAGCTTAAAACAAACCCTTGCAGAGCTATTAGGATTGGATATGCAGAATCTTAAACTGCACCCTGAGGCTTGGCTGCTGCCTCTGTTCCTGCCAACAGTGTTACTCCAAGAATACATGAGTTCAGTGCAACGTGGATGCAGACACAGCTGGATCGCCTGATGCACACATCTGTCCAGATTGGCAGTTCTACCTCCAAATGGTACTACCTAAGCTTCCTGATGGCAAGTGAGCTACCAGTGACAGGGGTGGGGGAAGCGAGAGATAAGGTAGATCTGTCTGTAGCAGAGCAGAAGTAGGAAGGGAGATAGAAGCTGGATCTGTCTGTAGCAGACGTAGAGAGAAAAGCAGTGCGGAAGATGGACTGGCTTATACATAAGAGACGTGCAGCCCTCCAACCTTCTTTGGGTGCTAACGATTCTTCCCTACAGCATGAATACACAAGAAGGCCTGTTTCCCCTTATGCCCTATGATCCCTGTAGTGAGCCAAAGGCTTCTCCACAGAGATGGCCTAGAACTTGGGTTGGTCACGCCGGCAGAGGTGCCCTCCCGGCAGAGTGGACAGCTCTCGTCGGCCAGAGCCAGCTGGTGAACGTGGGGTTGAAGCCAGTGTCCTCGTAGAGCCTCACAAAGCAAAGAATCTTCACATTAAGATTTCTACTTCTATTCATCCTGTATCATAACAATTTATTTTCTAGTTGAAATAAAAATCACGATAGGACCTTTATCTGTTCATATAGGCCCCTCAAACTTGAATAAACTTTAATTTGATACTAATCCAAGGATCTGAAGGATAAGCAACTAACCATTTAAAGTTAAAATTTGAGATTATTTGAAGGTTTATTATAGTTTAGCAAATAAAATCTGAGATACTTAAAAACAAAACAAAACTCCTGGTTAATTGCACATAGACAGGAGAGAAGGAACAGTCTTCCAGCGACCTGACCTCACAGCCTTCTCAGATCACTGGTCTATAGACTCTGAAATTCAATTTTCCCCACTTAACCTATAATAGCACTTATGTTAATCACTGTAAGTTAGATCTTGCTATAAATTTGTGCATTTGTCCATTTTTTTCTTCTGCTATGTTTAATGTTTATTGTAGAGAACAACATGGAACATAAAACTTTATATTTCTGCGTTCTGCTTGTCACAGGCTGGGAAATGCAGTTCAGTTTTCTCTGGCCACAGCGTACTAGAGATCAGAAGAGGAGATGTGGGGGCAGGAAATCAGGTTCCTTGACGCCCTCTCAGTCACAGGACGTCAGAGCAGAAGCCCCTCCCCGGGTCCCCTCCAGACTGCGCGGCACACCAAGGGCTGAGCTGAGAGCACAGAGGGAAACCGTCAGGGCAAAGAGGACTCTGGTCCGGGCCCCGTGAGGCTGCTCACAGGCAGCACCCCTCTCCGAGGAGACAGAAGGGGAGCCAGGACTTCAGGACAGAGTGGGAGACCGACAGTCCCGGCCCTGTGCTCAAATCCCGGTGCTGAGCATGAGCGGCTCGGTCAGCAGAGCCCTCCCCTGGGCCCTGGGTGCGGAGCTCCTGACTACACTTAGCCAGCTGTGATGGTGAGGTGAGATTCTGTGAAAACGCCTGACAAACGCTGCCGGCACCTCTGTGTGAGGAAGCCAAAGAGACGGCAGCTTGCACACTTCCTGCTGGGACCACAGCAGAGCAGAGGGCCGGGCCTCACCGTGCACGGCGTCATCAGTCAAAGCCACACAGCATCTCTTGGGGCGCTACGTGCCCCGTCCATTGGCTGGTCTGCCTCAAAACTTCATTTCTGGTTTAAAAGTACAACTCGTTTGGTACCAATTACAACTGAACTCGGTGTCTAATTAACTGCCCTCTCAGTGGGCAAATGATTTCGTCTCTAATCACAGCATCAGATAAATGGGATCCTTCTACAAGATCAGTTTCTTTCGCAATCATTCAATTACTATCTGCCACAAAACCAACATTCTCATATCTTGTCACGGTTTTTTTTAAATGGGTGAATAAACACACTATTGCAGATCTCAACACGTGAGGCCGTCATCTTCCCTTTGACAGAACCGTGTGTCTGAAGCTTTACAACTAAAACCCAACTTTCGTGTGTTCTAGAGTCAAAGCCACAGGCCCTAAACAGCGGCTTTGCAAGCTGAGCGGTGGTGGAGAGGCGTGAGAGCGGGTAAACCAAACCAGCCTCCTGGCCTTAGGACGGAGCACTTCCTGCCGCTGAGAACTGGCGCCCTCCGCACTCTTAGGCGCCTACCGGTCATCTGACTGGCGAGGCCTGGGGCCGGCGCTCTACCAGAGCTTCGGGGCCCTGTGGTCGGGCTGTGGCTCCCGCGTCCCCATCCCACTCTGACACCCCCCAAGGCTCCTTGAGATTCTCAGCTGCCACACAGTATGACAGACACCAACCATCTAGCCTCCTTGGTAACGGGGATGGCCACCAAGAGTTCCTCCTTGCGTATACTTACAATAGTGACAAAGACACAGAAATTTCTTCCATTTATCAAGTTATAACTTTAACATATGCATATAAAGCTGTGGGTCAAAGCAAAACACATCATCTCTTCTGCATCAACAGATGGCATCAGTGTTAATTATTCTGAGGTTTGCTGAGTTCGAACTTATTTGCTAAGTGTTTAATAAATACAAATACCATCATGTTCTATAGGTATAAAATGTGAAAAGCTATTACTGTACAAAGCAGAGAACTTTAAAGATCACAATGGTGAGAAAGTGAATACCGCTTACACAGTGTCCCTGTAGACCTACGCATGGTATAACAAGTCATACTGCAGAAACGTGAGCACTGAGATTTGAGTTAGGGTCTATGCCAGGTGCTTGGGATCTGTCACTGAACAAAACGGAAAAAGGTCCTTAGTGCCGAGAGGCTGACATCCTACCAGAGGTGCGCGTTAATCATTGTACGTCCATTATTAATGTGTCAGAAGGTAGTGATGCTGTGGAAACAAAACAAAGAAACAGAACCGTGTGAAGGGGTCTGGGAATGCCGCAGGGACCGGGAAGAAGGGAGCGGTAGCCAGGTCAGGTGGACAAAGAGCAGAGAGGCCAGCATGGCAGGAGCGGCGTGAGCACGGGGGACAGGGAAAGGGGAGGAGGTCAGGGGGCTGCCAGGTGCCAGGGGACCTTTAGGTCACCACAAGGACATCAGCCCCTACTCTCAGACATGAGCAGAGTGGCCTGTGTGTTGACGGAACACTTGTGGCTTCTGAGGACAGAGTGCAGGAGGCAGGAAGGACGCAGGGAGTCGGGTCAGAGGGCTGAGCAGTGACCCGAGGAGGCGGACGGGGGCCCGGCCCGACCTAAGCCGTGGTGTGACGGTGTGTGTGACGGCCGGGTCCTGGACGTGTCCTGAAAGGAGAGCCGCCAGGATTTTCAGACTGGACCGGGAATGCGGAACAGAAGGAAGGGGCAGCCCAGAGTGGGCCCGTGGCTCCAGCCCTGACCAGCCAGCAGCACGGCCTTCACCACCTGAGATGCGGGGAGTCGGGCAGAGCGGGCTTGGGGAACAAGACCAGGACCCGGGAGTCGCACAGGCTAGATCTGTGCAGATACCGAGTGAGCGGTCGCCTCGAAGAGTCTGGCGGGGATTTCAGGAAAGAGGTCTGGGCTAGGAACACAAGGTGAGAGTCACTGGCATATATGTGATGCTCAAATTCAGGAAAAAACCAGGGGACCAAGTAGATGAAAGGACTGAGGGGCAAGTCCTGGGACACACGGACGCTAAGGGTCAGGGCGAGAGAGGTGGAGCTGGCCAGCAAACTAAGGGGAGACGGAAGGCCGGAGGCTCGCACTGCTGGGGGCGAAGGAGGAGACCTGGGTGGGGAGGAGCCACAGACACTCGACCGCGGGGACAGAACAACCCCAGGAAAAGGGGGGACTCCTAAAAACTGAAGCAGCTACCACCGGGCATGGCTCTTCAAAACATGAGAGCTCTCCTAAAATGATCTACAAGACGCGAATCTCCTCGTGGAGACGAGGGTGCAGGCCTAAAAGAGAGCATTTGGCAGCTTCAAGAAGCAATGTCATCCTTGGTTTTTAGAAGTCAGCTACTAAGAAAGCCTCCGACCTGGCTCGGAGAGCAGGGATGCCGCAGAGGTCAGGTCCCCTCCGGGGGACCACGTACAGTCTCAGAGACAAGACCTTAGAATGCTTACCGAGACCATGAGAGGCGTCCCTGTATTTCTGAATCTTCAGAGACCTCGATAGATAAATCCGTTCCCTAGTGGGTTAAAGATCCGGCTCTAACACCCAATCTCACGCTCAAGGTCCGACCCCACTCCCGTGAAACTTCGGTTAACCACTTCTCCAAACAGACGTCCGCAGCCCCCGCCGTCAGCCCTGCAACCAGCAATCACGTTATTGCAAAGTAACTCTCACCCGCGCACCGTAACTGGAGAGCGGCGTCACATGCAAGTCCCCTACTCCTTCAACAGCTGTGCAGAACCGGCTTCATGCCTATTTGACAGGTGAAGAAACTGACGCTTAGAGCCGTTACCCAAGGTCATGCAGCTGGTAAGGGACAAAGCCAGGATCAAAGCCAGGTCTGCTCACCGGAGCCACGCCTGTGCCCCAGCACAGCCCGCCTCCTGCACGGCGCGCCACACCAGCGCGGCCAAGGGCTCTGCAGTCGGGGCGAGCTTTGACCCGCTCGGTGCCTCTGTCTTCTCATCAGGGAACCGGGGTGACGGGCTCCAAGCTGTCCTGAAGACTGAGATGATGTGTGTGCAAGTCCTCTACAAACTGTAATGCTTTTATCACTATATTTGCTGCATTTTAGATCCTTCAGGACAGGTTCTCATACCTTATATATGTGTCCCCTTCAATGCCCAACAAAGGGTGTGAGGAGTCGAATGTCACCTGCTCAATCTTTGGGAAGGTCTGGGAGGAAAGCGCTGTCCTGTTACGTCATGGATCCAAAATCCAAACCTTCAATCACAGCGCAGTCACACACTCAGTCACCGACACACACGAGGTTTAGACAGCCTGCACGCCATTCTAACTGCTGTTTCTTCTCCAGTGTGGTTTTCAGTGCCCTAAAAATCTGGCGAAGGGAAAATCCCAAATGAAAAATATAAACACGTTTTGTAAGAAAGCAGGCCTAGAGGGAGGGAGACCAGGAAAAGGCCCAGTTTGTCATCAGAGTGAACAGAGGCCTTATTGTTCCGTGTACCCTCTGACTTACAGCTTCCTTGTGGTGACAGTATCTGCAACACTAACTCATGCTCTCTATGAAATGTAATTTGCTTTAGGAAAAAGGGTGGTCACATGGTTATCAAATGTCCTTAGCACATCACCGCCCCCCAGTATAGACGTATCTGGTGGTCTGTCCCGGGAAGCAGCCCACTGTACTCTGACGTGACTCCTTACTAGATCTGCTACCAGGTTGGCACAGCAGAAGGGAACCGACCCCTGCTCCCCTGTGACAGTTCTCAGGATGAGTCACTTCCCATCCTGGTCGGTACAAGACGGGCAATGTTCACAGGTCTGTTGTGAAGGTCAAGTGAAGTAACAGAAGAACATTAACTTACAGATCATAAATACATTCTCAGAAATGACTGGCAATCACCTACCATCATCCTTGTACATGTCTGGAATCAGCAGAGCTGAGCCTCTGTCTCTCTGGTGGGTTCACCGTCTCATAACAAAGAACATTTCTAAAAAATCTACTCGCCTTCAAGGACGCAATGTTTTCTTAACTACAGAAGCCATGGAAGAGGTAGTTCGGGAGGCTGGTCTTTCCACAAAGGATCTGCAGCCCAACCAAAGACAGCTTTAGGTGGTTCAGAGATGGATGCCTTCCAAAGAATGTGAGAACGGACTGTCGGGTAAAGATACAGCCACTGACTGCGTATATGAGGGGGTCACGTGCCCGGTCATTTTACCTACGACGTTGCCTCTGCAGACACCAAGGGACTCAGAGTCCTGAGCTCTAGTCCCTCCCTCGCCTCCCGTGGTCATCCCAGCTGCTCCCTCAGCACCTCTGGGTAGAAGGGAGGAGGAACTGAGAGACCACAATTATTTTTAGATGCAGGACATGTCCACCTGCATCTAAGCTGTGCTGATGTCTGGGAGAACATCTAACAATGTTCACATCAGGCCTGTGAACATTCCCCATCCTGTACTTGTCTCTTCCTTGGACCAAATTCCTGTCCGAACTGAGCATAGGAACCCACAAATGGCCGATGACACAATTTACCAGCTGAACCCTTAAGCCAAGTAATTATCTGAGCAGCTTGACCAACTTCCACCAAAACTATGAACTAGAGAAAAACTTCACAAATGTCCAAGCTGGCCTGACAACTAGAAAAAATCCCAGTTCACACCTAGTACACACACCAGAGAAAACATATCCTAGCATTTCTGTTTATTATTCATCAAGTACATCGATCTACGAATACACTTTCAGCCACAACATCAGAAAAAAGGAAGAAGCATAATTAGCACTTTGAGCAAGTTCTGCCAGGGTGGAAACCCTCAACCCCACTCATCCTTGTGCCAGTGCAAAGAGGCTGGACTGGCCTTTGGAACCGTTGCCCGAGCACCTGAGACCTTCATTTCCTTCGCAAGCCTGGGACTTGCTAACCTTCCTCAAATAATCCTCTGAATAGAATTCCAATTTCCCCAGAAGAATCCTACAGGTAGATGCAATGCTTCTTTGGGTCAAGGCCATTGGCTTTCACTATTTGCTTAATTTCTGCACCCTTTTGTTGAAAAATAATTTATTAAGGTTGGCAAAATTATTGTGCCATCTTTGTCCCTGACTATGATTTATCTGTAGCCACTTGATGAAAAGTGATCAGGTTTTTGCATCGGTAATATTTGTTCCAACATTTTAGCCTCTCCCTCACCCCCTTTTTAAAGTTATTTCTGTTTGTTTAGGTTTGGCAATTTCAAAACACCAAAGTGCACTGTGACACACACACCCTGTTTAATGACCCGATGCATGTGCTGACCTTGTTTGAAGGGACCCTGAGTGTCAGGAGTCCCTGAATCCCAATGAGGGTAGCACTTCAGGCCACATCCCACCCTGCGCCCCCAACGGGTTGCCCCGTGCAGTGACAGCGTCCGTTCCCGGCCAGGCCAGCAAGCGCACTCACCAGGTGGACGTACGGGACGAAGTAGCCGAACAGGGCGAGCGGCACGCCGGCGGCCCACACGGAGTAGGCGGTCACCTTGAAGACGGCAATGTTGAAAAGCCTTCTCGGAGGACCGAACTTGCCCCTGTCGCCTCCCAGGGCTGCACTCTGCCCCTCGCTGGGGGCGAGAGGCCGGTAGGTGAAGCCGGCCAGGAAGAGGACGAGCATGAACACGCACAGGACCCTCAGCGTGTGGGAGAGGCCCACGCGGTCCGTGAGCGCCCTCAGCAGGAAGGGCAGCAGCACCGTGAAGGCGCTGCTGCCGGCGGTGACCACGCCGTTCACCAGCCCGAGGCGCTTCTTGAAGTACCATCCCAGGACCACCAGGGAGGGCTGGTAGGCGAAGGAGCAGCCGCAGGCGAAGATGACTCCGTAGGTGAGGTACAGGGGCTCGATGGAGCTGCGCAGGGGCGGAGAGAGGGGGTGGCCTGTTACTTCCATCACGGACCCAGTAGAGGGAAACGGGAAAAGCGAGTTTTAATCAACATACTTTCTACAAATAAAAAGCAACCAAACACAAGTGAGAAACAGCAAATGAAGAAGGCAGCAAAAACAACAAATGAAGGCAGCAGTAGAAATACTTTGATGGGAATCCTGGCAGCGCCTTGGGCGTGTGCAAGCGGGCGCTGCGGTCACCAGGGACCTTGCCCCCCTCCCTCCCCACGGTCCCCTCCTGACCGTGCAGCAGGGGGCAAGCCCCGAGATCACAACTCAGAGCCAAGGGCCCAGGGGACCAGCGAGGGCAGCCACGCAGGCCGATGGCGACCCGGGGATGAGAAGTGATGGTTTGACTGCGGAAAGCCCTCGCTTTATTTACTGAGGTTTCCCAGACACTCACGAAGCGATCTCGTCAGGAGGCAGCCCCCAAGCCTGTCCGGGCATTGGGGCAGCCCCTGTGCGGGGGCCACCGGCCTAGGGCCGCAGACCCACCCCGCCCTGTTCGCCAGGCCGCGCAAGGTAACAGGATGAAGCGAGGCCTGCTCACCAGTGATCCCAGTTCATAAGCATTAAGGCTGCGTATGTCTCAAAAGGATAATAAAGCATTAAGAATTTCAGTTTGACCAAATAACTTAATTACATGTATCTGTGAAAGGATCATATCATTATATTCTTTGAAACACTCATGGTGACACATAAAAGAAAGCTAGTTAACTTTTTTCTTTTAAGAAGTCCAATTCAAAAGGCTATTTATCAGTAGCAAAGGCAAACTATTTATTAGAAACTATGATAAAGTTGGCTAATAATTAAATTCAGGACAATAAGACTGGTCCGGCAATATGCTGCGGTCATCACACGGACCGCCGGGACCTGATAAAATGAAGGCCCGCTGGGACTCCTCTCTGAGCGGCCTTCCCTCCCTCTTGACCCGCGGCTGCCCTGTCTTCAGATCGGGCACCAGGGCCTCCTCGGGGTCAGGCTGGCCTGACCTCCCTGATCGCCCTTTACTGGGTCTCCAATCTTTATTCCACAAACTTGAATTTAACAGCGACTATGGTCCAGGTACTTCGTGAAAAAAATAAAATAAAAATGTGGTTATGCGCTATTCATTGCTTAGTGAAACAAGATAGTTCCCCAAATAATAAGAATATCATATAGAAATATAAATAATACTTGATGCTGCATGAGTTTTTCCACATTAGTTTTCCAGATAGTTTCCACTTATTTAAGGTGCCAACTTATTTTTTTATTTAACCATCTTAAAGAGAAAAACAACATCTACTTCCCTTCTTCCTTCAAAGGGTCTATTAACAGTAGTGCTCAGCACACACGCGACGCCATCACGACCATCGACGTCTACGCAAGTACACAGCAGCTTTGTGTATCCGGCAGCTAGAAAACCAGCGCCGCCGACATAAATCGGAAAGTCTTTTGCCACATTTTAAATGCTACGTGCTGGCGAGATTAGCTTTGCGTCTGTCCCACAGAGAAAAAGCCCTGCGTGTGTGTGGCGACTTCAGTGCTCCTGGGCCTGCCTCTGCCCCAGGAACACGGTCAGACTGCTGACGCCCAACAGCCGAGGACGCGTGGTGTCAATCTGTGAGACACCCATCACGTGGGCAAAAAGGACTCAGAGACACTGAGGTGACCCGGGGTTGCTGGAGGAGGCTTTCCCGAGAGGGCAGAACCTGAACTGCAGGGAAGTGGCTCTGCTGTCTGACACCTGGCCTTAGACCGCACGCCCCCCGGCTCCCCTAAGAGTTTGGTAGCTTTTGATCAGTGGGTTAAATACTGAAATTAAACAGAAAATACGAGATCATTCCATGTGGTAAGGTAAATGCAGTTCGAGGCATACTGTTTCAGTCAGGGGAGAGAAAGGGAACTAGGTCACAACAATAAAGATATTCCGTGACTTTTATTTTTCAATGGTCACAACGTCTGAAGGCACTGCTTGCTGTCAGCAGCTGGGAGGTATGTCTGGCCCACCCCACGGGGCAGGGAGTTGCACGGTTTCCTCCGCCGCAGCCCTCTCCCCACCGAAGCTGACTGGTAATGCAGCCAGCAAGGGCCGGGGCCCCGACAGAGGACGCCTGGAGGCCTGGGACCCACGCAGGCAGCTGACACATTGCATCGCTGCTGAGAAAGAACTAAAAGTAAATCATCCCACAGAAGTCTCCAAGCAGAATCTTAGTCCAAAGGAACTTTTGTGTTTCTTTAAATACTTTAGAAGAAAAAAAATCACGAAGGCACTTTAAAGATGGAATACCTACTTTGTACCAAGAACACAAATAATTGTTTAGGATCCAAATAAAATTTCTAAGTTGGTGAAAGAGAGGCTCTCTTTAGAACTGAGGAAGGGTAAAATCAGAAAACCAAGGATTCTGTTGATTAAATCCCAAATATTTAAAAATAAACAGGGCAAGAAGTGTTAAGCATGGCTTGTTTTTATGCCACTGACCATAATCACGCTTTTCCTCGAGAGCCTGCAGATAGCCAGGGAGGGAAAATGAAGATGAACCACCGGAGGGCAGACAGGAGGGAAATCATCTTAAGAGGTTTTCTTGTTAATCACCTCCTGTTAGCCAGAGCTACATATTAAACCGGTGTTTCTCTAACTGGCGATCATTCTAACAATGCAAAGGGATTCGCCAGAACCAGAGCTGCAGGGAGAGGGGCCTCACGCAGCGCCCGTGCCTGCCGGCTCCGTGAGTCAGCCCCCCTTCAGCGCACTGCGCCCTTTGCCAGAAACAGGGAAAGTGTGCTGACAGTAAGGTTTATTTAAACACTTCATTTTGCCATCATCTTTTTAAATTTTAGCATGCTCTTTTTTTTTTAAATGCATACAGGAATTCTCTACCCAGGCTGAAATAAATAGCCAAATGTTTTTCTCATTAGTAAAAATATTTCATATTGAGCCTATGAACAATTGCTTCAAAATACCACTTACTGTGCTCTTTGGGCCTCAGACAGAGCTGAATTTAAGACCCTTTGTTTAGAGAACTCTTGGTTATAACTTCTAGAATTTTCTTATGAATAGAAAAGGCAAAAGGAGAAGCTTTTAGCTCCAGGGCACATACACAGCCTGACTGATGTCTGACTCTTAGTTTGCAAAGCAGAAGCATTCAAATTGTCAACCTCTGATCTGCAGCTGTTGGTAACAATATGTAAGTTACACTGCTTAAAGGTGATGCAATGAAAAGGAGGATTTTCCCTTGTAAACAGCAAAGTTTCTGGGGGGAAAAAAAACCTTTAAGGTATCTAACAGCTCTTAAAAAGCAACATAGGAAGAAACCAAGTCCTTACCTTACAAAAGAACTAGACAGAAGCCCAGTGAATCCCACCGCAGCGCCCACGACAGCTGTTTTCCGACAACCATATATGTCTGTGAAGATGCTGACGATTGGGCTGCAGAAGAAGATCATCCCCATGGACAGAGAGTTCACCCACGCTGCAAAAGGGGAAGGGACACGGCAAGTTATACTTACTCTGCAAGATGCGATACATACTTAGAAAAATACTCATGCAGAAAGACACCAGGCAGACTGGCGAATGGAGGGAAGCTGGAGTGACTTAGGGACAAGTCTGAATCCCAGCTTGAAGGTTTTCCACTTCATACTGTAATTAGCATATGATTACTTGTGTTTAATCAAATTCTTGAAAAGTATGTATCTGTAAATAAATCATTCTTGTATGACCCAAACGCTATTCATCTCTATCCTACTATCTATGATTTTAAGAAAACTTGTAATCTATGGAAAGAAGTTCATTTGAAAAAACAGTAACAATGAGATATATTTAGGAACGCATGTCTGTAGGTGGTCAAACTGCAAGGGAATGAGTTCCTTTGGGAAGGAACAGAATTATGATCCTTGTGGTCAAGAACTGCACATCTGCCGAGACTTAGTTCTTGTGCTAAGGGAATCCAGTCATACACAAGTAGACAATTTGCTGAGCTGGATAGTAGTTACCAGGTATTCTCTTCACTTATGAAACCATATACACATTTTACCTTCTTTTCTGAAAGTATGTCATTTTTCCCAATAAAAAAGATTAAGATTTGGAAGTCATAATTTCCTGTTCTGATTCTAGAAACAAACAAATAGATGGTAACCAAAAACAAGAAACAAATGCTGAGTACAAATTACCATAATTTTGTGCTAAAGAAATAAGTGATCTCACAGGATATCAAGTCTGTAAATGCTTCTTAAAAAGTATAATAAACTAAGGGGGCCTAAGGGGACATGTCACTACAAGACTCCCTACCGAATCAATTATAGCCTCTTTAAAGAAATGTACTTTAAATACAAACACACAAGTAGAAAATAAAAAGATATGTCATGTAAATAATAACCCTAAGGAAAGTTGGAGAGGCCATACTAATAGTAGACAAACAGACCTTAAGACAAGAAATATGACTAGAAACAAAGAGGGACACTTCAAATGACAAAGTGTCAATGCATCAGGAAGATCTAACGATGATAAATTTATGTGCACCTAACAACAGAGCTTCAGAAATACAAGCAAGATAATTTGATCCCTACCTGTGCTATAATGAGTCTTAAGAAATACATATTTGGTCATTCAGAGGACTAAATATATATATTCCCCAGATATATCTGCTCTTCATACCCAGTTCCTGAAAACACTGCAGAGTCATAAAGACGAAATGGGGGTCTTGTCCTGTCAATGAGAGACTTTTGGACCCCACCTCACTGTGCAATGAAGTGCTCACAAAAACCCCTGAGAAGAGCTTATCACTCTCCTGGATCCTGCTTCTGTTGGACAGAGAGCATCCACGCTGGGGAGCCAGAACCCCGGCAGGTGCCCCAGAGCCAGGGCCCCAGCTCCATGAGGAGAGAAGCTCCTTTGTTTGGGACCCTGCCGTGTATACCGCTTCACTGGCTGTTAACTTGTATCCTTTATTAAACTGATACATAAGTGGTTTTCTGAGTTTGCTTTAGCAAACTAATAAAACCTAAGGGGGAGATCGTGGGAACCTCCAGTCTGTAGGCAGTAGGTCAGAAGCACAGGGAACTGCCTGGGGCTTGAACGGGCATCTGGAGCAGGGGTGGAGGGCGGTCTTGCAGGGCAGAGCCCTACGCCTGGCAGATCTGGGGCTGTTGCCGGGCAGATGGCATCAGAATTGGGGTGAGTTCTCAGACACTCTGCGGGTGTTTCAGAATTGCTTGGTTGTAGGGGGAGGGGAAGAGACACGCCCCCACCCCCCCACCCCACCCCCGCCTCTCTCTCTCACACACATTGGAATCAGGTCCAGGAACCTGAAAGGAGTTATACTGCTGTGTAGGCAATTGGTATATAAGAAAAAAACACACTACCCTACACCATATTAAAAAATTACCTCAAAGTGGATCATAAAACTTAAATGTGAAACTGGAAACTACAAAGCTTCTAGAAGAAAACATTCAAGAAAATCTTTGTGACCTTGGGTTAGGCAAAGATTCCTTAGATACAACATCAAATACACAAATCCATACATGAAAAAATTGATGAACTAAACTTTGTCAAAACTGAAACTTCTCTTTGAAAGATACCATTAAGAGGATGAAAAGATAAAGCCAGAAAGTGGGAAAAAAGATTTGCAATTATGTATCTAATAAACAACTTGTATCTAGATTATATAAAGAATTCTCAAAACTCAATAAAAAGCAAGCAAACCAATTTAAAAATGGGCAAAAGATTTGAACAGTCACTTCACAAAAAAAGATACACAAGTGGAAAATATGCATATGAAGAATGCCCAGTATCATTAATCATAGGGGAAATGTAAATTAAAGTGACAATGAAAAGCCACACACACCTATTAGAATGGCTAAAATGAAAAGGTCTAATCATACCAACTGCTGGGGAGGACAGAGAGTAACTGGAACTGCCCTACACTGACACTGGGAATATAAAATTGTATGACCACTTTGGAAAACAGTTGAGGAGGTTTTTTTAAATTAAACATACACCTACCATATGACCCAGCCACTGCCTCCTAAGTGTTTACCTAAGAGAAACACAAGCATCATGTCCACACAAAAACTTGCATACAGATGTTTACAGATGCTTTATTTCTAGTAAGCAAAAACTGGGAAGAATCCAATGTCCAGAAATAAGTTACTAGACAAACAAATCATGGTATATTCACATAACAGAGTACTGCCCGGCTGTGCGGAGGAGTGAACTCCTGATAACTGCAACGCAGATGGACACCAAATAATCATGCTCAAAGGAGTCAGACCAAAAAGGAGTGCAGAAGGCATGGCTCCATTTACACAAAATTCTAAGACACAAATTAATCACAGTGATGGGTGGACACCAGTGTCTACCTGGTGGTGGCGAGGGAGCTGGGGGGAGGATTCCCAAGGGCACAAAGAACTTTTGAAGGTAATGGGTATGTTCATTATTTTGACTGGAGTACTGGTTTCACCCCTGTGTACACGTGACAAAACTAATCAAATTACATACTTTAAACATGCTGTTTATTACATGTCAATATACCTCAATAGGATCATAAGGACCAAACAAACATACTTAAAATGCCTTTCGATGGAGGAACGTGTCAGAACCAAGCCCTATGCACCTCCACCCCGGCCCTCGGTGCTGTCTGCCTCCTCTGAGCTTCTCCAGCACTTGCTGCTGGTGCCACTCGTGGTCACTGACCCCAGGTTCTTTACCCTGTGCACTTACACACACACACATACAATCCGGTCTCTCCAAGTCTCCCTTTCCTAAATGCCACACAAGGCCTCATACAGGCTCTCCCACTTCTGTTCTTCCTATCATAGCAGGTTCTCAAAAAGGACCAAACGATGAATGGGAACATTCAGGCCTTGAGGGAAGTTTGGTATGTACCGGATCACTGCCCTGCTCAAAGGGCAGCACCCAAACTACCTCCCTGCCCACAGTAGGGTGTCCCCCTTATCTGGGCACCTGCTCTCTGAGAAGCCAGAAGTTACTGCTCACACAACTAAGACTACTTAAGCGTTTCACAGAGTCCAGAAAATTAGGGAAATACAAGTGAGAGGGGGATATACAGCTCATTCATGCAATAAATTTATCCTGTGTCAGACTGCTGGGCACTGTGGGTCTCAAGGAGCTCAGAATCCAGACAGACGGACGAGGACACAGCAGCGGCAGCTCTCACCGATCGAGGCGTGAGCCGCAGGCAATGATGAGCCTCTTGGAGGGGCGCCCACCCCAGACGCGGGAGGGAGAAGCTGCCACACACCCTCTGCCCCAGGTGACACCCACCCTGGAAGGCTGAACAGGCCCTAATCGGGCGAGGATGGGGAAGGAGGAGGCAGGAGTGTTCCAGGCAGAGGGGCGGCAGGGACAAAATGAGTGCCTGCAAGTGGGCGTGTAAGGGTGCCGCTCAGCCTTGCCGGTCACTGTAAGAACACCCGTTACCCATTAGATGTGAGTGAGTCATCTTGAGGTGCTAACCTCGGAATCATATGAAAGTGTGATTTGCAAACAGTTTGCAGAGTGGACTGTTTATGGGGGAGACTGGGAGGGAGGCCATCGGAAGGCTGTCACAAGTGACAAATGGCACTGGTCTGGGCCCAGAAGCAGCGAGGTATCGAAGGAAACAGGCTGGAGAGATGCGAGTGACGGAACCGGGAGGATTTATGAGCCACTAGATGTGGAGAGATGGGGGGCGGGGGGGCAGGAAGGCGGCGGTGTGAGGAGGGCGGAGGGGGTTCTAAGAGTGCAGACGGTGGATGGCCGGGACGGCGGGGCTCCTAGGGCCGGGGTCCCCGGTGCACTCACAGCGCCTGGTGGTGTAGCTGGCCTGCGGCTAGGCCGCCCTTGCACACCGCAGGCGGCAGCTGTTGCTGTGCTATAGAGGGCTGGGCCCGGGGCTCCGCGGGGCGAGACGCCAGGGCTCGACCTGCCCCCGGGGGGGACAGCCGGGTAATGAACCCTTTCGCCCCAAGGAACGCGCTGCTGCCAGTTTCCCTGGTCACACTGAGTCCGCAGCGAACCTGCCCGGGGCTGGGGCCCACTGGCAAGGCAGACGGTTTGGTGGGCGGGGGCGGGAAGATGGTGAGTTTGTTAAAAAATTCCAGCAACTTTCTCAAAATGCCTGAAAATAAAGTAAGATTCTTATTCATCAAGGGAAAAAAAATCACTGCTTTGTCCTAAATTCTCTTTCCGTTTTCATGTCACGGGGCACTTTCTCAGTTCTTGCATGCTGAGCAAGTTGTTGGGGAACACAAGCCGGGCGTCCCTCGGCTGCTGCGGCCCCGGGCGCTGGGGGGCCGTCGCACACCGCGGGTCCGCATGTTGCGACCGTCCAGCAGCAGCGCGAGGCGGCTAACAGATGACAGACAGGCGCCCGCGGTGCAGACGCGCCTGTCCCGGGACAGCGGGGCCTGCCGAGCGCGGGGAATCCTCCTCCTTCCGGGGCCTCGGGCTTCCGCCCCGGGGACCCCCAGCGGGGTCGGCTCGAGGCCCGCCTCCGCCTCCCGCGACCCCCGCTGGGCCCGGGGACCACCTGCCGGGCGCCCTCGCAGGAGAACCGGGCGGCTGGTCCCGTCCCTTCTGGGCTCCACGCCCCCGGGGCCGGCCTGTCAAACGCGCTCATCCCCGTGACCCGGGCTCGCGGGGCAAAGGCGGCAGGAGAGATTTGCAGCCGCCCAGCTCCCCCGGAACCGCCACACCGGCCCCACCCTTTATGCAAGGGGGACACTCGGTGGCCACGGGGCGTGACCGTACTGAGGATGACAGCTGCAATTTATTTAGAACTCGGACACCCAGACGCTTCATGTAGATTAAGTCATTTAATATCCACAGCACCCCTACGAGGTTAAGCTGTTCTTGAGGAAACTGAGGCACCACGATTAAAACACCTGCTCAAATGCTCTGGGTGCTGAGGCTGGTGCCGGAGCCCAGAGGCCTCACGCTCACCCACCGCGCCATACGGCCTCTGAAGCGACTCAACCGAGAACTGTACTATATTAAGAGGATGAGAAAGGGTAATGCAAGAGTCAAGTCTTCACCTTCCATAGAAGGCAGTCTATGGATAAGTTAAATTCAAAATCCAGCCATCTAAGCACTTTGTCTAGAGACATGAAGCTGACCGCAGCAGCTGAAAGACTTGAAGGCAGAGGCCCGTGGGCAGGTGTCCACTGGGGGCAGGTGTCCGCTGGGGGCAGGGGTCCGCTGGGGGCAGGGGTCCACTGGGGGCAGGGCGCTGCTCTTCCCTGGGAGCAGTACAGGAATCTGATCTTTTACACTGTGACTTGGATAACCACAAAAATTACTTTTAGAAAGAAAACTGATCCCAACTTTGTTAGAATGAATTAGGACATATGCCAGGTCCTTGCTTTTAAAACTTTATGACTCTACTACGGTGAAATGACTTAATAGCACTGCCCAGCAACAGCCCCGTGGAGAATGAACCCTGAGGATGGGGGGGCTGTGACAGTGGCGTGGCCTGGATGTGCGAACGGCTCCAATGCCTAGAACGGACTGAATCTGTGCACCAGCTATCAAAGGTGGGTCCCCTAAGCCCTGTGGGAACACAGCTCCTCCTGATTCGGGGCTGTGGGGCAGTGGGGGCAGGGGGAGGCGGGTAGTAAAAACCAACCAGACCTATGCTTGTAACTAGTTTTGTCTGAGCTGAGAACCTAGTTCACTAGCTGAGTTACCAACTGCCAGACCATGTAGCCCTCGGAAGCACAAAGACAACCACGCCTCTCACAGTGAGAAGGTCCACAGCACGAGGGCAAGGTGTGTGGGGGTCAGGTGACTGCGCAGCAGCCGGGGAGGGACGTCCTGCCTGTGGGCTGCCTGCTCGCCAAGAAAGTCAACTCTGGTATCAGGCCAGTGTAACAAGAGGAAGAGAGTTGTGCCAAAATAGTCCTTTGTGGGATTCGGGGGAATTTAAAAGCGATTTAAAATCATACAACTATGTTTTGCTATTTAATACTGCAGCATGTGCTATTTTAAAAAGTAAGCAGAGTCATTACACATCACAGAGCTCAGCGTAATGTCATTCTAGACAGCTGCAATATCCCCATTCCCTTCAAAGGGCAGGAAGAACTGTCAAGTCATTCAAGGCACTGATCTGAGCGCAGGCATCTGGGCAGGCCTGACACCGCCACTGAGGGGCAGCGACACACACAGGTCAGTTCCTACCTAACGGGTGGATTTCTGCCCCAGCAGATCAAATATCTCCTTGCCCAGTCCTAAGTACCAGCCAAACGAAGATGCCCTTGTAACCTTAGCCACGGTAACTCTCCCAAGGGCTTACTTGTTATTGAGCAGCAGGAAATGAAGGAATAGGTCAAACTGCCATGGTAAACCATGAACTGCACACAGAAGCAAGCCCACCTCTCACTCACATGCCTCCAGACACTGGTTGTTGGACCTATGTCATCTTTTATGTAAAATATCTTACCATAAAATAGTAATATTAAGTAAGTCATATAAGATAACTTATTAAGACAAGTTGAGCTAATGAATGACAGGGGAAAAAGCTTTAAAGAAAAGTAGGAACAATGCCAAAGCATTCATCCTTTCCTCCATTCTATCACGTTCTAAAGTCTTGATCTTCTCACCACAGCATGAAAGCAAAGATCTGTCTTAGACAAATCAAAATCAGCCATTCTGTCTAATCTCAGAATCAGATTCAAGTGCAGGCATCTAGAAAACACAACAACGAAGAGTGGACATTCGATGGAGTAAGGCCCAAAGGCGGGTGCTGTGCGATGAGCGCGCCGTCAGAGCCCCACCCCGGCCCCTGCAGGTCACAGACGCACTCAGGAACCTTACTGAAGCACAGCGGATGCTCAGCACTGACACAGGCTCCCAAGTAAATGCCTGCTCTTGTCCAGGCCTCACAGCTGCACATCTCCACATCGGCTGTCTGATGTCCATGGAACAGAAGATCTCATCTAAATGCCATCAAGTTGTGGCTGTGTCATTTCCAAGCACAGAGACTGGCAGAGCAGAGGGCTGGCGTGTGCACCTGTGCAGAGGGCTGGGGTGTGTGCCTGTGTAGAGGGCTGGGGTGTGTGCAGAGAGCTGGGGTGTGTGCAGAGGGCTGGGGTGTGTGCAGAGGGCTGGGAAGTGTGCCTGTGCAGAGGGCTGGGGTGTGTGCAGAGGGCTGGGTTGTGCACCTGTGCAGAGGGCTGGGGTGTGTGCAGAGGGCTGGGTTGTGCACCTGTGCAGAGGGCTGGGGTGTGTGCAGAGGGCTGGGGAATTTTTAAACCGTGTTATTTGTCCTTTTATTGTTGGGTTGTAAGAGCTCTTTATATATTTTGGATACTAGGCCTTAAAGATACATGTTTTACAAAAAAAGGTTTACAAACCTGTGGGTTCTCTTTTCATCTTCTTCATGGTGTCCTTTGAAGCACAAAAGTTTTTAATTTAGATGATTGAATTTATCTCAAATTGATGCTTAATTTATCTATTTTTTTCTTTTGTTGCTTGTGTTTCTGATGTCATATCTAAGAACCTGGTTTACTGCCTAACACAAGGTCATGAAGATTTACAGCTATGTATTCTTCTGAAAGTTTTATAGTTTTAGCTCTTATATTGAGGTCTTTTATCTATTTTGAGTTAATTTTTGTATGTGGTGTGAGATAAGGGCTATTCTTCATCTGACTGTTCAGTTGTCCTAATACCATTAGTTCAAAAAAATGATTCTTTCCTGCACGGAATTGTCTTGGCCTGCTTTTTTACCTAAATAACTTTAAATATTTAGAAAAAAATAGTATTTTGAAACAAATAAAATCTTCCTTTATTTTTTAAAGTTTTACAGACATAATTGTTATGCCATAAACCGTGCACAAAGTGTTCAGTGAAAAGCCATGACCTGTGTTACGCCCTTGTGCAGTCAGTTCCCCAGCCAAGGTAATGAACATTCCTGTCACAGGGTTTCTGTCACTGGAGATTAGTTGGCACTTTCTAGACTTTTATGTAAGTGGAATCCTACAGACGTACTTTGTTTTTAACTTTCACATTACTTTAATTCACATTTGTTGAAAATTCTTCAAATATTGTGGCTTGAATACAACTACATTATTCTTTAATCCCTCAGTCATTACTGTGACTAGATCTTGTTTTTAGCACACAAAAATATTTTGACTGTAACAACAAAGTGATTTTGCCGAAATAAAAGTAAACAATTTTATAGGAAAATTACGTGGTGATGTATGAATGTGTGCCCTTGCTTTACATTGTTACACATCTAAACATCACAGGCCTGTCAAAGGAATTCTAAGATATGTGAAATAATGGAATTCAGTCACCTTTGGTATTTTGCTTTCAATTGTTTAAAACCATAACTTCACATATTTCCTAATTTTGTTGCTATGAAGGTTTATTTATCAAGTAGACAGCATATTTTAACAGCTTTTAGACCTAAGGCACATAAGATGCCCTCTGCACTTTGGAAGTGGGCTGGGCTGCTCATGTTCTGTTTCTTCCTAAGGGTGTTTATAACTATCCTCCACGCCGTACAGTACACGTTTCCACACTCTTCTGTACACAGGTTGTATTTCAGAGTAAGTGAAGGCAGAAAATGAAAAGGAAAAATCATCTGAAAAGTTCACAGTATGTGCCCCTGAGAGACCTATAACTCCTTGGTATAAAGTCGTATCCCACTTGCTTATATATGAACTCAGCTTTTGGAGGAATCGAATCAAGCCATACATCTCCCGGGGTCTTCGGTCCCTGCAGCGACCAGGGACCCCAATACGGTCAGGAGAGCTGGGCGGGACCCGAGGGAGAGAACATCCAGCCGGTGCCCGGCGGGGCAGACGGCCCCCAGCACACAAGATTCCTCTTCCCGTGTTTCAGCTTCACGATGGCGCAAAAACAATGTGCACTCGGTAGACATTTAATGTGAATTTTGAATTTTGGTCTTTCCCCAGGCAGCAATATGCGGTACGGTTCTCTCGCGGTGCTGGGCCGTGGCGAGCCTGGCACCCCCGGTCAGCCCCGCGGTCACGAGGGCAAATGCCCGGCACACACACAGCCATTCTGACCCACACAGCCACTCCAGTTTTCACTTTCAGTACAGATTCAATAAACTCCGTGAAATATGCAACACTTTATCATGAAACAAGGTTGTGGTAGATGATTTTCCCCAACTGAAAGCTAGTTAAGTGTTCTGAGCACATTTAAGGCAGGCTTGGCTGAGCTGTGCTGTTTGGTAGGGTAGGTGTATTAAATGCACTTTTTACTTCAGTATTTCCCACTAATGATGGGGACAACCTAACAGGCATCAGGACGTCACCCCGTCACAGTCGGGAGAGATCTGCCACGTGTCATTTCATCCTTGCCACCAACTCTGCCAGACGGGGCGAGGCCCCATTTCCCAGGCAGGAAAGCTGAGGCTCACAAAGATCGGGCAGCTCTCCACGAACCGCAGAGCTGGTTAGCAGGGCCGGCTCGGGCCCCGCTCTGCAGAACACTCGCGGCTACACCACATTCACTGATTTAGCAGCAGTGCAAGGATGGGCTCAGAATCGGGAAAGCAAGCAAACCATCCCGACGAAGACAGCGAGGCCTGGAGTCCAGAGGGCAGGAGCCAGCCTCAGCCCCTTGTCACCGCAGGCCGGCCTGCCTGGGGAGCACTCTGCCGCCCCAACCCCGGGCCACCTGCCTGGGGGACAGTCTGCCGCCCCGACCCCACCATTTGCTCATTCGCTCCAGCTCTCACTAACACAGCGCTTCTGAATTCTCCAAGTTTTCCACAATGTTACTATATTACTTTTATAAGTTAAAAAATTACTTGTTTTACTATATGCCTATATAACGTTTACCGTATGCCAGACACAGTTCTAAGTGTTTTATAACTATTAACTCACTTAATCCTCATAAACACCCTAGGGCATTATCAGTATCCCCCTTTATCTAAGGACCCCCAAGGCATGGCAGGGGGAAGTGACTGCCCAAGATTACACAGCAAGCAACCAGCCGGGACACAGGCGCGGCCGGGTGGTGGGGCCTGTAATCAGCACAACTGCCTCCTGTCTGCACAACCGATGTCCTCGCGGGGGAAGGCCACTATCACCCTAGCGGGTTCGATCGGTGCAGAGCTGGGCGGGGGGGCAGAGGGGGACACAGACAATGGCTAAACGGAACCCAAGTCCGGGCCAGACAGGCGAGGGGAAGGGCGCACACCGGAGAAGCAGGCTCCTGGTGAACAGCCTGCGGGACACCAGCGGCCGTGCAGCCTGGTAAGGCTGCAGCCTGAAGGCAGATGGGGTGTTGAGGAGGCTACGGGGCTGCTCTACACACACACACAACAGCATGTCCAGACCTGAGCACAGGGGTCATGCAAACACCAAAAAAAGGGTGGAGGCCACCAAAAACAGAGCAGCCAGCCCAGGCTCCCCTCCAGACACTATTTAGCTATTTATATGTAAACACAAAGGAGTGGCCTCCTGCCTGTGAACAGATTCACTGAAGATTGTTACAGAAATAAGTTTCTGGTAGAGAAGAAAGACTGGGTGTGAATTTCACAGCAAGACTTGCTCCCCCAGAAATCAAACAATGCTGACTCCACTGTGCTGGCATTTCATTGAGAACACAACTGTCGACCTGCATAGACTCCAGTACCAACATTTGCCTCACGGTTGTCACGACAACCCGGTCGGGGGCAGTCCTGAAGCACACCCAAAGAACTCTTTTAAAGCAAACTGCATATTCTGACATACGATGTGTCCCATAATTAAATATTCCATTCAAAATTCAAATGTAGGCTTCCTTAATTAAAAGTCTGATGGCCTGAACATAAAACCTGATTTTGGTGTTCTAGCTTATATGAATTGTTTTTCCAGAGATTACTACTGTGTAAAATGACCTCAATCAGATTGAATCCAAAGTGCCAAAGTCAAAAAACCAAAATCACTTTGAATTTTACTTGTTTTCTGACGGAGAAAAGAGAAACAAGTTTGCCTATCCATTGTCTCAGCCTTCCCCAGGCAGGTCTGACCGGATTTCTGCTTTGCCCTGTCGCCTTTCACTCAAGCTGCCCCCTGTCACAAGCAGAGGCACGGGGCAAAGAGGTGGCTTGGTGGGGCGCTGTCGGGAAACACCCTGATGCGGGGCTCCACCCCGAGCCTGGGATTCCACTCTCAGGGTGTTCGGGGTGAGACCACGGACTGAGTGCCACGTGGCTGGTGCCGAATTACACTAACTTGAAACTTAAAAACCACTTTCAGTTGAATTTAAACACATGCGAACAGCTTTATCACGGAAATAGTGCCTGTCAAGTACTTCGCTCTGCCTCTCTGATAAAACTGGTTTTCTGACCAGTAAGTAACTCTCAGAGCCGCTGAGAAGAGGGCGCGTCAGCGGCGGTGCCGAAGCCGCAGGCATGCCCGGTCACCAAAGCTTTGGCTTCAGAGCAGCGTATCAGGCTGGGGCTGTGTTCCTCTTTTCCAACACTGAACTCACCAGCCTGTTCTTTTCACATGGGTTCCAAATCACTGTATTTTTCCATCCAGCCCCACGCCTGGCTTTCCTGGAAGCCTGACAGGCTGCTCGGGAAGCAAGGACTTTCCAAGGTGCCAACACGCAGCGGCTCCTTCCCAGGAGGCTCCAGACCGACCTGCCTGCCTGGTGGGCATCACCCCAGAGAGACTTACTGCTTGACTTTAAAACCTCTTATAACACAATGTTAAATGAAAAAGTAATACTCGGTGACTATAACTATGTACAAATTATATGTAAACACAAGAACTGGAAGTGAATGTGAAGAAATAAAAACAGTTGGAGGGTAAAGATCTTTCTTGACTTATGTGTTAGTATGTTGTTGTTCATGCAATTAAAAGGCACGGAGAGGTAGTGATCACAAGCTGCCCCTGGTAAGGCCCCTCTGGAAGGGACAACATATCCCCTGCTGAAGAAACGGGTCAGCCGCCTCCCGGCAGGCAGCCTTCCTTAGCACATGGCCTCATGTAGCACGGGCGGAACTCTCCGAACAGAAGGGGTCACAGTGCGTACGGGGCCACGGAATGAATGTCTGCGCTCCTTCTTCGCACCAGCTGGCACCGTCTCGGTCAGCTAGTGTACCTCCTCCCACAGAAGAGTGCCCTCGCCCTCGCCAACCGCTAACAGGTGAGAGTGAGAAGAGGCAAGAGCCTGCTGTCTCCAGTCCGGGGCTAAGACGGGTTCAAGTGCTGACTTGACCAATTCGCCAGCGTCCTCATTGGTAAGCCGGGGAGGAGAGCGGTGCCCACCTCCAAGGGGCAGGGGCAGCGGAGTGATGTCAGTGGGGAAGAGCTCGTGACCGGCTCTCGTGAAGCACTCGCGTCAGCGGCCGTGATACTGCACATGACCACATAATGCTAACTGGCCGGTTATCCTAGCTGAACGGATGGGAACACACTCCAAAGGGATGGGAACCCCGATCCGAGAGGCAGACCCGAGGCTCCCTCTGCCCACTGGCCGCAGTGGGGCAACAGCTTCAGGCTCCCGAGCCCCAGCAGCCTGGAGGTGCAGCCTGGATGCATGGCGAACCTGAGGGACACAGCCCGGCCCACACAGGGTCCCCCATGCCACTGCAGGGAGCCTCCCCTCCGCACAACAGATCCTGCTTTCTCCCTTCAGTCCCTACTGCCCCTAAGCTCTGTTTTGCACCCAGTGATCAGAAACAGCCTCTTTGCCCCCGCCCCATGCTATCCCCCACTCCGTGCCCCACTAGACCGTTAGAGACTCCCTGGTGGGTAGCAAGAACCACATGCCATTTGCCAGGACTGAGGAGACATGACAAACGGCGCCGTCTTCAGAGGCGAGCGTGCCAGGAGTGCCAGGAGTACCGTGCACCTCCAGCCCTGCTCTGCTGCGCACTAGTCCTGCGGCACAGGAGACGGACTCCCAAGTACAAAAAAGGAAATGTTTCCTCTACACCTCAGATTCCTTCACAGCACACAGCTGAGTGCTCACCCCAAACTGGACACGTCCCTTCCCCGCCCAAAACCCCACGCTTACAGGAACCCAAGCTCCTTGCCCTGGCCTACGACCCTCCACGTCCAGCCCCTGCACCCCTCCGCGTGGGGCAATGACCTTCTCTCTGTGCCGCCCTCCTCCTGCCCCTCAGGCGCTGTGCTTCTGTGTTCCTCCTCCAGGAAGGCCGTGCCCGCTTCACTCCCAGACCTCCCAGGCTGTGGCCGCTCAGGTCTCTGGTCTAACACCCTTTTTCTCCAAGAGGCCTTGCCAACTGAGAGCACCCCTTTCTAACATTGTCCTATTTCACTTCCGGCAAAGTCTCTGTCACTCCATGACATTCTTACAACCTGTTTACCATTTCTACCACTAGATGGTAATTTCTGCTACACGAGGTCCTGTGTACTTCACCACCGTGCCCTAATGCCTCGCCCGGTGACCAGCACACAGAGGGGGGCTCTCAGTGCTTGCTGGGCTAAATGAATGAGTCACAGCCACCGAAGATGATAATGCTACTAATATTTAATGACTACCCATTATCTCAGTTACACCCTGACCGCCTTACAAGGCTCCCCATTTTACAGGTTAGAATATCAAGGCTCAGAGCGATTAACTTGCTTAAGTTCACTCAGGTAGTAATTGGCAGAACCAGAATTCTGGTCTGATTCATAAAAGAATATATAAGACTATAAAAACATACTTTTTCTGTCTTATAATTTTAAATACAATTCCAATATCCAAGGTTTATGTGATCTTTTTTAAATGTTTTATTATTTTTTATGCTTAAGGTACATATAAAATGCACAAATCTCAGCGTACAGCTTGATGAATTTTGACATATGTATATCCTCATGTAACTATCAGCCAAATCAAGATATCAAACATTCTCACTAAAAAAGAAGAAACAAAACCTTACCTTCTTAACCCTAGTGATAGGCCATGTGCAAGTCAGATGTCTTCATTTGTAATGTGCTAATAACTCACTTGACAGGCTTGTTGCGAGAGGCAAACATATAGAAACAGACTAAAAAGTACAGAATGCTCTGCAGATTATTACAATATCTTAAAATAGTCACTGGCTGCCTAACACGAACCTAACTAGGCCCAAAAGAAGTGCAATGAGCAGTGAAATCCTGCAGCGTCCCGCGCCACCCCGGCCCAGCTGTCGGGAGAGGCGCGCGTCCGGCACTCCTCGGCTTCTCCACAGCCAGCACGCGTTCCAGCCGCCGCGCCTTCAGCTGCGCCGCCTGAGTGTGGCCACGGGCGCCACGAGGAGGGCCTGCAAACGCCAAGCAAGCACTCCTGGGGACGCCGGCTTCACCCTTCCAGCCACGCCCGTGACCCCGGCTCCCCTGGGGCTAGCACCCAGTCTGGAACACTGCTCTGGACAGTCTTCAAAATCTTGATACCTCTTATTCTAGGATTTGAAGATAATTCCCAGGAAAACAGCGTTTCTCAACTATAAATTGTGTTGTGAAAAGTGAAAAAAATCACTATTGGTTGTGATTCTGATATTTATGACAAATACTAGATATGTGTAAACATATACCACTAAATATGTGTGCGCCTGGGTCTGAACAAAGCCGCCACTGACACGTCACCACCCAGCAGGTCCGCCTTCACTGCGACTTTCTAATGGAAACCGGAACACAACGGGGCTCAGCAGAGGGCGCTGAGTTTGGAGTCCAGAGGGCTAGCTTTGCATCCCAGGTTTTGTTTTTTCTAGTTAATCTGAGCCTTCGTTTCCTCATCTGTAGAGTACAGACGATAATAATGGCAATACCACCATCCAGTTAGGATCAAGGGTGCTATTTATGCAAAAACATACCAGAAAATGTAAAGCAGTGAACTGACTTTATGTTTTTTATACAGCTGTTGATAGCAAATCTAACAGCAAATACACAGTGTAAACTTCTACTGGTTTTTAGAAATGAAGAGAGTTGTAGGGAATACTTATCTAACCATAAAGATGCCCAAGAAAACACTCCTTTATTCAGGGGGTCTAGAGAAACTTAAGAGGTAAAGGGACTTCAAGGGCACTTGGATGAGCCCTGGAGAAAGTAGTTTTTTAGAGAACTCAGTCAGTATTTCACTGCATCTTCATCATGACATCTGACTGTCTGTGTCCCAGTTTTCCAAAACATGTGTTTCCAGAAATGTCACAGAAACGAAGTGATAACCACTCCACAGCCATACACATTACCAAGCATACTGCCACGTCTACAAAGATTCCTCCAAACCACTCCCATGAGCCCTGGAGATGAACTAATAAATTACCTGTTAAGTAATAACACTATTTTTAAGGTTGATAATGTGAACTTTAGTGTGGTTACAGAAGCAAAAAACAGTCTTCACAGTCTTTTTAGATCTTGCTAAGGATTTTTTTTTTAAAAAGACTAATTCAGGATTGAAATTAATTTTATTAATAAAATTAAGGTATTTCAATAAAATATTTTTCTAACTGTATTTCATCTTTCCAGTGTTAATGCTGAAGTACGATAATTTTTAATGACTTGTGGCTATTTAGCCATCAGCACTTACAACTCACAGTCTTACTAATTAACAGTGAGGAAAAAAGTCCAGATACTGTGCAGTGAACTGAACTTGAACTCTGACAGTTATTAATGGATGAAATTGCAGAGGTAGGAAAAACAAATACTTGATTAGCAGAGTTTATAAACATTTGTTTTTCCTACAGAGAGTCTGTGAAGAACATTTTCTACCGGATGTTTCCAGAGATTTATTTTCACATCACACTGAAGGTCACACTGAACACCGGCACCCTGCCATCCCCACGCAGGGACCTCAGCCGGAAGGTTTTGGGGAATCCATGAAGGAAAACACTCTACTGGGGAAAATAAACCTTTAAGGTTTTTCTTTTCAGACTGTGGGAGCTTTCGTAAGTACAAAAGCCCATTTCTCAGCCATCAACAACCTCAAATAACTAATTTCAGAATAAGCAGATAAAAGGCCTGAAGGGCTGAAAACACAGGGTCCTGTGAATTTCCAGGCCACTCACAACCCAAAGCTCACGTACTTTGTGGCAACAAAAAGCCCCCGGCTGGTCAGGAGCCCCTTCTGTCGTGCGATAAACCACCGCGGTTTTACAGGCGCTTCTCCTGGGGTCCAGGTGTCTGGTTTGCTCCTGATGCGGCCTCCCAACCCGCCTCGCAGTCGCCCTGCAGTCCACAGCCCGTTCCCACCTCTGACCAGCCACGCTATATAATATAGTAGCACTAGCCACATGTGGCCATTGAGCACTGGAAAATTAAACTTAAATCTGATACTCAACTCGGTTATTGAAAAACTCTTTTGTTTGGAACAATTTATATATGTGACTCTACTTTCTCCAACTGTACATTTCAAGGAATCTAAATACAAGAGCAGTACCAAACATCCACATCGACATGTACTATAAATGTTAAAATACACAAGAATTTCAAATACTTAGTATGAAAAAAATGCAAAATATCTCACTAGTAATTTTTTACATAATGGTTACATATTGCAATAATAGCATTGAGATATACTGGGTTAAATAAAATGGAGTACTAAAATTACCTTTGCCTAATGCTCTCTACTTTTTAAACTATGGCTACAAGAAGATCTTCACTTATACGAAGGCTTGCGTGACGTTTCTGCTGGCGGCATCGCTACAGAGCTGCGGTCAGCAAACTGCGGCCTGCAGCCTGAATCCGGCCCAGCGCTGGTTTCTGCACGGCCTCCAAGCTGAACGTGGTTTTTATATTTGTAAACAGTTGGGAAAAAAATCAAAAGAAGGTTGTTGTAGCAAATGATGATTATCTGAAATTCAAATACCAGTGTCCAGTGAATTTTTATAGAAACGCAGTGTGACCCACGCGCTCACACGGTTGCTTGTGGGCCACGGCAGCAGAGGTGCGAAGCTGCACAATTCCATTGGGCCTCTTGCTCAAAAAGATGAAAGTGATGAGGCATCTCTATCTGGTCTGATCAGCCACCTCTATCTAAAATAAGTATTTTAGTTTAAAAAGCAGCACTGAGTGTTTATTGCTTTCACTGTGCTTCCTTCCAGACAGGATTCGAGGGGACCTGCTTTGCCTCAGCAATGCCAAGTTCAACCCTCAGAACTCCTGCGCTGGGTCAGCCAGGCGGGGAGGTCTGTGCAGACATGGCACACGGCTGCCCAGACTGGTGACGCACAGCGCCCTGAGTCTGGGCTTCACAGAACCACCTCTGGCCTCAGAGTCACAGCCAAGGCCCCACCGGGCCCAGCACCGCACTGCCCCTCACAGGCCGCGGCTCACCCCTTCCTGGGGGCTCTTTCTGGGCTTCTCCCCGGGGCCCTGCCTGCAGCTCCTTCTGCCGGGGGCTGAGGATGCGTCCTCCGTCAGAGCCCAAGGGTCTTCTCTGCTTGTACGGGGCAGGAGAGGGAAGCAAAACGGGGGGCGGCTACCTATTCACAGCCCCTCTGAGACCCTCACCGCTCCCTTTCCGGTAGCCGAGGGCCGGCCACCACCCAAGGTGATGCATCCTAGGGTGCCAGACAGGCCTGGGCAAACGGACAAGAGGCTTGAAGCCACCAGTGTGCCAAGGGGTTGACTGGGCAGGCTGTCCAGGCCTGTGTCGCTTGCCTCCGTGTCCCCCGTTGCAGTCACGCTCCCAGAGATGGGGCAGGCTGCCCACGGAAGCCCGGGGAGTCCTGGGCCAGATGAGAACCTTCCTGGCGGCGCCTCCTGCCCACGTTCCCCCAGTGACCCTGCCTGCTTCTCCATGTTTACTGTCGCCTCTTTGTGACCTGTCTGTTCGTGTCTCCTGCCTGTTTGTTCGGAGTGGTAGTTTTTGTAAAACTCCCACTTAAGATGGTAATGACAGCAGTCCGACATTCTGTCCTTGAACAAGCAGCCCCTGGGTGGGCAGTGATCTGGCTCTGCCCTCCCTCCTCTCCTGCCCTCGCAGAACAAGGAGAGGGTACTGGGCATGGAGCCTGGGACGCAGTCCGAGCAGCCGGCCCCTGGGCCCTGCGGCCTCAGACTCCCTCGGCCTACCAGCCCTTCTTGTTGTCACCCCAGTCTCACCAGCCCTGTTCTATGATGGCAAGATGATTTAGCCGTTACGTTAATGATGGCTTTTTTTCTTTTTTGGTAGCCATAAATCAGTGGTGATACAAAAGTAAAAAAACCAGAAGTACCGAGGAAAAAAATGGTCCTTCATGTCCTCCAAAGGTTCGGTTTCTATATAAATGATAAAATTAGTTAAGATTCTACCATCTCAGGGTCAGACTCCAGCTCTGTGGAGAATGTTCAGGGCATCATTGCAAACAAAAACCTTCAAAGCAAATAACCAAATATTGACTAAAGTGGACACAGTCCAAAAATTCGGTTCACTCCGTAGTGCCACAGAATAAGCAGTCACACGGGCTCTGACCCTCCCACCTCCTTTACCAATCCTCTGCAGTATTCTGATTTCCACATAACTGCCCAAGGCCAACTTACTTCTAAAAGACAAAATTAAATAATCAATATGTGTGCTGCTAAAGCAATCCTGGTTTAAAATGTTTCCTCTTATCCTCAAAAGGGCCACCGCTTTTAGGGTTCCGGTATCCTGCATCCTAACAGCTGACGTTTTCTTAAAGGGAAATTCAGATTTTTCTTTAAAAGATCTTGTTCCCCCACAAAGAGTAAGTACAAAACCCTTTTAACAAATGAGAGGAGAAATCCACTCAAAATTCTACCGTTCTAATACACCTATTTTTCCCCATATACCCTTTATCTTTTCTCACATTCCTGCACATTTTTAGTCACAGGCACGTGGTGCATTCTGCTCTTTTCACTCCCGAGCACTTCCCACACCACTGCGCACCGAGCATTACCATTTACAGCTGCCCCGTGACCCATAAAGCAGGCTGTCCTCATACATTCAGCCATTTCTACATTTGGGGGCATTTAAGTGGACTCCAAACTTCTCTTTTATGACAGTAATGGAATAGTGAGGATCTTCACGCATACAGCTTTTTCTTCTTTATGAGTCATCAGGCAAAATCCTAGGAAATGTTCACAGTCCGGTGGTGTGACCATGTTTGGCATTTAAAAAAATCTTACCAAGGTATTTTTTTAACCTAATAATAAGTACTATTAAAACACCTAAGTGTGGTACTAAAATACTATTATGGAAAATGAAAAAATACTCCTTTTGCATGGATGTAGGAGGTGAAGGGTTCCCGGAGGCAGTGATGGTGTGATAATGTAATGCGAACGCGCCTTTCAGGGCCTCACTCGGTCCCCACTGGGCACAGCGAGCAAACATCCTTCACGGTCCTTCCATCGGGTGGCAGAGCAGCAAAACAGAAGCCCTCATCTTAGGCTGCAGTTAAAAGAGTAAAAATAGTTTCCCAGCTTCATGACCCTATTTTAGAAGTGTTTCTTTATCAGATTTCTAGGCATGATTGTACTTATCTTTGTTCAACTTGTACAATAATTCTTTCTCTCAAGACCTGACTCCTCTCTAGACACCATATGACTAAGAAAGACTAAGGAAACAACCAGAAATGTGGCTTCAAAGAAGCAGATAATGGGAACATTTTCTTACTAGTTCACCAAAGAAACAATGCCAGCCAATCCTATTCTTTTGTGGCATCCTTATCATTAAAAACTTTCCCCTCTTTTTACCACTAAGACAACAACACATGATACATCTTCTATTTCATACACAAAAATGGATGTGCAGAAAGCCCACAGCTTCCGACAACAAAGCCCACCACTGTGGGCGTGATGGACACAGAGGAAATTCTGAAGGAACACAAAAACCGAGTACAAAGAAACCTGAACAAACACAAAAACTGTAGAAAATAAAACAGAATCCACTATATAGAGGCTTCTGCAATGTGCTTTTTATGCAGCATTTAAATATATACATCCCATTATGAAATATTTACAGCATATAGAAAATTACAGGAACTCGTCAACCAGCTTTGGCTGATCTTAACTTTCTGCAATATGTACTTTAGATTTTTAATAGAATTGAAGCCCTTGTATGGATGGCCCTGTCGTCTATTGCCCTCCCTCCCTTCCCAGAGTTAAACCACATCCTGAATTGGCTGTAAACCGTTTCTATACATGTTTTTATATTTTTATTACAAGTAAGCGTCAATAAAATATACTTAGCTTATTTATTCCATTCTAAGCTGCATATTTTTTCACATTATGACATCTCTAAAATAGGATGCATCTTACAATCCATAAATTCAGCGTACATAAAATAGTGGTGCACTTTAGCACCGATAATGTTGTAGAGTCTGTGAAATGTGGTAGCATCATTTTACATGGTTTTTCAATGAAACGCAAATGCTATCATATTAATCAACTGTACAGATTCATATTTTGTTCTTGAGATTTGCCAGTGTCGTGACATGTATGCAACATCTTTAAATGTCCTAGTACACCACCACACAACACAGAATTAGGAGTCATTTAGGTAGGAAGTCCTACGCTTGCTAGTGGAAATGTTCTGAAGTGTGTACTTGACTGAAATAAAGGAGTAACAAGATGGAAATTTAAAAAGAAAGGAAAAAAGAGAAACAGAAGTTGCAAGCAGCTGTGTGTAGCGTGCAGGGCAGCAGACATCTGAACAGGAACTCTGTGGCGCAGGAATTACCATGCTGAGGGCTTTGCGACCCCAGAGCCCTACGGAAAGGCCTCTCCTGTCCGCCGAGCAAGGCCCTGAGGCCCCCGAGCCTGCGTTCCCACCGCAACACTCCGAGCAGGCTGAGCACCAGCCGCCGTCGGCATCCTCCGCTCGGGTCTGGCCTCCCCCTCCCGCGACCCCCCACCCACTCCCTTGTGCCCTCTGGTGAGGAAGCCGATTCCAGAGACCCACGTCCCTCGCCTGTCGGCTCTCGTGCGCCCCCCAGGGGAAGCCACAGCGGTCACTCTGCACCAGACTTCGCAAGAAAATTTCCATTATGGGTTCTTAAAACCGAACTCCAGTTTCAGCTTACTGAGAGTTATAAAGGGTAAACAATGGCAGAACTAGAGCTCCTAATGGCTTTTTCTCTCTCTTTCCATATGACACACAAGCACCTTGCTGGGTGTGGATTTTTTTTTAAAGGGGCCTCAATGGGTTTTTCTACACACACATACACGGAGCCCTTAGCTTTCAGAATCAGAGGACATACTGCATTTTTTCTTACAGGGATGCATTATATTGCTGATTAATTCTTCTATTTGTCCCTTTACCTCCATTTAATCATAAGCCAGTTGAAAAAATACGATATTACTTTATTTATCTAATGCCAACTAACAGAGAAGTGGCTATATTTATACGTATTTCTTAAAGTGTTACTGGATTCATTAACCAATTTAACTGTAAAATAGAATTCCTTATTTAATTTATTGGTAAACTATGTAATATCATTTTATCTCTAACAACAGTAATATTTATATTTTATATATTAGTGTATTTAATATAGGGTAATAGAATTAAACAGCCCCAAGCCATTTTATTGGTTTCTCTTCTCAAAACATTACTGTGAGCCCTGAAATCTGCTGGTATTCTGGTGTTTTGGAGTATTCTGCAACTAAAATTATTTTACCTGCTGACATATGAGTGTGTTTAAACATAAATTACTGGAGCATTCTTTCAATTCTCAAATTTGATCAACTGAGTTATCCTAATTTACCTACAGCCTTCAAGCTGTGGGATTATTGCTGCCAATTCTGCACACCATTTTTTAAATGCCAGTCTGCTCTAATACCCTCCCAGGTGAAATCACAAATATAAGCCCTTTTTGATTTCTACTAATTAACTAGACGCTGGAATGTGCCAAGCCTCCTAATCTGAACTAGTGTGTGAGTATGTTTTGCCTCCTTCATACGAAGCATTCAGAAAGAACTTATTAAGCTAAAATAAATTCCTTCCATGAAGGCTTTGATTTGTTCAGAAACTTCCCTGGATGCCTACTGCACACCAGCACTGTCTACATTGGGCAACAGACACCACGGTACACAAGACAGACCTAGGCCATCTCTGCACTTGCACACCTTACACGCCTAGTCGGGAAAACAGATGTCAACAAATAAGTCAAACTAACAGCAAGAAAGCTAACACCACAATTTATGCTTTGCACAGCACCTGCTGATGTGAATCTCAACTTCAAAAACACAATACTTATCCAGGAATGCACTACACTGAGTTTACAAATCAGCAGTGATGTGAAGGGAGGAAAAGAGATGACAAAGCATGCCTCACATTAAAGTTGCAGCATAGTGGTAAAGGCCGCACAACACCACAAACATATGTAATATGCCACTCATGCATTATACACCCAGAAATAGTTAAAATGGTAAATTTCATGTTCTATGTATTTTAATATCATATATATTGTCCACAATAAAAAAGTAAACAAATTGCATTAGGCTGTTAAATGCTGTGTCAACTTCACCTAAAACTTAAAATGTGCAAATACTTCCAAATCTCAGAATGGTGGACAGAGAGGAAGCCAAACAATGCACAGCCAAAACCAGACAGTAAATCTGAAACTGCTGGGCTTCAGCTCTTCTAACCGCACATCAGCTGCTCAGCTGTCTTCCCTGCTCTGCTTCACCTGTGACGCACGCTCGCGGCGGGAAGCCCAGCCGGAGAAAGGGGCCTCCCTACGAATGCATGGTTTCCCTCGGTGGTAGGTTCTCAGAATTGCTACCAATCCCTCTGTCATCACTACCTGGCTCGCAAACCTCTGCCCTCTTCAGATCTGCTACTCCGCCCCACACACCACTCTTAACAAACAGCCTCCCTCAGAAAACACAAAGGCCCCCAGCTTTCTGGCCTTCCACCCGCTCCGCTCTGACGTTCTCCCCTCCTGGTTCTGAGCAGCTGGCGCCTGTCACCACCCCCCACAGCCATGTTCTGGATCCCCCATTTCTCCCTGCCATCACTCCCTCCCTTCTTACCTGCACCCCATCGCTACCTCCCATTCACTGCACCACGAATTACACAATGGAGACTCAGGTCAAAACATTTATTTATTTAATGCAACAATAAATGGAATTGCTGTCACCAAATGACTCACTTCCTAAACAATCTGTATTCAAGCCAATGTTATAATGTTACTAACCTGCCTAATTCCAGTAACCAAAAACACACAGGGGTAAAAGCCTTTACTGCTATAGCAGCTTTGTTAAACCTCAACTGGGGTGAGGCCCCGAATGCCTCTGTGAGCACCACAGTGAGGCAGTGACGTGTTTTCCCTCCCCCCATGCAGCTTCCAGAGCTACAGGACGACCCGCTACAACACAGGGGGGAACGGGTCGCAGGCAACTAGTTCCCATTCACTTATTATTAGACTTACGAAAGCAGATCAATTTTGACAGTTCTACTAAATCACTGACTTGCTTTCCTAAAAAACTAAGGATATTTCTAGCTAAACAGACTCATTATCTGAAGATTAGTGACCAATGATGAAGTTATCCTCTTAAGTAACCATAAATAATGAGGATTACATTGCCTTGACATTTTCCATAACCCATTCTCAGTTGCCACCAGACACCCAAACTCATCATGATGAATTAGAGGAAGACAGATTAACTGGAGTAAGCATTACTTTTACCAGATTTTTTTCCTCAAAAAGAGTAGTAATCTGCCTGGTAAGTGGCCCAATATTTGCTTCCTAATCAAAGTTACAAAAAACAAGAACCACATATGCAAAACTGATTGTACCAGCATACATGTGACAAACGAACACCGAGTTAACATATGCACAACAGATCATTAGTCAGACATAAAAGGCAAGAAATCCTGCCATTTGCAACAACATGGATGGAGCTAGAGGGTATTATGCTCAGTGAAATAAGCCACGTGGAGAAAGACAAATACCATATGATGTCAGTTATCGGTGGAGTATAAAAACAAGGCAAAACAGAAGGAACAAAACAGCATTAGACTGATCAACACAGAGAAGTGACTAGTGGTCACCAAGGGGGAGGCGGAGGAGGATAAAGGGCACAATAATGCGCAATCAAAATGTAAGCTGGTCACGGGGACGGTAGTACAGCATGGAGAATACAGTCAGTGATTCCGTAACATCTTCCTGTGCTGACAGATAGTGACTGCACTAGAGGGGGTGAGGATTTAATAATGTGGGTAACTGGTGAACCACTGTGTTGTACATTTGAAGCCAATATAAGATGGTACATCAATGATACTTTAATTTTTAAAAAATGAACACCAAATTATAGAAAACAGTGTTTTTAAGTCAAAACCAAAAACTTATATTGCTCTTTTGTGACCTCTGACCTTTGCCATTAGCAAGTTTCTATCTGGTGTGTGTAGGCATGGGATTTAAAACTGCATGGCTTCTGTTTCTCCAACTTGGAGGGAAAAGTGCTGAGCTGGACTTCCCTTTTCTCCCTGCCCCATAATCTTTAGATACCAAATGCGCTACCAACTCACCCAGCGAACACAGCAGCAGACAAGCACAGTCAAAAAACACTGCCTTACACCCTGACATTTGCTTGGTACAGACCTTGGAAATGCAGCCAAATGATGTCAAAAAACCAAACAGCTGCTGGGAGGGTGAGGGAGTCTTGGCTCATGACGAAGGGCAGATACCCTCCTCTTGCACAACTCAACCCCCCGTCACCCACCCCCTGCGTGTACTCGTTCTTCCTCCAGGGTCACGGCACTTGGGCACCCCCAGGGCCTGAGCTGAGCCGCGGCCGCACAGCAGGAGCCACACTCACCCGCACACCAGCCCAAGGACAAGAGCGCCTGACACCCTGCAGGGCTCGTGCATCTAAAAGCACTGTGCGTTCCAAACCTACCTGACCCTCACTGCTACACGGTGTGACAGGAAACCAAGGCAAAAACACTGACGCCTGCAGCAGCCAGGTGGCCACACGTCGTCTGAATGAGGACAGGCTCCATTCCTAGCCAGGGAGCCCGAGACAGCACCGCCTCCCCCGTCACCCCTCAGCTGTCCACTGCGCGCGTGCCGAAGCGAGTCAGGCCTCTGAAACTCTTCAACACTCCACCCTAGTCCTAGTCAAAAGAGAACTTAATTTCATTTATCCTAATTTTCTAGTAGCTTCCCTAGACAATTTTTTAAGGAGTCAGCCTATGCTTAAAAGATGCTGTTTTTCATTATGAATTAAGAGTGAAGTAGCTACTCAGTTAGTAAGCTGTGAAGGCTGATGGACAAGACATCACCCGCCTGTTGAACAGGTTTTACACCACTGCCAATACTTTACATTTAAATTTGAAATATTTAAGCAAAACTATTCTAAGCTTTTCTCACAGTCTCTTGGTCTAAAATATCTTGAAAATAAGACTTACAGACTGGCTTAATTACATACATCATGAATCAAAGAGTAAATGCCAACAGTCTTAGGAGTCATGTTAAATTAAATGGAAAAAACAACTAAATCTCAGGACAAAGTTTTGGAAATACGACAATAATAGTAAAAATATAATTCTGACCTTTGGAAAGTTGCATGTTTTAATTACAGAAATTCACACGCTGGAAAGACTTTAATAAAGGAATGGAATTGTGTTACTTTTAAGCACAGTGATTTCGCTGGACAGGACACCTCCTGGGTGGGACCTTCTAGGCCTCTGTTACTAGTCAAGTTCCTCTCAGAGACAGAAGCCCTTCCCGAAGCCCCGCCTCTAGCCTCGACCTTCCTCTGAGGCTCCGGGGGTCACACCCCCAGGTGCCCACTAGGCAGCATCCCTGACGTCCTGCTGGCAGTTGACACGTGCGTGTGGAGCAGGTCCGCCTGTCTGGGCAGCTCCTCCTGCTCGGAGCCCTGGCCCTGGCCACGCAGCATCCAGGACAGCATCCTCGCGGCCTCGTCTCCACGCGGTTGGCCTCCGTCCCCGCTCCCGGGCCGGGCAGGGCGCGTGCGGGGACAGCCCGGCTCGCCGAGGGCCCCTCCTGCGGGGACGGGGCTACACTCCCGCGCATTCGGTGCGTGTCCTGTTGTGTTTACAGGTGACACATGATGGGCCAGCCCCTTACAGGACCGCCCAGAACAGAAGGACAACGTGGGGCTCCCGGCTCAGAGCGCGAAGCCAGGCCGCAGACCCAGGCCCCGTCTCTGTGTCCGCGCCGCTGCCCACCCCCGCATCTGGCAGTGCCCTCCGCCCAGCCTCTGAAATGCCTCGGCTGTCCTTTCCTCCCATGCCTACTGCTGTGTCTGCGACCCCGGCGGCTCCCAGCCACAGGCACGGAACTGGCGCCCCTCCTATTTCTCTCCGCACCCCAGTCACGTCTTAACGACCCCAGACGCCCTCAGTCCATCCCCACTGCCTGTCTTTACAAATGTCCAGGCTTCCTAAGTCGGCGTTCAAGCCGTGCAACCCCAGCACCACCCTCCCTCTCCGGCTCATCTTCTGAGACCGTCCTGCACGTCCGGGGCTCTCGCCAACCCAGACCCCGCCGCGGCCTCCACCAGCCCCGTGCGCAGCAGCGCCGAACCCGGGTCCGACGGCGCAGGCGCTTCAGGCCCCGCCCAGGCCCTGCCTTCCAGCCCCGGCGTGGAGACGTGCAGCCCGGGGGGAGGGGGCAGCCACACCCGGGGGGGCCCGGGCACGTGGGACGAGGTGACAGACAATGCACCCGGGGTGACGCACCGTCTCCGGCCCGGCCCGGGCCTCACACCCGCACTTTTTGTTGTACTCAACAATAAAGGCTCAATAAATTAAATGATTTCTATCTTTTAAAAATAAAAAGCACAAGATAACCATTTTAGACATACATACACCCCGAGTAACTAAACCTACTTTCAACAGACTCCGCTGGGCCCGGGGAAGGCCGAGGCGGCGCTGGAGGCCCGACGCTGGCCTCCGAGGAATGCGTCCCGGTGCCTCGCGGCCTCGTCTCCACGCGGTTGGCCTCCGTCCCCGCTCCCGGGCCGGGCAGGGCGCGTGCGGGGACAGCCCGGCTCGCCGAGGGCCCCTCCTGCGGGGACGGGGCTCCACTCCCGCGCATTCGGTGCGTGTCCTGTCGTGTTTACAGGTGACACATATGGTGGGCCAGCCCCTTACTGCTTCTGAAGGGCTTAAAAACTGGAACCCTGCCCGAAAAGCAATGAAACATGATTTAAAACTAATTTTGCAAAATAGTATTGGCATTTATCAAATTCGCGAATATGAACAGAAATGAAACCTAGCGCTGCCCAGGCTTTCTGGAAGCCAGCGCCCTGCTGGCGCTCCGAAAACTGGTCGAGTTCTCCCGAGAGCCGCCTGGCACCTGTAGCGGGAGCCGTCAAGCCGGCCGTGCCCACAGAGCCAGAGACTGTGCCCGCGGAGCATGTCCCAGGGAAGCCAACCAGCAGGGGAAAAGCAGTTTGCTCAGAGATGTACACAGGTATGCCACTTAGGGTCCTGACATAGCCCGCAACTCAAACACCCAGCAAGGAGCCTGGGGAGCAGCCCGGGGACAGCCAGGGTAGCCGGGCACCACCGAGGGAACATTAAGGGGCACATGTGACATAAAAGTGCCAGAAAGAGAATGCTCACTGAGAAACAGTGAATATTCATGTATAAATCTGATTCCTTTCCAATTCTGAAACCCCTATCCCAGTTTATTTTGTAAGACAGAATCAATACTCACTTGGAAGCAAAACATGAGGCTATTATAATTTTTATGTGGTCCATTTGCTCTGAATATCCATATATTTTGAGGCAGAAATACCAATGTATTTGAGTACCAGGTGCTGCCTCAAATTCCCCTGGAAGATATTAAAAAATACAGTGTATGTACCAGGTTACTTTTTTAAAATACAAGAAAATCTGAGCCCCAGAACATATATATGGCCCCCAAGAATTTTGGATAAGGGACTGTGGCTCTGTACTGATTACATATGGAGCAACATATGAATATATGCATCAGGTATAAATTTAAAGTGAAAAACTTAACGTTTGGTATTCCTTGGCTTTGTTGAAAAAAAGTATATTGTTTCAGGAAGGCTGCTTCCTGAAGTGTAACATCCCCAGGAATGTGACAAAGACAGATAACTCCAGGAAAGCCAATCTCTTTCCAAATTATTACAGATTCCAAACAAATAAAACTGAACTCACCACAATTTCTTTTAGATTCAAGTAGATTTGTATAGAAAATTACACAGCATTTCTGGAAAAGGCTCAGTCGTCAGTCCTACTGAAAATCATTCAGACACAGGTATATTGAAAGAAAATGATAAACTCTCATGTTTTATAAAGAATCTTCCAGGTAACCCTTAAATTCACTGATCTAAAATTTAAGTCATTTAAAAGCTTATATCTTTTAGTTTAAATGAACATTTAAAAAGTAACCATTTTTTACCAGGTAAAGGCTCTGTGAGATGTTTTTTCTGGTGGCCAGCAGCAAAATGTAGGGGAAATGGTCTATTTGCCTTTGTTCCCCCACAAGCAAGTATCCTGCGTGTAAGAAACACCTAAGAACCACCACAGTAAGATGATTTTAGATTAGACAGTATTTATCAATGCTGGTTTTAATGTTTTCTATATAATTTTGCATACAAACAGAAATATGAGCTATTATCTCTTCTGAGCCTTCTCTACTCCCTCTACCCCCAAATCAAGAAAAGTATTAACAAGAATTTAATGTGCAGTGTCTTGCCGGGTGGGGCTCGGCCGGGTGTGATTAGCACCACCTGATTAGTGCCCAACAACTAGTGTCCATCTGATACTGAATAGCTCCATTTTGATCCAAAAAATGGTCAGATAATTTGATCTTGTTTAAAATCAGGTCCCTTTACCAGTTCTAGTCTATTACATAATTCATATTATTCTCTGAGTAGGAGACAAAACCTAACACCTATAACTAAATCTTTATACAACTATCATTTATTCCTACAAAATGGCCTACGCTTAGGGCAAGTTTACCATCACAGTCACGGAGGTCAGCATTTCTAATACTAACAGTGAATCATTTTTAACATTAATATTTTTACTATTATAAAAGCAACTACCTAGTGATTAGAAGAGCATACTTTGAGTTTGAATTTAACACCCTAGTCAGTAGTTCTCAAATGGGGGGACTGGACAGGAAGGCAGAACAGTCGCCTCCCTACGGGGAGGACAGGGGGCCCCAGGAGGCACATCATTGTAAAGAGCACATACTCAATATTGTAATTTTGTATTTAAAAAACAAAAAGATTCCTAATTATTTCCATATTACAACTAAAAGGGACAAGATCTCAGCTGGTGGATAAATACAAACGGGTGGCTGTACCTTGCGAACAGAGGGGGCTCACACTGAAGGTGTGAATCAGCACTTCCTGGGGCTCCGAAGGTCTGCTCGTCCCGAGAGTGAGCGCTTTGGTCCATATACATGGTTTCGAATCTTACTTCGTACATATCCTCAGAATTAAAAATTAATGAAATAAAAAAGGCTGCCGAACTTGGGAAGCTCATTTCCTCACTGCTTTGGTTCCATTTCGTATGCAGGTGGGGGATGACTTTGCGCTAATGGAGACACCTGAGCGGAGAAGGTGTGACCCCGTGCCCTCCCACTTCAAGCTTGATTCATAACTCATTTGAGGTCATACTACCTCCAGAACTTTCCAAGTGCATCAAAAATGTAACAACAGTGGCCTAACATCGTTTTGTCCCACCGTTGGGGCAGAAGGAACGACATAGCCAACCATTTGGTCAGGATCTTTCAGGGACCGAGCCACTCGACAGAGGGGAGTGGCACATATAAAGGCGCGCAGGCGAAGGAAGGAGGAAGAGTCCGGGAAGGGCCAGGCCTTCAGCTCGGCCGGCGCGTAAAGATCCAGAAGGGACCGAGACCAGAGGGTCAGGCACCTGCCAGGGCTTGAAGGCCTTTAAGGAGTCTGACGTTTTCTAGAAGTAATGGGCGTAATGGATGGCTTTTAAATGGATAAATGATACAGCACTGTGTTTCAGAAAAATCACTCAGGTGGGTAACTGAGGACAGGCAGACCAGTGAAGGGGTGATGACAGTGACTGAGGCCAAAAATAATGAAAGCATGAAGTAAGACACACACTAAAGGAAAAGAGGGGACTGATTCATGAGGTACTCAGGAAGCAGACACAAAAGGACTCTGTCTGATCTAACAAAATAGGAATGGAAACGGGAGAAATAAGGAATTAAGGTGAATTCTACATTTGTTGTCTTCAGCAACCAGAGACATCACACGCTGAGGGAATTCAGAAGGAAAGACGTGTCTGTTTGCAGGTCGGCTGCTGCTTTTGGTGGTAGGTGAAGATTATATGGAGTGGCTAAAAAAATGAGCTTTTGATTGAGTATGATGTACACATCCCAGCGGAGCTGCCCAGAAATGGTGTGGATCTTGAACATGAGAAGTGATTCAGGCATAACAACCCCAAGACGGGGCCTGAAGCCACCAGGTGCCTAGGGCACCCGAGGGCAGGAAAGTGAAGCGAGGACGTGGCCTGGGACTGAGCCTTAAGGAGCTGCGACCCGGGTTCAACAAGGACCCATATAAGAAGATACAGCTAATCACATCGAGGGCACAGAGTACAATTTATTCTAAAAGACACCGGAAGACCTCTCCTGAAATGATTCTGGGACACTTTTATTTTGGGTTGATTTGGTTCTTTTAGCAATTAATTTTATTGATAAGAATTCCATGATAAACATCACGGCAATACTTGTATTGAATTAGAATTCACGACACACTGGACATTAGTCAGTCTAGCTCTGAATTCAGAAACATTCTGCAAATGCAATATGAAATGCTCACTTCACATGCATTTATTATTCCAAAATCCTGAAACTATTTTTGTGGCCTAATGACGTATATTAATGGTCAGGTTACATAAATTTTTATGAATTGGAAGGTGGAATGCTTTAAGATGGCAAAGAATGAAGGAAATTTGAGCCGAACAGCTGCGGTAAGTAAGCTTTTCTCTAGGCTTTTCTCTGTTCAGGGGTCTTCCCGGCCACGCCTCTGGACCACAGAGACATAATTTCTTCCAAAGGATAGAATTAATTACCTGTCATCAATTACCCTAAATACTGATTCTGAAAACACTTGCTTTAAATACATATTTTTTAAAAGTCAATCTGTTAAAATATTTTTTTTTCTCCAGGAAGAATACAGTTACGTAAGCAAGACGAATACCCTAGGGAGACCCCAGACAGTGCCATGGCTCTGCAGCAAGATGAAAGAACCCTAGACAGTCTGTTCCGTGGGGCACCTAAAAATGGGATTTCAATTTCCAATATCCACCGAAGTTGCCATTTCTAAGGGAAAACAACATTCCAGTAAATTGTATGTTTTATTTTCCCAGAAGTGTCTGATTCCCCTCTACCCAGGCAAGAAGCATGCACATGTGAACAGGTGCAAACTTAACTGATGAGAGGCGAGTGGGGTGTGCAGCTTGTCCCCTGGACCGGCATTGCTGATGGAGGCGCTCCTGCCGCGCGTGCCTGAGGGCCGTCGCCGCAGGCAGGGTGACAATAGGCTGCGATGCACTGAACATTTTTCATCGGTTCCACTGCCTAACTTAGAGTTCGGCTCGCTTCCCCTTTCCCAAGTCTTAATTTCACAAAGTGAGATTTATCACCATAGAGAAAGAGGCTCACAAATGCCTTCCCCTGCCCTCACCATTCACTGGAATTTCATTAGACTCTCCGCATGTTAGAATGAGGTTCAGTGCAGATATAAAGGAACTGATTTATGTGCTTACTTATTTGTACCCCACCGCAGATCAAAGGTCCTCGGGAACAGCTGGCTGTGTCTCAGTTACCTAAGCACAGAGGGTGTCAGGCACCTGATGAACGCCCGCAGAATGAAGGGAGAGTAACGTGCAGATGTGCAAACTCACTCACATCTTAGCCGGAATGTGCTTCTCCAGGCCCTTCCGTGAGAAATTCCGGGTGGCCCACCAGGTGTGTAACAGGAGCCCGAGGGCCCTGGAGAGAAGCCCAGGAAGCGCCTCCTCAGCTCTGCCTGGAACCACGGCCCTGCCGTGGGCCAGTCCACAGGGGGGTGACCCTCCTGTGAACGCCACAGGAAATTACTGTTTCTCCAGGGAAGTCTCTCTACAAAAACCTGCTTCACTGAGACATTAACAATTGGCAATTGTTTATTGACAGCAAAGCCAGATCAAGAAACAGCAAGACCTTGAACCCTCATCTTTCAGACTTCGGTTCTAGCCCCAGAATGCCTGGTGCAGTGCTTGCTTGGTCAGCTGCTGCTTGAACTGATCCACACGATGGATGTAAACCAGCAAAGCAATGCCAGAATCATTAAAGCCTGAGGGCGAGTCTGGCTCCATTGCTTAAGCTCTGCCGGCCGAGTCTCCACATTTGAAAAGAAGGTATTAAACAAAGCCTGTAAGGCTCACGCAGGAAAGCGGGTGAAGCGCTCAGCACAGGCCCCGCCACCTAGGAGGCCAAGAAACGGGCACCACCACTGGACTGTCTAGGTGCCGTTCCACCACCACCTCCCTGCGCACCCTCGGGCCAATTACGGTGAGGAAGGTATTGAACTTGGAGACCAAGTTAACCGCCCGCTATTGCCAGGTAATCTGTCATGAATTAGGCAACGGAAAACGGACCGAAATTGAAAAATAAAAGCCTTAATTCCAGATCCTTTTTGCATCATACTTGAAGCTTACGTATGTTCGATCACAGATGACTCAGCATTAGGATATAAAAATGCAAAAGTCTCCACAGTCACACTTCAAAGCCAGGAGACACTTCAGAGCCTTCAAACACCTGGGCGAGGGGAGGCCATGTGGGTGGTCTAAACAGTAACTGGCTTAAAGACCATCTTGGCACCATGTTTTCACAGATGAACTTAAGTGTTTTCTTCCCAAGACCTTGAAATGTACCAGTCCTGTCCTACACAGGGCCTTTCCAAGTGCACAGGGCCCCTCTGCAGGAATTAGATAAGGGTGCTCAGAGCACAGGTGGGTTTCCAGTCACCACGTACCCTGAGCTGGGCACCACGGGGCTCGGGCACACCCGCCCAGGGCAGTCATGCATACAGCAGACGCTCAGTGTTTCACTGGCTTCCCTGTACACCTGCTTTGCCGAAAGCTGTCAGACTTAACTGAGTAAATGGGGACAGTCATCAAAACTGAAAATGCAGAGTTCGCAAACGTTCCAGAGAGCAGAGCCCTGTCCCGTGCCTCACCTGCAGCTCCCTGGCACCGGGATACTGTAGCTGACAGGATCTCTGGGAATGGTTGGTAGAGCTTTGGTCACTGCAAGGTGCTGATCCCTGGAAAGCAATGCGCTTTCCCCAGCAGTTACTCATTTTCCCTCTCAGAAAAAGGGGGAAAAAACCCCACAGACACCAATGGACCTACTCACCTGAGTTTGCAAGAACAGTGGGGAACCAAAACCGGTTGTCTAGACTACATTAAAATGTGTAATCCCAGACAGGAATACGCTAAGTACTGAAGGGAATAGTCTTAAAATGTTGACCGTCAGTGCTGCCTCCTTGGGCGTTTCCTCCCAGATACCTGGGACCATATAAAAAGACACAGAATTTTTTACTATTGCACGTGCTTGTCTATCCCGCGAAGTCTTACAGAGGCCGCCTTCCACACAGAGCGCGCGATGTTCCATCTCTAGCTCTCGTGTACTAAGCCCTGTGACCCGCCCAGCGCAGCAGTCCAAGAGCTATTTAGGGAACAGTCACAAATGTTCGATGGGGCAGCTCACATGCACGGGGACAGCGCACGAGGGCGTTCTTCGCGGGGTTGTTTGTGGCGATTCGGAAGCAGTCTGAACGCTCGCCAAGGGGGGACTGCAGAAGTACACATAACACATTCATGCCGTGGAAAACCCCGAGGCCACGCTACCAGCCTCAACTGAGGTGTTACGGGACACGTTGCAAACGTAACACACAGAAGAAAAGCACCCTGCGGGGTGACACACATCGCACTGCGTTTTGTGCGAGGTTTCGGGGGCCGAGCGCGCCTGCGCCCCGCCTGTGCCCCGCCGGCCCTCGCGTGCGCGCCCAGCACCTGCCACCCTCACTGACGCGGGAGCAAACCAAGCGGAGGCCGGGGGCGGGGGGCGGCCTGCGCTGCGGCCGGGAGCCGGGCCGCCGTCGGGTCTGCGCCCCGCGCCCCGTCGGCCCACCTGTCTTGAAGGCCAGCCCGTCCTCGTCCGCGGCCCCGAAGGTCTTGAGCATGGACACGAAGAGCACCCCGCAGGCGTTCTGGATGCCGAACACCGAGCCGTTGCACCACATGGCCGCCAGCATCACCAGCCAGCCCCAGCCGCCCTCGGGAGGCGCGGGGGGCCCTGCGTCCGCCTCGGCGGCCTCCTCGGGGCCGGGCGCGCGGCTGTCGGCGGGCGCGGGCCCGGCGGCGGGCTCGTCCCGGGAGGGCCCCATGGCCGGCGCCCGGAGCGCGAGGGCTGCGGCGGGCGGGCTGCCGCGGAAGCGGCGCGCGAGCGCCTCCCGAGCGCCCCCGGCTGCGCGCTCGGCCGCGTCCCCGGCGGCTTTGCAGGCCCGCGGCCCGGCCGCCCCGCCCCGCCTCCGGGCCGGCCGATTGGGCGGCGGGGCGGCGGGCGGAGGCCGGGAGGGTCCGCAGCACTTTACTGGGCAGAGTGCACACTAAGAAACGCACAGGAGAAGCTGGATGAAGGGGTACGGAAATCCTCTAGCATGTTTGCAATTTTTCTATAAATCTAAAGCTCTTCTAAAAATAAAGTTTATTCTTAGAGAGTGTATGTATCGTGATTCCATTCTTATAAAAATGTACATATGTGTGCATAACAATGTATTAAACGTGATAGTTTATTTTTGGTTTTCATTTTATATATAACTGCTATATGTATAATAAATGTACACCCAGATTATGAAATGTTGTTTTTGAATATATAGCTCATTCTCAAAATTCTTTCCTATTATATGTCGACATTATTTCCAAGCATTATATAGTGCACCCTATTTTAAGATTAAAGTGGACCATTTTTCAGGGGGTCTTGATTTAGGAGAAGCTCTGACTTACAGGATTAAAGCATTACTGCCCAGAAAGCACTAGAACAGTGCCCAGCTCACAGCAAGCTCTTAGGAATGTTAGCATTATTCCCGCTATTATTACTGTTGCTGATGATTTCCCATCATTATTGGAATCAAAGTAGCTTAAACGGATGTTTTACATGTTTGTAAATACAACCTTTCTTTGGTCATGAATATATCATGTCAGGAAACTGAAATATAAAAGCATTTAATTTAGCATTTAAATTTAGCAACTTAGACATCCTTGTCTTCAACTATACGTTATCTGTTCCTTAAAGAGAAATTTTTTATTTTCCACCACTCTCCCCATCTCACAAAAGGCACCACTTACAAAATCTGATCCAAAGTCTACAACACAAATAAACGGAAAGATATCCTGTTCATGGACTGGAAGAATTATTGTTAAAATGGCCATAACACCCAAAACAATCTACAGATTCAAATTCCCCACCAAAATACCAATAGCATTTTTCACAGAACTAGAACAAATAATCCTAAAATTTCTATGGAACCACAAAAGACCCTGAACAGCCAAAGCAATCTTGGGAAAGAGGAATAAAGCCGGAGGCCTCCTGCTCCCTGATGTCAGGGCTGTATTACAAAGCTACAGTAATCAGCACAGTATGGTACTGCCATAAAAACAGACAGATCCATGAAACAGAATAGGCAGCCCAGAAATAAATCCATACATATATGGTCAGTTAATCTATGACAAGGAGGCACAAATATAAAATGGGGAAAAGACAATCTCTTTAATCAATGGTTTTGGAAAAACTGGACAGCTACATGTTAAAGAATGGAACTGGAGCACTATCTTATACCATATACAAAAATAAATTCAAAATGGATTAGAGGCTTGAATGTAAGACATGAAACCACAAGACTCGTAGAAGAAAACATAGGCATTTAAGCTCTTTGATATCAGTCTTAGTGATACTTTTTGACTAGTCTCCTCAGGTGACACAACAAAAGCTAAAATGGACAAGTGGGACAACATCGAACTAAAAAAGCTTCCGCACAGCAAAAGGCACCCTCTGCGAAACAAAAGGGCCACCTACTGACTGTGAGAAGATATTTGCAAGCCATGCACCCAGGTAGCGGTCAATGTCCAAAACATATGAAGAACTTACACAACTTAATATTAAAAAAAAACAGATTAAAAAATGGGCAGAACAATCGTATTGGACAAGCAGTTCACTAAAAATACCAAAATTATCAAGATGGCAATTTGAAATCTGAATGCATGCTCCTATTTTTTTTTTTTTTTATTGAAGGGTAGTTGACACACAGTATTACATTACATTAGTTTCAGGTGTACAACACAGTGATTCAACATTTATATACATGATAATTCTAGGTACCAGCTATCACCATACCAAGTTGCTACAATATTTTGACTATATTCCTTATGCTATACATTACATCCCAGTTACTTATTTATTTTACAATTGGAAGTGTGTTTATATATATATATATATATTTTTTGTGTGTGTGTGTGTGAGGGCATCTCTCATATTTATTGATCAAATAGTTGTTAACAACAATAAATTTCTGTATAGGGGGGTCAATGCTCAATGCACAATCATTAATCTACCCCAAGCCTAATTTTCGTCAGTCTCCAATCTTCTGATGCATAACGAACAAATTCTTACATGGAGAACAAATTCTTACATAGTGAATAAATTACATGGTGAATAGTACAAGGGCAGTCATCACAGAAGCTTTCGGTTTTGCTCATGCATTATGAACTATAAACAGTCAGTTCAAATATGAATATTCATTTGATTTTTAAACTTGATTTATATGTGGATACCACATTTCTCTACTATTATTATTTTTAATAAAATGCTGAAGTGGTAGGTAGATACGAGATAAAGGTAGAAAACAGAGTTTAGTGTTGTAAGAGAGCAAATGTAGATGATCAGGTGTGTGCCTGTAGACTATGTGTTAATCCAAGCTAGACCAGGGCAATAAAACATCCACGTATGCAGAAGATTTCTCTCAGAACAGGGGGGGTGAGGTTCTAAGCCTCACCTCTGTTGATCCCCAATTTCTCACCTGATGACCCCCCTGCAACAGTGCCTGTCTTAGGTTGTTCCTCCCTTGAGGAATCTTACCCGTCTCTGGCTAACCAGTCATCTTCCGGGGCCATACAGGGAAATGTGAAGTTGGTAAGTGAGAGGGAAGCCTTATTGTTTGAAAAGGTTAGCTTTTTACTTCTTTGCATATTTATGCCCTGTGGCTTCTATGCCCAGCATTTGTCTTGAGGTGTCTTTACCACTTGGAAGAATTATGATACTCGGTCAATTCGACATGTGGCACGAGTTCTATTTAAAGGTTGTGATTAGGTAGGAAGAAGAAAAGCTATAGAAGTAGCAGGCAGAAGAAAACCTGGGAAGATTGATTATTTCTTTGACATATCTTCTTGTAACTTCAGCATGTATAGGTTTTAAACTACTAATTAAATTGTGCACACACACTAACATAATAGGAATATAGTTACCTAACCAAAGCATACCTGTAATTACCATCCATCTCCAGTGAAACCAAGAAAACCAGTTAGGCACCTTAGGCATTTGTGAAAACTTATCTATGATATGGTGGATATTGTCCAACTGAACTTGAACAGTCTGAGAGAATTCAGATAAATTAGAACAACCCATTCCTGGGGACTGTTCACATCCCATATGTTCTTTTAACAGTAAAAATAGTCTTTAGTTGTAAGATTTTGGAGAGCTACAATTTGCACTTCTCCTAATTCTTGGTTGAGTTCCAACAGTATAGATCCAGTCAAATTTGTTGTTTTACTGTATGCACAGGCCAGCTTAGATATCTCCTTCCTCATTCCCATGGCAAGTCCAGGAACTGGTGGGATGAGTGCATCTACAGCTGTAGCAGTGCGTGGATCTTTGTTGGGGTTTTTTGATGATCATCTTCTGGCATGAGTCTTCCAGAGAGTGCAGATGTTGGAAGTTCTTTTTCATATCGTATCTTAGTTCATTTTCGGGGTAGCCCAATTAGGCTTTGATCCTCTGTATAAACACAAACAGACCCTTTGCCTACACTTTTATATGCCCTTTATACCCTTGTGTAGAACTCACTGGAGGTCACCACACAGGAACTGCTTTTTTTTTTTTTTATCATTAATCTACACTTACATGACGAATACTTTGTTTACTGGGCTCTCCCCTATACCAGGTCTCCCCTATAAACCCCTTTACAGTCACTGTCCATCAGCATAGCAAAATGTTGTAGAATCACTACTTGCCTTCTCTGTGTTGTACAGCCCTCCCTTTTCTCCTACCCCCCCATGCATGCTAATCATAATACCCCCTTACTCTTCCCCCCCTTATCCCTCCCTACCCACCCATCCTCCCCAGCCCCTTTCCCTTTGGTACCTGTTAGTCCATTCTTGGGTTCTGTGATTCTGTTGCTGTTTTGTTCCTTCAGTTTTTCCTTTGTTCTTATATTCCACAGATGAGTGAAGTCATTTGGTACTTGTCCTTCTCCGCCTGCTTATTTCACTGAGCATAATACCCTCTAGCTCCATCCATGTTGTTGTGAATTGTAGGATTTGTTTTCTTCTTATGGCTGAGTAGTATTCCATTGTGTATATGTACCACATCTTCTTTATCCATTCATCTACTGATGGACATTTAGGTTGCTTCCAATTCTTGGCTATTGTAAATAGTGCTGCAATAAACATAGGGGTGCATCTGTCTTTCTCAAACTTGATTGCTGCGTTCTTAGGGTAAATTCCTAGGAGTGCAATTCCTGGGTCAAATGGTAAGTCTGTTTTGAGCATTTTGATATACCTCCATACTGCTTTCCACAATGGTTGAACTAGTTTACATTCCCACCAGCAGTGTAGGAGGGTTCCCCTTTCTCCACAGCCTCGCCAACATTTGTTGTTGTTTGTCTTTTGGATGGCAGCCATCCTTACTGGTGTGAGGTGATACCTCATTGTAGTTTTAATTTGCATTTCTCTGATAATTAGCGATGTGGAGCATCTTTTCATGTGTCTGTTGGCCATCTGTATTTCTTTTTTTGCATGCTCCTATTTTTAAAGCTAAACTTTCCTGTAAGTGTATAAGGTAACCTGTAGGGACCAGTAAACTATTTTTTAAATTGAAAAAAAAAATGGGCAGAAGACTTGAATAGGCATGTTTCCAAAGAACACATATAAACGTCCAACAGAACATGAAAAGATATTCAACATCACTAATCCTCAGGGAAATGAACACCAAAACCACAAAGAGAGATCACATCACAACTGTAAGAATGGCTATTATCAAAAAGACAAAAAATAACAAGTGTAGACGAGGAAGTGGAGAGAAGGGAACCCTCTTACACTGTTGGTGGGAATGTAAATTTGTTCAGCCACTATGGAAAACAGTATAGCAGTTCCTTGCAAAATTAAAAACAGAACTACCATACAATTTAACAATTCCACTTCTGGGTATTTATACAAAGACAAAAACAACACAAGTTTGAAAAGATATATGCACCCCTATGTTCATCGCATCATTATTTATAATAGCCAAAAAAGGGAAGCAACCTATTGATAACTAAATGGATAAAGATGTGATATATATTAATAGAACATTATTACTCAGCCATAAAAAAGAATGAATTTGCAACAACATGGAAGAATTTAGAGGGTATCTTATATTAAGTGAAATAAATCAGACAGAGAAAAACAAATACTATATGTTTTCACTTGTATGTGGAATTTAAAAAGCAAAACAAAATGGAAATGCACTCATAGATACAGGAAACTGTTGGCTATCAGAGGAAGAGGAGTTGCGGGACAGGCTAAATAGATGAGGGGGATTATGAGGTACAAAATTCCAGTTAAAAAATAAGTCATGGGTCATATACCCTAAGAAGTGACTGATGGTTACCATGGGGAAGGGGTTGGCATGGGAAGTAGGGAAGGCAAGGGGGGTAAAGGAGCACAAAAATCTCAATCATAATATAAATTGGTTATGGGGATGGTAGTACAGCATGGAGGATATCGCCAATAGTTCTGTAATATCTTCCTATGCTAACAGTAACTGCACTAGAGGGGTGAGGATTTAATAATGTGGGTAACTGGTGAACCACTGTGTTGTATACTTGAAAGCAAAATAAGATTGCATATCAACTATACTTCAATTAAAAAAATCAGTTGTGGGGATGTAATGTACAGCATGGGAAATATAGTCAGGAATATTATATAAACTTTGCATGGTGGCAGATGGTAACAACTTATTCTGAAGATCATTCCTAATATATAAAGATATCAAGTGACTGTCATACACCTGAAATTGATAGGATATTGTATGTCACTTCAATTTTTAAAAATCTGATACCAAGTCTCCCATGACTAACACGCCCTCTTTGGGAAGGTCGGCTCAGTGACGCCGGGTGAAGCAGTCTTCTAGACCGGGGTCTGAGCGACAGGTGTGAAGATCACCAACAAGGGTTGAAGCTTCAAAAGACATCACCATAAAACTCCTAGAAAAAAACATAGGCAAAAATCTCTTGGACATAAACATGAGCAACTTCTTCATGAATATATCTCCCCAGGCAAGGGAAACAAAAGCAAAAATGAATAAATGGGACTATATCAAGCTGAAAAGCTTCTATACAGCAAAGGACACCATCAGTAGAACAAAAAAGGCATCCTACAGTATGGGAGAATATATTCATAAATGACAGATTCAATAAAGGGTTGACACCCAAAATATATAAAGAGCTCACGCACCTCAACAAACAAAAAGCAAATAATCCAATTTAAAAATGGGCAGAGGAGCTGAACAGAAAGTTCTCCAAAGAAATTCAGATGGCCAACAGACACATGAAAAGATGCTCCACATCACTAGTCATCAGAGAAATGCAAATTAAAACCACAATGAGATATCACCTCACACCAGTAAGGATGGCTGCCATCCAAAAGACAAACAACAACAAATGTTGGCGAGGCTGTGGAGAAAGGGGAACCCTCCTACACTGCTGGTGGGAATGTAAATTAGTTCAACGATTGTGGAAAGCAGTATGGAGGTTCCTCAAAAAGCTCAAAATAGAAATATCATTTGACCCAGGAATTCCACTTCTAGGAATTTACCCTAAGAATGCAGCAGCCCAGTTTGAAAAAGACAGATGCACCCTTATGTTTATCGCAGCACTATTTACAATAGCCAAGAAATGGAAGCAACCTAAATGTCCATCAGTAGATGAATGGATAAAGAAGATGTGGTACATACACACAATGGAATATTACTCAGCCATAAGAAGAAAACAGATCCTACCATTTGCAACAACATGGATGGAGCTAGAGGGTATTATGCTCAGTGAAATAAGCCAGGCAGAGAAAGACAAGCACCAAATGATTTCACTCATCTGTGGAATATAAGAACAAAGAAAAAACTGAAGGAACAAAAAAACAACAGCAGAAGCACAGAACCCAAGAATGGACTAACAGTTACCAAAGGGAAAGGGACCTGGGAGGACAGGTGGGAAGGGAGGGATAAGGGCGGGAAAAAGAAAGGGAGCATTATGATTAGCATGTATAATGTGGGGTGGGGGGGACACGGGGAGGGCTGTGCAACACAGAAGACAAGTAGTGAGTCTACAGCATCTTACTACGCTGATGGACAGTGACTGTAATGGGGTTTGTGGGGGGGGCCTTGGTGAAGGGGGGAGCCTAGTAAACATAGTGTTCTTCATGTAATGTAGATTAATGATACCAAAAAAAAAAAAAAAGACATCAGCAAGAAAGTGAAAAGACAACTCACAGAATAGGAGAAAATGTCTGCGAGTCGTGTTTCGAATACGGGACTTGTATCTAAAATATATAAAGAACCATTACAACTCAAAACAAATAATCTAATTTAAAATAAGGAAAGGATCTGGATAGACACTTCTCCAACAAAGACACACACATGACCAATAAGTACATGAAAAGATGCTCAATATCACTGGTCATCAGGCAAATGCAAATCAAAACCACAGCGCAAAGTGTTTTCCCCTGAGAATAGCTAAGGACAGCCTGCTGTGTGTGCTGACAAAGCATCTCTCTTCCTTGGCAGGAGAACTATACTAAATAGCATCCAAGAAACAAAAAACAAAAGACTCAATGAAAGCAGGAGCTGGTTCTTCAAGAAAATAAAATAGATAAACCCTAGCAAGACTTATCAAGAAAGAAAGAGAGCCTACACAAACAGAATCAGAAATGAGAAAGGAAAAATCACTACGGACACCACAGAAATACAAAGAATTATTAGAGAATACTATGAAAAATTATATGCTTAGAAACTGGATAACCTAAAAGAAATGGACAACCTTCTAGAAAAATACAACCTTCCAGAGCTGACCCAGGAAGAAACAGAAAATCTTCTGGCAAGGTTTGGAGATCGTCGCCCCCATCTCCTGCGCACCCTCCAGCGGGCTCACGTCCCTCCGAGGGCGAGGCCCCGAGCCGGCAGCGATCCTGGAGATGGGGTCCGAGCACTGGGTCTGTAGCTGCCACCTCTCTGTTCACACGTACCCCCAGCAGCTTTCCTGCCCAGCCGGCCCGTCTCGTGTGTACTGTTTCAGCCAACCTGAGCGACCTTGTGAGGGGAGGCTGAATTCCTGTGCGCCTCTCTGGAAGTCTGCTGGCACTGACCACTGAGACTGATCTGTCCCCTGGGCTGTTTCCCAACTCATCTCTTATCCTGACTACGTTTGTGCTTTCCCTTCTAGATACTGAACCTTATGGCACTAAATTTCTCCTTTTGGCTTCAGTTCACTTTCCCAGCCTGCCAATATATCTTATATTCCAAGGTATTTTACTTTTATGTTATCAATATTCTCACTGCTTTGTTACCCACAAATTTAGTAAGTGCATCATCTTTGTGTTCATTGAAGTCAAAGATAAAATTGTTTAAGGAGACGGAGGTTAAGGACAGAAGCCTGAGGCTTACCAATAAAAATTTCCTCTGTAGACAATAAAAATTTCCTCTGTAGATACCACGGATTCATTCATCAACACCCTTCGGGTGCGGCGGTCCTCCAAACTGCTATGAACTGGCCAAGTGCCTTTTTAGTTACACCACATTTCTCCATTTGGTGTGCAAGAACACCCCAAGAGACTAAGGTGCTGCACACCCACTAGCCTAGGATTAGAAAAGGGGTTGGTCCAGCTTTACTTCTTTTAGCTGTGTACGTGGGCGAGCTAGAGTCCCTCTTAGCCTCTGCTTCCTCAACTGGAAACTACAGATCAAGCCGCCTGTACTGTGCATCGCACAGGATACTCTACACATCAGAAATAAGCACATGAAAATGCTTCCTAAAAATGTTTCTCTGCAAAGATATAGATCACATTATAACAATGCCAAAGGAGATGACTGATGTCCAATAATAGAAAGACTAAATATAAATAAAGTCTAACACATCCATATAATCAAATACTAAGTAGCTATCTAAAACAGTATTTTCAAAAAAGTAATCAACAGCAAGAAAATGCTTAGAGTTCAACACCTTAAAGAGCAGGGCACCTAATAGTTAACCTACTACTAACGAGCTAATGACCAAAGGGCTTCTTGACAATATTTCTATTTCTCAAATCTGCATTACAGTTAAACATCGTTTACTTTATAAAAACTCATCATATTTAATCATTTGAGGGCCTCCCTGTATGTGGGTATTCAAGAAAAATTGACTTTAAAAAGTTTACTTTACTTGAAAAACAATGCAGAACTCCAAATAATATAGTAAGATCATATTATTCTAAAAACTTGTATTTTTAAGAAGTGGCGAGAAATACAGCAAAATACGCATAGTGATTCTGGATGGTGAAATTACAGATGACTTCCATTTTGTTCTCCATAACTTTCTCTTCAATAATCAGAAAAATGATTTGCTTTCTTATAATTGGGAAAAAAATCAAATGTATTTTAAAGAAAAAACTTTCTAAACAATAAACATATATACAAGTAAACGTATCTTTAAATATAAGGCATTGTGATTGCATAATGCCTGAAACACAATGCTTGATAAATGTGGAGTGTGTCATTATTCCCTTACTTCCAGGCCAAGTACTCCTTCTAGAAAAGTAGGCAGGGGGTCAGCTGGAACCCAGCCCCCAGGGAGCCCACGCCGGCTCCTGGCGACAGCTGCCTCTCACATCCCAGAGCTCACAAGCCATTACACAAAGGATCTTCCCAAAATGTTGCCAGGGCCAAATCCAGGAGTTAACTACCTCTGCCTGACCCTATCTCCCCCCCACCGTTTCTTCAAGATTAACCGACTGCCCTTTCCCAGGGTTGAGGCTCCGAGTCCAGTATGTCTGACCCGCCCTGAGGTTAGGTGACTCTCTGCAGACCCACCTCTCAAGCACACTTCTCTCCCATTCTAAGCACAGGCATAACTTAAGAAATTCCGCTGCTAGTGTCATACCACCAGCCTTTCACGCCTTTAAAAAGGCCCTTGCCATACTACTCTGACCACAAACTAAATTAAGCCTTATTTCCTTTGCACTTCTGCAAGATCACTGGAAACTGGCGGCTCTACCGCTGAGGCCCACCCCTGCCGGCGTTTCCCAGTCCCCGGCAGTCCTCGGCCTGGCCTTTGTCAGCTCAGCTCTCACACAGCATCGGGAGGGTCAGATTCTTTGCGGCCACGTTTCCCCCCAACGCTGCACGGCTGGCCGGCCCTCTCTCCCACATTCCACAGCCAGGATTTTGCTTCTGAGGAGTTCCCCTACCATTTGGGCTTCATTCATATGCTTACTGTCTGTTCAAGATTCAGACTAATCCTCAAGGTTTGCCTGCACGCAATCAGCTCAACTCAAGACACATCTGGTCCAGCTCCTAAGCGATGGACCAGGGGACGGGAATGGGGCCTACGGGACACCAGGCCTCCTGCTCTTTCTCCGAGGGCCATAAACCCGAGCCGCTCCGGGCTCTGCAGAGGGGCTGCTGCAGGGCGTCGCGGCTCAGTCAGGTCACCTCGCCACGGCTTTGTCGGGAGACTTTGGGGAACTAAGGGATTGAGAAAACACAACTCCCAGGTTGGTGTGCATCTTCCACTTTAAATGCAAATTGACCAGGGTGTGCTTTGCCCTTGGGGAGCTCCTCCCAGCTCACCTGCAGTGTTTGAGATGGAGGGACTCCCTGAGCAGCCTCAACGTCAGCTCAGCCCTGCTTCTGGTTGCAGGCCCCTTTCCCTGATCCGGCGCCCAGAGGGAGCACTGCAGCCCCGGGGTCCCCGCCGAGCAGGAAGGCAGGCCTCAGGGAGCCAGCACCTACCACTCTGCTCCTGGCTGCGGCCTCAGGACCCGTCTTGAGTGGGCAGCATCAATCCTGGGGAAGTGCTTAAAGCTCCGGTGCTTTGATCTTTGCTTGGCAGCAGCCTTAGGGGCAAATTCCAGCTCTGCCGTTTCCTTTATCTGCCGTCCTTCATTCAAGCAGCAGAGGCTCTCACACCCCCGGGGCCTGTTTGGAACCCTATTTTCTGATGCTCAGACGCTGTGTGAAGGGGTAGGGGGGTTGGAAGAGATGGGTTGGGAGAGTGGTAAGTTGTCTAAAGGAAGAGCAAGAACACATTTAAAATGCATGTTGGTAACCTTAACAAGAAGGTAATCTTAATCATTTGCTGTTTTTAAACTTGAACTATTCAAACTGTTGGTATGACAAGCACCCACTTAAAATCAAGTTGACTTGCTTCTCACCAACCAACAATAAACCTCTGGCCAACTTGTTCACTACAGTTCATTGCAAGGGGTGCGGTAGTCTCTGCACTTTCATAATGCGCACACGCAAGCATGTATTCGCTCAGTCATGGGACGCTCGGACCTTTTAAGAACTATTAAAGGTGCTTTAGAAATGTAACGAAGGCCCTGTATTTTCATCGCTCTTCCGTTTTGACATCAACGAAGTGCCATTAAGCTGAATTCAATCGAGAAACAAACCTTCCCTTGCTGGTGAAATTATAACTTCTCTCATTTTAGGTCTTCGTTGAGTCCTTTCCTGGGCTAACTCTTGGGGGAGGGGAGAATAGCTAAAAATCTAAAGGAAAGGAAGGAGAGAGAAGCAGCCAGACGGTTGGGTAGGTGAAACCTGGACTGGGTCAAGTTCCTTTGTCTCCTCTTCCTTCCTTGAGTAATTACATCTCTACTTTGGATTATGTTCAATATTAAGAAAACAAGTATTAGCATTTAAGTTAGAAAAGTAACCAAATTTCATGAAAGTACACACACACACGCCCGCACGCACGCGCGCGATAAAATAACCTGCTTTCTTCATCTACCAAAATCCAAAGTAACACCCGAGAGGTGATTCACACCTCTATTGAGATGAATACATATTCTCCAATTTATGTATATTGTGTTCTGCGGTTCAAGGCCAAGTTAGATGCACGTCCCACAAGAACCATCTGTACATGGTGGACCACAGGTTCCAGACGGTTTGCCAACTACGATTCTTAAGACTTCAGCAAGCCTTTCAATCAGATTTCAGTAACAATATGTAATACTTCTCGTGGTGATGATGCATTCAAGCACTAGGCGTTCTATTCTCAGTTAAAAATTACACAGGGAACAGAAGGGTGCATTACAAAATCTCAAAAAAGAGGGTTACAGATCAAAACACCAAGAAACACCCCAAGACAATGTTCCACATACAGAAAACATGGCCTTCCTGATGGAGGGCTGAGGGGCGGTAGGGCCCTTGCTGCGGCTGGTAGGAGGCCCCCCTGCTTTGCCTGCCGGGCCGCTGTCCCCGCGGGCCTTGGCTGGACATCAGGGGATGCACCAGCGGTTCTCACGCCCCTTTAACGGCTCCCTCTCCCCTGCCATCTGTGCACTTGGAGCTGGCAGGAGGAATCACTTCAGCCTTCTCATTTAGACACACAACTCAGTGCCCGCTTCGGCTCTGGCACTGTGGGTCCCGAGTGTGAACGCGTGCTGCCAGCTCACCCACTGGTATGGAGAGAGGAAGTACCAGCCCTCTGGAGAGACACGGAGAGGGAGGGCTAAGGCGTGGGGTTGGGAGGGAGGGGGGGCAGGAGGGGAGGCAGCGGTGCCGGCCGACCCACAGGCATGAGGGCCCCTCACATGCAACTGGGATGGACTATGGTCTGTGTGCGTTTCTGCTTTTACAACGTGATTGGCCTGCACTTGTACAAAGGCGCTTCGTCACGGACTCAATCAAGCAACCTGAATTCTACATTTAGGGAAAACAAATGAGCGCACACAGGAGGAAAGAGGAAGCTTCCTCCCCTTTCCCAGGCACAGGGCCAGTTTCCCAGAACTCTTCAGACAAGTTGCTTGGCTCTGGCTTACTCCTACCCAGCGCACACACGCCCAGGGCCTTGGTGTGGCCGACGAAAGGCCTGGGCCTCAGCCCCACCCTGTCAGACGTCCCTCCTCTCAGACAAGGGGTGGGCTCCACTCGGCAGCAGAATCTCTTAGAATCATCAACGGGAAGGCAGTGCGTCAAGGATCAGGTAGTGACTGCCTCCTGGAGATGGATGTTTCATGACAACGTTTAAAACCTCAAATGAATCTCTTAACTAGCAGCATTTCAGGCAAAATAACAGAAGAGTGAAAAACAAAAGCCAGGCTCTACAATACCACAGCCGTTGCGGAGAGCCTCCTCAGCCACCACCCAGGAGACAGGGGGCTTCTCAGGGGACCGGCCGCGAACGCCGTAGCGCCGAGGGAGAACGGCACGGGCAGGGTGCGAGGCTGAAAAAGCTTCCCCGCAACTGACCCTGCGCATTATTGTTCACAATAAAGTTTGTGTAAATTATGTTTAAAAACATACAATAAGGCCTTGTACAAAACCCTGAAATGACTGATGTTTATAATTCTCTTAGGTAATTGACTACAACAACACAGTAGTTATTGGCTGAGCTCCATCAATTTCTTTTAATTCTCTTTGATTTTTTCTCCTGGTCTTCTGTTCTCCTTTCTGCAGGTCGCTTCTTCAACCCCTTCATTTTCCTGGTTTGTAGTTTGCTCAGGTCTTGTTTCTGCATATGAATCCGCCCGTAAGTTGTACCAAAAGTATCATGGGAGATGTTTTTCTTCTTCTTTGGCTATGAAACAAGAGTATGCATATTTAATGGCCTCTACTACCATGAACTGGTAAAACCTAGTGCACAACAACTATGTTACTGACAATTTCCATTCATGAGGACCCTTCAAGGATAGTCTTTAGCCCCACAGACCTTTCTTCAATGTAAGTGGACACATGAATCACTTGGGGGTCTTGTTAAAATGCAGGTTCTAATTCAGGTCTGAGTCTTAGCAGCCTAACAACTCCCAGGTAAGTGTCGGACCACTTGGAGAAGCACCACTGTAGACTGTACTGAGCACGGTCTTGCACTGACAGAGCTGCCTGTGTTTAGCCTAAGGAACTGTGACCATCAACTTTTACTGGCATTCCAGAAATGCCATTTCTACTTGTTTTTTAAAAAACATTCAAAATATACTTTATACAAGTATGGGCTACACATCCTCTCCTCCGGATCTCCAGCCTTCGCAATGTCCAAAGTGATCCCCCTTCTGGCTAAAAACGGGCAGCCCCGGCCACCAGGAGGCGCTCCGCCACACTTGCTGCCTGGTTTCTGTAACTCGCGGACATCCTTTGTGGTTGGCTTATTTGCTTCCCCCTTCTTCGCTCTGCGAGTCTAAGCTATCTGTTTATGAGTGTTCTTAGTGTAATCTGACACAAATCCTTTCTGAAAAGAAGACTAGAAACTACAAATGAACGTGGCACCAATCTGCCGGCTACGAACCTTGAGGGCTTTTGGCGTCTTCATAGACAACCTGTAAAGGTCGTCGGAAGCCAGGTGCGTCCTCCTCAGGACCAGGTCCAGGGAGGGCCCCATCTCCTCCAGTTCAATCCGCGGTGTTCTGCAGCCTGACTTCTTCAGTAGCAGCCTTTAGGAAATGGGAAAAAAGAAATGTTGCTTTGACTTTGATAAAAGTCTTATCCTCCCCAAGTAGTTTTGTTCAAGAGAATTACAGTTCAATAAAATGACATATAACCTTTCAGAAGGCTAAGCTTCTTAAGTACTTTATACATTTAGGCCAAGTATACTCTTTGGTTCATTTACTCTTAAAAATAAAAAGTATATAATCCTGTTGAGAAACAGCAAGTTAAGACAGACAATTATTCTGAGAAAGGGAATCCTCTGACTTGACTTATTACACATTTACAAAAATATAAAAGACAATTTTAATTGAGTCTTTAAAACATTATGCTTATGTGATTAACAAATTCTTATTTCTCTAAGAACCATTCAGAATCAACTTTTCTCCAAAGCACAGACATTTACTCATCTCTACAGCTTGGAATGAACTTAAAAATATTAATACAACAAAACAGCAACTTTCTGGACACCACTTGTCCAGACAGCTCTGGGTCTGGGAACACATGAGCCACACAGTGGGGGTGGGGAGACTGGCAAACCCCTTCTGTGGGTGGCATCCCAGAGCAGCTCGAAGGCCTGGCAGTTATCCGAGCTCAAAGAGTCACTCTGTCACTCCTCTTGTTACCATGGCCAGATCCCCACACGGAAAAAAAGAACTGACTGAGACAATGCCTTTAAAAGATGAGCCGTTTCACACACAAGTCGGGTGTGAGACAAGAAGAGGTGACAGGAGAGCAGAGAACGGAAGGGGAAAGCTCATGGGGGAAGCCGCTGAAGCAGGGCCCATGCGCCAAAGCCCACCAGGCCCCCCGGGACCTCCTCGCACCTCGGCCGGCCAGCCAACGGCCCCCCACGGCCCAGGAGGCTGCAAGAGCCCCGAGGACAGACGTGCCGTGTCACACAGGAACTGACACCAACTGAACAGGGCCAACAGCACCACCACGCAGACACACCAGTATGGGCTACCTAACGAGCAGAAGGGAAACAAAAAGGAAGCCACACAGGCACACCTCGCCTCACAGACATGCTTCTGTAAAATGAAGTTTCGAGGCAACCGTGGGCCAAGCAAGTCGTTGGCACCATTTTCCCAGCAGCAGTTACTCAGTGTCCCTCTGTCACATTTTGGTAATTCTTGATATATTTCAAACTTTGTTATTATTGTATTTGTTAGGGTGATGTGGGATCAGTGATTACAACTCACTGAAAGTTCAGATGATGGTTAGCATTTTTATTTTGGTATCATTAATCTACAATTACATGAGGAAATGGTTAGCATTTTTTAGCAATGAAGTGTTTTTTACTTATGGCATGACAATTGTGTTTTTAGACATGATGCTATTAATGCACATTTAACAGACTACAGTATGGTGTAAATGTAACTGTTACATTGTGCATAAAGTGAAGGTTACTGTGGCCAGGATTCTCACCTGGCCCTGGTCAGCTTGCTCCCTGCACAGGTGTGGGTAATACGTTGCCACTGACTCTCTGTAAAGAGCTCTGCCCAGTGCTCTAGGCTGCACGGCCACAGGACAGCAGAGGCTGGAGTGGTGGCAGCGCCAGGGACAGGGACTGAGACGGCTGTGGGGGGCAGAGGCCCAGAAGCAGAGACTGCCTTGCTGCGTGCACTCACTCTGAGTGGACGGGATTCTGGTGACGGACCTGCCACCGTGGGAATAAAGTGGGGTATAGCCCTTTCACCCCAAGGACGTTCCATTGTCATTCCTTGGTCTTAATTCACAGTGAACTTGCCCGGGGCTGAAATGCACAGGAAACCAAGAAGTTCATTTGACTCGCTTCACTGTGACTCCCATTTTACGGTGTGGTTCTGGAAGCTGACCTGCTGCACCTCCACGTGTGGCTTCTAAGGTTAAAGGATAGAATGAGCATGGCCACTGCGGGCCTGGGAGGGAGCAAGCAGAGCGCAAGCCTCAACGGGTGCCCTCAGGCCACTCCCTTCCCCAGAAGACCTCAGAGAAGGCCCGTGTCGGCCGCTGGAGGGGAAAATATTTTCAGAAGCTAAAGCTGGCTGATGCCAGGGCACCTCCCGACCAGCTAATTCAAAGCACATGGGGGCAGCGAGCATCTGACCCTGCTTATCTCATGCTTCTGTATCTACATTTTCAGCACCTCCACTTAAATGATACTTATGATGCTGAACTCACATCAAGACTGGTATCTTGATAATATCTTGTGTTCAGGAGACTACTTAAGAATCAGGCAAACTGTATATACTAAAAACTTTTCTACCACTTAAAATGCTAATTTTCAGCTAACTGGAAACTTGTTGACCCAGAACAGCTGATGGCGTGCCTGGTGGATTGATTACCCAGGTGCCTTTTATTTATACAAGTGTCCTGACAAAGTAATTTCTGAGTAGTATATATAACTAAGATTATTTCAAGAATAACCACATATGCTGCTATTTATCCAAGAATTAAGTTACAGTGTGTGTGGATGATTTACCTTAATAACTTCACCAAGTATGTTAATGGGCAGATCAAACTGACAGAAGGAAAACTCACGAGGTTCGGTTCTCTGCACATGGTTTCTGGTGATAGGCCTACCATCCTTTCTCTTTAGTAGGCTTTTAACAGCAAAATCTAGTGTCTAAAACTGATTGCTAGTCCTTTAAAAAACAACCCGTTTATTTTTTCTCAGAGACAGTGCATTAATACAGAATTTGTAATTTTTGTAATCAGTAAGCAAAATGAACAGACTCTGAGATACCAGTTCATTAAAAACAAAATTAAAACCATTTCCTTCACCCTCATCCCATCATATGCACTATACTTGTAAAAGACGACAGACATTTCAATTCCAGGCTTTCTATCTCTAGCCAAAATCTCCTGTCTGGAACTTTCACATCACATGCATAACCCCCACCTCAGATCCCAATGTCAAAAGTACTTTTGCGTCCCCATGAGCTCTAATCCCAGCAACATTCAGTTCTCCCAAAAGTGACATGAGACACAGGGACGCAGGGACACACGGACAAACAAACCTAGCTCCTTCCCTCTCAGGCAAGCTCAGACTACCAATGTGTTACTACTGCTAACTTCTACGTATTTTTACTATTATTTGCCCATGTCTTGAGAAAGACTGGTGTGGATAAAATGAGAGTTCCTGTGGCCAGGATTCTCACCTGGCCGTGGTTGACTAGCTCACTGCACACCTGTGGGCAATACGTGGCTGTTGACTCTATAAAAAGAGCTCCGCCCAGTGCTCTGGGTGCGACACAGTGGTAGGGCTGCAAGGCTGCAGGAGAGGAGAGCAGAGACTGGAGTGGTGGCAGCGTTGAGGACAGACGCCCAGAGGACGGCTGTGCAGGATGACTGTGCAGAGAAGCCCAGAGGACAGCTGTGCAGACAGAGGGGCCCAGAGGCAGAGACTGGCTTACTGCATACAGACTTGCTCTGAGTGAACGGGATTCTAGTGACTGACCTGCCACCTGGAAATAAAGTTGGGTATAACCCTTTTACCCCAAGAACGTTTTGCTGTCATTTTCTTTGGTCACACTGAATCCACAGCGAACTTGCCTGGGGCTGAAACCCATTGGCAAGACAACTGGCATTATTACTCTTCAAATTGTAATTTCCTTATTTTTCTCCCTCTCTCTCCTGCTGACATTGTTTTTATTAGTTGCCTAGAATGTTGTTTGCTTTTCAAGGTACACTAAAACTTCCATTTCGCCCCATAAAACCTAACCAATATGTGGCAAAAGCACAGGTGCCAGTTACTAAGGGTTTTCTGTTTCACCTGAATGGCTCTGGTTCTACAGTGAATCAAGTTTTCCAAAGAACAGAAATGGTCACTAACGTATAAGGAATTCATTAGTACAGGACATACAGGAAGAGGCCAGTACACTATGATTTATTCCCCCAAAAAGTCAGGTCAAAGGTAGGTATAATTTCATGTTCAGTTCCTTTTATCCAAGAAGCTCAAAACCGTTTTACAGGCCTGTTCATTTTTGCAAATGTGTGTTAAATATTACTTCTGCCAGCTGCTTAGGTAACAGGAGGGCAGAACCTGGAAGCGCAGCTGGTGGGGAGGCCTGAGGAGCCACCCCAGCTCCGCCACAGGGACCTGGCACGCTTCCACGTCTGTCTGCACCCCTCCCTCTCGTAAGGGCCGACTGTCGATCTCAGAATTAACTTCAGTGCTGTGACAACACTTTGCCCAGAGCCATGTCACTGGGCTCCCAGGGGAGGCTCACTCCTGGGACCCCTTGTCTTCCTCTCCCGAGCCCGGCACAGCCTTGGAGGCCAAGCTCACCCACGTTAGCAATTTTTCCCATTAGGAGTTCGCTCTCCAACACATCATTCATTTTCTATTTGAAATCCATACCCACAGATAGTGCAGGGCACATACAAAACACCTGGCATTAAATGTTTACCGCTAGGGTCTCTGAGGTTTAAGTTTCAAACCTTTTTTTCCATTATAGGAGATGCCTGCTAACCCAGTAATGGTTCCAGTAATGACGGTCTTACAGCAGGTGGAGGGGTGGGTATGTGTACTTGCCCTGTTAATTTATCCTTGTTCTGCAGTCTGATTTGCTCATTTTATGTCCATTTCATTTATTTTCTGTGCACATCTTTCTTCTTTACAAATTAATTCTGTTTTCACTCAATACTGGTAAGTTCTGATACAAGTGAATACTTTTTTTGAAATGGTTCACTATGAAAGACTTAGATTTAGTTATTCATTCTCATTCTCAAAGATTTTTATCTTAGTATTTCCAGCTCCTTTTTATTCCCGGAGTCTCCTTGTTTAATACAAGCTTTCAAAAAGATTTTTTTGTTAGTGATTTTTTTCATCTTTTATTTCTTGTTCTGTAAATAAAGTCCCTCTATTTATAATATAATACATTTTTAAAAGCCCCAAATCAAGTTTGGAAATTCCAACAACATTGGTAAGGGGCTTTCAATTTCTATTTTAACTAGCTAAAAAGGATTATAAAATCCCCAAATACACTTGCAATCATGTGGGTATTTTATAGCACTTTGCAATAAAAGATTATTTAAACAAGAAGTAAATCAAAAACATTAAGTGGTGGTACTAATCATATGGTGAAAAGACCTGAGTATTTCTGACTCAGTACAGCTGAGGCAAAAATGCAGACTACTGACAGAAGAGGTGACTATTCAGTTTCGACTGGACATTCACTGGACATAAGCTGGTCAACCATGTATTCCACTGTGGAGGGGAAAATAAAATAAAAAACCACAGACGAAACAAAGCCCACGAAGTTGCACGAACAGCACTAGTAACAAGCTCAAAACGGACACTGGTCTGAGTTCAGGGTATAAGACGGCAGTTTGTGGGAGTCTGTGGATTCTCCAGGAAGGGAAGGGCTCTAGTAGCCAGGGCCAACGCTTTTTTTTTTTTTAAAGTCATGCTTACCTCAAAAGGCACAGCTGTACATGCCTTTAAGCTTTTTAATGAAAACACGCCAGCTCATCGGGATTTACATTCATGCTGCAGCACAAGCAGGGGTAGACGACCCAGCTGGAGAAGAGACTGACGTGACCCCAGCCGCAGAGCCTCACTCACTTCGGAGTCCAATTTTAGACTCAGGGTTTTGAGATTTGCTTTGGCTGGTGTAAGACTTGCGGCTTGGTGCTCTAAAGCCAACCAAGGAAAATAAGGTGATACTGCATATAAGTCGGGAGGACGGAGAACACGCGCGTGTCCTCAGCTCAGACAATGCGGCGTGAGCAGCTTGGGCCTGGAAAGCAGAACCGGGCCAGGGAAGGACAGACGTGCGGACCAGCACAGCTGCAGCGCCACTGCTGTCTGCAAACCCGCCGCACAAACGTTTGACCGGACACCAGCTCTAAGTTTGAGCTCTAGGAAACAGCCACACAGAAACCTGGTAGGAAAGGCACTTACTTATAGCATCGAAAGTAAATCTTCCCGTTCAGGGCAGTGAAGTGCAGGACACTCTCTAAGCCAGCCAGGCGGATGTTTGGCACCGTGGGGCCTCGGAAGAAATCTGAAAGCATCAGGGTGTTAAAAAAGGAATAACACACTTCTAAAATTCAGTTACAGAAAGCTGCATTCTCAGTGCCCCACTGTGCCAACACTTACTGACGAGGATTAGACAGGCAAAAAAACTGACGCCTGGAAAGCAGATGATGGTCCCAACCCTCTACCATTGAGTCTCATGCCTTTATTTCTGTGCTTAGTGCTAATTTTTTAGTTTTGAAGTTCTCCCTCTGAGCCAGTACTTGGCAAGGAGTACATCCTGGTTACCATAGATATTAACATTCAACAAAATGTAAATCAAGGCATAAAAGGTAGGTTAAGGTGTCAAATTTGTGTAATGGCTGTTAGAACATAAAACTAGCCTTTGTTTAATGGTAGAGGCCAATAAGCCAGAAAATTCTAACAAAAAACCTCATTCTATGAACAGATGGTAACAAATACTTAAAGCCAAAAAAGAGCCACCAACACGAATCGTGGGCTGTTTTCCCAGTGTGGCCACCACACCACTGGGGACCCATGGAATGATTTTAAATGATATGCAGACATAACTTATTATACTTAATTTCCTCTACCATGTACCATTTTCCATTCATGGTAGGCACATAAAATTTTCTTGAAAAAGAGGACTCAATTTCTTCATATAAATGGAATGAATCAAAGTGTACTTTTTTTTTTGACTGATGTATTTAGGTAGTTTCAGGTTCACTGCAAGATTGAGATTTTCCATATGCCCCCTGCCCTGCCCACATGCTCCCACACTTCCCTCATATCCAACATCCCCCACTGGAGTGGTGTGCTTGCTCCGACTGAACCTACACTGACGTATCATAATTACCCAAAGTCCATAGTTTACATCAGGATTCACTCTTGGTGTTGTACATTCTATAGGTTTGGACAAATGTATAATGACATTTACCCATCATTATAGTATCATACAGAATATTTTCACTGAACTAAAGATCCTCTGTGTCCTACCTATTCATTTCCCCTGACCCCCCAACTCCAGGCAACCACTGATCTTTTCACTCTATAGTTTGCCTTTTCAAATATCATAAAGTTGGAATTATACAGTACATAGCCTCTGCAGTTTGGCTTCTTTCACTTACTAACATGCATTTAAGGTTTCTGCATATCTTTTCATGGCTTGGTAGCCCATTTATTTTTATTGCTAAATAATATTCCATGGTCTGGATGTAGCAGTTTATTCATCCATTCACCTACTGAAGGACATCTTCATTGCTAGCCAAGTTTTGGCAGCTATGACTCAAGCTTCTATAAGCATCTGTGTGCAGATTTTGTGTGGCCTCAAGTTTTCAATTCTTCTGGTTAAATACCAAGGAGCACAACTGCTGGATAATATGGTAAGCATCTGTTCAGTTTTTTAAGAAACCACTAAACTGTCTTCCACAGTGGCCACACCATTTTGCATCACCAGCAATGAACGAGTTCTGCTGCCCCACCTCCAATGCTTGTTGGCATGTGGTGTTGTCAGTGTTCTGGACTTCGGCCATTCTAATAGGAGTACAGCGGTATCTTCTTTTATTCTGCATTTCCTGGAGGACATATGATGTGGAATATCTTGTCACATGCTCATTTGCCATATGAATATCTTCTCTGGTGCAGGGTCAAGATCTTTGGCCTATTTTTAAATTGGATTATTTTTTTTCTTATTATTGAATTTTAAGAGTTCTTTATATATTTTTGGATAAGAGTCCTTTATCAGATGTATGTTTTGCGAATGTTTCCTCCCAGTCTATGGCCTATCTTCTCATTCTTTAGACAATGTCTTGTGCAAAGCAGAAGTTTTAATTTTAATGAAGTCCAGCTTATCAATGATTTCTTGCATGGTTTGTGCCTTTGGTATTGTCTAAAAAGTCACTGCCATACCCAAGTCATCTGGGTTTTCTCCTATTTTATCTTTTACAGCTTTTATAGTTTTGCACTTCATATTTAGGTCTATGATCCATTTTGTGTTAATTTCTGTGGAGAGTGTACGGTCTTATCTGGATTAATTTTTTTTACATGTGGATGTCCAACTGTTCCAGCACCATTTGTTTCTGAAAAGACTATCTTTGCTCTACTGTATTGCTTTTGCTCTTTTGTCATAGCTTAGTTGATCATATTTATATGGGTCTATTTCTGGACTCTATTCTGTTTTATAACTGATTTATTTGTTCTTTCACCAATACCACACTGTCTTGATCAATGTACCACCACCGTCATGGAGTCCTCTAACTTTCAATATTGTGTTGGCTATTCTGAGTCTCTTGCCTGTCCATGTAAACTTTAGAATCGGTTTGTTAATAACCACAAAATAACTTGCTGGGTTTTGGACTGGCACTTTTTGAATCTATAGATCAAGCTGGGAAGAACAGACATTTTGGCATGGAATATCTCTCCATTTATTTAATTCTTGTTTGATTTCATTCATCAGAGTCTTGTATTTTTCTTTATGCAAATCTTATACATATTTGTTAGACTTATTATACCTGAGTATTTCATTTTTTTGGGTGCTAATGTAAGTGGTCTTGTGTTTTAATGTCAAATTTCAGTTGCTCATTGCTGATATATGGGAAAGTGATTGACTTTTGTATATCAACCTTGTATCCTACAGCCTTGCTGTAACTGAAGTGTGTACTTCTTTGGTTTGCCTTCTTTTACCTAGCATAACATTGTGAGATTCATCCATTTTGCATGTAACAATAATTCACTCCTATTTATTGCTGAGCAGTGTTCCACACAATGTGAATTTACCTTGTGTTGCAAGATTTAGCAAATGCAAAAAAAAAACACACAAAAAAAAACCATGGAGCTCAGTTAATTTTGATCTTCAGATAAAGCAGCAAACATTTTTTAGTGTAGTTATACTAAATTTAAGTATAAATTTTATGCTTTAGTATATTTCATACAATACTTGGGATATACGTATACTAAAAAATTACTCATTGTTTATCTGAAATTCAATTTTACTGAAAATCCTGTACTTCATCTCGCAACCCTAAAGAATTCAAAATTTGTTTACCTATTCAGCTACTGGTGAATATTTGGATTTTCTCCAATTTTTTAATATTACAAATAAAACTACTATGAACATTCATGTAAAAAAAAAAAAGAGGAATCAAATTTAAAGAAACATCTTCAGTGAATAACACTATGGACATAACCGGACTTGGCCTAAGTTACAAAGGCGGCCCACGAATGAAAGAGGTTTGGAGGCAGCAATCGGATCTGCCCCTCCGTTTACACCTAAGATGACTGAACTCCGAGGAGGCTGAATGAAAACACACAAATAAAATTTAGATTAAAAAAAGTGACACATAAAGATTTATCCAACTTAATTGCTTGGAAGAGCTGCCCCAAGGCAGGTGATATACCCAGGAGATCCCTGTCTGTCCCCTTCTGCATCCACCCAGCATTTTCTTCCATCTTCCCATTAGCTTTCAGATGTGAGTTAGTTCCATGTGCATGGACGTACACACCTTTTATTATTTGCTTTGCTTCTCATGTTAAAAGAAAATCACAGCCTAATGTGCTAAAAGAGACACAAGTGTGCCTGCACATGTATACAGCACCCTTTCCTCCTCCCCCAAACAAAATCCCCCACAGAAATTTTTATAAACCAAGTATGTAACTTTTCAAGGTATTTTGATTTAAATTTTGACTATAATTAACAAAGAAGTTTCCCACAATTTTGTCAAAACCTGACTCTCTTTCAGTGGCCAAGTTAACAAAGCTCCACTCATTGTTATGGTGGCAATACTGAAATCAGAGTCATTCTGGGGAACAAGAAATGTACATTCGAGTCTCCCCTGAAACAACTTTTGTAATGCAAACCTTACAGGCATATGTGCTTTTCCCACGAACTTTAAGTAACAACAAGAAGGAAAATGAAGACAGAAAGCTTTAAGAACAATGACTATTACACCTCATACCATAAACAACAATTAACCCAAAATGGATCACAAACCTAAAACTTCAAGACTTCAAGAATAAAATGCAGAGAAAAATCTCTGCAATCTTGGAATAAGCAAAGATTTCTAAACATAACACAGTAAGAACATACAATTAAAGGAAAAAATGGATAAAACAGACTTCATACGAATTAAAAACGTCTGCTCTTTCAAAGACATCATTAAAACAAAAAGGCACAACACATGAGAACAGATGGACCTAGCAGACAGCTACAGAACACTCTACCCAAAAGCAGCAGGATACACATTCTTCTCAAGTGCACGTAGAACATTATCCAGAATAGATCACACACTAGGCCACAAAAGAGCCTCAGTAAATTTAGAAGGAATGAAATTGTGCCCAACCAACTTCTCAGACCAAAAGTATGAAACTAGAAATAAATTATGAAAAGAAAACAAGCCCACAAATACCATGGAGGTTTAACAACAAGCTCCTAAATAATCAATGGATCAATGACCAAATAAAAACAGAGATCAAGCAATATATGGAAATGAAAACAACAACTCAACACAACAAAATCTGTGGGACCACAGTGAAGGCCATTCTAAGAGGGGAGAATACTACAATATAGGCCTAAGTCAGGAAAGAAAAACCATCCCAAGTGAACAATCTAAACTCAAAATTAATGAAACTGTAAAGAGAAGAAGAATAAATGAGGCCCAAAGTCAGTAGAAGGAGGGACATAATAAAGATCAGAGCAGAAATAAATAAAATTGAAAAGAATAAAACAACAGAAAGAATCAGTGAAACCAGGAACTGGTTCTTCAAGAAAATAAACAAAATAGATAAACCCCTAGCCAGACTTATCAAGAAAAAGAGAGTCTACTCACATAAACAGAATCAGAAATGAGAAAGGAAAAAATCACTAAGGACACTTCAGAAATACAAAGAAATATTAGAGAATACTATGAAAAGTTATATGCTAACAAAACAGATAACCTAGAAGAAATGAACAACTTTCTAGAAAAATACAACCTTCCAAGACTGACCCAGGAAGAAACAGAGAATCTGAACAGATCAATTACCAGCAATGAAATCAAATTGGCAATCAAAAACTACCTAAGAACAAAACACCTGTACCGGATGGCTTCACTGCTGAATTTTATCAAACATTTAGTGAAGACCTAATACCCATCCTCCTCAAAGTTTTCCAAAAAGAAGAAGAGGAGGGAATACTTCCAGACTCATTCTATGAGGTCAGCATCACTCTTAATACTAAAACTAGGCAGAGACACCATAAAAAAAAGAAAATTACAGACCTACATCCCTGATGAACATAGATGTAAAAATATTCAACAAAATATTAGCAAACCAAATTCAAAAACACATCAAAAAGATCATCCATCATGATCAAGTAGGATTTATTACACGGATGCAAGGATGGTACAATACTCGAAAATCCATCAACAAAAAGGACAAAAATCACATGATCATCCCCATAGATGCTGAAAAAGCTATGACAAAATTCCACACACCATTCATGATAAAAACTCTCAACAAAATGGGTATAGAGGGCAAGTACCTCAACATAATAAAGCCATATACAAAAACCAACAGCCAACATCATACTTAACAGTGAAAAGCTAAAAGCTTTTCCTCTAAGATCAAGAACAAAACAAGGATGCCCACTCTCCCCACTGTTATTCAACATAGTACTGGAGGTCCTAGCCATGGCAATCAGACAACACAAAGAAATAAAAGCCATCCAGACTGGTAAGGAAGAAGTTAAACTGTCACTGTTTGCAGATGACATGATATTGTACATAAAAACCCTAAAGAATCCACCCCAAAACTTCCAGAATAACTGAATTCAGCAAAGTTGCAGGATACAAAATTAATACACAGAAATCTGTTGCATTCCTATATACTGATGAACTAGCAGAAAGAGAAATCAGGAAAACAATCAATTTACAACTGCATCAAAAAGAATAAAATGCCTAGGAATAAACCCAACCAAGGACGTGAAAGACCTATATCCTGAAAACTACAAGACACTAATGAGCGAAATTAAAGAAGACAAAAATAAATAGAAATATGTACCATGCTCATGGAAAGGAAGAATTAATAGTCAAAATGGCCATCCTGCCTAAAACAATCTATAGATTCAAAATAATCCCTATCAAAATACTGACAGCATTCTTCAACAAACTAGAACAAATAGTTATAAAATTCACATGGAACCACGAAACACTTCCAAGAGCCAAAGCAATCCTAAGAAGGAAGAATAAAGATGGGGGGATTATGCTCCTCAACCTCAAGCTCTACTACAAAGCCCTAGTAATAAAGATAATTTGGAGAGGGGCGGAAGATGGCGGCGTGAGTAGAGCAGCGGAAATCTCCTCCCAAAACAACATATATCTATGAAAATATAACAAAGACAACCCTTCCTAGAATAAAGACCAGAGGACACAGGACAATATCCAGACCACATCCGGACCTGAGAGAACCCAGCGCCTCGCGAAGGGGGTAAGATACAAGCCCCGGCCCCGCGGGAGCCGAGCGCCCCTCCCCCCAGCTCCCGGCGGGAGAAGAGCAGGCAGAGCGGGAGGGAGACGGAGCCCAGGGCTGCCGAACACCCAGCCCCAGCCATCCGGGCCAGAGTGCAGGGCCCTCGATACTGGGAAAACAGGGCAGCAAGAACAGTGAGCGGGCACTGGAGGCTGGGCGACAGAGGGCATAAGAAAAGCGCGCGACCATTTTTTTTTGCTTTTTTGCTGTTTTGTTTTGGCGAGCGCTTTTTGGGAGTCTTAAAGGGACAGGGACCCCAATACTAGGGAAACAGGGCAGAAAGACCGGTGAGCAGAGGCCTGAGGCTGGCACCGGAGAATAAAGAAAAACGAACGACCACTTTTTTTTTTTTTTTTTTTTAATCAAAAAAAATTTTTTTTCTTTTTTTTTGGTGGGCGTTGTTTTGTTTTGGCGGGTGCTTTTTGGAAGTCTTAAAGGGGCAGGGCGGGTCACTTAATCCAGAGGTAGGGAATCCAGGATCTCTGGGCACCCTAACCCCTGGGCTGCAGGGAGCAGGGAGGCCCCTTGCGGAGATAAATAGCCTCCCAGCAGCTCCTGCTCCAACGCGACTCCACCATTTTGGAGCAGCTGCCCGAGCCAGGCCACGCCCACAGCAACAGCGGAGATTAACTCCATAGCAGCCGGGCAGGAAGCAGAAACCCTGTCTGCGCGCAGCTGCGCAGCACAAGCCACTAGAGGCCGCTGTTCTCCCAGGAGAGGAGGGCCACAGACCAACAAGAAGGGAAGTCCTTCCAGCCGTCACTCGTCCCAGCTCTGCAGACTATTCCTATCACCATGAAAAGGCAAAGCTACAGGCGGACAAAGATCACAGAGACAACACCAGAGAAGGAGACAGACCTAACCAGTCTCCCTGAAAAAGAATTCAAAATAAGAATCATAAACATGCTGACAGAGATGCAGAGAAATACGCAAGAGAAATGGGATGAAGTCCGGAAGGAGATCACAGATGCCAGAAAGGAGATCGCAGAAATGAAACAAACTCTGGAAGGGTTTATAAGCAGAATGGATAGAATGCAAGAGGCCATTGATGGAATTGAAATCAGAGAACAGGAACGCATAGAAGCTGACATAGAGAGAGACAAAAGGATCTCCAGGAATGAAACAATATTAAGAGAACTGTGTGACCAATCCAAAAGGAACAATATCCATATTATAGGGGTCCCAGAAGAAGAAGAGAGAGGAAAAGAGTTGGAAAGTATCTTAGAAGAAATAATTGCTGAAAACTTCCCCACACTGGGGGAGGAAGTAATCGAACAGACCACGGAAATACACAGAACCCCCAACAGAAAGGATCCAAGAAGGGCAATACCAAGACACATAATAATTAAAATGGCAAAGATCAAGGACAAGGAAAGAGTGTTAAAGGCAGCTAGAGAGAAAAAGGTCACCTATAAAGGGAAACCCATCAGGCTAACGTCAGATTTCTCAACAGAAACCCTACAGGCCAGAAGAGAATGGCATGATATATTTAATACAATGAAACAGAAGGGCCTTGAACCAAGGATACTGTATCCAGCACGACTATCATTCAAATATGACGGTGGGATTAAACAATTCCCAGACAAACAAAAGCTGAGGGAATTTGCTTTCCACAAACCACCTCGACAGAACATCTTACAGGGACTGCTCTAGATGGGAGCACTCCTAGAAAGAGCACAGCACAAAACACCCAACATATGAAGAATCGAGGAGGAGGAACAAGAAGGGAGAGAAGAAAAGAATCTCCAGACAGTGTATATAACAGCTCAATAAGCGAGCTAAGTTACGCAGTAAGATACTAAAGAGGCTAACCTTGAACCTTTGGTAACCACGAATTTAAAGCCTTCAATGGCAATAAGTACATATCTTTCAATAGTCACCCTAAATGTTAATGGGTTGAATGCACCAATCAAAAGACACAGAGTAACAGAATGGATAAAAAAGCAAGACCCATCTATATGCTGCTTACAAGAAACTCACCTCAAACCCAAAGACATGTACAGACTAAAAGTCAAGGGATGGAAAAACATATTTCAAGCAAACAACAGTGAGAAGAAAGCAAGGGTTGCAGTACTAATATCAGACAAAATAGACTTCAAAACAAAGAAAGTAACAAGAGATAAAGAAGGACACTACATAATGATAAAGGGCTCAGTCAAACAAGAGGATATAACCATTCTAAATATATATGCACCCAACACAGGAGCACCAGCATATGTGAAACAAATACTAACAGAACTAAAGGGGGATATAGACTGCAATGCATTCATTCTAGGAGACTTCAACACACCACTCACCCCAAAGGTTAGATCCACTGGGCAGAAAATAAGTAAGGACACGGAAGCACTGAACAACACAGTAGAGCAGATGGACCTAATAGACATCTATGGAACTCTACATCCAAAAGCAGCGGGATATACATTCTTCTCAAGTGCACATGGAACATTCTCCAGAATAGACCACATACTAGGCCACAAAAAGAGCCTCAGAAAATTCCAAAAGATTGAAATCCTACCAACCAACTTCTCAGACCACAAAGGCATAAAACTAGAAATAAACTGTACAAAGAAAGCAAAGAGGCTCACAAACACATGGAGGCTTAACAACACGCTCCTAAATAATCAATGGATCAATGACCAAATCAAAATGGAGATCCAGCAATATATGGAAACAAATGACAACAACAACACTAAGCCCCAACTTCTGTGGGACACAGCAAAAGCAGTCTTAAGAGGAAAGTATATAGCAATCCAAGCATATTGAAAAAAGGAAGAGCAATCCCAAATGAATGGTCTAATGTCACAATTATCGAAATTGGAAAAAGAAGAACAGATGAGGCCTAAGGTCAGCAGGAGGGACATAATAAAGATCAGAGAAGAAATAAATAAAATTGAGAAGAATAAAACAATAGCAAAAATCAATGAAACCAAGAGCTGGTTCTTCGAGAAAATAAACAAAATAGATAAGCCTCTAGCCAGACTTATTAAGAAGAAAAGAGAGTCAACACAAATCAACAGTATCAGAAACGAGAAAGGAAAAATCACGACGGACCCCACGGAAATGCAAAGAATTATTGGAGAATACTATGAAAACCTATATGCTAACAAGCTGGGAAACCTAGGAGAAATGGACAACTTCCTAGAAAAATATAACCTTCCAAGATTGACCCAGGAAGAAACAGAAAATCTAAACAGACCAATTACCAGCAACAAAATTGAAGCGGTAATCAAAAAACTACCAAAGAACAAAACCCCCGGGTCAGATGGATTTACCTCGGAATTTTATCAGACATACAGGGAAGACATAATACCCATTCTCCTTAAAGTTTTCCAAAAAATAGAGGAGGAGGGGATACTCCCAAACTCATTCTATGAAGCTAACATCACCCTAATACCAAAACCAGGCAAAGACCCCACCAAAAAAGAAAACTACAGACCAATATCCCTGATGAACGTAGATGCAAAAATACTCAACAAAATATTAGCAAACCGAATTCAAAAATACATCAAAAGGATCATACACCATGACCAAGTGGGATTCATTCCAGGGATGCAAGGATGGTACAACATTCGAAAGTCCATCAACATCATCCACCACATCAACAAAAAGAAAGACAAGAACCACATGATCATCTCCATAGATGCTGAAAAAGCATTTGACAAAGTTCAACATCCATTCATGTTAAAAACTCTCAGCAAAATGGGAATAGAGGGCAATTACCTCAACATAATAAAGGCCGTCTATGATAAACCCACAGCCAACATTATATTGAACAGCGAGAAGCTGAAAGCATTTCCTCTGAGATCGGGAACTAGACAGGGATGCCCACTCTCTCCACTGTTATTTAACATAGTGCTGGAGGTCCTAGCTATGGCAATCAGACAAAATAAAGAAATACAAGGAATCCAGATTGGTAAAGAAGAAGTTAAACTGTCACTATTTGCAGATGACATGATACTGTACATAAAAAACCCTAAAGACTCCACCCCAAAACTACTAGAACTGATATCGGAATACAGCAAAGTTGCAGGATACAAAATCAACACACAGAAATCTGTGGCTTTCCTATACACTAACAATGAACCAACAGAAAGAGAAATCAGGAAAACAAGTCCATTCACAATTGCATCAAAAAAAATAAAATACCTAGGAATAAACCTAACCAAAGAAGTGAAAGACTTATACTCTGAAAACTACAAGTCACTCTTAAGAGAAATTAAAGGGGACACTAACAGATGGAAACTCATCCCATGCTCATGGCTAGGAAGAATTAATATCGTTAAAATGGCCATCCTGCCCAAAGCAATATACAGATTTGATGCAATCCCTATGAAACTACCAGCAACATTCTTCAATGAACTGGAACAAATAATTCAAAAATTCATATGGAAACACCAAAGACCCCGAATAGCCAAAGCAATCCTGAGAAAGAAGAATAAAGTAGGGGGGATCTCACTCCCCAACTTCAAGCTCTACTATAAAGCCATAGTAATCAAGACAATTTGGTACTGGCACAAGAGCAGAGCCACAGACCAATGGAACAGACTAGAGAATCCAGACATTAACCCAGACATATATGGTCAATTAATATTTGATAAAGGAGCCATGGACATACAATGGCGAAATGACAGTCTCTTCAACAGGTGGTGCTGGCAAAACTGGACAGCTACATGTAGGAGAATGAAACTGGACCATTGTCTAACCCCATATACAAAAGTAAACTCAAAATGGATCAAAGACCTGAATGTAAGCCATGAAACCATTAAACTCTTGGAAGAAAACATAGGCAAAAACCTCTTAGACATAAACATGAGTGACCTCTTCTTGAACATATCTCCCCGGGCAAGGAAAACAACAGCAAAAATGAGTAAGTGGGACTATATTAAGCTGAAAAGCTTCTGTACAGCAAAAGACACCATCAATAGAACAAGAAGGATCCCTACAGTATGGGAGAATATATTTGAAAATGACACATCCGATAAAGGCTTGACGTCCAGAATATATAAGGAGCTCACATGCCTCAACAAACAAAAAACAAATAACCCAATTAAAAAATGGGCAGAGGAACTGAACAGACAGTTCTCCAAAAAAGAAATACAGATGGCCAACAGACACATGAAAAGATGCTCCACATCACTAATTATCAGAGAAATGCAAATTAAAACTACAATGAGGTATCACCTCACACCAGTAAGGATGGCTGCCATCCAAAAGACAAACAACAACAAATGTTGGCAAGGCTGTGGAGAAAGGGGAACCCTCCTACACTGCTGGTGGGAATGTAAGTTAGTTCAACCATTGTGGAAAGCAGTATGGAGGTACATCAAAATGCTCAAAACAGACTTACCATTTGACCCAGGAATTCCACTCCTAGGAATTTACCCTAAGAACGCAGCAATCAAGTTTGAGAAAGACAGATGCACCCCTATGTTTATTGCAGCACTATTTACAATAGCCAAGAATTGGAAGCAACCTAAATGTCCATCTATAGATGAATGGATAAAGAAGATGTGGTACATATACACAATGGAATACTACTCAGCCATAAGAAAAGGGCAAATCCAACCATTTGCAGCAACATGGATGGAGCTGGAGGGTATTATGCTCAGTGAAACAAGCCAAGCGGAGAAAGAGAAATACCAAATGATTTCACTTATCTGTGGAATATAAGAACAAAGGAAAAACTGAAGGAACAAAACAGCAGCAGAATCACAGAACTCAAGAATGGACTAACAGGTACCAAAGGGAAAGGGACTGGGGAGGATGGGTGGGTAGGGAGGGATAAGGGGGGGAGAAGTAGGGGGGTATTAAGATTAACATGCATGGGGGGGTAGGAGAAAAGGGAGGGCTGTACAACACAGAGAAGGCAAGTAGTGATTCTACAACATTTTGCTATGCTGATGGACAGTGACTGTAAAGGGGTTTATAGGGGAGACCTGGTATAGGGGAGAGCCTAGTAAACAAAGTATTCGTCATGTAAGTGTAGATTAATGATAAAAAAAAAAAAAAAAGCAGTTCCTGTGTGGTGACCTCCAGTGAGTTCTACACAAGGGTATAAAGGGCATATAAAAGTGTAGGCAAAGGGTCTGTTTGTGTTTATACAGAGGATCAAAGCCTAATTGGGCTACCCCGAAAATGAACTAAGATACGATATGAAAAAGAACTTCCAACATCTGCACTCTCTGGAAGACTCATGCCAGAAGATGATCATCAAAAAACCCCAACAAAGATCCACGCACTGCCACAGCTGTAGATGCACTCATCCCACCAGTTCCTGGACTTGCCATGGGAATGAGGAAGGAGATATCTAAGCTGGCCTGTGCATACAGTAAAACAACAAATTTGACTGGATCTATACTGTTGGAACTCAACCAAGAATTTGGAGAAGTGCAAATTGTAGCGCTCCAAAGTCTTATAACTACAGACTATTTACTGTTAAAAGAACATATGGCATGTGAACAGTCCCCAGGAATGGGTTGTTTTAATTTGTCTGATTTCTCTCAGACTGTTCAAGTTCAGTTGGACAATATCCACCATATCATAGATAAGTTTTCACAAATGCCTAAGGTGCCTAACTGGTTTTCTTGGTTTCACTGGAGATGGCTGGTAATTACAGATATGCTTTGGTTATGTAACTATACTCCTATTATGTTAATGTGTGTGCGCAATTTAAGTAGTAGCTTAAAACCTATATATGCTGAAGTTACTCTACAAGAAGATATGTCAAAGAAATAATCAATCTTCCCATGTTTTCTCCCGCCTGCAACTTCTATAGCTTTTCTTCTTCCTTCCTAATTACAACCCTTAAATAGAATTCGTGCCTCATATCAAATTTACCGAGTATCATAATTCTTCCAAGTGGTAAAGATACCTCAAGACAAATGCTGGGCATAGAAGCCCAGGGCATAAATATGCAAAGAAGTAAAAGCTAACCTTTTCAAATAATAAGGCTTCTCTCTCACTTACCAACTTTACATTTCCCTGTATGGCTGGAAGATGACTGGTTAGCCAGAGACGGGTAAGATTCCTCAAGGGAGGAACAACCTAAGACAGGCACAGTCGCAGGGGGGCCATCAGGTGAGAAATTGGGGATCAACAGAGGTGAGGCTTAGAACCTCACCCCCCCTGTTCTGAGAGAAATCTTCTGCATACGTGGATGTTTTATTGCCCTGGTCTAGCTTGGATTAACACATAGTCTACAGGCACACACCTGATCATCTACATTTGCTCTCTTACAACACTAAACTATGTTTTCTACCTTTATCTTGTATCTACCTACCACTTCAGCATTTTATTAAAAATAATAATAATAAAGAGAGAAATGTGGTATCCACATATAAATCAAGTATAAAAACCAAATGAGTATTCATATTTGAACTGACTGTTTATAGTTCATAATGCATGAGCAAAACTGAAAGTTTCTGTGATGACTGCCCTTGTACTGTTCACTATGTAACTTATTCATTATGTAAGAATTTGTTCTCCATGTAAGAACTTGTTTGTTATGCCTCAGAAGATTGGAGACTGACGAAAATTAGGCTTGGGGTGGATTAATGATTGTGCATTGAGCATTGACTCCCCTATACAGAATTTTATTGTTGTTAACAACCATTTGATCAATAAATATGAGAGATGCCCTCACCAAAAAAAAAAAAAAGGACAGACTTCCAATGGTAAAATAAATAAGTAACCGGGATGTAATGTATAGCATAAGGAATATAGTCAAGATACTGTAACAGCTTGGTAGGGTGATAGCTGGAACCTAGAATTATGTATATAAATGTTCTACCACTGTGTTGTACACTTGAAACTAATGTAATGTAATACTGTGCGTCAACTACCCTTCAATAAAAAATAATTATTTAAAAAAAAAAAAAAAGATAATTTGGTATTGGCACAAGAACAGACCCATAGACCAGTGGAACAGAACAGAGAGCCCATATATAGACCCACACATATATGGCCATTAATAAATGATAAAGGATCCATGGATATACAATGGGGAAATGACAGCTTATAGCTGGCAAAACTGGACAGCTATATGTAAGAGAATGAAACTGGATTATTGTCTATCCCCATACACAAAAATAAACTCAAAATGGATCAAACAGCTGAACGGAATGTAAGTCATGAAACCATAAAACTCTTAGAAGAAAACATAGGCAAAAATCTCTTCAATATAAACATGAGCAACTTTTTCCTGAAACACATCTACTTGGGCAAGGAAAACAAAAGCAAAAATGAACAAATGGGATTACATCAAGCTAAAAAGCTTCTGTACAGCAAAGGACACCATCAACAGAATGAAAAGGCATCCTACAGTATTGAAGAATATATTCATAAACAACATATCTGACAAGGGGTTAACATCCAAAATATATAAAGAGCTCACACATCTCAACACCCAAAAAGCAAATAACCCGATTAAAAAATGGGCAGAGGATCTGAACAGACACTTCTCCAAAGAAGAAATTCAGACAGCCAACAGGCACATGAAAAGATCCTCCACATCACTAATCACCAAGGAAATACAAATTAAAACCACAATGAGATATCACCTCACACCAGTTAGGATGACCAATACCCAAAAGACAAGGAACAACAAATGCTGGTGAGGATGCACAGAAAGGGGAACCCTCCTACACTGCTGGTGGGAATATAAATCAGTTCAACCACTGTGGAAAACAATATGGAGGTTCCTCAAAAAACTAAAACTAGAAATACCATTTGACCAGAGAATTCTACTTCTAGGAATTTACCCAAAGAAAACAAGATCCCAGATTCAAAAAGACAGATGCACCCCTCTGTTTATCGCAGCACTAGTTACAATAGTCAAGAAATGGAAGCAACCTAAGTGTCCATCAGTAGATGAATGGATAAGGAAGATGTGGTACATATACACGATGGAGTATTACTCAGCTATAAGAAAAAAACAGATCCTACCATTTGCAACAACATGGATGGAGCTAGAGGGTATTATGCTCAGTGAAATAAGCCAGGCAGAGAAAGACAAGTACCAAATGATTTCACTCATTTGTGAGGTATAACAACAAAGAAAACTGAAGGGACAAAACAGCAGCAGACTCACAGAACCCAAGAAGGGACTGGACTAGCAGTTACCAAAGGGGAGAGGTGGGGGAGGTCGGGTGGGGAGGGAGGGAGAAGGGGATTAAAGGGCATTATGATTAACACACAGTACAGCACAGAGAAGACAAGTAGTGACTCTATAGTATCTTAATATGCTGATAGACAGTGACTGCAATGGGGCTTGGGGGTTGGGACTCGATAATATGGGTTAATGTAGTAACCACAATGTTGCTCATATGAAACCTTTGTAAGATTATACATCAATGATACCTTAACAAAACAACAAAAAGGCATGCCACAGACTGGGAGAAAATACTCAAAGACCATATATCAAAGAGAAAAACGATTTATCACACACACACACATACACACACACACCACACACACGCACACCACACACACCACACACACACACACCACACACACGCACACCACACACACACACCTACCCTTATTATTCAAGAAGACAATAGCACAATAAAAAAGTCCGGCAAAGACCTGAAGACACTTCACTAAAGATAGATGAATGACTCATGAGCACACACAGAGATGTTCAGCATCACAGTCATCCAGAAATGCCAATTAACGCTGCAAAGATAACACTACTTAATTTTGTAGCTCTGACTTTGGCAACACTTTACTGTCAGGATTTAACACCCATTAGAATAACTAAAACTAAAAAGAATGGCCTAAAAATACTGGCAAGGAGGCAGAGCAACTGGAGCTCTCAGACGGTGTGATGGGGACATACAATGGCACAACCATGCTGGAGAACAGTTTGGCAGTTTAAGATGTTAAATATACATGATTTACATGACCCAACCATTCCACTCCAAGGTATTTACCCGAGAAGAAAACACATGTCCTCACAAAAATTAGTACATAAATGTTCACAGCAGCTCTACTGATAAAAATCAAAAGCTGGAATTACCCTAAATGTCCATCAGGTGATAAAGCAACAGACTGTGGAGAGGCCAGAAATGGAATGCCTTTCGGCAATAAGAAGAAATGAACTATTGATGGACACAACACGGCTGAATCTCAAAACACAATGAGTGGAAACACACTGACTGGAAGAAGCACATGCTGTCTGGCTCCGTTTCCCTGCAACCCTAGAAAACCAGAGTCCACAACGAGAGCGCAGATCCACATGTGCCTGGGACAAAGAAAAGTGACAGACAGACTGCAAAGGGACACAAGGGGATTTCTGAGGGGGTGGGAGGGCTCTGACTATGGCAGTGTTTTCACAGGCATATACACATGGCAACACCCATCAAATTTTAAAACTTTAAATATGTGTACTTGATTGTATCCGTAACCTGAAAAGGTTGTATCTTATAGACAAACAACTACAAAAAAATCGACGACAAATCTTCAACTGCGCTCAACATTCGATCACCAGTAGCAATACTGGTATTTCACCCTGAGACTCTTGTGTGTGTAGCCCAATTTGAAGTTAAGTGCATAATTACGTGGAGTCACTAAGAACCTAGAATTTCATCCTGAATGAAAGAATGTACATAAGTGAGGTCGGTGAAGTTAGGTAAGATTTTTTTTGTTTTTGAACACAAAACATACACCCAGACGTCTGCAGCTATCTTACTTCGTATTTACATAAAAAACTCAACTTCCCCTGGTGCCTGGCAATCTCACTCCATCCTTCTACCTTTCTTCCTTCCCGTTTCCTTTCTGGTTTTCACTCTGTATTATGTGGTTATTCCTGCCATCTAGTGGAAGTACAAAATAATAAGGTAGAGTTTTTATAAACATTTAAACAAAAGCAAACAAATCCTTTCTGTTGAAATCTGGGCCAGTGGAGTGCAAGTAATAGACTCTCGGCTAAAAAACATCCTTGGTATCTTGGGGTGTGCAATGTTGAAAGGAGAAGATGTTGGTCACTGTCATTCCTGTATGATTTTAATCATGAAGATCACAGGTAACAACAGCAGAGGCTCTGCAGGGGGTCACCACCTCAGCACCAGGGCACGCAGAGGCCCATAGCAGGCTCAGGCCCCGGGTCTCAATTCTGTCTCATCAGCTTAATAGCTCTTAACATCTCAGTCTCCATTTTTCTGTCTGTAAAGTGGAATGTCACCAAACTCAAGAGAGATTCGGTAAGGATTAAACAGGTAACAGTGGTGCTCATATTAAATTTTTTTAAAAAGCCATTATTAATAAGAGGAATGAGAAATTCAGAAAATTATAATCCCAACAGTAAGACCATAAATAATCCCAATAAGGAAAAATGAAAGCAATGTGTCTGCCTACAAGGCATTTTTGGGTGGCTCAGATTTATAAAGAGCATGCATACAAATTACTTATGATATATATACCCCCACTGAGCTTTCAAATGTCATCCAGGGCAAATTACATAAACACCCAAAAGAGCAGCAACCAACAAGTGTAGCAAAGCCTGTTAAGAGTGGTACAAAAAAAATCCCAAACAGTAACTTATTAAACTTGAGAAAATGTTGCTGAATGTCAGAAGAATTCTCATCTGTAGGGACAAACTATATTCCCCAGGGTTAGAAAGGAGCTGGCAGATGTAAGCACAGAATAGTGAGTATTAGTAACCTTTAAGAAAGCACGGAGAACAATAATACCAGCTTTTCACAAAAGAGGAGAGAAACTGGTTTAAAATTGGTAAATTTAATGTCAGTCCTAGACAACGGACACTATGTATTAGATTTTAGCAGAGCCTGTGAACACACAGGAAAGAAAGCAGCCATTCCAGGAACCAGGAACCAGAAGAGCTCATGGGGAGTGAGTCATCCATGAAACGACCTCATGGGGCTACTCTGAGAATGAAGCCACATGTACGGCAGCCAGGACATACCTGGCACTTAGGGTGACAACGATAATGAAATAAAAGGGGCTGGGAAGGCCTTTGAGGGTTTCCTGCAGAATAAACTTGGCTTGAAACTTGCAAGAATGCGAGAAACTGGCTAAGTAAGAATGAAATCAGAAAAGACAACAGGAATGTGAATATATTTTCAATAGGCCAGTTTTTTAATAGAAAAGGGAGGAAGGAAATTGGAAGAGATCAACAAAGCAAACTATATGGGGTCATAACGGGAAAAGCCTTGTGTATCAGACTGAGAGACTAGTAAGGATTCTGAGTGGGAGGTGGGTGATGTACAACAAATCTTACAAAGTCTTTAATCTTCTAAACTTGATCTAGTAATGACAGATGGGTGCAAGCATTTTACAAAGTGTAAAGCCATATAAATAGGGCAATATCATAAAAAAATAATAATGACCTATAGAATATAATACCCCTTTATTCTCACCCACTGCTAGTGTGGAATAAAGAAAATCATGGAGTAAGATTCCTCAAGGGAGGAACAACCTAAGACAGGCACAGTCGCAGGGGGGTCATCAGGTGAGAAATTGGGGATCAACAGAGGTGAGGCTTAGAACCTCACCCCCCCATTCTGAGAGAAATCTTCTGCATACGTGGATGTTTTATTGCCCTTGTCTAGCTTGGATTAACACATAGTGTACAGGCAGACACCTGATCATCTACATTTGCTCTCTTACAACACTAAACTATGTTTTCTACCTTTATCTTGTATCTACCTACCACTTCAGCATTTTATTAAAAATAATAATAATAATAAAGAGAGAAATGTGGTATCCACATATAAATCAAGTATAAAAGCCAAATGAGTATTCATATTTGAACTGACTGTTTATAGTTCATAATGCATGAGCAAAACTGAAAGTTTCTGTGATGACTGCCCTTGTACTGTTCACTATGTAACTTATTCATTATGTAAGAATTTGTTCTCCATGTAAGAACTTGTTTGTTATGCCTCAGAAGATTGGAGACTGACGAAAATTAGGCTTGGGGTGGATTAATGATTGTGCATTGAGCATTGACTCCCCTATACAGAATTCTTTTGTTGTTAACAACCATTTGATCAATAAATATGAGAGATGCCCTCACAAAAAAAAAAAAAAAAAAAAAAAAAAAGGACAGACTTCCAATGGTAAAATAAATTAGTAACCGGGATGTAATGTATAGCATAAGGAATATAGTCAAGATACTGTAACAGCTTGGTAGGGTGATAGCTGGAACCTAGAATTATGTATATAAATGTTCTACCACTGTGTTGTACACTTGAAACTAATGTAATGTAATACTGCGCGTCAGCTACCCTTCAATAAAATGTTAGTCAATAGTGTTGGAAAAAAAAAAAAAAAAAAAAAAAGAAAATCATGGAAACAAAAACAGAGATCAAAACGAGAAGCTGTGACTAGAGTGCAGTGCCGCCCACAGCGAGCTGAGGCCGCCGGAGCGAGCCCGCCCGGGGTCAGTCCTTACCGGTGAGGAGGCTCTGCAGCCTTCGGTAGTCCTCTGTCCCCGTGAAATCATCACCCGCAAAGATCAACATGGGTTTTGTTCCCTCAGGACACTTACTATTCTATGAAATGAAAAAAAACTTGTAAAGATCTAAACCATTTATAAAGTGCTGATTTTAAAGTAATTAATACTTATATACAAACAATTATTTCACATTTTCTTAAATGTCCTAAAACTATGTCTATGAATATTGATTTTAGACTTAAAACAAGAGTTGGGACTTTTAAACTTACAGGCTTTTATGCTAACAAATAATTTTTGGTTCCACTCCCTTAGTAAATTGGCCAAATTACTAAGTGGTCAAAGGAGAGGGCGGGCTACCTTTCGACATTGTTCTACTGAAGAATAAAGGAAAAGCTAAACTTGCTACAAACGAACATAGTCCTTTAACAGCCAGTATCCAGTCAAATAAACTTAGTGTCTTTGAGTCTTCTGCACCACTGTGCCATTCCTGCTCTCACATGGACGGTACTTTTAAATGAAGCCAAACTAAAGTACCAACTGAACATTGACACGGGAAGCAATACAGTTTCATACAAGCTATAGAAGGTAGTGGGCAATCCTTACTCAGCAGGGTTGACCTCTAACTTTAAAAAGTATTTTGTGCAGTTCTAGATTTTATATACCAAGAAGAATGGGATGTTAAGAGGACTTAAAAGTCACCAAAGTGAAAGAAGAAAAAATCAAATGAGAAAAATTCACTAATTTATGGACAAAGGTGAATGGCTGCTGTGAGGACTCCACTGATTCCAGCACCTCAGCTCTGACATCCATCAAGGATTATCCAAACCCAGAGAAGACAAAAACCTCCTCTCCCCGAGGGCCAGAGGCAGCCTGCTACTCCCCTGCTCACCACGAGCCCTCTTGCTGATACTCTGCTTCAGAACCCCGGCCCTCGGCGGCCTACAGCTCAGAGGGTGCACCGAAGGGCGGTCCGACGGGCGGCCTGAACGGCCTTCCAGACCCGCGCCTCTTCCGTGTTCCATCTGCGCCTGCCCGTCCCTCCCGCGGCGACCCCGAGGTCCGGAGGGCTGTGTGAGCACCCGGTGGGCAAGAGGGGAGGCGACATCAGCTACAACACTGGCTTCCAAACCTTCCTGATCACAACGCGTAGTAACAAGAAATACTATTTTAAGTCACGACCCAGGGCACACACGATGAAAGGTAACAGTGTCTACACGCAGGTCGCTGGCACTTTCCACAATGTGGACGCCCTGAGCTAGACGGAACTGTTAACAGCTGAGTTTTATTTGAACAGTCTGATAGGCACTAAAAACTCAAAATGCTATATAAATACTGTGACACAGTACACTAAAAATTACATGAAGTGCTGGCCTTTAGAATAGTTTTTTTGAACAGAGAAAAAAAGGAATTAATTCTTATACACTGTACACAAACTTTTCAAATAAAATACCCCCAGGCAGGTGCAATGCATTTTGTCGTATCTAAAATAAAATCTACTAGCCGTAAATCGTAATCATGTCATTCGTCGGGGCTTAGTTACTGAGAACCACCCTCCTGAGAAGTCGCAGCGCTTTGAAAACAGGCTCCTGGACTAACCGCTCAGTTTCCCGGTCGAGTCCTATCACCTGCTGCTCAAGAGTTAACGGAAGGACGAGGCTCGGGAGTAAACGTGGGCAAGGGAGAAAAGAAGTAACTAGTGACGGCGTCTTAAAAATGAGGAGGTGGTAGAAGAGGAAATAGATCTGAAGGGAGAATATACAAAGCACGCAACTCCAAAACGAACTAAAAATGCACGCGTAGGACCGACTACTCGGTGAAAGTGAAGGGCTGCCTACCAGGCGACGCAGGGACCGCCAAGGGCAGCGCAGTCCCACCAGGCAATGAATTTTACTGTTATGGATACATCCACGAGTGAAAACTGGTACCGGACGAGTCCCGACCAACAGTTCGGTTCTGCGGTCCGGTCTAGGGGCGGCGCGGACAGGGAAGCGTTTTCTTGCTCTGGCGGTGGCTGGAGAGGGCGGGGGAGGCACGCACGGGGCAGGGCACGCGGCAGGGACGGGCCAGCAGCGGCCGTAGCGGGAAGAGGGCTCGTGGCGCTCAGGCCGGCACTCGGGCACAGCCCCGGAGGGGGACCGCAGGACGTGACGGCTCCCACTACGACAAAGCATCGCTTTACACACTGTACAAAGCCCCTCCCATACACCGTCCACACTGGTAAGCATTCTCACGTCCTACCTCCTTCTTTCTTGTGAAACCTGTGTAATACGTGACCGCAATCAGGGGTCAGGGAAGTAACTGACTTGTCAGGTCACAAATGTCATCTAAATGGCCAAGACGGACCTCAAACCCAAGTGTTCTGCCTCTGAATCCAATCTCAGGCCACCGTTCTGCCCGGTACTTGGGGAGGCTGACGCAGCCACCTCAGTGCGGATCTGCTGAGTGCCCTGCTCAGACCCACAGGGAACCTGGAGGGCGTGTCCTCTTTTTATGTTTGCCATCATCTCTCAATTGCATCACGGCCCTCAAAGGCCTGTGACCTGGAACAGCGAGGCGGCTCCCTGGTACAAACTGTAGTGCCCTTGCTTCCGAATCCCAGGCACACCATGTACTCTACGCATGATGCTAGGCCAGCAGAGGTCCTTCTGGGCCTCAGTCTCTAAATCTGTAGCCTAGGGAAAACAATTTCAGCCTCACACAGGGTAGCTGAGGTCTACGTGAAATACTGTATTGGACAGAACGAATTAAGCCGAAAGCAGAGTTCTGAGGAAGCAGAAGCCCCACCTAATCTGGACCCAGGAGCTGAGTTAGGATTTTCTTGCTTTTCTGAGACTATTTACTTTCTATTTCATAATCCCATTCAAACAGAGGATTCACAAAGATGCGAGTCATCAAGGGAAAGGCTAAACTGGCAATCTGGTGGTCAGCACCCAAAATACTGTGGGATCAACCAAAGATTCCTAGGTTTAGAACAGGCTCATTTTGAAAATTCTGATATTTCTGAGGTTCCCTAAAATAGGTGCTGTAGTAATTCTCAGAGGACAGCATTTACACTATGGGCCTAGACAAGAATTAATAACCACTGTGAAATTAGCTGCCAGAAGATCCACATACGTATCATATGCTATAAATTCACTCTTCTTGAAGTGAAGGGAAATGAAACTGCTTAAGAGCACCCTGAAATTCCTTCCCATTCAAGCCACAAACCTGGGTCAGCACTCTATCCACAAGATGTCACTGTTGCCTCAAGAGCAACATTACGAAATGCTTTTACTCTTTACCATCAGTCTTACCTTAATATCTTTTAGAGAGACAAACTTCTCGATACCTAATTCAATCATATCCAGCACATGGTAGTCATACATACGACCTAGAAGGAAAACACGTTTTCTTTTAAGCACTTACTTTCCTAAGCAGCTGCCTTATGTATGTAGCCATTTATTTACATTTTAAATGTCTTAAGGTCTGCCTCTTTTCATTCTCCTAATAACTCACAAACATGTCCCTTCCTTCTTAAATTTTGAACTCTCCCTAGAATAGTCTGTTGTGATCTTGGCCCTGAAAAGGATCTTAGAGATCATTTAGCCAAATTTCCTGACAGTCAGTCCCACAGAGGGCAAAGGGCTTGCCTGTGCCAGTGAGCATGCCTGACCACGTCTCAGTACACCTAGGCCAAGGTTCTTCTTCCCATGTGTTCATTAAACAAATATTTATTAGGGAAAGGTTAATTTATGTGGGTAGGAATACTACCTTCTTTTCCCTAACTCTAATACTGATTTAGGATATATATGTTTTATATCAGAAAAATATCTACAGCATTAAGTAGGGTAATATTTACATGCCTATTCTTTGCCTGCAGACTAGCAGATAAAAAAATTTTATGCAAACTAGCAAGGAAAAAAAAAAAAACTAGTTTAAAGCTTACGGTTACTCCTGAAGCCTCAAAACCATCAATCCAAGTCACAGAACCAACTCTAGAAATAAAAATATTGGAATGTAAATGATACTTACCTATTACTAGATTATTTGGCCGCTTCTTATTATGGGAGCCAAACATGAATAAAGAACAATCTGACTTCTTTGAGAAGAATTCCTGTAAACCAACAAAATCTCATTAATCAATGCATAAATCTAAGAATTTTCTCTCTCAACTAGAAGGAATGTCAGTTTTTTTCAGTGGAAGTTAATGAAAACAATGAACTAGATAGGAATAAACAGAGGAAAAGACTTTACTGCTAGCTTTTCAAATTTTCTGCTGTGGGTTACCTAAGGAAAAGATACATTGAAAACTAAAAATACATTAAAGCTTTTAGGTTAATAAATAAAATGAGATCCTTTTTTTCAGCTGTGTGTTAATTTGGAACAGCACACCAAGGATTTTCTTTGCTGAACAAGTGCTAAATTTACCCATGAGCCATTTCTGCTTTCCTCAACGGTACATCTCAGCATTTAAAATATACATGCATATATAAGGGACCTACACAAATACGCGTTTTTGGATGTTTGTAATGGACTCCTGAGTTACAGTGCCAATGGCTACTTTTCATGGCCAACTTCCTCCCACAGGGACCTTGCCCTAGGATCCCCGCCCCACTGCAGCCATGTCTAATGCCATGTTGCATACACAGCGAGGATTAACTGACAGGTCTATGATGTTTCTACCAGTAAGGTATCTCCTCCCTTGGGCTCTCAAAAGCCTGGTTTCCATGATGCATCTGAGAGGAGCAGAAACAGTTATGAGGTTCCAATCCCAGATAGCAACCTTCACCTGGCGCCTAGACTCTACATCCCACATACTTTGAGATACCCAATCTCAGCATGGAATTACAGCTGCTGCCTAGTCGGTCATCAGTCACCCAGGGTTTAGACAGAAGCACACAAGACAAACAGCTAGGCCCTCCCGTCCACACCCCTGTAGAGGACAGAGTCCCGGTCCAAGAGGCCTAGCTCCGCCTTTTCCTATGGGATCCAGTCAGCCTTTGTGAGAATCGAAAAGAGGAAATGTCACAGTAACACCTCCTGCAAAAACCTGCATGGGCCACGTGAAGGTACTTTATACCATGCCTGGCACAAAGAAGGTGCTCAATAATGTTTTTTTACAGTCTCATGGCTAACACACCAGAGGTCTCGCCGACTGCCGTACACGCATGCAGTGCGTCTGTCACCCTTCCCTACAAGTATGCTTTCTGTTAAAGTTCTACAGCAAGAGCAGCCCAATTACCTCCAAAAGACCTGAGAATAAATATTTTAGACTTTTTATACACCTTTAAAAAAAAAACTTTAAAATGTAAATCCATTTTTAGCTCATGGGCTTCAGAGAAATAGGGACTTGGCCCCCAGGAGGTGTGTCTGCCAGCTCTCCTGTCGCACCACTCCTGGCCTGTAGTGAGAACGTGCTATCGCAGGGACGGGCAGTTGGGGGGCAGTCCAACCACAGCCCCAACATGGCCACTGTGTCCACAGCCTTTCTGAGCTGCAGTGGTCTGAGGTCTATTACAGTCAAGGAAATCTCTCCTATCTGTGGAGGGGGGAGATCGAAAAGAGGAAACGTCACAATTTCAAATGTAAGAAAAGCTGTCTTGTCAACACTGGATTGAAAAAGAAGTACAGAATGCTACAGACGCTCCGACCTAACGCTGCTACAAAGTGGTCGCCCACCTGAAAGCATCAGGGTGCCACAAAACAGAGCCAGTCCTTGATAAGCGCCACGTGGAAGACACAGATTTCTGGGTTAGACCCCATGTTTTTACTTTCACGATCTCTTCCATAAATGACTGAAAAATCCAGGACTGCAATGAAAGTAACTTTAGAAAAAACTGAACATTTATTTTGCCAATATTTTTCTTAATATTTGTAATTTTCATTGCAGTTAGTTGCCACATTAAGATTAGTATCTGAATTATTGAGATTCTATCCAAAAGTTCTTTATATTAACTTAAAAAAAAAAACCAAGAGTGTTCCTGTCAAGAGAACATAGTCACATCCCAATTTTTAAAGTCAGTTTAAATAGTTTAAGCCACTTATCCCTTAAGTAAGGCTTTCTTTAGAAAGAAACCGCATACTCAAAGACCACTCATTCACCATTTACTATAAGCTACCTGTTATCTTCTGATTTCACTCACTGGCCTTTTTCATTTAGTTTTGGTTGCCAATACACTCAAACAGAAATCTGACTAAGAAAGCCACTGTCAGCGGTTAGCAATAATTCAGGTTTGTTTCTTGTTCTAAAAACAAGTGAACTAAGTCAAATTTTTAAAAACCAAACTCGCTTTATAAAAACAGATCCAAAACAAGCTTCCATTTGACAGTCCATTAATTACGCACTTAGAATGTAATTCGATTTTTAAAAATTCTATCAATATACTTGCAAGCATAGACATAGTGCAATGTAAGATTAAGAGCCATATTTTTAAAAGTATAAAAGTCTTATTTTCCCTCCATTTTACATCAATATTCCCTCAGAGATGATGTCGAATTTAAAAAAAAATCATAAATTAGGAGTACTAAATGAATTAGACTGAATTATCATTTATATGTTCTCTTAAATTACAAAGATTCTTGTACTTACCAATGATGTCTGATCCTCAAAGGGTCTTGTAATATTTTTCCTAAAAATATTTTTAAAAATTGTAAAAGGTGACCCAAATTTAGTAATCTTAACAAGTAATTCACTCTTAACAATCAAGAAATATACTAAGAACATAATTTTATACTCAGATGACCGAAAAAAGGAGCTGGGAGGATATCCACCCATCAGGTGTTTACTCAGTGCCTATGACGTACGGGCCCGTCCAGGACTCAGCGATACCAGAGCCCCACGTCAAGTAAGGCCCTTGCTGCATGGAGCTTACATTCTAGAGGCAAAACAATTTCAAAAAGTAATGACTGATGTGACAAGAATGAAACAGGATACTGCATTAGTATGAAGAGTAGAAAATGAGCTGAGACTTGAAAAGGACCTAATGAGTTATTCATGGAAAAGTTTTAAGCTTAAGAGTATTGTAGGAAGAGGAAACAGAATAGGCAAGGTTTTGGGATGGAAACAAGCTTTGACTAAAGAAACAGAAAGAAGGCAAGTGTCACCAGAGCTTAGTGAGCAAAGGGATAATAGTGGGGCACAAGTCAGAGATGCACGCACAGTGCAGATTATGTGGGGCCTTTTGGTCAAGGTACAGCACGTAGGTATTAAAAGAATTCCAATTAATAAATGTAGAAGGAATGAGGGAAGTAGAAAAGCACCATCAGAACCACCACAGTAATCACTGTTGTAGACAAGATCCACTGATGGATGCTAAAATTAATAAGCAAGTTTGAGGAGAAAGAGGATTATTTGCATGGACTTTGTGTAGTCTCAAAGTATCTCTTCCAAACATTTATTAATTACAAAGGGGAAAATAGTAACTTTACAGTGGAGACCCAGCAGACACCACCTCAACCAAGGTTAATGCCGCCAACAGAAAAGCGTCATGTACCCCCTGGTATAGTTTACTGAGAGCACCTCACTTCGGGGGTATTCTTGCCAAAAAAGGGTAACCTTAATCTAGTCACAAGAAACTGAAGACAAATCCAAACTGAAGGATATTTTACAAAATAACTGACAAGTACTTGTCAAAAGTGCCAAAGTCATCAAAGACAAGGGAAGACCAAGAAACTGTCACAAAGTGGAAGAGCCTACGGACACATGACAAGTAAATGCAGTGCGAGATCCTGGAAGACAGAGAGGTATCAGAGGAGAACCGGTGCGAACCGAACGAAGTCTGTGGTTCAGTTAGCATTACTGTAACAATGCTAATTTCCTCCTTTCGATAATTGTACTACGGTCATGCAAGAGGCAACATTAAGAGAAGCTGGTTCTAGGTGGACAGTAACTGCACTAGTTGGGGTGAGGGTTTCATGTGTGTGACTGCTGAACCGCTGTGTTGTATACTTGAAACCAATATAATACTGTATTTCATATATATCAACTATATTTCAATTAAAAAAAAAAGAGAAGCTGCATGAAGGGTATATGGGAACTCCACTATCTGTGCAACTTGTCTGCAGGTCTATAATTATTTCAAAATGATATATTTATTAATATGCTATGATTACAACTATGTAAGAAATTCAGTACAAATGAAAACACTAGACAGGAAAGATATTTTAAAGTATTAGTAGCTATATTAAAGAACTGTTTTTAAACAAACACTTTTCTACATTTTCCATAAGATGCTTATTACTTTTATATTAGAAGAATATAAAGTAAAAAAAAAACAACTTACTTTTTAAACAGAACCCCATATGGTTTTTTCAGTGCATACTGTAAAACATAATTTATAGTTTTCAGAACAAAACACCGAAAAGCACAGGTAAAAATGAAGCACTGTAACAGACATTCACATAAAATCACCCACAGAGGCCCCTGAATCCCATTCAGGTGTCTTCCGCTTCGCCCCCTTTCAGTCACTCACAACAACGTGCAACATGAGCTTGATGTGACTCACACTGGGCTTTCCTCATCTGAAGTCTCTATGCCCTTCCAAGAGCCTAACAAAGTTAAATGATTTCCTCCATTTCTGTAAATTCTACCATTCCAGTTTCTCCAGGCAAACAATTTGAGAGTAGGAAGAAGAGCAGAAAAAAGAAAGTCCTGTTAGGAAAGGCTGACGGAATCGAACGATGCCGTCCGGACACCCAGGCAGAGACAGGGCCACGGCGGCGGCAGCCAGCGCGCCAGCCAGGGAGCGCGGCCCTGGGACGGCTCTGTGGCCAGCCTTCCTTTCCCCTCCGTCCCGCTCCTTCCCGCCCACCCGGTGCGGCCGGTCCTGCTCCGCCCCAAGGAGGGACGACGGTGCAAGGCACTGGGGGAAGAGGGAACGCGGGGAACAATGAAACCGAGGTGAGAGGACAGCCGGCCAACTGCCAGGGCCCGTGAACGAAGGGAACGGGCCACTGCAGTCTGCCTTTCTGAGTGCGAAGACTTTGGACGATCCTTGACCGAATGGTTCCCTGCCTCGGTGTACGTGATGAACACCACCGCCGTCTCCTGACGGCTCATCAGTGAGCGCTCACGACTGTAACGATCCGACCTCCGTGTGCTCCTGGGCTCACACACACGGAGGGTCGTTCTGCTGACAGGATACTGGGAGGACAGGGGCAGTATCCCCTCGACATGACGACGCTCAGGCAAACAAAAAAGAAGAGCACACATGGGACACACAGGCACCTAAACTATCTTGTTTAACAAGGATAGGGGATTTATTAAGTTTAAAATCACCTTGGCTAATGTCTCTTCAAAGATAAACATTTTGGGAACACTTAGCAGGTGTACGTCCCAGCCCTGTGTCTCTCAACCGCCTATAAAACCCCTAGACAGCGCGCCACCCCCGGCTCTCTTGTCCCCTCCTGGCATGAGCCAGGAGCTGTTCTCTCGCTTTCTCTCTAAATAAAAGCTTCTCACTTGCTCTCCTAAAAAAATAATAATAAATAAATAAATAAATAAATAAAATCTACTCAGTTGTTTAGCCGACTTAACCAAAAGAATCTATCTGCTCAAGGCCTAATGTTTAACCTCCCTCTAGGTATCTCCACAGGCCATGCCTTTCAGTCCCCGAGGAGGCATTTACTGAGCACTTACTACATGCCAGACACTAGACCAGACACCAGGCCACAGAGGTAGAAACACAAGAGCTTTTATCTTTGCAATTACACGTCCTAAACTGAACACATCACTTTTCCCGCCAAAGCGGCTCCACGTGATACGTTCCAGAGAGCACATCACTCAACAGGCACCCAAGCCGGAAACCTGGTGAAGCCACACTTCTCGCTCAGCCCAAACTCTTCTACCCTCGACACCGACTCTCTGCTCATCTCTCACTTTCACTGCTACCATCCGAATGCAGACGCTCTCTACCTGGCAGACAGCAATGGCGGAGCTTCCTATGTCTGCTCTCAGTCCTCTCCAGTCCAACTGATTAAACGGATCCTGTCTCACTTCCAATCTTCCAATCGCTCCTGAGCTTTCAGAATAAAGCTCAACTCCATGCTGCTGGGCAACCCCTGCTCTGCAGCCACCAGGGGCCCACTCTCCCTCAGCCATCCCGGACCCCTTGGGGGTCCCCAAGGGCATCATGCCCCTCCATGCCCCCTTCTGCACCCCCCTTTTCCTCGGCCTGGAGGCCCTTCTCTGCCGCGGCCCCCTTCATGCTCTGGCTCCTCCTTCAAGATGAAGCTTAAGGGTGTGGGATTTTAACTGCCTCCCATCCTACCCTGTGCAAGCACTTGATGGACAGTAATTTTTATGTGTCTGTCTCCCTCACAAAGCTCACTGCAGGGAGGGGCTGCCTTATAAACTGGGAATCCCTACACCACACACAGTACGTGGCAAGGCAAGTAACCCCCAACTTCAGCTTCTCTCCAAGGCCAGCAGTTCTTCAGGCAAGGGAAACTCGCCGATGAATGTCTCCCGCAGCTCAAGCTGAATGCTGGGAATCTCCCACAGTGATTTCAATACCATTTTAAAAATAAGTATATATACGTACCACATCTCTAAGTACTTGCGTCACGGTTGAATTTGCATTTCCCCCTTTAATCAGCATAGCATTTTTAATATTTTCACTGAGTTTTGGTTCTCTCTTCTCAAGAAATCTCTTAGCTCTTTTCGTTTTGGGTTTTCTGTTCAGAAAATCAGTAATCATAACTTAAAATATTTTCCTTATATTACAAAACCATGACAATGATTACACAGTCTTAAATATCAAGAGAGACACTACATAATGTTTATCAGGATTCCACCACCAAACAAAATCTTACATTTTAGGGAGGTATTAGGAAAAGATATTCAGTTATTGTTAAATAAGGGTTCATTATCAGCTTTTGGTTTTTTAAAGAGGCTTTCAATTTTTTATATCCCTAGTACTCATTTTTTACTGCCTTTTCGAAACCTTTTTTTACTTAAAAAAAGAGGGGGCCCTCAAGTGAATACTGTTGTTTTTACCCTATTATTTTTTCTTCAGTTTTCAAGCCATAGAATTGTGCTCTGCCCCCTGACACAAAGAAACACACACCAGCTCCGCTCCACCTGTGGGCAGTTACTAAACATAGGAAAGCTAATTACTGCTGACCTTCCATCCAGGTTTAAGACCACAGCGCCTGCTAGGAAGTAAACAGTATCCCCCTGCCACATTACTGCCACCAAAGAGGAGTAATAACGCAGGACACTTTTTTACAGAGTCACTCCATTCAGCCTTAATAGACCCTATGAGAGGGGCAAAATTATCATCATTTTACAGATGAGGCAACTGAGGCTAGAGAGGTAATTTGCCCAAAGTCACACAGCTTGTAAGTAGGCCAATTCAAATGAGCTAAATTAAAAAACTCACCTAAACCAATCATCCTGCAAAATATGAAGAGAAAAAAATCCATTACTCTGATTTTATGTGACGGGACAATAAAATGTATTTATACATTTCTGTCAGAAAAAGGACTTCGCCTCTGCCTCCACTACAGTGAGCGTGATGCTTTCCCAATAGTTTCCTGCCGTCTCCTCTCTTAAATAACTATGACCCTCCCTCACTCTTCCAGTCCTTTGGACATTTTGGAAAGGAAAAGAGAAGCAGAATATACACACTGTTAATTCACTATGTAGACCGAAAAATTCTCCTCCAAATAAAATGTCAAGCATATATAAGCTTTAATCTTTACTAGTTAATATACACATGATTTACTAAATCAAGAGACATTTACTGTGTCCACATGGCAATAAAAGTGCTATAGGCTCTATGTTCCATGTGGTCTGTGACTTCTCACTAACCAGCAACCAATGCAAATAACACCTTATATGTTTTAGTGGACGTTTGTCTCCCAATCAGACTGTAATCTTAGTCATCTTTGCAGTCCCCATAACTAGAAGAATCTATTGCAGATGCACAAAAATCTCTGAATTAATGATTAAAAGAAAAACCTGTCATTTTGACTATGTTACCCCAGATAAAACACAAGAAAACCAAAGCAAATAACAGCAGGATTATTTAGGGGATCAATTAATATATTCTGGACAATGTAACAGACATCACTTAAGGGTAACTCAGAGAAGGGTCCAAGGCCGAAAGGAAGAGAAAAGGTAATGGGCACTTCCACGCGCTGGAGCGGGGGTTTCACCTACACTGGTGCACAAAGTCCTCACGACCCCCTTTAGTATGTATGACTAACCGGGAACGCTGTGCCACAGGGAACACAGAAGAAGGGGCGCGAACGGCCCAGACCACGAGGCTTCACGCGGACTTGCCCAGATTGCCACCAGACCCATCCGATTCCTTGGCACCCCGCTCCTAGCATCCGGAAACCAGCGCCTCGGACGGGCCAGGGCCGGAACGGCCCACGCCCCGGGCACCCGCAGCCCCCAGGCCACCTCCCCGCGCCCCTGGGCCACCTCCGCCCCGCGCCCCCGCTCTCCGTCGCCCTGCAGGCGGCGAGGACAGAGCGAGACCCGGGCTGCCAGGTGGAGCGGCCCCATCCGGGCCGGGGACAGAGGCTACGAGGAGGAACAGGGCTTTCCCGTCTTCCCGCCACCGGGGCTCCTCCCGGACGGTACCCGGGTGAGAGACCGCGCGCACTCACACGACTCGCTCCAGAGCGTCCATGGCTGCGCGCGCGCCGGCCGGCCGGGCTGCTCCGCGACGCGACGCGTAGGGCCGGCGCTGTGCGCGCGACGTCACTTCCGGGGCCTCAACGACGCGGACGTCGGGGCGCCCATGGCGCGGGTCCCCTGCGCGGGCGCTTGGCAGAGCCCCGCCTGGGGCGCCTCGCGGCCGGCAGCTGATGGTCCGCCGAGTGCGCACCGGTGTAGATACCCCGAGGGCAGGAGTTCTGGGAATTGCAGGATATTTTTCTAGCAAAATACCTTTGAAACAAATCAATGAAAGGGAGAAATAAAGTGGAAGAAACGTGTTTATTGCCCACGGGCAGTCGCCCACCTTCGCCCGCCGGGGTATCTGGCGACCCGGCTGCAGAACCCGGCCCCACCGCGCCTCTCAGGTCCAGACAAGGCCTCGCTCCCCTGTAATCAGCCCCTGACATGGGGAGGCACCAAGGCCGGGAGCTCCTGGAGCCGCGCGCGGGTGTCGCTGCAGCCCCGGCTCCGCGGCCCTGCGGCAGCTGCCGCCGGAAAGGCGTGTATCCGCACTTCACTCATCAGTACGTTCGTTTCTTTGTTCTGGGACTGAACAACATTCCGCTCTATGGATACACCACATTTATCCATTCAAAACTTTTCGGGCATTTGGATCGTTCCGACTTTTTGGCTATTAATGAATTCTGCTTTCTTCACGTTCTCAGTCTGGTAATTCCAACATCCCTGCCATATCTGAACCTGGTTCTGATGGACCTCAAGCCAAGGAATGCCGGCAGTCTCTAAAAGCTGGAAAAGACAAGAAAATGGATTCCCCTCCGGAGCCTCCAGGCTACTCAGCCCCACCAACAGCTTGATTTCATTCCTGCTAAGACCTCATCTCGGGATCTGACCTCCAGGGTTGTTAGATAATCAATTTATGTTGCTTCAGGTCACTAAGTTTGCAGTAATTTGTTACAACAGCAGTAGGGAACATATAATCACCAAATGGGAACAGGGAATGTAAGAAGTACGAGTTTGGTAAGACATGATAGTGAAAGAAATACTGGATCTGAGAAAAAAAAAGTAGGACCTCTGCTACCTTGACATTCTTATTAATGATGTGCAAGTACGGCTACAGTAAATCCAGATACAAGATACCAGCATGCCCGCAAAAAACCCAAAACTTTTTAAAAGAAAAAAAATGCATCAGTACCTAGAAACTACGTATTAACATTTACAAAGGTGTACATACTCTCTGTCTTGAACTAATAATGTAAAGTGTACTTCCAGACAATTTTATAAACAGGATATTCTTACTCCACAAGGAGATTAAGAAAGACAGCAAATCCATTCCAGAATCAATGAAGACGTTTCTGGAAGGCGACTCTATGCAAGCCTGACACATGAGAAACTTGTTCAGCTTCACTTAAGCAGTTGAAATGAGAAATGAAAACAGGAGATTCTGAAATACTATAAGCTGCTGCTATATAAGTAGAGAAGCACATGATCCTGAGTTTCACTAAGCTGGCCGTATCTGTCAATAAATTTATGATCACAGTGAACAAATGGGTAGATATTCCAACATTTCTATGATGAGCTTAAAGAGTAATTCTCCATGATGCATCTCAGCAATAGGACCCTTTTGAGTGGAATATATTTATAAGCAAAAGCCACCCACTGCCTTCAGTGTCAGTTGGTGTGACAGCGACAGACAGTGGCCCCAAGATCAGTATATAAGTGATTCTAGCAAGCTAGTAAGGCAGATCGTGGTAAAGAAATTCCTACGTGAAGTTCTAGTCTTATAAAATATTTTATAGTTGAAAATAAGATTTTACTAAATTCCAAACATGTATTAACAAGGAACTAAATATATGTATTCTCTTCAAAATGTGACTTTATTGTCCTCTACAATTTAAGGCAGAAGTACATCATAGTCCAGATCACTTACTTTTGCAAGATTACAAATCTCAAGAATCTTCTACTCTACTTCTTTATACTTTTCTGCATTTTTATAAATGCATAATGTGTCAATTTTGATTACAGAGTGACTTAAACAAGGGACAAGTTATTTCTCTTTCACATTAAAGATCAGAAGTAGGTAGTTACAATGCCTTCTCTGCCTCAATAGCAGGAGTAGTCACAGGTTTGGAATGACAGCCGCACTCACAGGATCCAACAAGCCTTGCAGGACACAACCCAGGCTCACCTAACTTTACAAGAAACAGCACAGCAGCCTGAGCTTGTTTCCACATACCTCTTTATACCAGCCACCCCAGTGTCAGCTCAGGTGTAAGGGAACAAGTCATTGGGATGAGTGCAGAAGCCACTCCAGCTTAGATGTTCATGCTCCCTAAGAACGAGTATCTCTTGAAACCACCCATGAGTTCATTTTCCAGGGATCCTTGTGACAGGAAACAGTGCTTAGGAAGCCCGAAGCCCATGTTTTCCAATGGGCATTTTCAGTTCTTGTCAGTCTCCCTGGTCCAGATATGGTCCACAGATACAGCTTACCAGTAGGATACAGCATGTGCCCACACAGAAAAGAGGGGAGCTGCCCATTTCCCTTTAGGCCTTAAATTTAAAAAGACTTCCCAGAAGTATGCACCACTCAACATGTCTAACTCCATGCCACTGGCCAGAACGTAGTCATAAAGCCATGTATATACACAAGGAAAGCTGGACACATTGCTACCCTAAATGAAACCCAGAATTCTGTTACAAAGTAAAAAAGGAAGAATAGATACTGGGTCAGACAATTAGCTGTCTCTCCTACAACTACATATGGTGGACAAAATAAACTTTTTGTTAAGCATAAGCTGAGACTCAAGTTATACAAAAACTGGGATAATATATGTGCTTATGACTTGGAAATGCTTTTCGTCAAGCTAAGTTGTATTCAAATAGCAAAAAGGTACAAATTTACTAAAGAAAAAGATTCCTTATGCTAGAACATGACTTCTCTGTCACAACAGTCACATCTCTTAAGAGTTGTGAGATATAATTAACGGGAGGTGTGTTTTAACTTTATTAGCACCAGGTTAAACCATATGAAATTGCTCTTTGTAGTCAGAAACAATCAAATATTGGTAACTTCATACAGGTCAACCTGTATCAAAATTTGTGAAGTTTACTTAAAAACACAAATTAGCACAGATCTAGGTCATCAGTAACCTGGCTGTTACAGCTCAATTCCAATAATCTTTCTTGAGTGGGAAAGGAGTGGAAATAAAGCTAGAATATTAGAAACTGTTCCTTTATCCTTAAGTCCTTCTGAATTTTTTCGGTTCCTAGATATACACTTACTGTGGTAGACTGCAAAAGCCCCTCCAAAGATTTTCACACCAAAACCCTCAGTTTTATGGCTATTTATGTTAGGTTATGTGACATCCAGAACTCTGCAGATAGAACTAAGGCTATAGACCTAAAAATAGGGAGGCTATCCAGGTGGGCCGAATGCAATCAAATGGATCTCTACAAGTAGAAGGCAGAAGGGTCAGTGAGAGGAGGACAGGAGCGGCAGCGGAGATTCAAAGAGGGAGGGACTCGATCATTACCGGCTTCAGGGAGAAAGGACGGGCCCAGGAAAGCAGGCGGCCTCTGAAAGCTGGGAATGCCTGCAGCTGACAGCAAGGAGGGCGCCTTGATCCTTCAACCCCAGGAACTACACTCTGCCAACAGCCTGCGCACGGGAACAGAGTTCCCTCCCTCCGAACTCCGGAGAACGAAGCCCAGCCAACACCTTGACTTGAGCCCTGGCGACACCCATGTTGGAGAGCCGACCTACAAAACTGTAAGACATACACTGTGACCTTTGAAGCCACAAGTCTGTGGTAATTCGTGATGGCTGCAACAGAAAACACATACACTTACCTTAGTAAAACCTCCAATGTAAAGGTCATCACAGAAGGATCCCTATCATCATTCAAACCTCACTGTTAAGAATTCATTTCCTACCTGCTCCTTAATTATTCTGGTATATTAAGCTGTGCTGTAATTGAAAATGTGTGCCAAATATGTGAGCCAACAAAAATAGTAAGATAGTGAACTGAAAGCCACATAGCCAATTATTTTATGTAAAAACTGTAAAAAGTTCACGACTACTTCTCATGGGAAATATTTCATCTAGGAGTGATTTCAAAGGCAGAATCCTGAGATTCCATAAAAACAGAACCTTCTGTCCCAGAAGTGGCATCAGGAGCACCACAGCCCTCTCTGTCCAGGGCTGGAGGTTTCTCCTGTTCGTCACTCAGGTCTGAATTTTCTTTCATTTGGGTCTCCTGCTCTTCCAACTCCAAAGGTTTATCTGGGGCTGAAGCTACAACTTCTTCATCTTCATTTTCATGCAGAAAACTACAGATCATGTTGGGTCTATAGGAGAAATCATTGTCCTTGATTTGCAGCCATTCCACACCACCTAACGGGGGAGGGAGAGGGGTGGTAAGAAAAACCAAGGAAGAAACATGAAAAAAGAACTTCAGTTATTTAAGTATATTTTTCTTCAGTTTCAATCTTCATCCTATGAATACAAGTCAAAATAAAGCCCCAACACGAACCGAGGAACATGGTGCCCGTACTACTGACGGTCACTCCACTTCCATCTCACATGGAGACCCTGGAATGCCTACAGAGGATGCAGCATCAAAATCACTAATAGGCATCAACTCGGTCACTATTCCAGGCCCTTTTCCCAGAGTCCCAGCGTGCACCTCGTTCTGGGGATGACCTGAGCGCCCGCGCCGCCTGGTGCCTGGGGGCAGAGAGCTTTCCCGCTTCCCTACAGGTCTGCCTTTGCACGCTCAGCCCCCCGCAGTCCAGCGGGAGATGGGGCTCTATCGCCTGCCAAGCCGGCGCCTCCACGTCCTGTGCAGTCAGAGCGCCCACCTGTGAGGTAAGACACCTGTCCAAAAAGCACCTGGAAAAAATTTCATTCCTTCCCACATTCATAGTCAGTGAGCCCCAGAATCAAGAATTGCTCCAATGCTAGTCATTTTTCCTTTATCCTCATGACCCGCTCAGCCAAATACTTTCCACGGGTCCTCGTTCATCTCTACAGCAAGCACAGGCTGTCGGTGCGTCTTCCGAAGCCCACCAGCTACCTCTACGGTGCCCGCAGCTGTCTGGCAGCCCCATTCATGCGTCTGCTCCTGCTCCCCGCCATGAACTAATTCTTCTGCAGCTGCCTGGCAACTGCTGACCCCACGTCGTCTCACGTCATGACCACAAAGTCTCCCTCTGCCTAAACTGATTAGTCCTTTTCCCTCCAGCCCAGCTTCAACTACTGACTTTCATATTTTTCCCTACCACAGCATCATTCTCCTAGCCGTCAGGTCCAACCAAACCCTTGAGGCCAGCCTGTAGCCTGCTCTGTTATTTAGCATAATATTTGGCACATAACAGAATGTAAATGAATGAAATGGGTATCAACTCATATTCACCCATGTCTGTTTCAACATAACTGGCTTTAGAGTGCAAGTCCCTAGAAGGTAAGGACCAGATCTCCCGCCTGTTTCCTTCTGCCTTCAGCAGACTGCCGTGCTTGGCACCCAGCCTCCAAGACAGTCCCCAACACACCTCACCTTCCTGGTCCTCATGCCCCTGCGCTGTCCCTTCCTGCACTGAATGGGATCCTGCAGAAGTGACAGACTGTGACGGCTCAGGCCGGTTCACAAGACAGTGTCCTCTACCTCGTTCTCACGGGCCGCCTGACGGGGAGAAGCCAGCAGTCACGTCGGGCGGGCCCTCCGACAGTGCTACAGAAGGCCAGGGACCGAGGCCTCCTGTGAACAGCCAGCACCACGCACGCTCACCGTGTGAGCGAGCCGTCTTACAATCGGATTTTCCAGCCTCCTCGAGCCTGCAGATGACAGGAGCCCAGCCCACATATTGACTGCACCCTGAGACCCTGAGCCAGAAGCACCTTGGTGAAGTGCTCCCAAATTCTTGGTTCACAGGAACTGTGAGAGAGTGGTTTTTTGTTGTTTAAAGCTATTACATTTAGGGGTAATTTTATAGGCAGCAATAGATAACCAGTATAGCCTTGAATACTTGGTTACAACTTTATTTGATTAAACAAAATATCCAAAGACCTTTCAGGTTACTAAAGCCTATAGGAGAGGATATTCTACAACTTCATTTAGAAAGGTTCTAATAAACAGCTAAGCTCTCTGATTTGCATCTGCTTCTCAAGGTCATCCTAGAACTTCAAGTACCTCCTTCTTCCTAGTATTTTCACAGAGGCCCTAAAGGGATATTTTGAGGATATATGTGGCAAGAACAGAACTATTATGTAGTTTTGTGTATTTGGTATAATTGCTATATGATTCATGGACCTTCCAATGTTTATGCCTTAAAATACAATAAACCAAGCCATGACTGTTCCTCAGTAGAGTCATATTTACTAGAGTTTCAAATATGTCTCTGAGTGATGGGCTATTAACCATCACGTGATCACCTTTCACCTCCACGACCACTTGCCCGCCGTGGGTGCAGCAGACAGCAGTCTACAGTCTCTACTGGCAACTGGAGAGGCTAAATGGACGCTAAGTAAGAACTCGACCCTGGACAAACGACTGTGGCCCCCAGTCCCTTCTGGAGCCCAAGCCGGCTTCTTCCAGCAGGGAGGGTCTGGGGTAAGAATGCTGCAGTCGCCACACGCTTCTCAATCTTCTGGGGTTTATCTTGGGGATTCAGAACTGCAATCATCCTACCTTCTCCATTTACAAAGAAGTTTTAATTAAAAAGAGATGGACAGACACTGCTCAATTCCCTAAGGGCTGGAAAGGATACGTCAAGTTTCTTGACAAACTCCTCGCAACTATTCCCACACAGAGGGGACAGAGGTTTCTTTTGTGTCTCTGTGCCCTCTGCTCTCTTGGATCAACTGAATTTTAAGTCTATGGCATTTCATGGCAATTTCAATTGTAACACATTTAGCATATTACACATACTTAGCACTACAAAGTACAAAGAATGTCCTGGCAGCGATGGGTCAGTCAAAGCCAGTATTAAATGACCTGTTTTCAGAGAACCAGGGGAACTAACCTATGTTTTCTTCTCCTTCCTTCTTTTCTGTCAGAAGTGTTCTGGTCATGCTGAGCTTCTTCATTGTGTGGCATCGATACTTCAGCGCTGTCTTATTACTGCCTTCTGTGTCTACTGGAACACGAAATACATTCCGTCACTGACACCGCTTGGTGCAATCAAAACAGTCCTATTCAGCTTCAATAATTCCATTTAGGGACTTCGACTGAACCACTTCTTGTCAAGACAGGGTAGTAAGTTCAAGATTTAACTTACCCCTAACACAGAGGAAATGAAAGATAAAATACAAGATAACTGAAGGCACAACTTGACTCAAAAACTGCATGTCCTGCCCAAAGCAATCTACAGATTCAATGCAACCCCCATCAAAATACCAACAGCGTTCTTCAATGAATTAGAACAAACAGTTCTAATATTCATATGGAACCACAAAAGATCTTGAATAGCCAAAGCAATCCTTGGAAAGAAGAACAAAGCTGGGGGAATTATGCTCCCCAACTTCAAGCTCTACTACAAAGCTACAGTGATCAAAACAATTTGGTACTGGCACGGGAACAGAACCATAGATCAAAGGAAAAGAATAGAGAGCCCATATATATGTGATCCCACACATGTATCCCACACAGATAAACCCACACATACATGATCAATTAATATACAATAAAGGAGCCATGGATATACAAGGGGGAAAAGACAGCCTCTTCAACAACTGGTGTTGGCAAAACTGGACAGCTACAAGTAAGAGGTTGAAACTGGATTACTGTCTAACTATATACACAAAAGTAAACTCAAAATGGACCAAAGACCTGAATTTAAGACATGAAACCATAAAACTCTTGGAAGAAAACAGGCAAAAATCTCTTGAATATAAGCATGAGCAATTTTTCTCTGGACACATCTACCCAGGCAAGGGAAACAAAAGAAAAAATGAGTAAGTGGGACTACATCAAACTAAAAAGCTTCTGTACAGCAAAGGACACCACTAGCAGAACAAAAAGGCATCCTACAGTATGTATGGCAGAATATATTCGTAAACAACTTATCTGATAAGGGGTTAACATCCAAAATACATAAAGAACTCACATGCCTGAATACCCAAAACACAAACCTGAACTAAAAATGGGCAGAGGATCTGAACACACACTTCTTCAAAGAAGAAATTCAGATGGCCAACAGTCACATGAAAAGACGCTCCACATCACTAATTATCAGGAAAATACAAATTAAATCCACAATGAGATATCACCTCACACCAGTTAGGATGGAAAATATCAAAAATACAAGGAATAAATGCTGCTGAGGATGTGGAGAAAGGGAAACCTTCCTCCTAAACTGCTGGTGGGACTGCGAATTAGTGCAACTGCTGTGGAAAGCAGTGTGGAGGTTCCTCAAAAAACTAAAAATAGAAATACCATTTGACCCAGTAACTCCTCTCTTAGGAATTTACCCAAAGGAAACAAAATCCCAGATTCGAAAAGATATACACACCCCTATGTTGAATGCCGCATTATTTACAATAGCCAGGATATGGATGCAACCTAAGTGTCTATCTACTGATAATGGATAAAGAAGAGGTGGTACATATAACACAATGGAATATTACTCAGCCATTAAGAAAGAAATCCTGCCATTTGCAACAACATGGATGGAGCTAGAGGGCATCATGCTCAGTGAAATAAGCCAGGCAGAGAAAGATAAATACTGTATGATTTCACTTATTTTTGGAATATAAATACAAAGCAAAACAAGAGGAAGAAAACAGCAGTAGACTCAAAGACACTGAGAAGTGACTGGTGGTTACCACAGGAAGGTGTTGGGGTGGGAGTCTGGGGAGGGTGAGGGGGATAAAGGGGCACAAAATTTCCCCATCATAATGTAGGTTGGTCACAGGGATGGTGGTACAGCACGAAGAATATAGACAGTGATTCTGTAACATCCTCCTATGTTGGCAAATAGTAGCTGTACTAGAGGGGGTGAGGATTTAATATGTGGAACTGGTGAACCACTGTGTGGTATACTTAAACCAATGTAAGATTATGTATCAATGATACTTAAAAAAAAAACACTTAAATAAATTTTGATATAAGGCTTTAATTTAAAAAAAAAGAGAGAGAGGAAGAAAAATCTCAAGGGACAGAAACACAAAGCTTTGAGTGAGAAAACAAGCTATGGGCCTGTTAGGGTACAGGCCTGAAGCAGCGAAGTGGGGCCAGGAATTTGGCCTTACACTGCAATGAGGTCTCGGATTCTACCACTCGAATGAAGGACCAAAGTCAGACTTACTACTCGAAGCCAGAGACTAGAGTTGGGACATTCCCAGTCAGCCCAAAGAAAGCGGAGAATGAAAACTGCTGCCAACCTACTGCCTGGGGTTGCGGCTTTATAGAAAAGTATGGGCAAAGGCAGGAGGGAGGGAGCCCTGAGCCACGGATGTGAAGCCCACTGAAACCTTCCATACAACCGCTGCTGTGCGTGGAACTATACTATCCTTTAGAAAGCAACACAATGATCTCTGTTAAGTTGAACCACATGAGACTGTCCATATTCGGTCCAAACCGGTAATTTCATTTGGCTGAACCTAACTAACATACACACTCATCAATCTGGCAATTCCATTTCTGTTTCCCTCAGAGACATTTTTATGTACATGCACAAAGAGACATGAAAGCATTCATGGCTGCTTTTGTTGATCAATAAGCATAAATAAAAATGTGGGCTCTGGAGCAGACGCTGGGGTCACGCTACGCTGCCTCCGCCTCTCACTGCATGTACGGCACTGGGAACGCTACTTACCTCTGTGCTTTAGTTTCTGCAAACACACAATGAAAATAACAATGGTATCTGCCTCACAGACTTGTGGTGAGGATTAAATGAGTCAACACAAGTAGCATTTACAACAGTGCATGATGTACAGAAGGCACTCAATATTAATTTTCATATTTACTATTAATTACTGGTAAAAATGGAAGCAACCAACATGTCCATTCACTGGAGAATCAGTTGCGGTACAGTCACAAATGGAATAGTAAGAACAGGAGAAAACAGACATTGACCAATAGGTATTTCTCAAAAACTTCTCTTAATTGAAAAAAGACTTCCATCATTTGAAAATAAACAACTCTATTTCTTGTTTGTGGATACATACATATGTAATAGGAAATGTGTGTTAAGAAAAGAAAAACACCAAATTCAAGTGCATGATTACCTCTGACGGAAGGCAATAGGTTAAACATACACATTAGCTTCAAAGGTACCTGGAATTTTTTTTGACTATCTGGCAGAGTGGTAGGATTTGCTACACCTAGAGAATGGGTCCACAAGGTGTTTGATTTTTAATATTCACTGTACACAGGCATGTTTGAACTGTTTCATAGCAATCACTTACCATGTTCAACATTTTCTTCAAATATAACACAGGTCCCAAGAGTGTCTGCAGAAAATTTTGAAGGCAATTTGAGAAATGACAGAGCTACTTTCCCTGCCAGTCACGTAAAGGGAGTCTCATCCGCCCGACATCCTACCTTCATACTCCCCAGCAAAGACATAGCTGTCCACCTGCAGGATGGGCCTCGCGGTGTCGATTCCCTACAACAGAACAGCGGGTCGTAAAACACCAGCACTGGGAACGCCGCGGGGGTGGCGGGAAGGGGTGACGACGACCCAAAGACAGGAACTTCCAGTTGTAAGCCCCGGGGGCCTGGTGCGGCCCGGTGGCACCCGGTGGCAATGCTGCTCTGCGCACCGGGAAGGCGCTCAGGGAGCGAATCCGGAGAGCGGTCCGCACACACGCGGCACTGCAGCCGCGCGGGGACGGACGCCCACGGGGCTGCGGCGGCCACTCGGCAATCCGCGCAAACACCGCGCCGGCCACCGGGGGCCTGACTTCCGAGCCAGGCGCCCGGAGCGAGGGCAGGATCGGTGGACGGGCCCCGGGCGCCGTGCACGAGCTCGGGCGGCCCCCGCGGGCCCTGCCGGCGACAGGGAGCCGCGGGCCTCGTCCGCAGCAGCCCGGGCCTCCCCGCCCGGAGCCGCCCCTCCCGGGACCCACCAGGATCTTGCATCTGCCGTCGCACTTGGAGAGGAAGTCGGAGTCGATGATGCCCGACAGCTCCACGACCACCAGCTGCTCCTGCGGAGGACGGGCGGTTAGCGCGCCCGCCGCCCCTCCTCACCCCGCCCCGCCCCGCCGGCCCGCGCCTCCTGCCTCCTCGGCCTCGCCCGCCTCGCCCTCGCCCGCGCCCGTGCCCCGCTCCGCTGCCGCCGCGCTCCCGCCCCGCGCCGGGCTCCCCAGACCGCCAGCCTCGCCCGCCGGCGCCGCCATCTTGAGTGCGGGCAGCCGTCCGCCGGCGCTCTCCTGCCAGGACGCGAGATGGCGGCTGCCGCGCTCGGGCCCGTCCGAGGGCGGAAGGCGGAGAGGCTGGCGGCGGGAAGCGGACGGGGAAGGTGCGAGGCGGGCGGGCGGCGGGGCCGGGGCCCTGGCGGGATCCCCCCGCGCAGCCACCACCCCGGCGGCGGGCGGCTCACCAGCAGCAGCAGCCGCCGAGGGCGCCCACGCCGGGGCCGGAAGCGGGCCGTCCTGGCCTTTGAACCCGTGACGCCTGTATTGGGCGCCTCGCGGACCCGGCGGCGTTTCCAGGGGGTTGAGGTGCCGGCAGCGGCGGGGCGGGCGCGGTGCGCTGAGGGGCGCGGCCCGCGGGCTCGGTCGGTGGCCGCCCGGCGGACGGACCCTGTGCCGCCCTTGAGCCCCTTCCCCCGGAAACGCCCGCGTTCGGCGCCTGCGGACATGACCCAGAGGCGGGCAAAGGGCCCCAGCCGGCTGGCCGGGCGGCCGGGGGTGGGCCTGCGGGAGCGCGCGGGCTCGCGGCGAGGCCTCGGGCACGGAGGCTGTTGTGAGCGTCAGGAGATAATGCACCCAAAACACACACAGCCCAGTTTTCAGCGCATGTTAAGCATTTAATGTGAATTTAATCTGTTGGTAACAATATAAAATATTTTAGAATACGACTTCCTATAAACATTTTCATATATACCCAACTTCTTCCCACATGCACACTTTTACAAAAATGTTTTCAAGTTGTATGTTTTTAATTTGCTTTTTTGACTATACACAGTATCACGGATGGTTTTTCCATGTTTTCCATGGTGAATATAGATCAAATTCATAATTCTTAGTAACTACATAGTATTTATTATGTAATAATAATGATATTGTGTAACATTGATAAACACTTCAATAAACTTCTTTCTTACCCAGTTGCCCCATTAAATGAATAGGATTTCATAGCTTAAAAAAAGTGGAGCGCTCAACCTGTTAGAAGTTGAAAATTTGAATTCTAGCTTTGAAACACACTTTCTCGGCCTCAACGTTCTTATTTATTAAATGAGGATAAAAACATTTATACTTATTGTATATTTTTTTGTTTGAAAATTAGATCAGGCATCTGAAAGTAATTCTAAATTGAAAGATTATATAAATTGTCAGATTTTCCTGGGGGTAAAGGGGCAAAGGGCGATCCAAGCTGAGGGAGCCACAGGGCAAAGGCTGCAGAATGAAGTGTGTGTGTGTTGGGCAAGGTCAGTGTGGGAACTCAAGATTTAAATTAACAAGGCTCATACTTCTAGCCAAGTTGTTTACTGTCATTATTGTTTACTGTTTTAAAGTAATTATTTTTATTTATTTTGAATGATCTGCAAAAGGGTGTAGAGTGAAAAGCCTTTCATACCTGTCCCCAAGCCCCCCTTCCTCTGGTAGCCATTTCCCCAATTTCTTATATACCCTTCCAGAGGTTTCTATGTATTTACAAAACTGTATGCATACACAAAAATATGTAATTTTAATATTATAGCATATAGACTAGAAAAACATTTCCTTGGGAGAAAAGAAGACATTATAGTATTGGCTTCATGACCTAATGCTCTTGCCCTCCAAAAATTAGCTTAAAGGTTAAAACATCTCTCAGACAGAAAACAGTAATTTATTGGGCATAGTATCCAATCAGCATCAGCTTTGAAAAAGGGGGGAAAAAAGAAGACTTTTTAGGAGGAATTTCCATGGTCTGGCTTGGTGTCCATTCTTAATACTTTCTACTCTCAATCCTAAAAGAGAATAAGGCCAAGATACCAGCTTTAAAGACAATCTCTGCTTAACAATAGAAGCCAAATGTGGTATAGGTATATAATGGAATCTTATTTGGCAAGGAAAATAAATGAAGTAAGATACATACTACGACATGGATGAACTTGAAAATACTATGCTAAGATGCCAGGTGCAAAAGACCATATACTGAATGATTCCATTTATATGAAATGTCCATAATTGGCAAACCTATAAAGACAGAAAGTAGATTAGTGGTTGCCAGGGCCTGGGGCCAAGATGAGGAATGACCACTACTGTTTGTGGGTTTCTTTTCGGGGCGATGAAAATGTATCAAAACCACTGAATTGTATACTTTAAAATAGCAAATTGATGGTATGTGAGTTATTAAGCTGTAATTAAACAACAACAATAGACATAGCTATAGTTTTAAACTGAACAGGGAAGAGGAATTGCTTGGGTGATAAAGGAAACATCTTCGAAGGTCGCCTCAGGACCAGATACCATGGCAACTGCATAGCAGAAGTATAATTGGGTCCTGGACTCAAAAAGATGGTTTAAGGACCCATGTCTGAGAGGGGAAGTTGGGAATGGTCACGTGTCATTAGCCTGTTTTAACGGAACCCACGTTAGGCCACTCCAGACGGTCTCAGGAGGTAATTATCATTATGGGTGATGTTCGAAATATTTAACAACGGGTAGGGCACAGCGCTCAGCCATCCCTTAGGAGGGTAATGGGCCAGGTGGGTGATAGGGAGGCCGAACCTCCATTTTGCACCTTAGGAAAGTGACTTAGAAGATTAGGAGACTTAATAGGTGAAGGAGGGAAACAGAATGTTCTGCCCCTTGGTCTGGGCCCTGGCCACGTGAGTGTCCACAAGGTGAAGTCCATCGGGCTGTGCTCCAACGTTTGTGCACTTTATTGGATATGCCTCAGTTAAAAAAAGAAAAGAAAATTAGGCAACTTGCTCATCTGACATATTCTTCTAGTCTTTTCTGGTAGCAGGAGAATCTGAACAGAGACCATAGAATTACCAACACCTGCGTCAGGCTAGCGAGGCTCCGAGGGATGAGATGGAGCACCCAGACCTAACAGCTGAAAGGGAGACAAGGACCTGGGGGCCCACACGTGATAAAACTGGCCAGGCACCCCGACCGTACAGCAGGACGGGAGGGCTCGGGTCCGGCGCCTTGTCCTGGGCGCGTGTCCGTGCTGTGCTTCCGTCCTTTTGCTTTGTCCTTTGTTGTATTTCCTGATATGTGAATTACAGCCACAGACATGGATATGTAAGAAAAATCATGCTTCTTTATTTTCTTTAAGTCAAATTAAACTTGCTTGACTGAGCCCCTGGTCACATCAGGATGGCAGGAAAATGTAATGTCTGTCTGTTCCTCCCCTTTGCATTCCCAGGTCACACACAGTGTTGGGAGAGACCTCTCCGGCCCTCAGCCCACATTGGTAACGGCTGAAGCCACACCGATCCTTGAGGTGCAGGGTGTCTGTCCGGCAGAGCATGGGAATCCCTGGTATGTTTAGGAATCTCAGTGTTGAGAGGCCCCTTCCTCTGCAAACCCTCGGTCTTGGCACCTGCTGGGGCAATGAGGATGCACCCATTTACTTTCCCTCCTGGCGTTAAGGAACTCTCCATTTTTCCCTCCGGTTTTAAGTAAGCCCCTCCCCCTTTTCCCTCTCGGACATCCAGCATAATGTCTTCAATGACCTCCAAAAAGCCAGGAAGAAGCGCCCTCTTTCAAGTAGCTTCAGGTTTCCATTCTTTAGACATCCCGGGCGAAGTAATAATACAAATGGCCTGGCTACCTGCTTGGAAGGGATAAAGCGGGAAATGTAGGGTGTTAGTGTTTCCATATATTATCCTGCCATGTCAATAAAATCTTGTAGAAAAAAAATCGAACCTGGTCTTGAGGGTTTTAAGAGTTAGGGAATCTGTTTACACCCTAGGTCAGTGTAACCTGGGAGCTTGAAGGTCAAAATGCTCATCAAAAAGAGACTTGATGGCAGTGGCGATCCCAGCGCCCTGGAGATCTTGAGTGGTTCCTGGGGCCCCGCAGGAAGGGGGCGGTGCTGAGAGGAGAGGATGGGCCTGGGGGCTGCCGCAGTCCTGCGAAGGAGATGACTTCAGAGCATCCAAAGGATGGCATTCCGCTAAGGAGCCATGGGCGATCAAATGAGGGGAGGTTTGTAAGTCAGATCAAAAAGAGCCCTGAAAGAGGCGAGGATGTGGTTATCTTGGGCCACAGCTGTAGTTAACAGGGTAAAGTCTCTGTAATTTGGTGAGTAGGGCCAACTGTAGTTAATAGGAGGACTCTTACGAAAAAATTTCAGAAATATTTCTGAGAAACAAATGGGGTGTCGTGCTCAATATTTAAAAGCCGGCCACTAGGAGGAGACAAATGGATTAAAATCATTTAGACTGCTCTTCTTCCTTTAAAACACATTTTCTAAATTACGAAGAGCCTGTATGAAAAATACATTTAGTGGCAGAATTCTAGTAAAAGCCCTTCGTGTGTATTAGCACGTTGTCTTAAAAATGAACATTCTACATTTAACAGTTTGTATTCCATTAAGGTCTTTTTAAAAGAGACCTTTTACTCTGTTTTAGATTCGGAAGCTAAGCGTGACAGCAGTGGCCCTGCATGAGGATCACCTTGGAGGGCTGTAAACACAGGTGCGCAGCCCGCCACCCGCAGCTCCTGACCCCGGAGGCCTGGTTGGGCAGAAGACAAAACCGGCATTTCTGACACGTTCCCTGGTGATGCCCGTGCTTCTGGTCTGGGCACACACGTTGAGAACAACCACTATGCTGGATGGCTAAGGTAAGCCATTTGCCAACAGCCAGATTCAATTACATGTTGAGAACATACGAGGGTATTTCAGTTTGTGAAAAGTAGCTTAGTACCAGAACTAAGATTGGAATGATGATTTTTGGAGGGCTTTGCATTCAAAAGGAAGCACTTTACTTAAGTGGGCAGCAGCGTGGCGGTCCCAGAAGGAAGCTCGGGGAGTGTCTCAGGCAGTGACGGGGGGACAGGGCAGAGAGCCTCACAGGGAAGGAATCTTCCTTTCATGGTAAAACGAACATGCATGGACGAGGATCAAGGTCTGCGAAACCTTCTAAAGATAACGGGAGTCGGCCGAGAACTCTCTCCGGAGGGACTAAAGACAGATTTAAAAGCTGCTGAGGGTGACATTCCCTGAGGGCTCCCCACCCTTTATATGTTCTCCGCTGATAGAGACACTGTTGTGGGGGGCAGAGAGAGCCCCCTTCCAGCAGCGGCGGCGCCGTGGGAGAACCTAGGACGTGGCGGCCCACTGGGTGGCGCGGGTGGGGGGCCGAGGGCGAAGCCCAACGGTGCACTTTAGGGCCTGGGTGACTGGCTAAGCGCGAAGTTTTTGTTTGTTTGTTTTTTAGAGGAATAAGCAAAACACAAGGAGGGGCCTGAGCCCCGGGGGTCCGGTCAGGCGGAGCTCAAAGCTGGTGTCGCGATGTCGCCCTGGAACTCAGGAGGGTTTGGAGAGTGAATTCTACCGGCATTTTTTTTTTTTTTAGTTGTAACTTTTTCCTAAAATCTGGTCTTAAGAGGTTTCAGGTAAGTGGATTCTTCAAGGGGAGGGGTAAGAGGTCAGGAGAGAAAGGAAATTTCAGTGTGAAAAGCAAGCATTTGAGTCTTACTGACCTAAAAGGGCAGCAGAGGTGTTAAAGGGTCCAGCGCGGCGGGTCGGGCCCAGGGACCGGGGACAAAGCCCGCAGGGCGCCCGGCGGGGGAGGCGGCGCGGGGCGCGGGCGGGGGGACCCGGGGGGAGCCGCAAGGGGACGCCCCAGGTGGAAAGGCGGCGGGCCTGGGCGGCCGTCCCGAAGGGATGGCCCGCGAGGAGGGGCTCTGGGAGGGCAGAGGGGGGCCCGGCCGCCCTGCACAGACGGACGGAAGTGGGGACAGGCCCGTCCCCAGGCTCCCGGGTCCGAGGCGCTGGGGGCGCGGCGCCCCTGGGTGGTTCCGACGCGCACTTCAGCTCGACACTGAGCTGGGCCGGCGGGGCTTTCTTTTTACCCATTCGAGAATTTGCAGCGGGACCCACGGAGAGGCCCAGCCTGCTGGTGGTTCCCGGGACGAGGGAGCTGCAAGCCGGGGCCGGCGGCGGGCAGTCCCGGAGGCAGGGGGTGCGTGCGGGTGGCCTGGGCCCCGTCACTCTGCTATTCTTAGTTCCTATGATATTCTTATCTCTGTTGTCACACGTGTCCTTAAAATAGACTTCCCACTACTTGAGTGACCGAGTGCATCTGTGCTCCAAAAACCTAAAAAGCTGATAGAGCTCCAAAGTACATGGAGCAAAAGTTTAATAGAAAGAATTCATTTTTTAAAAACCAAAACCTGGGCACTTATTTTTTTATTCTTTCAAAAAAACAATCGCTACCATCTGAGCCATGTTTAAGTGCACAGTTCAGTAGTTACATAATTCACATTGCTGTGCAATCACTCCGTCATTTTCCTCTTACAAGGCTCACTTTTTAAATAACTGCTTTTTGATGAAATGTTTTCCTGCCATCACCTTCCGCCCGAACAACCACCTCCCTCCTCCTCGCCATCGGTTCCGACCCACACCCTCGGCGCCTCGTCCTGTCCTGCCCTGTCCCGTCCTGTCCTATTTAGTGGCCTCTTTATCCAGCTCACTCCGGAGAACTCCTGTTTTCAACCCGTGTCCCTTGACCTCTCCTCTCCTTTCCCTGAGCTACTGCTCAATCAGGTAACCTTCCCACCCTTCAATCTTAACATCTTATGTGTGTGGTGTCTTTATCTCTTATTTTTCTAATTTTTTATGTGGCTCTCATTTTTCATACTGACCTTCAGACACCGATCATACAGCCCAGGGAGCGTTGTCCCCGTCCGCGGCCGTGAGGTGGGAGGCTGGAGGGCCCTGGGAGCGGGCCGCGGGGCCCCAGCCCACCTGGCTCCCCGACCTCTTGCGTCTGCCGAAAGGGGCTGGACTGGGGGAGCTGATCTCTAACTTCTCACCCACGACATCCCCCACACTAGTGTATCTCACTTTGCCATCTTGATGGCAAATCCCCTTTAGTCTATATACAAAACATTAAACAGCTTGGGCCTGCAGAGTAAACATTTTATGATCGATGCATTTCAAAAAGGAAGTCAAGGTTCTCAGAACAGAACTGTCAGTGTCCCAACAGTTTAATTTGCAGGCACGGTTTGGTTTGCATGAGAACCATACCTTATCCAACCGCACATTCTTCCTTCTCACTCACCAACTCCCCCTTTTGTCCCAGCTGCGCCCCGTCTGTGGAAACTCGACACCCTGCCTCTTTTTTTCTTTTTTTGCCACTGGTCCTTTGCTAACGTCGTTTGCCCCACCGGTCCGACCTCTGCCTCTTGCCAGTCCATGCCCACTGCTTCTTTCACTCCGAGAAACCTGCCCTGGCTGGCCCACTCTGATCGTTCATTCATTCATCACACCTACGTTAACTGAGCATTTAATACTTGCCCGGCCTCCCTACGCTTTTCCTACCACTTTATACAACTGCTGAATTAAATAAACAAGGAGGCCATTAGACTGACGTGGCCCCTCTGCCGAGGCAGCCTACAGTAGGAGAACCAAAACGAAGCCTGTAAGTGCCTCAAGGCTATAAACTCGAAACCGAAGAACAGCCAGTCACCGACAGCCACCTACACTGGGAGCCACAGCGGGTCCGGAATCGCCTCTGCCCAACTTCTCTCCGGAAGCGTCTCCCGGGTGCCTGTCTGTGGCGCCCTCCCACGCTGCCCCATGACAATCCATGTTTGCTCAAAGAAGTGCAAGATCTTTAAGATGCCTCAGTTTATCTTTTAACACAGCTTTAAATCATTTTTCACATTCTGCTTTCCATTTGTCAGTTTGTGTATGTGGGTTTTTTTTCTCAACTTGATTTTAAGTGCCTGGATTTAATTTTTTTTGGCTTCTGTGTACAATATTGAGGGTTCATTGTGGTTAATGAATGAATGGATGACGGATGAAATAAATATGTGAAACTCAGAGGAATTTAAGGGAAATACTTAACTAGAATGTAAAAGTCATTCTCATTTAAATCCAGCAGCTTTGAGGGTCACATTGTAGATGCCTCAGCTGAGTGGCCCATCTCTGGACTGTGTACTCTGCCCTAAGCTTTTTTGACCCTTACTCATTCACTAACTTACAGTATTTCTTCTCTATAGACGAGAGTTAATCGACCCAGTGACTGACACTGTTCAAGTGTTCAGGAGGTGCTTGTAATTACTGAAAGGGATTGATGTGTGCTGCATTCAGCCTTCACAATAACAGAACAAGTCCTTCGTGGCAGGGACTCACACACACAGATACCATGAACACAATTCTGAGTGCAGAGTGGGCACTTAATAAAATCTTTTTGAGTGGATGAACGAATGGCAGAAACATATTTTTCCCTTAGTAGAAAGAATCTTTCCCTAAGTCAGTATCTTTCAGAGTGGTACTGGGCTCTGTGCATTAGAACTGCTTGCGAAGCTTGTTAAAAATACAGATTCTCTAGCCACACCGCAGACCTGCTTGGAATCAGAATCGTCAGGGTGAGGTTGGGTGGGTGTGAGGCTCAGAAATATGCTCTTTTAACACATGCCTCAGATGACGGGATGCCCTGGGGCGTTTGAGCACCTGGCCCTCAGCACAGGGCAGGGCTGACAGGCCCAGGGGAGGCTGCTTGGCACTTAGGAGCATACAACTGGGAGCTGTGGCTGGGGTTCATCAGACTCTACCACTCAGGACATGCATGTCCTGGACGTGCTGTGTACCCATCCCGTGCCTCAGTTTCCTCATCTACTGGGAAGAACACTATAATTGTGTAATAAAGTTGTGAGCATTAATGAGTCAACAAATGTGCTTGGGGAGTAAACACTAAGTGTATGTCAGCCATGATCCGAATTGTCACTACCCTCTTTCCACCGAAAGAGTACGTTTCTGTGTAATTGTCATATTGTAGAAACCCCCCCCACCAGAGCCTGTCCTTTCTTCATCTCTCCTTTTGTGTTTCCAGCAAGCAGACCCTTCAAACAGTGCGCTGCCCATCACAGGGTCAGTCCCCATGTGCTGGGGAGCCAGGGGTCTGCGCTCAGTCCGGTAGGCCTCCCCATAATTAAAACCACATAAGAAGGGCAGGCGTTCTTTCAAATGAGTCTGACGTGTGTTCTCACCTACCAGAAAGCGCCAGGGCAGCCGCAGAGCCTAAGGAGCAGAAACAGTCCTGAGCCAAGTGTCCGTGTGGCTCGTGCTGACTGGGGCTGCGCCTCGCTTGTCCCCAGGAGGTGTGCTAGCCTCTCGCGGATTCCCGAGACCACACCAGGGGCTTAGGGCCCCCCGCGCCCCCTCCCCTTGTACAGAGAGATGAGCGTTGGTGGTTTCGGTCCCTGACAGCAGGTGCACCTGGGAAGCTGAGGACAATTGTTTCTACAATGGGCTTCCTGTGGGTCATGTACCCAGACTGGACATGACTGATTGGCTCTTAAAATGAAGCTTTCTCCTTATCATGTGACTTCTGCAAAGTTACTTAAGATTAGAATTTCAATTTCCCTATTTGTAAAAGGGGACTTGCAATAGAATATGGGTGCTAGAAGGAACTTCTAAGGCGGTTTAATATAACTTTAAATTTTTATAAAGAAGCTAGAACAGAGGTTGAGGGACTGAAGTTGAAAGAGATTGTAGGTGGTTGCATCAGAAATAAAACTTGTAGAATTCAGTTATTTTTGCTGCTGACAAAGGGCTAAAATGGGGATTTATTGAAATTTTTGCTTGAAGGCCAAAAATGTAAATGTCACTGGTGTTTTACTTTTTCAGCATGAATTATTTCTGACAAGCATGATAATGAATAAAAACATAAAGAATTATTTTCTAGTATTATCTAATGAGAATATAATAGAAGTTTTGTGTTAAACATAAGATAAAGATAGAGAATATATTTTTATAATATATATTTTTATAATAATTTGATATCATAATTGATATTTTCATGAGTCAATTTTTAAAAAGTTATTTCATTATGGTATATGAACTATCTCTCAATTAAAAAGAATTCTAACATTCCATCACTTATCAAAGTATACTTCACTTCCAGGAATCTTAACTCCACTTAAGTACTTTTTAATATAATTTCAGATGTACAGAAAAGTTGCAAGAATGGTACACGGAATCCCAGATGGTCTTCACATTATAACATTGTATATGTCTATGTTTCTATTTATATACACACTCAATTTTTTCGGAGCCATTTAAGAGTAAGTTACAGGCATGAAGCCCTTTTAACCTTAATTCTTAGGTGGAAAAAAACGTACTGCACCCAAGAGCACCAGAGTGACCCAGTATCGGTCTTTTCAGCAACACCCACTCAGGCAGATAATGATCGTGGCTGATAGCATCATTTTGGAATTATAGCATCTTCTCAGTTGAACAACGGAAGATAAAAATCTAGCTGTAAGAACAATTAATATAGTCTTTTCACTCAATAGATATTTACTGAAGAGTACATTGCTGCCCTTGTGGATGGAAGAATATAACTTATAAAACTTGTCCATATTTTGCTCATTGGAGAGTTGCCAGTCTCAACAAAGATTTCTCTTTCTCCCATTGGCCCTATTTCCCCCTTACACACCGAAAATTTCCTTTCAGAGTGAAAAGAGGATTTAAAGCAAAATTGCATTTGCTTATAGGTATAGTGCTCCCCGAAGTGACACTGGCCTCTCGCCAAATGAACAGAACATGACTTCCTATTCCAGTCTGATACTGTGAGGTATGCCAGCCTTCTGATGCCAATGTGCCTTTGGTTAATTGAAGTCTGAAGAAAAGTACTTTATGAAACACGAGTAAAAGGCACTGAAATTTTTGTTGTGCTGAATAGTTAAGAGTATACCAGTAAAAAAACCCAACTTTTACCAAGTGTCCCTGGTACATGAAACTCTTACATATTCGTGAATGTGGAAATAAAGACTTGATGATGCAATTTGATTAAACTGCACTGTGATTTATGAAGCTGTGATTTTCCCGCAAACATGTTATTTTCATGCTTTGAGTGATGCACGGCAAGAGAATCCAACATAAGGCAAAAAATTTCCAGAATTTTTTGAAAAGCATGTGACTAAGTAGTTTTTTTGTATATTTTGTGTCACTTCATTCTTTGTTTAAAATGGCATCTTCACTATGAGCAGTGAACATCACGAAGTATTTTAACTGGGTCTTCTCATGCTCTGCCTTTAGTTGTGTTTATTTTCTCAGGTGTTAACTGACACACCTGGGTTGTTTTTATTTACTTATTTTTAGGGGGAGCTTGCTTCAGTGACACAGAACCCCAATATGATTTGTCACATGATTTTCTCTGTGGAAGGACTGGTAGGTTGGGGTTCACAAGTGGGCATTACCAGGGGCTTCTCTAAGCCCCTGATAACTTCAGGTGCACGTTAGGAAGAAGAGAAGAACTTCACTTGCTTTATGCCAAATTAACAGCATCTATTTATCTTTCATGAACTGTCTGTTCCATGAAACGCTGCACAGAGCCTGAGAAGCAGTCTGAGTGCAGGACCACGTGCTTCTCACCGTCATGTCTCTCTACCAGCAGGGGTGCAGGGATGCAGGGACGGGCATCAGGAGTTTCTGGGGCACTTAACTCCACTCATCAGCTAACACCCGGGCACAGACGCTTTCTGCTGGGTTGGTCATGAGATAGAGGCTTAATAAATGTCCAAAACTGACAGTTATAATACACCTGAGTGTAAGTACCTTTGTCATTAAGGAAATGGATGAAGGAAATGCTTAATGGCCTCTAAGCAAGCAAGTTCTTCTATCAGAGCTGGGCTGCCTCATTTACAGCATGAGGAGGCTGGCCTGGGTGACCCTAAGGTCCCTTCTGCACAGCAGGCTTCATGCTCTTTGGGAACAAAACCGGCTCGTGGCTGAAGCAGGGAACCAGCAAACACCAGGTACTCTGAGTATGAGGACAAGGATGGCGTAGGAATGACGGGCGGTCACCGTCCAGTAATGCGACCAGCGGGCTGTGGCACCGCACCGGACATGCCTGTTCACCCGATGTCACCCACGGTTCTAGCATTTTGCCAGGATCTGCCATCAGGAAGGTCCGCTGTGTCCTAGAGACGGACCCCAGCAGTGCTGGCAAAGTTTGCTCCCGTCTCAGGGTCCAGCTCTGACCCGCCTCCATCCTGCAAGTCGTGCGGGGGGTACTTACACGTGCGGCCTCTCCGCACAACCTGAGCCCTGGCCGGGCAGCGGTCACACCCTGACGCCCTGACGTGTCTGTGTCCCATTCATCCTACTCGGCATGCACTCTGCCGACAGCAGGCGGGACTGTCATCTGAATGTCTGTCTAAAAAGTAAGAATGAAACTGAGTTTTTAAGTACACTGCATATTAAAGAATCCACTGTTCATACAGTATCTACCATCTGAAGTGCTTGCCTCTCCTTACGCTCATTAAGCACAGATTCCTTCTCGGGGGCCATGCTTCTCCCTGAAGCACTTGGTTGTTACAGGCCTTGATGGGGGCTGCTTATTTTTTCTATCACTCAGGTGACTTAGCATATCGGGTCTATATCCCATTAGATTTTTATTCTATCCCAGAGAAGGTATTCAGTGTCGCCTTGTGTCCGGTAAGCGTGGGGCCTTCACAAGATGTGCTAAATAAATATTGATGATCATCATGAACAATCATAAGCGATTTGCTGTTAGGGGTCCAGATAATTGCTTGTAGCAAACCCCAAAATGCTTCAACTACATGTTTTCCAGGAGGAAAGTCCTCTGGGAGTGGCTCTTGGCTCCTGCCCCTTGGCACAGGCCTCCCGCCCAGACCCTTGCAACCCGTCTCAGCTCCTGCCCAGGCAGACCCTTCCTGAAGACAAGTTACTAGTCTTAATTTTTTTGGAAGCTGGGGGATTTGGAGGAGGGTCAAATGTTAAAAGAGAGGAAAAAAAAAGTTTTTCAAGAGTTAATTTTGAACATATTGTACAAAGGGTAGCAAAAGAATAGACACATTTAGGACATTAAAATCTAATGGGATAACCTGGATGCCCACAATGCATATATGTAAGGATGTGCAACAGAAACACAAGTGCCAAACATCACACATAAACAATCGTATGTCTATGCTTAGAGCCAGAACTAGTCAAAGGAGCCCTGTGGAAGGAGGCAGGCCTGGGTACGAGGACTGCGGGTGGTGCCAAGTGAAGCTTTGGGACTAGTGCAGACGGCCTCTGTGTGGCACACTGGGCCGCCTGGGCTACTAAAGTGGAGCTGACAGTCAGCAGATTAAGAAACTGCCTGAGTAAGGGGTAAAAGGTCAGCTGAAGGGGCCTTAAGGTTCACGTAAACAATGTAGTTTCTGTGAGGAGCTGACTTTAGAGGCTTCATAAACCTTTAAGCATTTATAAAAAAAGGTCTTAGGATGTATTTCAAACAGTGTTTGAGGAAGATGAATTGTGTTATAAAATAGACATTTATTAAACAGTATATGCCAAATGCATATACATAAGCACTTTTCATGTCACCCCATTTTATTTTAAAACAACCCTATGAAGGGGACACTGTTATCTCCACTCTGCAGGCAAGCAAACCGAGGCAAAAATCTGCTCAAGTAGCATATTTCTTCAAGGTCTCTCTGCTTTTGAATAGATCTAGAATACGAACCTGGGCAGTCTGCTTCTGAGCCCGGCGCTCCGACCCATGTGACACGACCTCTGTGTGGAGCTATTGATCTGCACGAGGAGCAGCTAGGAGATTCCTTAGGAGGTGTAACAGTCTGAGGCAAACAGCGATAGATCCCGAGTTTGGGCCGTGATCACAGAAAAAGCAAGGAAGAGATGAATTTGAGAATTCCCACAGGAGAATCAATCAAACTTGCGAGATAGATTTGAAAATGGAGAGAGAGTAGGGAGATAAGGCTGATGCTTGTGTTTATGATTTCATTCCCTAAATATTTGTTGAGCATGTACTCTGTACCGGAGCCGGTGTTTACATGCTAGAGAAGAGACAGAACCGGACAGGCCAAGTTCTTACAAATCAGCATCAGGGCTGTGTTATTATTAAGGAACTGGTTACACATGCACAGACTGTCCGGAGGAAGAACGCCTGGGAATGCTGGCTATTGGGGGGACACCAGAGGGGAGCAGGGGCACACAGATGGGGAATACATCAATGTGCCATGTTTAAAAGTCACAACTGTTTTTTAAACATTGAGGCAATGAGACTGTGTGCTGTGGACTAAGGTGTACGTGTTCGTGTGTCTCTGTGTGTCTGTTTTCCTGTATATACACAGATGTTCTGGCGTTTCACACAGAAACTGGGAAAACGGGAGGCCTCTGGGAAGCAGAGGTGGGAGGGGGTGCACAGAGGTAGGAGAGTGACTTTCCACTCTACAACCTTTTGTATCATTTGCATTTTTATGAATTTGGAATATTTTATGCACAAGTGTTAATTTAAAAATTGAGTTTTGAAAATAGGAAGTAGAAACCTAGGAATAGAGATTTTAAATAGAAAAATCACACAAATTTTTAATGTTTTATGCACTAGTGTGCTTTCTCCAAGTTGTAACTTTCACCAAATTTAACATTCAAAGAAAGTTCCACGCATGCAGTGTAGGAAAACCAACAAAAACTTAGTTGTTTGTGAAAAGAAGGGAACTGAACTATTTCGGCGTTTGGCTAATGTGGGAAAAACTCCTCAGGTATCAAAGTTCTCTCAATAAGGTTTCAAAAAATGCCGTAGCAGTTTCACTTCATACAATAGACATACTGTTGAAAAAGGTTCAGCTGGTGGCCAACCTCCACCCATAGGCTTCAGGGCTTTTGTAGAACTAACCCTGACAGGACAGCTTGGACTGGACTTTAAATCTGAATTGATCCACTCAGTTCCAAACAGAATTTGGACCATGGAACCCCTTACTCACAGAAATGAGATGGCCAACTTGGTGAAACCATGACTTAAAAATTTACTTTTGTTGCAGGTATTTTAGTTTTAGGGTTTTAAAACAGCTTCATTGAGGTATAACCCAATACCATCTAAACAGTGTTCAGCTTGGCGAATTTTGGTGTGTATACAGCCATCACCATAATCAAGGCAATGAGCACACCCATTACCTCCAAAAATTCACCCCAGCTCATTTGTAGTCCCTCCCTTCTGCCCTCCACTCGCCCCTCCCTAGGAAACTATTGATCTGCTATCACTATCGTTTGCATTTTCTACCATTTGGTACACATGGAATCAAGAGTATATACTTTTTTGTCTTCTTACACCCAGCAATTTAGATTCATCTATGTTCTATGTACCAAGAATTTTCATTAACATTTTTGATAATAGGTCCACATGCCATTTTAAGAAATACTGCAGAGATCTTCAATACACCTAACTCAAGTTTCCCCCAGTGGTAACACCTTGTGATAACTACAGTATATCACACCTGGGAAGCGGGCACTGACATCATCCATCCATCTCAGTCTCTTGTTGTGCATATGTAGTCCTGTGCAATTTATCCCTGTAGGTTCACGCAACTACCACCACCTTCAGAACCCAGAGAAGTTCTTATCACTGCAAGGTTCTCAGGCTGCCCTGCTGAAACCTCACCAACTTCCCAACCACACCCTCCTATTAGTTTGCTCCTCTTTATGGCAGAGTAGTATTCCACTTCACAAACATGCCTCAGTTTGTTCATTTACCTATTGATGGACCTTCGGGCTCTTTCCAGATTTGACTCCAAGTCAATTACAAATAAGGCTGCAGGTCTTTGTGTGGACATATGCTTTCACTTCTCTTGTGTAAATACGTAAGAATGGAACAGCCAACTCCTCAAACAGGTGTGTTCTTCTGCCTTGTGAAGTAGCTGTGCCCGTTAGCAGTGAATGGCAGCACCACCAGCCGCTGCGCATTCTCCCCAACGCTAGAACCTTTTTTTAAAAAAAAAAGCTGAGATATAATTCCTACATATACAATTCATCCATTTAAAGTATATGCAGAGAATCCATTATCACTATCAACTTTAGAGCAGATATCTCCATCACCCCCTGAAGAAAGCCCTGCATCCATTAGTGATCACCCATCATTCTCCCCAGCCCTCAGCCCCAGTCCTGTACAGCCACAAATCTTTGTCCCTATGGGTTTGCCTATTGTGGACATTTTACATAAATGGAAGCACCCAGTGTGGACTTCTGGGTCTGTCATCTTATACACTGCACATTGCTTTCAAGGTTCGTGTTGTAGCATTTACCAGTACTTCATTCCTGTTTATGGCTGAGCAATATTCCATTCTATGGATATGCCACATACCCATTTACCAGTCAACAGTCACATGGGTTGATTCCATACTCTAACCTTTTAAATTGAAGCCATTCTTACAAGCACACAGTGATCTCATTGTGGCTTTAGTTTGCATGTTCCTAATGATCAATAATGCTGTCTGAAGAAGACTACTTCACCTAGGTTGTTGCAAGACATTTTTTACTGGGTAAAGAATTTTAGGTTGAGAGGTTTTTCTTCCTTTCCTCTAAAAACACTGTCCCACTGTCTTCTATGATTAGATCCCTTTGGGTCTTGCTTTACAGGAGAAAGGAAGCATTTGGTGTAGGCTCACTTCACCTCACTAACAAGGCAAAAAGCTTGGGGACTACTTGGTGACCTGCGGTGAATTACAAAGTTTTTCGTTGTTTCAGGTGAGAGGGTAAATCTTTTCTGTTACTCCCTCTTGGCCAGAAACAATTTACAACTTTTAGAGAAGAGAGACGCTCATACCGCACTTCAGTTACGGTACATTCAGGTAAAGCGGCAGAGATGGTACCCTAGGGAACGATTTTATTAATGCTCGAAAATGAACCTCCACTCCCCCAGCGCACCCAGGAGTGAGACAAGATCGGCAATAAAAGATGGGAGGCGATTCTGGGGGCGGCGGGGCCGCTTCCCCGCCAGCAGCACTTCAGGCTCCTTCCCATCCTCGGCTCCTTCCACAAACGCGCCCGGCGTCCATCTTCTTGTCTCAAAGCCCATGTTATTTTCTAAGTGACAACAATTCTATCGTTGATGAAAATCGGGTTCCTTCTGGAGGTCTTGCTTTGACCTCTAATGTTAAAATGCCTACTAGGATTTGGGTATATACTTCTAGATACTTGATGCATTGTTCAGCTCTTTCTACGTAATTACCCCCAATTTTAGCAGTTTAAAATAAAGCTTTTTCTTGTAAAATTATGTAAGTCTGAAATGTGGGAGCAGCTTACCGGGATCTGGGTCAGGGGGCCATCTTGGGAGCCGGCCTCCACACTTGGGAAGCAAACGAAACATAAACCTCTGCCCTCAAGGTTCACATTCTAGTAGCAGCTGGACGATAAACAAACATGATAAATTACTTCGTATCTAACAGGAAAAAAATTAAAAGATTAAGGAGCATTAGGACTGCTTTGGGGTCAGGCTGCAATCTAAAATAGGGTGTCCAGGGTGGGTTTTAAGGAATTTAAACAAAGACTCTGTCGTCGAGCGAGCTGCTGTTAGCCGCAGAGCATTCCAGGGCAGTTGGCTGAGGTCCCCAGGCAGGGTCACGCGGGGTGTGTTCAGCAACAGCGGGGCGCCCGTGCTCCTGCAGAGGGGTGGGCAGGGGAGAGCAGACGAGGTGGAGGGAAGAGGCACAGGCCGACCGCGTCAGGTACTGTGGGCCATTATAGGGACTTTGACTTGAAATCGGCTGAGGTGGAGAATTCTAGGATTCTGAGCAAAGGGTTTCATACTTTGCACTTCCTCTGTCTTACGCTTCTGTTCAGCCAGTATCTGTCCCCTAACCCCAGTGGGAGCCACATGTGAAAATGTCGCCTCAAGTCAGGTACCAGTAGGGACAGCTGTCCGGCAGCCCCAGGGCAGCCAAAGGGGGAGGTTGTGAAAGAGACAAAATAGAGCAGAACCTTCAGACTACACCACAGAGCTAAAGGCAATTTAGAAATACCATTAAGATAATTCACATATTTAAAAAAATTTAGTGGTGATTTGACAAGCTTTTTCCAAGACTCTCAAATTCTCAATACTTAAAATACTGTCTTCAGTCCCAGCCCGGCCTTTTGAACGGAAACAGACTTCCTCCCGTTGACTGATAACTCCACAGCTTTTTGTACTATGACCACAAGCAGTGTCATCACGGATGTGGCGCCATCCAGAGACAGTGGAGTTTTTAAAGAATCAAGTGTTCAGACCCGATCATCTGAGAGCTTGACCCAATTTCCTCCCCGGCTCTATACAGATGAGGAACTTACCGGCAGCTGCCAGGGGCACGAAAGGTCGGCCCGGGAAGCAGCTGCTCCGACCCGGGCCTGCCCTGTCCTGGCACAGCCTTGGCCCTCCTGCCTGTGGCGAGGGGAGGGGTGGCCTGCTTTACCCAAGAGCCTTTTCTTCTAGGGAGTCTTGTCACACTGACACCCACTTCACGTGGAGTTCAACAATAAATGTCTAATTAAAACTTGTAAGAAGTACCTGAGTTACAGAGACTCCAAGAACGAACTAGTGGTCACCAAAGGGGAGGAGTGGGGAGGGAGGGAGAAGGGGACTGAGGGGTGTTATGTTCAGTACACGTGGCGTGGGGGGTCACGGGGAAGGCACAGAGTGGATCTGTGGCATCCTGCTGCACTGATGGACAGTGACTGCACTGGGGTGTGGGTGGGGACTTGATAATATGGGTAAATGTAGGAACCACTTTGTTTCTTCATGTGAAACCTTCGTAAGACTGTATATCAAACATACCTTAATTTAAAAAAAAGTACCTGAGTTATTTTGGCTTAGCCAAGTTCACGCCCTCAGAACAGGAGTCCCAGCACTCAAATGCTTTCTGAACCTAAACGAGTGACCCGCATGAAGGGCAGCACCCGTGCCGCCTGAACGCTCACCAGGGCGGCACCACCACCACACGCCGTCAACGATCCTCAGGTCTCCTCTGTCCCCACCAGGCCATGGTTTCTACGTCCTAAGTTCACGAAGTTCCAGGTCAGTGTCTGCTGACTGTCAGGCCCAAACTCACCAGTTCACAAGCAGGTACAGAAAACCCAGGCCAGGTTTTCCAGCTGTGAATTACTTGGTAATTATGTCACCTAAATTAAAAAACAGGCTGTTTATCTTCTCAACAATTCATTTTCATAGTAATTGACTTACTGCAGTTTACAGTCATCAGTCTGTGACAGATTGAAAATAAAAATTGGTACTTCATGTAAAAAGTTTGAAAAACACTTCTAGTTCTGCCCCAGCTGCCACGGAAAACCGCTGGGAGTTTTCCGTGTACACGTGGTCTCTGTGAGCACCGCTGGCCGTGCCTGAACCTCCGGCCCCACTGCGGCCACGTACCGGGAGGAAGGTCCCAGTAGGTGGAAGGGTGCGGTGAGGTCAGACTTAAGCTCCATGCCCTCTGCCACCATAGGAACCACGTCCCCTACTCCCTATGCTCAGCATCCCCCACCTAAATGGAGACTGGAGCAGGCAAACACTGTCATCTTTGCAAGGTGCTATGTCCTCTGCTGCTTTCGTGGGCCCCACAGCTGCAGCTCCAGGAGGGCCTCTGCCTTTAAACCTTCCCAGCCTCCCCAGCGGGCGGACTCCTGCTCTGAGGCAGACCTCCTCTACCCTCTCAGTCTGTCATCCCCTACTAGAGATGCTGGCAGCTGTGATTATGCCTTGTTCATTTTTATCTTCTCCCCACCTAGCACTCTAAGCTGCATTTAATTCACAAATGTTTCTACATGACTTTGTGTATGGCTTTATGTATGTACACATGCATTCTGAAGTTTCAAGTTAAAAACGCATTGCCAGATTCTCCTCCCTTGGACCTATTTTCCAGGATATCATTTAAATCGGTATTTCATGATGCCACACCAAAATTAGACTTTATTATTGCTCCTTTTTTTGCAGGCTTTGATTCCCTGCAAAACAGCCAGGTTGGCTGGGAAAATTTGTAGAGCAGGAGATGCTGTGCCCATGCTTGGAGCACCAGGGTCCCAGATACCATCAGGCTGATGAAGGGGCTTTTGTAACTTCCAGAGCTCACCTCAACCCCCCCTACTATTAAAATACTAAAGCTAAACCCAAAAGAAGCGGATGCGCTATCAGAGATAAGGGCTCACTTCTTCACCTGCACGGCAGGCAAGGGAGAGAACTGGATCCCCAGGTTTTAGACAGGTGTAGAGGGAGACCTCCTTAGGGAGAGCTGAGCAACTGCATAGGAAAAAATTGAGCCCAAGTTTGAAGCCAGTCTCTTATCACTTCTACTTCTGCAACCTCGGCAGTCACTTCAACAAGACATTTCTGCCCCCAGCGTCTGGGAACCCGCGTTAGCTAAGGTTCATTACTTGAGTCCCTCAGGACAGGAACAGTTCCCTAACTGTCTACAAGACAAACCGGGGTATCTGACCAGAACACCCATGAGAAAAATAGAGGCAACTATAAACACACTAAGGGCATCCATATAAAACCAACGGGCCATTTCCTTCCTTCTTGGGGCAACGAATATGCCCTTAATAGAGGGTGAGGATAATGGCCAACCAAAGCCCCGGGGGAACAAAACCCAAAACCCAAGGGTGCAGCCACTCTGATGCCCACGCCCGGCCTGAGCCAAACGCCACCCACTGGGGGTCCCCAAAATCCCACGTGGACTCAGAGTCCTGACCAGTGCAATTGGGAAGAAAAATATAAAAACAGGGAGCTTAACAAGTTCTCATGATACAAGAAACTTTAATTGTTCATCTATAAATTTGCAATTGGAAAAAATGAATTCCATTTACATCAGCATTGAGAAACCAAAAATACTCATCAAAATCATACCAAACACTGCTGAGAAAAATTAAAAATGACAAATGGATTCAACCCAATCCTAATAAATCATAACCCCACCAGGCTTAAAAATAGAAATTTACACAACAGGCTTATTTAATATTTACACAGAAATACAAGGAAATGGAAGTCAGAGCGGCGAACAGGTCTCCATTACACGGCCAGCTGGGTCTGAAGGGCGCCGCTACCCAGCGGGGAGTCCACAGGGCGCACAGACCCAAGTCCATGAGAACCCCCCACACCCCCCACCTCTGTACCACGCATAAGAACGAGATGAAAGGACGCAGAACCCCAAAAAGACTTTTATAGGAAAACGATGCAGTCACAACAGGGGGCTGGCAGATTTATTGAGACAGCTACTTAAAAAGCTAACAAACAAGACTTGAAAAAGAAAGGACTTCTTGTCAAAACACCGTTAGAAAAATGAAGAGGCAGGACAGACTGGAAGAAAGCATCTGTAGGCAAATAAAGTCCCACGTACCATTAACAGAAAGCCAACCTGAATCTCAAACTTACTAATGGCCAATGAACACACAAGAACATGTCATTACTCAGAGAAGTGCCCATTTAAACAGGATACTACAGACCCAGAAGCCTAACCCTTCCATGTGAATGTTCATAGCAGCTTTATTCATACCATCCCAAAGTGGAAACCAATAAAATGTTCATTAACAAGAGAATGGATCAATTACGTACATTCATACAATGGAGTACTACTCAACAGTAAGAAATACACGGTTCAACCTCTCAAAACTTTTTACCAAATAAAAGCACTATGTGAGTTTATACTATGTGACCCAGTTTATAGGAAGGTCCAGGGTGCAGAGGGGAATCCGGTCTGTTCTGAACTAATTGGCAGCAGCACTAACCCTGCAGCGGCTGGTGTGCTTCACGGCCTAGAGAGGATGTGTAAATGGCTGTGGCTGAAGTTTCCCAGAATTGTACTTAGGAGTAAAGGTAAGTGGAAAGAGAACTAGGGACAAACCAGTGAGTTTTGAGGGAGACGTGGTCAGTAGCAGGAATCCCAGCGGAGGGATGCACTCCAGAGGAATAGCAGGAAGGACAAACGGACGAAGAATGTAGAGCTGGAAGGTGGGGACCCAGGAATCAGTGAATTGGTGACAATTACCTGGCTAGGACACTACCGTCCACAGTGTAGTATCACATTCACCATCAAGGTACCTGAATCTGATCAGGTGACATGATGACTGCTCATCAGTGTCCCCAAAACTCACCTGTTCCTAGGAGAGGAACTGCATCTTATTACACACATAATACAACATCTTGCTTATTCTAGGATAAACCAGTTCCTTTTTTATTCAGATTTTGGAAAATATTCTCTTATAAACTTATTCTAAGAAAGACCTGGATATACATTTTAATATCATTCTCAGCTAACTGTAGCTACTGAGCCTGAAGAGTTGAAATACTGGCAAGTAAACGGTGAGACAGGTATGCGGCTGCAGGGCAAACGACCAGGCTCCACCTTTGCTCAGACACAGGCAGCTTCCAGGCTGCCCCTCCGCACCCCACCAGGGCTCCTCCAGCAAATGCTGGATGTGCCACCCTCACACTTTTCACTTCCTGAATCCAAACTCACAAAGGCACAGTCACTCCTACTACTTGGCCTTTCCACTCGGTCACATCCTGGCATAGCCCAAATATTTCATTTGTGCTTCAGTTATGAGGCTGCTAACACATAAAATTTTAAATCTGAGTATAAATTATTCTCCCAAGAGCTTAAAATCTTTTCACAATTTTCAAATCTTACCAAAAAAAGTGTATTAAATATTGATTTCCTCAATTATAAAAACTTCAGATGCCTAGTATTTGGTCATGTATACTATTTAAAAAATACATCAACAAAAAAACCTTCTGAATATCACTAGATGCTGAATTAAGCAAACTTTTATTGAAGCTTAAACTGTGGTACAGAAATACATTTCAAGTGATTTAAAGTCCAACACCATGAAGAGAAATCAATGGCACCAAAATTCTCCCTCCTCCGTCATACATACTAGGATCTATTTAGATTACTATCCAATCTATGGTTTTCATTTTTCTAGGCTTTGTTCCATTCAAATTTTTGTTTTCCAACATTAGATAGGTATCTTAAATCTACTAGAAAAAAAAACTAGACCTCAAGCCAACAAGGGTTATTCAATCCACCAGGACGCTGTTCAAGGTCAAAACCACTTCTGAGCGCCGGTTGGTCCTGACAGCACCAGCCATGAGGCGCCGAGCGCCGATACAGAACCAAACTGACCCACTGAGTGAAAGCTTCTTCAATGAAACTTTGAATCAACGTGCTTAAAATAAAAGGCTGAAGCGTTCCAACCACTTGATTTCAAACCAAGTAGATTTTATGTTTAGAAACACTAAAAAAAGTATTTCATTTGTAAATACGGAAGGAACCAAAAACATTGCTGTATCAATCCAGAATTTAAAAAATTTTGCAAGGACAAGAAATATAAAACTTAGTCACCTTGCTGTTTTACATCTCACAGTATTTGCAAATGCAACTAAAGATGCCAACTCTTGAAAGCCTGTATTTTGTAGTTTTACGGATGGCATCTGCTTACTGTGTATGTCTGACAGCCTGAATAGTTGTCTTTCCGAGCAGTGCCCCTTGATCCTACAAGACCACAGTCAAGAACACGAGCAGGAAACGGGAAGTCAGAGTACGGGCACGGGCATCACAGTCAAAGCGCTTCAGGCCCCAGGTGGCAGGTGCCGCGTCCCCTCCAAGCCGAAGCTGTGGGGCGTCACTGGTGGACACGGTCGCCAAAGTCAATGCTAGGTGAACATTTGAGCTGCCTTGACTTACTGAATCTTACATCTCCTAATAAACAGTGGTAAAGATTCTTTTCTATTACTGCTTAGCTAGTTAGTGAGGGCCTGGTACTTGTGAGAAGCAGATCTCTAACGGGGAGCAGAGGCATGTGGTTTCCATGCATTCTGCCAGCACACCTCAGTATCAATCTGTGTGTCTTCCCTGACAATCAACTCCGTCTGTCAGGATCTTCCAAAAACAGCCTGTGCCAGTGGAGGGACAGACTCCCTTCACCTTGGAAGCATGAGGTCCACTCCCATTCCCACTCTGGGCTCTGAGAGTAGTGCAAACCCACAGTGTAACAGGGTACTGCTTTATTGGGGTGGGGGTGGGGGCAACACCATGGTGAGAAACAAAAACAAGCAATACAAGCAAGGACACAGCGCTGTTGAAGCGCTAATGCACCAAGTGACGGCCGTAGTCATTATCTAGAGGACTCACTCGTGGAAGGAAAGTGTAATTGCTGTTGCAGAAACGTCTGTATGAAGTAGAAATTGATTTTAATACTATGAGTAGAGAATAAGAAAGTGGAGGTGACTGGATGTAAGATTCTGGCAGCAAAGGACAGTCCCAGATGGTCAGGCTGAGGCCCACACCTGATGAGGACAAAAGCCTTGTCTGTGGGGAATTTTGGATGATACCTGGAGAAATATTACACTGTGTGCAAACCAAATGGAACTGTTTTCACAAGTGTTGTAAAGTTTCATACAGTAAGAGGTTTTTTCTACATGCACTTCAATTTCACAGCTAGAGTGGCAGAGGGCAGCTAAACACAGGAGAGCATGCATGGAAGATACCTAGCCTAGCTCCTGGACAGTGATGCGCACGACTCAAAATGATCACACTACTGTTCCATCCAGAGCTTCCTGGAGCTACAAGGTGGTGGTGGTTATGGAAAGCAGGGCCCCTGGTATCAGTATCTAAATGGCAGCACCACCTTTTATGTGTGTTTTCTTTTTGCGTCTTTTCTTCATTTTTCTTAATCAACTCTGCTGCTGCTTCTTAGCAAAACTGGTGAAAACAAAATTGTAATCATTGAACATAGCACTCTGACAATCAACACGTTTAAAACCTTCCATCTTCTGGGACGAAGAAAGCACGGTGCGACATTTAGAACTCTGTGGAAAAATTTAAAGCAACCATTAGTTCTTCCATCTACAGAAGTGTTTTCAACAAAACAGTTATACAGTAAGTACTTTTATCTTTTATCTTAATGACACCATGGCACTCGTTATTTTAGTTGCTTCCTATGAGCTGGAGGAGTGGGACAACCTGTGAAACCCCACGGCAGGCCTGTCAACGGGGATGTGAGGACGGGAGGAGCCCATCAGGCATAGACAGAAAACAGGGACTGCCGCAGTCTAACGCGACACATGAAGCTTCTCTATCCAGAGCCTCAGCCAGCCCACCGGGCACTCGGTTAACACACACCGTCTCAGAAGGCAGCTGACGAAATGCTCACATCCCCTATTTCCTGTCAGATTTTACTGCCAACAACAGAACAAATTACCTGGTTTACAAACAGGGTGGTCACAAATTTTCCCGGCTTGAAGACTTCTACAACTTTCCTGATCAGGTCATCGTAGGAGGTCTGACTTAAGTTTGTTTCAAAGCTGACATAGGAGAATTCTGGTTCTGGAGTGATGTGAATAGTCCAGTAAGTTCCCTTAGAGAAACAGTTTTGCGTTAATGATGGAGAAGGGAACACTTAAATATTTAAATAATCATTAAGCAAGGTATCGCTGCTTACATCCGATTTCATTCCGTTCATCGAATACCCACAAGGGTTGAACAGCGTGGCGTCAATGACAGAACCTGGTATCAGGTCACGAATCCCACTCTCACGAGTGACGTCCTTCGCGGTAACACCGTCTCTCGCGCGGAACTGGCCCATGACTGCTGGGTCGAGCTCGCTCATCAGGACTTCCAGGGTTTGGTCCGGCTGACTGGTGGCCCGACTCTCTGGGAAATCCAGAGTGTACAAGTACCTGCACAGAAGTAAAAAGCCGTTTCTAAAAGTGGCAACTAGCAGTTTAAAATACATTTTATATGGAACCAAAAAATCCACAAAATTGTGTTCAACATACCAACAGTCAGAATTCATACGTCCCATACAATATGCTGCTCCATCTGTTGAATGAGGAAAAAGTTAAATAAATTTAACAGATCCGTTTGACAGGACAGCTTCTTCCAACCCTTCCAGGAACTAGAATGACACTGCTCGCCTCCAACCAGAAATGGTATCATGAAGGGAAATGTAAGTACCTGGTGGATGTACAGCAAGGCAGCATGACCCTGACCCTTTTGAGGGAAATATTTTGCTGGCTGTCATTTAGAGACTTCTGCCAGGGAGGTGGTCTGTGCAGTGCTCAGAGAGGTACAGCCCACTCTTCCCTGACTCCACGAGGAAATCGGATTTGCTCACCCGTTATCTACACTCTCAAGTAAATACAAGTCATTTTATATAAATACATCCTTTCCACATTATTTCAAAGCCTCACTCAACATACTGAATTAACAAAACTGGTCGATATTCACATTAATTTATACTCAGCATTCTCTGAAAGTCTAGTGTAATTTCGTATTAGTTGATTAAGTTAAGAATAGGGATGGGGGAAGATTCACATTTTCTTTTTAAATCATGCCTTTGACTTTGGGATGTTATTAAGTCATTCTAGGTTCCCAAAGTTGTCTAGGATAAAAGGGTGTTAGATAATCTTTAGTTTCCTGACCTGAAGACTCAAAAGCAAGGTCTACAAATAAAAGTTTAGTAAATGGATGAAGAAAACCCTGCCAATTTGGTTGAACACTAGGATCTTACTGTGCCAACCCAGTTCCTGAATATATCCTGGACAATGTTTTCTTAACATGGACCAGTGTCTCAGCATGGGTCTTCTGAGGTCACTGGACATTTTTCTGGATGAAGGGACCATAGTCTTCATAACCACTCAGAGTGACTGGCTAGATGAAGATGACCACTCCCTCTGGCAGGTGATCAATTCTCTGATTTCCTTTTTCCATCATTTCGACAAATACTGACCTGAGGTACATACACACACTATAAAAATTTACATTCAGCTACACCGATACATGCAACTATATAAAGTGCTACATTTACATACATATGCTTTAAATATGTGTACACATATAACTCAGATCTCTGAGAGGATATATCCTCTAAGCAAACAGGCTCCAATTATATTAAACTTACTTGGGAAAATTGCATTAAGAAACTCTATTTCTTCCTGGAAATTCCGGTGTGGGTACCCTTGGTGAGAAGGCTTCATGAAATTCTTTCGCGAATAAAAGAAGCTCTAAAAACAAAGCAAACAAGCAAACACAGATAACGTCATACAAAGAATTCTATCACCCTTCCTAACCAGCTATTTTCTACATAATGTGTACAAAATCAAAACTACCTCCACAAGTGTTCTTCCCTACAAATATTTTCCCCTCTAACATTTAGCATGTTTTCCCTTTAATATGCTCAATGGGTATGTAGTTGTCTGCTGGCTGAAAAACGAACATGAAGGCCACTGTGAGAGCAAAGGTTCCAGAATGACCCCCGGGAGTTACTGGTACACTGAGCAACGGTTTCTAAGGTGTGGAGAGGGGCCAGCAGAGCATCAGGATGGGACTGGGTCAATGTGTTTCCAGAAACTGGACGCCTGACCTGATGGTGATGGGTCATAGGGACGAGGTCCAATGCTTACTTCTGGAGCTTTTACACAGGCATATAAGCAAAGCCCACGGTAGAACCGTGTCATTTATTCTCTAAAGAGTAAGTGTGATCCCAAAACTATGAACATACTGCTCTCCATTTCTTTTGGGATCCATAATTAACAAGAACTGTTTTAGGTCCTAATGACAAGCTGTCCTTAACCCTAATTAAATGGAGTATTAAAAATCAACATCTACTCATCAGAACAATGATGCCCTAAAACACTGTAGTTCCTGAGTGCTGTCAGAATGTCACTCAATACTGATGGTTACTCTTTATGAAGTCCGGAAGATTTTTCTTGCTTTCCCTTCTTGCCTTAGTTTCTCTACCATTCATAGGAACTATACTAAGGAGTTAATTATTTTAAGTGTCTGGTTTCTTCATTTCTTTCTCCAATTTGAGTTTTAATTCATTCTCTGCATCCTTCCTATTTTCTGTTGTCTTGAGCAAAAAAGCCTAGCATTTTCTCATGGTAGGAGGATCATTACCCATTTCACTGGAAGCAGTACCTACACAAATATGCCAGGCATAGCACAGAACCCTACCGTTTAGGACTAAAGAGGATTAAATGGTGTTTTTGGACCACTTACTTGAATCGAGTCAAACCCACTGTAATCCCTAGCAAGTTTCAACAGAGGAACCAGCGCTTTCAGCAAGAGGGTGGTACCACATGTCTTCAAAATGAAACGTCTCTTGGAGACAAACATGCTACTCTCACTGCAGGCGAAAAAGGGACAATGTTAGGACCATGTTTATGCACTGCTGAGATGCAATCAATTACTGGACTATCTTTTACAACGCAGTCTTCAGGAGTTTTAAATGTTAAGGTCCCAAGGAAGCAAATGATGTGCTGCAGTGACCTTCCCATCCTATCACAGGAACGTGAGTTCAAAGCTCGGGAACCCCACAGAAACAGGTCTTGAGACAGGCATGAGCTGTATGAGCTCATTACCCAAACCCTCTGCTGCCACTAAGCTTTCCTCCCCACTTCACCTATCCTAGGACATCATTTACTACATGCAGACTCTGCCTCATCCCCTACCACCTGTTTCGGTGGTCACATTTTGGTGATGAGAGCGAGCGAGCAAGCTTCATGAGGAAAGGAATGTTTTTGCTCATCATTATATCCCTAGGGCCTGGCACATAAGTGTTTGACAGACATCTGTGCCTGCCCATCATGCTCAGTAAGGAGTGTGTGCCCAAGTCGTCCAAGAGCCCCAAGGCCCACCGTGACGTAAGAATTCGAAGTTTTACTGACTACATCAGCTCTGCCCTACAGAGAGGCCACGAGGCTTCCTTCTCACACAGCCCGACCTGCATAAGCAAAGTGGCTTCTGCAAACCTCACGTCTTGAGACTGAGGAGCCCACGCTAAGGAGGAAGGGCTGCCTCTGGGGCTGCGGGGGGAGGCCCAGTGCCATCCTGCCCTGCTTTACAGCCACTCCCTGCTAACTACCAGGGGGCAGATCCGCAGCACCGTGGAGGGCTGTTGGGTGAGACTTCAAAACATACTGCCTAGGGACACCTCAAGGTGACGTTTTATTTTACACCATATTTTTAATAGTAAAGTAAAAATGTGTACAGAACTAAGATCCAGAGGAACAACTTACTATTCCATGTAAGTATGATTCACACAGAAATGGGTTAGCTAGTGACACCTGTGTGGCAGGACTCACCTGAGTACATAAGCTTCCTGCTTGTCAGTTTTTGTCACACTTATGATTGAACATTGCACATCCTTCAAAAGTATGTCCCACTCGGATCTATTATTTAACCAGAAAAAAGGATGATTAATTCATAACAGTATTTGCCTACTCATAAAAATTACAAAGCTCTCACACTTAAGTTTTCCTGATTAAGGCTACATACTTTCCATGTCACTACATTCTTGTTCCAGCTTGTCTTATAAATACCAACATCTAGTCTCTTTCCAAAAGTGACGGCCCCACCAAATAAAATGGGACACATTTTATGATATAAGAAAAACAATTCAAAAAGCAAATGAGAAAACTGCAAATTACATTATTTATCTGCCAGTTATGAAAAAGACTAATAATGTGAATAAGCCACAGAGAAATTTAAAAAGCCAGTAAACAAAGGACTGTCATTACCTCTCAGCAGTAAATTATTAAAGAAATGCAAGTTAAAATGAGATGCTTTTTCATACCCATCAAATTTTCAGATTTTTAACCTCAATATATGAATTACAATCTGAAAAACACCCTTTCCCTTGCCAGTTACATGGTAGATTTAAAAGCCTGACACAGTAAGCTGGTGCTATTTTAGAACCTGCTTATATTTTCTGTGATCAAACTGGCAGCCACTCGCGGTAGGTAGTGGTGTCTAAAGTCTAGAAGCACTGTCAAAGAAGTGAAAAATGCCACTGGCTGGTAATTTACAGCACAAGCACACCCATTCAGATCTTGGTAACAATATGTGCTAACAGGATCAGAAAGCCCGTTTCAACCGTGTCAATGAAGTCTGCAGTACACCTAAGGAAGTGCCACCGTGAACAGGAAGGTGACACGGAACAGCTTCAATTTTCCACATTAAAGGCTTGAAATATTTTTTAAGTTCTTAGTATTTAGTATTTAATAGGTTCTCCTTCTAACCCTAAATAAATGGTGTATTATGGCTAAAGTTTTTTTATCCAGTTAAGATCCTATAAGAGAAATCTTCAAGAGCACAGCCAGCACAAAACCCAGGGTTTCATTCTTTTCTATTAAAACACACCACACATCACCCATCAATCCTGCTAGAATTCTGTACCTGTTTCATCACTTTGCTCAAACAACTGTTACTATAACAGGCAACTGTATGAATATCACAGAAGGCAGTACTTCCTAAAGTGGGCCAATTAATTAACTGAATAGCTCTGAGACCCACCTGAAAAACAAACGTGTGCTTATTAGCGATCATCAGAGCCCATGAGCCATGCCTTTACCAAGCAATTTTTAAGAAGAGCTTAACTACTAGCCTTCTTTTTAAAAGTTGCTAATGACTGGTTTTATAAAATAAAACTGGCCATCTTTTTGCATTTACTTTTTAAGTGGCACAATTTGTTTAGGGAAGGAAAAAAGTTACCATTAAGACCCAGTTCTGAGTGACACAAACTTAAAGACTTTTTTAATCCTTGTATTTTAGGGTGCCAAGCAGCAGCTTTGAGTTTCATATTGCTTTCTAAAACTCACAAAGTTCACTAATGTGCAAACATTTCAGAACCCACAGTATTTCAACTCCACAAATAATATGCTGTTAATGCACAAAGGCCCGAGCAGACCTAAAGGGAAGCACAGGGCTCCGGCTGGAGCTGCTGCCTCTGCTTGTGACATTCGTTGTGATTACACTGATCCCGGTGGCTTGGTCTCTAACTGGTGGGTAATAAAACCTAGTCCACATGACTGATGAGATTAAATTACATAACGCACACAGAATTCACCTACTTGACAAGAAGAATTCAAAGACAGATAGATGATGAAGGTAAATAATAAAAATACCCACTTCGAATATAAGCTTTAGTGACTGGCACACATGGTATCTGTTGACTGTCTTCTCCTTTGAGAGACGCCAAGAATTTCCTGGTTGTTCACAGGTGAAGTAATTTATGAGTGCACCCTGGACATTTTGATCATGTTATAGAACTTTAAATCTCATCTGAACCCTTTGATTTAATGGGATTTTAAAATCTTATGTTGATAGTTTAAAAACCGTAAAATTCTTAAAAATTAAAAAATCGTATTAGCAGGCAATTGAAGTGGTTACTGGCAAATGGTCACTAAGTTCTGTCTTTAAGTTCTTATCCAACTTCTGTGGGTCAGGCTATGGTTTCACTTTAGTCACGAAACCCTTTGTCATGGGATTCTGGTGCTTCCGGCTTCCATGGGACCCATTGAGAGGTCAGCGTTCGGGGGAAGGGGGACCTCTCAGTTTCCAAGGCCTTTGAAATGCTGTTTAGTTCTTAGCGTCGGATCCATTCGAGCGGTTCAGCTGTGTTCTAAATCTTTATGGGATCACCTTCCTCACCACTCTCCTTTTCCATAGCCTCCCTGACAATTCCTGGCTCAGGGACAAGAAGCCCCCATTCCTGGTCCTCTGGCTAGAAGAACAAGGCTTTAGTTTTCCACTCCGCAGCAGGCTGTCTCTGAAGGTCTCCCCCTCTGGGGCCAAATGAGGAGAGGAGAGGCACAAGAGAAGCAGAGATCACTCTGCCGTCCTTTGCTCTGGAGACAGTGCCTCTGGTCAAGAAGGGTCCCCCCTTCCTTACGGAATTTTAGACATCTGCCCTGCCGTCACTGCTACAGACTGCCTGAGCTGCGGGCAGAACAGGAGAAAAAACAATACGAAACAAGGGCTCTCTTCACTCTCTGACCCAAACAGCCCCGCCCCCTGCCGCCGTCCTTCTCTGCAACCACAAAAAGAGGGTCTCTCTTGCAGCATTTTGTCTGTGCCCAGTGAGCACGTCCAGGTTCCTGGCAGCTTGAGGCCATCCCAGGAGATGCCCAGGAAAAAAAGCAACGGGAAATCACAGCTGTTTCCATGGTAGTTGTAGTTTTGGTGTCCTTCTTCAACTCACCTATTAACCTTTACTTCTAATCCTCAGATAGCTGATCCATGCACTCTATCCAGGGTTTTTAAGTTACATTTGGTAAGAGAAAAAGAGAGTCAAACCTGCTCACTCTATCTTGATGGCAATCAGAATGCTCTTGCACTCAATGATCATTAATTAATAAATTCTGCAGCCAAACTCTTCCCCACCTCAAAGAAACCCTGAAGTAGGACTTTTCAAAGTCACAGTATGATAGAAAGCAATTGCTTTAAAACTTACTGGATGGCCTATCAACCAAGTGATTATAAAGATATACTTAGGGGAACTGCTATGTTCAAAGAATAAACCAAGGGGCAAGAGAAATAGGAGACATAAAACTGTGGTCAATACAAGGCTATGCATGTGCATAAAAAGAAGCTGGAAAACCAATCCTAAAGTAGCTGAGAATTTCAGCAAATTATTTTGTCATATTTCTATGGGGAAAATAAGCCTCCCTCTTGTAAATAAAGCTTTTTTGGACCCTAGGCACACCTAGATCCTGATAAATGTCCTGCGGAAATAGCATGCTCTTTACTAATGACAGTATATGGATTGAATTTTAGTCACTATGCAGAAAAGCAAAAATATTAATGCCATGCCGTATTCTATATTTAAAAGTTTTCTTAAAAGAAGGTGGTCTAAAATGATTTCACTCATTTGTCGAGTATAACAAAGCAAAACTGAAGAACAAAACAGCAGCAGACTCAGACTCCAAGAAGGGACTAGCGGTAACCAAAGGGAAAGGGGGTGGGGAGGGCGGGAGAAGGGGATTAAGGGGCTTTATGATTAACACACACAATATAGGAAGGTCACGGAGAAGGCAGTACAGCAAGGAAAAGACGAGTGGTGACTCTGTAGCATCTTACTATGCTGATGGACAGCGAGTGCAATGGGGTGGGGTGGGGTCACTTGATAATATGGATGAATGTTAAAACCACAATGTTGTTCATGTGAAACCTTCATAAGACTGTTGAAAAGAAGGTGGTCTAATAGGAAATCTGAGAGTATTTATAAGGGAAAAGATACTTAAAATGACAAAAAAGAATCCTACTATGTCCTCTAATTCAGCAAGGCTTCAAATGGATATTGACTACATTTTTAACATAAAAAGTAATTTGAAAGTAAACGCCTCAGGTCTAATGATCTTGGACAAAGGTGCAAACAACAGGGAGGCCAGTACTGTCATGGAATGGTGCTGGGAAAAAATAGGTAATCCTCATGAGAAAGGAAGGCGGACCCATACCCTACACCATACACAAAAACTAAAGTGCTTCAAGACCTAAATTAACACTTAAAATTATTAAAAAATATAAGAAAATGGGGAGAAGCTCGGGGACACTGTATCTGGCAGTGCTTTCTTGGGTATGACCAGCAGCACAGACAACAATAGCAAAAGGATGGAAAGGACCTTGATCTTAGTAACTTTTTGCATGATAAGGAAACAATCAACAGAGTGAAAAGACAATCTCAAGAATGGGGGGAAATTATCTGCAAATCATACAAGAGGTTTATCTCCAGACTACATAAGGAACCCCTCTAACAAAAGTAATCTATGATAAGCAAATGGTCAATAAACGTATGAAAAATGTGCAACTTATTGTCAAAGAAATGCCCACCAAAACCTGGAGCCAGTGCCTCATGCCCACTAGGGACACCTCCTCTCCAAACTAGGAGACAAGAACAAGTGTCTGCAAGGACGTGGAGCACTTTCAACACTGGTGCACTGTTGGTGAAAATGTAACGGTGCTGCCATCATGGAAAACAGAGCACAGTGTGGACGTTCCTCAAAAACTTAAGAAGCATTACCGTACAATACAGCAATCCCACCTCTGGGTATATGTCCAAAAGAATTCCGAACAGGATCTGGAAGGGTATTTGCACCCCCGTGTTCACTGTTATGCACAACTGTCAAGAGATGGAAGCAGCCCAAATGTCCACTAGGGGATTAATGGGTGAAGAAAATGTGGTACTTACGTACAATGGATTATCTGCCCCTGAAGGAAATCCTACCACCTGCTACAACATGGATGAACCCTGCAGATGTGATGCCGGGTGAAACAAGCCATCACAAAAGGACAAATACTGCATGATCCCTCTCACATAAGGAGCTCATATCCTCCTATGAAGTATTTGAAGTAGTCAAAATCACAAAGGTAGTTTTGAAGGACAGGGGGGAGGGAAAGGGGAAGTTAGTGTTGAATGGGTACAGTCTCAGTTTTGCAAGATGAAAACATTTTAAAAATATGTTGCACAATATGAATATACTTACTACTACACACTTAAAAAATGGCTAAAGTGGTAAATTTAATGTTAGATACTTTTTGCAATCAAAAAATGACCAAGGAACAGAATATTGCTGGCAGGCTGAAGAAACCCTTCAGAGCAGGGTGTCACGCACACCTGAGGGGCCGGATCCTACCCTCAAGATCCAGTGGAATGCAGACACTCTGCAGAGGGTGCCTGGAAACTTGCATTTAAAAGGCATCCCTGATCAGATTCTTCTAGTATATTTCTTCAAGCAAAAAGCAGTGGTTCAGGTTATCAAGTAATTTATCCAATGCCATACAACTATTCAAAGTTTTTCTGAACTGGGGTATCAGCTAAAAGCCTAAACTGTTGCACACTCTCCTTACCACATTCCAATCAGGCCTTTACACTTTATCCAAGGTAAGTCTTTGGATCAAAAACCAACCTCTAAAAACAAAAAGCATCCTATAAGGTAAGATTATTTTTCCATAAAGTCTGGGCTGTCCAGAAGTTAAATTCTGAGGGTGCTTTCCCAGGTCAGTTAATTCAGTTACACAAAGAAATAAACCTTCACCTTTTGTTCGAAGAAATCAACCCCAGAATCCACTGCTTATATAGTTATAATCACAGTATTCAAATTCTCTTTCTCAAACTTTTACCTAAAATTTAAATCACCATCAGTGCAATTCCTGCTACATTCAATTGATTATTACTTCCAATGTGTATATCTTTGAGAAGGGTGATTTGGCAGATAGCAATTCAAACTTTTGAAACTGATACAGAATACAGAATACAGAAGCTTAATTCAATAGGAAGCTTTTCTACTTTAACAAAACATTTGTGCTAACAGGTTTCTTGGCAATGGGTTGAAAATTCCTTCAATGTAAATTACTGATACTGCAATATGGTGCAATGATGTATTAAAGTAAGGCATGAGTTCTGGGCAAGTTAATGCTGAGCTGTAATTTACTATCTTTGGAACTGCCCCAATCCTTTACTGAAAATTGTATTTTAGCTTACAAAATTTGAGTGAAGGACAAAGATTAGCATTATAGTCCACCAATTCTAAATGTCTTTTCCAATCAATATTAGAGAGTCTAGTTTTCATACTTTCATGTAACTGTGAACATAAAACACCTCTTTCTAACCTTTCCATAATTAAAAAATACTCTCTTCTCCTCCACTACAATTTTCCATATGAACCCACATTATTAGTAAGAAAGCTCAGGTCTGAGGTGAATTCTAAAGCAAAAAGGAAAGCCAGTTTTATAGTCCTCAAATATCAGAATAAACTATCTTCCCCTCCTCATCAGTTTATTTTCTAACAGACTTCCTCCCTATACCTGTCATTTCTTATAGAATAAAAGGCTTCTGTTTGGTCCAGCAACTCTATGACATTATCATATGTGGCTACTGGTTTCAACATCCTTTTGAAATCTGAAAAATCTGAGAAAACTGCAGATTAAACCTAAAATACTATTCCCCCCTTTACATTTCAACTTCACATATAGTGTGTAACACATCATCTTAGAATATCACCTATTCCTTTACCCATTTGGATATTCACAGACTGCTGTTTTTCTCCAACATATTGTTAACCAGTATTCTTTAATGCAAGCAATACCAGACAGGATTTCCTTCTTGAAAAAAACAAAACAAAAACTACATCGTGTCCTTTTTGTCTCCCTTGAAAAATGAGTAAAAAAGATCCTCAGTATCATGCAATTTATTTAGATTACACTCAAGGTAAATTCTACTAACTGGCCTATAGCGGGTGGGAAATGTTTAAGAGAAAAGGTGAACATTCAGGTAGAGGGTTCCAGCTGGACTTGGGAGTTAAAGTTTGGAAAGATGATCCAATTTTCTCCTTCAAGGGTATTCTATTCCCTCATATCATACAGAAAAAGCAATACCAGATGGAATGCAGATCTATCTAAACATGAAAAGTAAAACAAAATTTAAGGGGAAAAATGAACATTTTCATTAACTCAGGATGAGTAAAGATAAACAGAATTCAAAACTGCTAACTATTAAATGAAAAATAATGACAACTGGACTACATTAAAATTCTAAACTAAAAATATCATTAGTAGAATGAAAAGGGAAGTCATAGATAATTTGTTGTGATACACAAACTGGAAATAATTCATCCATAATATATAAATAAATAAAAATTTCCTACAAAATGAAGTCATCCCCAAAGAACTAGGCAGACTTGAACAAGCATTTCATGGAAGATACCACCCAAAGGGTGAATAAAGAAATGAAACGATGTTCTACTCCATTAGTTTGGTGGGAAATACATACAATAGCTAAAATTATAAAGACAACATCAAGTGTTGGATGAAGATAGGGAGCAACTGGCACCCTCATCCTGGATATATTCACACCCTATGACTTAACAATTCCACTCCTGTTTATACATGTATATCTAACAAAGCATACATATTGCTCACTAAGACACAACAGTGTTCATAGCAATATATTTGTATTAGCAAAATGGAAACTACTTAAATACTCATTAACAGTAGTAGAGTGGGAAAATTATGGTATATTGACAAAAAATACTACATAGTTTGAGAATGAACTACAAAACCTCAGTGTTGACCATAGGAGGCCTCACATAATGCACACTAAATGATCCCATGTTATACAAAGTTCAAAAGTAAGGAAAGCTCATCTATGGTGTTTTAGAGGTCAGGTAGAAGGTGGGAGGATAGCAATTGGAAAGTACAATGGAGACTTCTGGAGTCACATTCCTTAGGTCTGAATGCTGGTTACATGAACGTGATCAGTCTGAAAATTCAGGATGTACTTAAAATTACTTTGTGTTACGCTTCTACAAAATTTCAGAAAAACAAAATAGCTGTATTAAGAAGATAAGCTGTCCTACTAATAGACCAGTTTTTTATATCATATATTTTCTCTGGCAGATTGCCAGTTCCTCCAACTCTGCTGGAATATTTCCTTCAAATGACCCTACGGTTGTTCTCTTGGTTCAAGTCTTGGGAATAATTTTCATCACAAATTCTTCAAACCCCACACTGCTTCCAACTAAATATCGCTGATCTTATACTTGATAACAGCTTTTCTCTAAGATCATTTTAGCAGCTTTCCAAATTCATATTCCTCTTCATTCTGTACAATTTGGGGGCATATAATGCTCAAGTTTACTTAGCACAGTTGCTAACTGCTAGGTTTACATCTACGGGATGGAAGAGGGAGCCAACATGTGAACAGCAACCGAAATTATCTTTTGGTTTGTAGCAGGAATACAACATACATGCCAACAATGACGAGATCACTATTTCTATCAGTAAGGTATCCAGACACTGGAAAGACGAATTTACTACACAAAAAATGACCAGGTTCTGTTTGAGATACACACCCATTCATTTTACTCTATCGCCAAGACCTTCAAATTCAAATCTTTCCCATTTACATTTTATCTTCAAGACTTCTGACATACATGTACCTGTGAAACCATCAGACGATAGTGACCACCTCCATTGGCCCGCCCCCAGGGCCTCTTGGGCCTCCGTAATTCGCCCTTTCCCCTCACTCCCATCCTCAGCAGCCACCTGTCTGTCAGATTATCAGGCATTTCCTGGAGATTTGTAAAATGGTATCTTGCGGTACTTTTGGTGGGGCTTACTTACTTACTCCAGCACAATTATTTGTTGCATGTCACATTAATGGTTCACCTTTTTATTACTATGCATTCTATTGTATGGCTACGGCACGTTTTGGTTATCCATTTGACTGTTAGAGATTTGATTCCAGTTTGGGAGCGACTACAAATAAAGCTGTAATGTATTTACTTACTCAAGAGAGTAGGGAAATATGTTCATACAAGGACTTTTACACGAATATGCATGAGTGGCCTGGCAACAGATGTTTAACTTATGCCAAACCACTTTCCAAAGTGGTTATACTGTTTTTCAATCACATAAGCAGTGCTTAAAAGTTGTTATCTTCACAGTTATTCAGGGTTTGACATCAAAAGTTACATAAGCTCCAAAAAGAGTTGGAGTGTCTACTTAGAACGTGTAGGGAAGGTTAGAATTGTTTCTGCCTTGAATGTTATAAAGAAAATTCCAGTGAAACCATTTGGGACTAGAGTTTCCTTTATGGGGATGACTAATGACTAATTCAACTAATGCAATGGTTATAGGACTACTTAGATTTTCTATTTCTTCTTGCAACAACGTTGGAAATAAAAATCTTTCCATTAATTTTCCCGTAATATAATTTACATTTTAAATGTCTTTAGCAAGGCCTTTCTGGCTTCCAAGCTTTTATCTCACTAAATAAAAAGAAAGCTATTAAAAACGTCTTATTCCATGGAAAAATTAACGAAATGAAGCATATACCTCAACACCGAAAAACTATTTAAAAAATGGAGGACCTAAACAGACACTTCTCCAAAGAAATACAGATGAGCAACAGGCATATGAAAAGATGCTCCACATCACTAATCATCAAGGAAATGCAAACCAAAGCTACAATGGTATCACCTCACACCAGGTAGGATGGCCTTGGTGACACTGAACACTGCAGTGACACTATCTCCTCTACTTGAATAAAAATACATAGCTAGGGCACCTTCAATGTGCAGCCTTTTAGATTACAATTTAATAATATTCTTTCTTCTCCAGCCTTCTTGCTTTAAAAGGAAAAGCAGATGATTTTGCCCCTAAGTACAAAGAATCATGATAACATTTATAGCGTCTACTATGTGTCACACAGTTTAAGTGCTGTACACACTAACCCACGTAATCCTCACAGCTGCCCTGTAAGGTACCGTTATTGTCTGTTTTATAGACAAGGAAACTACTAATGCTGCTTGAATTAAACCACTAGACATTCAATGGCCATGAACTTAACCACTTCATTATGCATTACTCTTCTGGATAACTGGTAATCCATTTAAGGCCTCTGGGGCCCATGCCCCAACTTCCCAAGAGACCAGAGGCGATGATTTACTCTGGCCAGACCTCTGATTTTAAGTGGTATGTATTATCTAGCATCTACTTTTTCAGATTTTTAAAAATCTCCTGTTAAATCCCACACAGTGCATCCTTGTGCTTATTAGCAAGTCACGAAAAATCTCACTGATGAACCTCTCAGTTAAATCCAATAAACTTTTCAGTTGTTGTTCTATCTACAACAACTGAAAGGTGGCAGTACTCTCTCAAAATAGTAACGCAAAGTCATTAAATGTCCACAAATGCACAGCACTAAAACATGAACTTGACAAAACAATATTACGTCCCCGAAGGTTTAACTTTTGCTATCTTAAGAGCCACACTGAAGCAGTTGGAGAATTTCAGCTGATTTAAGTACAAAGGGAAAGTAGTTGCAAGCTGCTTTCTCTAAGTCTCTTGCTTTATGCGTCAAGGAGCTCTCCTTAACAAACCCAAAAAAAAAGCCAAGCTTAAAATTCTGATTATTTTTTCCTCTCAAGAACTCGGGGAGGAAAAACCCTGTTCCCTTTACAAGCACGTGTGCTTACAAATAAAGCTTCAAAGCATTTGAATAACCAGAACAAAACGCTGCTACTCCTTTTCTACGACCGCCCCTGCTCAGCAGCTCTGGCCTGACGATCCGGTCCGTGGTCTCCCCGGACGCGCGCCACCGGACCCGGGAGACCCCCGCCTGCGAAATGCGGGGAAAGACAGGCTTCCCGGTTCTGTGAGACACACTGCATCCCAGGATGCGGGTCCCGACCGCGGCGGGCCGAGCCTGGCAATCCTGAGGGCCCGCTCGACATTTTACGTGTCGCACAGGCTTGGAAATGAGACCCGTGACGCCCCGGCCAGCACGTGCTCTGCCGCGAGTAGCCGCCCCGCCCGCCTCGGCCCAGGCCCCGGCGGCGCCCGCGGCCCGGCTCCGCGGCCCCAGAAGCTGCAGCCTCCGGGCCGCACCGTCACAGGCTCCACGGCCCAAGGTCAAAGGGCTGGAGGCGCGCGGCGGCGCAGGCCGCCGTTCCCGGGCCGCCCCGGAAGGGTTCTGGTGTGGGGCCCCAGCCCGACCCCCGCATCTCCCGCCGGGCCCGACTCGCGCTTCACTCGGGCCTCCGGCCACACCTGCCGGGCCCGGCCGCCCCCGAGAGCGCGGCGGCGCCCGCCTCCCCGCGGTAGCGCCCGGCCGGCGGCGACGGCAGCCCGCGCGGCGCGGCCGCTCCCCCGCCCGGGCCCCCGGCCCCGCCCCGGCCCGGCGGGCGGCGCCCCACCTCGGGATGGTGCGGAGGTCCCCGGATCCTTGGCCCGCGTCGGGGTGCTGCCGGGAGAACCAGACCTCCAGCAGCTTCTCGGTGCCTTCGAAAAAATGTGCAGCTTCCATCACCGTGAGACCAGCGAACAACCAACAACCACAGAAAATCAACTAAATTAAATCTCTTCGCCGCCGCCGCGGACTGTTCCAGCTGTGTTACTAAAGTTCAGGTTCCTTTTTTCTGCTATAGTTTTATATTAACTTTTTTTTTAAAAAAGGATTAATAAAATCTTCCCGGCTTTTTTTGTGTGAGCGAAAGTTGAACGTTAAGTCTGTTGGAAATAGAGGCAGATGCAGTTCAGGCTTGTAGTCCGCTGTTTCCCCGTTAGCGAGCAGGGCGGGCGCTAGCTAATGTCGCCGGCCATACTGTGGAAGCGAGGGCGCGGCGTGCGCGCCTCCCTTATATACCTCTGCTCCGCGGCGGGCCGGACGTGACGCCAGGGCCCGCCCCTGCGGCCTATTGCTGCAGCCGCCCGTCAGTCACCGTCGCCGAGGCGCGGCCGGCACCAGCGCGGGGAGTTGCCCGCCTCGCTGCGGCGGGGGCCTGCGCTCGCCCCCACGCTGCCCCATGGGCGGGCCCGGCGCCGTGCGGCCCGCGGGGGTCGGGGCCGGGGAGGTGCGGCGGGAACGCCCGGGGGCGGGGCATGTGTGGGTGGGGCCGCGGGCGGGCGGCCTCTGGGGCGGCGGTTGGCCGGCGGATGCGGTCGTCGGTGCCCGCCAGAGCGCCCCTCGGGGAGCCGAGACTGGCGTGGGGCGCAGGAGTGCGTCCGGGCCGCTCGCGTGGCCGGCGGGCTTCGCAGGCGCTCAGCTCATGGGCGCGCCTCTGCCGGGGGGGGCGAGCGCGGTGTGCGCCGCCGCCCGGCCTCCGGGTGGGAAGGGGGGGCAACGTGGCGCCGGCATGCAGGGCCCGTCCCGCCCGCCTCCGCCCTGCGGCTGCGAGGACCGCCCCTGAGCCGGCGGGGGTGCCTCCCCCAGGCGTGCGGGGCGTGCGGGGCCGGGGGCCTAGCCTCGGCGCCGAAGCCGGCCGCCCGCGTCCGGCCGCCCAGACCCGTGGCCGAGTCCTGCCTTTCGCTCGGAAACGCGGGAGGAGAGACCCAGCCTGCCCTGAAAATTAACGTTGTCGCAGAACAAAAGACCTCCCCCTGCCATCCTTAGAAAGTGAAATAGGGTAAGATAGGCACGAAAAATCGAATGAAAAAGACACGGTTGAGTTTGCACTCCAGGTTGACCCCGGACAATAACCGGCGGACAGCGTGAAACCTGTAGAAAGCAGCTGTGTGTAGGGTAGGTGTATCGGCGACTCTTGCCATGTTTTTAAAAGCATCACACTCAAAACTGGGGATTGGGACAAAGGAGAAATGTTCTTTCACAATAATTCAAAGAGAATGTGGTGGTTAAACTTGGGCTAAAGATAATGAAGTATTTGTGTTTTACAAGCTATCCTATTATTTGATGGCTGCTTACTGAAATGAAGACTCAGTCTACTAAACAACCTCAAACAGTAATTTAGTTTATAATTGCTTATAATTAGTTGCTATTCAATTACTATTATGCTTTTTCCGAATACAATTGTAGCTATTATTAAAGTGCCAAGAATCTTGGCAAGGTAAGTCCTTGTTAATTTGATATAATTTAAATACAGGCATACCTGGGAAACACTGCAGATTGGTTTCAGACTACCACAATAAAGCGAGTCAAATTAATCTTCTGGTTTCCCAGTGCATATAAAACTTAACGTTTGCACTACACTGTTGTCTGTTGGGTGCAAGACCATTATGTCTAAAAAACTATATACATACCTTACTTCAAAAGATGCTTTATTGCTAACGACTTGTTGCCATCATCTGAGCTTTCAGAGAGTCACAGTCTTTCTGCTGGTGGAGGGTCTTCCTGCACGCTGACGGCTGCCGACAGATGAGGGGTGGCCGCTGAAGGTCGGGGCGGCTGTGGCAATTCCCTAAAGACAACACTGAAGTCTGCCACATCGACTGACTCTTCCTCACTCCAACAGTCTCGAGCATGTGACGCTGTTTGACAGCATTTTACCCACAAAAGAACTTCTCCAAACGAGCCAATCCCCTCAACCCCTGCCGCTTCAACTAAGTTCATGTCAGGCTCCAAACCCGTTGCTGTCCCTGCGATGGTCTTCACGGCACCTTTCTCAGGAGCAGATTCCACCTCAAGAAACCGCTTTCTTTGCTCACCAATGGGAAACAGCAGCTCCATTCAAATTTGATCAGGAGATGCAGCAATTCAGGCACATCTTTAGGCTCCACTTTCTAATTCTAGCTCTCTTGCTATTTCCACCACATCTGCAGTGACTCCCTCCACTGAAATCTTGAACCCCGCAAAGTCATCCTTGAGGGTTGGAATCAACTTCTTCCACACTCTGTTCGTGTTGGTATTTTGACCTCTCCCCCTGAATCACAAATGTTCTTAATTGCATCTCGAATGCGGATCTGTCCTGAAGGTCTTCAAATTACTTTACCCAGATGGATGAGGAGTCATATCTATGGCATCTGTAGGCTTTTATGAAATGTATTTCTTATAGAGTGATGCTTGAAAGTAAAAATCACTCCTTGATCCATGGGCTGCAGGACGGATGCTGTCTTAGCAGGTGTGAAAATGTTACTCGGCCATAGCCTGGTTCCAAGTTCAGCTGCTTGTTGCCCAAAAGGCCAAAATTTGACAGACAAGTGTTGGTGAAAAGGAAACATTGCTGTATTCCGGAAGCTGGCAGCCTGGGAAGGTCATGGACCAGCATCCCAAGACCACCTCCAAAGTATTTTGAAGGGGAACTTCGAGGAGGCAGGAGGGCGCTGGCAGTTAATCAATGGCTCTGGGCAGACTTGTTAGCGTCAAGGAGGCTGTGGGCTTCGCAACCGCCTCAGAAATGGAATGTCCTCATGTGCTGTTTCCGGCAGGCTCCAGGCGGAACTCTTGAAACTCAGAGAGGTCTGTCTGGTCAGAGGGCAAGGTGGAGGGAACTTTTCAGCTTGTTACAAAACGTGGTAGGTTAGGCTTTGTTAGAACCTCTGACAAAAACATTCACCTCATTGTCCATCTCCATCAGAGCTCCTGGGTGACCAGGTGCATTGTCAACAAGCAGTAATATGTTGAAAGGAATCTTTTTTTCTGATGGTAGGTCTCAACAGGGGGCTTGAAATATCCAGTAAACCACGTTGTGAACAGTTGTGCTGCCATCCAGGCTTTGTTGTTCTGTTCACAGAGCACAGGCAGAGGAGACTGTTTTCTGAAGAGGATAGGATTTGAGGAATGGTCAGTGGGCACTGAGTCACCAACGGCACTAGCCCCTGACAAGAAGCCTGTCCTTTGAAGCTTTGAAGCCAGACATTGGCTTCTCCTCTCCAGCTGTGAAAGCCCTAGATGGCATCTTCTTCCAACATAGGGTTATTACCTACCTTGAAGATCTGTTGTTGAGTGCAACCACCGTCATGAATTTCTCAGCTAGACCTTCTGGGTAAGTCGCTGCAGCTTCTCCATCAGCGCCTGCTGCTTCGCCTGCACTTCTCTGTCATGGAGACGCCTTCTTTCCTTAAACCTTGTGAACCGACCTCGGCCAGCTTCCTGCTTTGCTCCTGCAGCCTCCTCCCCTCTCTCAGCCCTCACAGAACTGAAGAGAGTTGGGGCCTTGCTCTGGACGAGGCTTTGGCTTGAGGGAATCCTGTGGTTGGTTTGATCTTTCTCTCCAGACCACTAAAGGTTCTCCCATATCAGCAATACGGCTGTTTCACTTTCTTATCACTCATGTGCTCACTGGAGAAGCAGTTCTAATTTCCTTCAAGAACCTTTCCTTTGTGTTCACAAGCTGGCAAACTGGCACCGGAGGCCTGGCCTTTGGCTTCTCATGGCTTTCAGCATGTCTTCCTCGCTAAGCTTCATCATTTCTAGCTTTTGGTCTTAAGGGAGAGATGTGCCTTCAGCACTTAGAGGCCGTTAATTGGCGTAACTTCACTACTGTGTCTCAGGGAGGCCCACGGAGAGGGAGAGAGCTGAGGGAATGGCTGGTGGGTAAAGCATTCAGAACACACATTTATTGGTTAAGTTTGCCGTCTTATATGGACGTTGTCCCTTAGCTCCAGGGGGAAGGCGGTTCCCAGCCCAGCACAAGTTCCCAATGAATTCGATGAAACCAAAGTAAGACAAGGGAAAGGACAGGCTGGGTTAAGGGGTTTTATTTCTCACAGCGTGCTTGGGCTCGCCAGCCAGGCCGCACACCTTCTGTCCCCTCTGGCCATGGAAGTGCACTGGCTTCCCAGCCCACCCCTTCGGGGAGGATCTCCACAGGCGGGTCCCTGGTGACTGGCAAGCACCAGACCAGTTACATGCCAGGAACGGAGGGGAGGAGAGAATGGCCGCTTTCTCTCCACCGCTTGCCCCAGATCCACCAGAGGCTCTGCCTTGATAAATTTGCACTGGTATGTAAATGGACTAAGGCCAGGTGGGGGATTGTGGAAATTTTGAGTGAAAACTTCCATTTATCCCAGTGTCCCAAACAATTACAACAGTAACATCAAAGATCACTGATTGCAGATCACCCTGACAAATAACACAGTATAAAAAGTGTGAAATATTGTGAGAATTACCGTAATGTGACACAGAGACCTGAAGTGAGCAGATGCTGGTGGGAAGATGGTGCTGATGGACTCGCTCAAAGCAGGACTGCTGCAGCCCCCAGTTTGTAAAAAACACAGTATCTCTGAAGTTCAATAAAGTGAGGTATGCCTATGGCATCTACCACCTGCACTGTTCTTTCGGAAAACATGTTTTTCTTAAACCTCATTACTATCTTGAAGTTCAAAAGCCCCTGTACTATGTACTAAGTCAGTTAATCTTATTTAAACATTTTACTGAATTTCATATGCTCAAAACATCTATCATCATTCCTTTATCATCAGCCCCATTTCTATCAGACTGACCATTTTTCCCACTGTACCAGCTGGCAAAAAAAATGCTTATTGAACATTTTGCACTTAGCACGGGAAAGATTGCTTAAAGGTCTTAAAGGACTGCCATTCCTCTAGGCCTTCCTGAGGCACCTCTAAATGTGTCCCCCTTTATTCTCCTCAGTAATCCTTCCTATTGAGATCTCACAGAAATTTTTTAAAAATGTTTACTTGACTTTACGTCTACCCTCAGGTATCACTGGGTTTTTCTGCTCTCCTTACAGCAAAACCTGCTAAAAGACATAAAGACATGTCTATAGTTTGTGTTCACCTCCTCATCTCTTCTTCAGACACAGTGGGTGTTTATCCTTAGCATGTGACTGAAATGGCACTTCTTGAGGCCCACACCTTGTCAAAGGCTTGGTTCAAACAGTGGTGTCAATGCCCATTTTGCTCAGCCAGTAGCTTGTGACATGATCAACTTCTCCTGCCTCTGACCAGTCCTCTAGGCATGTGTGACGCCTCTCGTTTTTGGTTTTCCTGCTATCCGGATATTCCTCCGAAAGCCGCAGTGCCCCTGGCTTCTCCTCTGTCCTCTTCTCTAGGTGCACTTTCACCCTAAGTCACCTACTTCCTGTAGTCCATGGCTCCATGGCATATCCATATGCTAGTGACTTTCAGATCGTATCTCCAGCCCAGATGCCTCCTTTGAATTCTAGATCTTTGAACGCTTGCCGACCTGACGTTTCTACTTGAATGTCTGACAAGTATATTGAAGCTAATAGGACTAAAAGCTGTTCCCTTCCCACAGCAAAACCTGTCCCCTCCCCACAAAATAGCACAAACAAAACACCCAGCTGTGGTGACCTCAAGCTCCCTGGCTGACCCTCAGCCTCGGCTCTTGCCTGCTGGGGGTCTACCCTTCACGCAGCCGCCCTCTCTTTGAACAGCAGCTGCTCAGGCCCACAGGCGTCTTTGATTCTGTGCTTTCCGCACTCCCCCTGCAGTCCTCTCTGTCGTCAGCCTTTTTGCTGGTACTGCTAAAACCTTTCCAGAGCTTGTTATCCAGCGTCTTCAGGGCCACCGCGATCCTGGCTCAGACACTGACCTTCATCCCTCGCACTGCTCAGCCCCGTTCTGGCCAGTCTGCCTTCACAGTGACCCCACAGATGATTTACCACAGAGGAGACAGAGCGATTTTTTAAAACATAAACATAATTTCAGTTATGACACTTGTCTTATTTTAATATTTTAAAATTCTCCAGTGGTTTCCCATCACACCTAAAATCCAGACCCACCCCCCACCTTAGCCTTCAAACCCCTGCTTGATCTGGTTAGTCCTGGACTGACTTGCCTCCAAGGTCACCTCCACCACTCCCTGTGCCCCAGCCCTACTGACCTTTCTCCTTGGAGGTCCTTTTCATTTGTCTGAAATATTCTTCCTCTTCCTCTTTGTATGGCTTGTTGATTCTTTTCACTTAGCACTTATCTTTTTTTTTTACTTTTTAAAAATTAAAGTATCAATAGACAATCTTATGTTGGTTTCAAATGTACATCACAGTGGTTCGACAGTCCCCATGATCAACCTATAATGCGATTGTGAATTATTGTGCCCTTTTATTCCCCTTTCCCTGCCCTGCCCCAACCCCTCCGCCTTGGTCAACACTGGTCTTTAGTGCTTATCTTAAATGTCACCTCTCCTGAGAGGTCACCTGTGGTAGTACGGCACAGTCTAAGCTGCTATAACAAAGAATCCCCAAACATAGTAACTCAAAAAGATTAAAGTGTATTTCTATGCCACATAACAGTCCGCAGGTAGGCAGCTTGGGTAAAAGGGTGAGTGAGTAACTGCATTGTGGGATCAGACGGGGACCCAGGTCCCTTCTAGCCTGTTCTCACCATCATGTGCCATCTTCTCTCGTATGAGGCTGGCCACGTCTAGCCTCATTCCAGAATGGAAAAGGTATGGGAGGAGAGAAAGTGGAGAAAAAATTATTTCCTTATGAAAACAAGATCTAGAAATTGTAACATCAGTTATGCTCACTTAGATGCTCACACCTAGCTGCAAGGCAGGATGGGAAATATGGTTGCTATGTGGGTAGGTAGCTGCCTGGTCAAAACTTGGGGGATTCACCACTAAAAGGAAGGAAGGAGGGAGAGAATGGATGGGGGTGGGGATACTGTATGGGCCGGCCAGGCCTTTCCTTACCAAATAATCTGTAGTAGCCACGTAACTACTCCCTGACATACCATTCTGTTTCAATTCTGTACATAATTCTTATTTTTCTATTTATTTTATTTGTTGATTATCAGCTCCCTCTCACTCTCATTTAGATGATAAGCTAAATAAAGCTTGTCTTTGCTCATTACTGCATAACATTGCCCAAAAAAGGTACAAGCATAAGGTTGGTATTCAGTTCAGCATTAGTCAAATAAATAAATAAATGAATTTTTAAGCACCCTCCTAGTAGACCCCATTCTTTCAAATTAAACTTATCTCCCAACATTCCCTTGAAGTCCCTCCTCCCTCATTCTCTGCATTATCAAAATCTTACTCAATTTCCAATACTAGCTACAATTTAACATAATATTGTCTAGGTCAATATTCCATCACTCGCTGACTGTGTTAGTTATCTACTGTTGCATAATGAATCACACAAACTTAAAATGACACCCTGTGTCCGTCAGGAGTTTGCACAGGCTCAGCGGGACCTCTGCTCTCGCGTCTGTCCCAAGGCTTCAGCCAAGGCCTTGGCCTGTGCTGCGGTCTTGCTTCCCGGCTCGCACGGTTGTTGGCTGGACTCGATTCCTTACAGGCTGCTGGACTGCGGGCCTCAGCCCCTTGCTCTGCGGGCCTGCCTCTAGCTCATCTCACAACCGAACAGTCTGCTTTGCTTTAGCAAAGCTAGAAAAGAGTCCGCTGCTGAGTCAGAGGTTAACATCCTAATGTAACACCGTCGCAGGGGCGGCGCCTTTGCCACGTTCTACGGGCTGAGCAGGTTTGAAGAGAGTCACGGGCTGCGCACGCTGAGGGGGAGCGGATCCCACAGGGCAGGAGCGCTGGGAGTCCGGGGGCTCTGAGGGCCGGACCAGAACCTGCGCATCGCACTCACTGCCCGCTGGGGACCCCTAAAGCGCCTGTCACGTGACCCACAACAGCCTCGCTGTTGGTTTTATCTGCCTGCGATACTTTGGCGCATCTGTAACCTTCATTCTGATATCTCACTCTCAGAACAACGCACATACGTGAGTTTCAATATACTTTTGGACTGAATTTAAAGTGACTGGGCGGTGAGTTGGAGCCGGCCTCTTCCTGTTTGCAGGAGCCATTGATTAGCTTTCAGAACTTTTAGAGGCCCGTTGACATCACAGTGGTAGCGTGAAATTGGCAATGGCGGAAGCATTTCCTTAAAGGAAATCGGTGAACGCTGCAGCCAGGGCCCTCCGCGCCCCCTAAGAGCGCAGTTGTTGAACGTTTACCAGTGCACACTGGTTGTCATAAATCTGTCACTTTGTTGGTGTTGAAAATATGGTTTTCTATAACGTAAATATGAGTTCCACCACCCGGGGCTGTTGTGGGGCTTCTTTGGGATCAAAAGTGACAAGAGTAGTTTGAAAACTAGAACAGCACACAAAGATACGGTGTTATTACTGCCCGAAACAGAAGCAGAGTACTGAAGAAAGGAGTAACACTGCAGTACCTGAGATGTTTATGTTAAACTGTGGAACACCAGTGCCCAGATAAATTCTGTCCCAGAAGCTGTTCGACTTCTCTGGTGGGACTAAGGCGGGTAAAAGGAGATACTCCGTGAAAAGTGAAAATGCAGTTTTATTTGGAATGACTCTCCTTAATGTTCTGTATTTTATTTCAACTTATCAGAAGTAGGGGAAGGACAAGTAACAAAAGTCAAACAAGTGAGAGAATAAGAAACTCAGCATAACAAATTTAGTGATGCTGTTTCCTAGGCTGAATTAATATTTAACAGCAGATATAAAATTTTTAAAAAGATAGACAATGAACTTAATGGAAATGGACAATGCCATTTTTAAGCTATATTGTAGTTGACTGTTGTCCTGGCAAAATGAGCTAATGTGATTTTCTTATTCATTCATCAGTAATTAAATATTAAGTAAGCAAAGCAAAGCTATTTGCAAATTTCATGTGGTTCATGAATACTTTCATTGTTTCACTTTTAAAATATTTAAGCAGATTGCCTTTCTGGAGATTTTTTATTTCTTTTTTCTCTTGAGATTTGTTTTTTTTACTGTTTTTGAGCTCCACTTTTGTATTTTCTTTTTCCATCATGATCTCTACTTGTACTCATTTTGTTATCTGAAGGATTAAGAACTGTTTTGAATGTATATACAATATAAATTAAATCTAAAAAAATCATGTTAAAATTCTGTCCAGATACTTCAAAAAGCTATTGCTCTTCCAGAATGTATAATTATCTGTTAAAACTAAAGATGATAAATATGAATTGTAATAATTATTGAATTTAAAATTAAAAAGACAAAGCTTTAAAATTAATTTTTAAAAATTTAATGAAATCTTAAGTATTTTTATGAAAATTAAGTTATCTGCAATTCTGTCCTAACACGTCCATTTTCATACAGTGCAGAATCTGTCATGTATGTCTGTACCTACATAAACCCAGATTTCAGAATAATTAACAGTGTTCAGTCTTGCCAAATGTTCCTCAGCTACCGTGTCCCACTGCTTGAAATTTCACCCTAACTGGTGAATATCTCTGGTGTCCTGACAAACCGAAGAATGGACACTTGGCACTAGGAAAAGACCCACAGCTGTTGCATGAGAGGAGAATCTGGCAGGTCGATTATTTTGTCTTTTACCTGTCCCTGCACGGAAGCACAGTCTTCCTCCTGCGTCAACAGCACTATAAACCATAAACCCTTATGGCGATGTATCTGGCCGCTTTTTGTACTGTGGATACAGGGCAAGGATGTGAAGTATTTATCTGGGGTCTGATTGGTATTATTTTTCAGGAGTGGATATTTGTGAATCACACTATATTCCAGCAAAACGGACTGGCTTCCAAGTGAGAGAAGTGCCCGTGTGTTGTTCAGTGCCTCTTGGGGTATGTTTGTGACATGCAGGGTCCAGGGCAGAGCCGGAGCCCTTCTTGCCAGGTCTAAGATAGTGGTTCCAGACTTCGCAGAATCGTTGTTTTGGGGCTATGGTTTCTTACAGCCTTTTATAGCTGTGGTGTAAAGTCCCAAAGTCCCAACTCTTCCCTAGTCTTAGTATACTGTTGGTAGACTTAAAGTTTTCTTAAGACTAGAGATTTTTAATCTTTTGGGCCCACCAGTCACTCCATCCCCAAAAATGAAAATAAAAGATTACATTTTCTGAGGACAAATATTTGCAGAAATTCAGTTATTGTGTCTATTTCTTATGGTGAAATTTTAAATCAGGTATTATGGGAAGCAAATTATTTTGCATATTTAATCTATAGATTCTTAGGGAAAATTAACTCTATTCTGCCCCTCCACACAGCTCTAACACCTAATTTCAAAAAGCAGAGTCAAGAGTTTAAAACTTTCAGAGTTCGGAGGTTTCTGTTCTGTAGAAACTGAGCAGCTCCAAGTGAAGGACCTCCACCGACATACTGACGTTTGAGGTTCATTTCCACTTAAAAAAGAAATCTCCACTTGGTCTTCCTAGGCCCTTCTGTTTGTAGTGCTTCACGCTCAAGTATCAGATATTCGAAGAAAGTCTTCAACATTTAAAGAGAGAGAGAGAGATCAAAGTCAATGGAAAAGAGGGGAACCAGAGAAACCAGAAATAACTTAGGCACTAGCAGTCAACTTCTAAGAAAAAGGACCAAACTTATAACCCATGGGGATAAGAGAAGATCCTCTATCTATAAAAACAAACAAAACAAAAACAGAATACTATATGAATAAGGAATGTACAAAGAACAAAACGAATGCTTGGAAATTAAAAATAGGATAGCTGAGATTAAAAAAGAAAAAGGTGGGGGATAAATTTGAAGATAGCTCTAAAAAGTGGGACAAGCCTGAGATGAAAGCAGGGAGAAAAGAGGAAAATCAGTGGGTGGGTCCAGAGTCCCCACACCCACGTAAAAAGAGCTCTAAAACGAAAGAAGAGACAGGAAGTGATTATCAAACAAATAACATCATAAAACACTTCAGAACAGAAGGACATTGGTAAAAAGGGCTCTCCCCTCATGCCCCACACAATGAATGAAAACAAAAAACAGAACAAAACCCAGGAACATAATCGTGAAATTTCAGAACACTTTAGGTGAATATTTTTTAAACTTCAATAGAGGGTAAACAAAGGTCACACATAACCTTTCATCAAAGGATAAAGACTCAGAAGGCATTGGACTTTCAATAGCAACACTAGAAGCTTAAAGACAATGAAGCAATAATACCTTGAAAACTTTGAGGAAAAGTATTTGAAAAGTCTCAGGCAGTACCCTCGTTTCTTTCTTTCTAGTTATTGGTTTATTTCGTCAGTTGTGTCTAACCGGTATAGTATATTAGTTTCAGGGGCGGTACAGTGGCTGGACTTTTGTGTACTGTGTAAAGTGGTCACTGCAGTAAGTCTAGTTTTACCATCCATCACCACACAGTTACAAGAATTTCTTTTCTTCTTTCTTTTCTTGTGATGAGGACTTTTTAAAAAAACTCTGCTTTCAGTAACTGGACAAGAAAGAGATGGGACAGGCTGTTGTCTTGGTCAAGACAAGGGGCTTTCTCCAAGGTTTGCCAGTCACATCTACCTAAAACCTTCACGGTGCTTTCTGAGCAGTATGATCACGTGACAGCACACAGGGAAACCGCTTGGCGAGGGGGACTTCTAAGATTTCCTTTCTTGGCAACTTTCAAATATGTAACACGTATTATCAATTATAGCTACGCTGTATGTTAAGTGTCTAGGTTTCTCAAAGGCACTGTGCTAAGTGCATGTTTTATGCAAGGCATTTAGCACAATCAAATTGTCACTGCAACTTATTATAACTTACTAACAATTACTTAATAAAAGTAAGTGATCTTTACAAACTATTAAAATCAGAAGTAAAATGTAGTTGTTCTATTTTTATCACACATAGAGCCATCTTTTGATGAGGGCACAAGAATTACTTAGGTTCTGCTCATGGCTTATTCTCCTCCTGTACTCTTGAGTTTGAGAGATAAAAACTGGAATAACTGGAGCAATAAATCATCCCCATCAATAGGTTATCTCTCTTATGATATCTTTATTTGCAGCTGAAGAACAAAACCTGTTCTGGCATCTGGAAACAGGTTTTAGTTGGTCACTCAAAGCTTGCACTCATTCTGAAAGCCAGAGAGGTAGGTGGGGAGGGGAAACCCTTAGTACACTCCCCTTCCTATTTCTAATAGACCTAGCTACACCTGCCGCATACCAAAATCCTGCCCTGTTTTGGAATAAGGAGAATCTGCTAATACAGTTTGACTCTTCTGACACCCACAGCCTGAACACCCCACTCGAAAGAGACAAGACGGAGAAAGCCCTCCTTCGACCTCTCTGGTGTCCGGGAGCTTAGGGCACTCACTGCTCCCTCCCCTCCCACGGGCCCTTCTCTGAGGGTCTGCTCTGTCCACAGTCCCTGGAGCCCTGCCGTGGCTCACCGGACCCGCGGGGAGGGCTAACCCAGGCAGGCTCTTTGGCTTGATTACTGAGCCCAAAGACCTAGACACTGAGCTGTCAACTCCAGGGAGGCCGCCAGAGCTGGGAGGTCAGGGAGACGCAGAGTTACTGGGTCTTTGCTGTATGCATGCAAGTAAACTGAGAAATTCAGTCTTCAGAGATGTGCCCAGGGAAGCAGAAATCATACAGCCCTCGAGAAGGATGGTGACAGTAGTGGTCTGAGGACTTTGACAATCTCTCTACTTGCGTTTGAGAGGCACAGATTCCCCCTGGATTCTTAATCACCCTCTTTTTACCTGAGTCAATTTGGACAGCTTCCTTTTGCTTGTAACCAAAAAGTTCCTGACTCAACAGCTTTCAAAAAGTTCGTTTTTGGCACTCCACACCTCTACCTTCTTATGCCTCTCTGTAAACACCCAGATCCCACGTAAGTCCTGGAGTCTGTGTTGTTGGTTGGGGCAGCGAAGTATCAGGAGAAGACATGTCCTTGCAGTGCCCCACAGCAGGGATGCTGGGCCTTCTGGTTAGAGAATCGCCTTCAGGTACTGCCTGCTTGTCAGCAGTTCTCGTAGATGTTGGAAGAAACCAGGTGATCAGCCACCTGATGAATAATCTATATAATTTGGTGCTATTTATTCAGTCATAATTATATCAGATTGTAATTTGTGAATATAAATATATATAATTTGTGAATATAAATATATATATATAAATTGTTGCTTCAGCACTTTCGGAACCTAAAGCCATTAAATCTTGGTTGCAGGCTCCTAACACCAGTTTTTCTATAAATTTAATACATATAGTTACAGTGTTTTAAGTATACATAGACATTTTTAGAAATTTTTCATTTTCTTCCTTGATCTCAGAATTTTTAAAAATCTGACTAAAAGGAAATTTTGTAAAAACCAAAATGAATTTGACTAAAGCATCAACCTAGACAGGCTTTATCTGTTATATGGTCCAGATTCTAAAACAGTAGTGGGGTATCATAATGAAGAAAGCTGTTGTTGAAAATTATGACCTCAACTCATTCAGTATATCAAAGTCTAGAAACGAGGTAAAACGCTCCTTCGCACACCGACATAACTAACAGGACTGACAACGCCTGGCTGGTAGCAGCATGCTCAGCTCCTCGCCACCCAACGCTGAAAACACTGCTGCCGTCCCAGGTGAGGTACGTCCTTTACATCATTTTCTCATTTTTAAAAAATGTGAGCTTACTTCAGTTTGTGGGGATGGAGTTGTCCTCACGGTCGCTTGTTGAAACTTCCTTTTAACAAACTGTGTGATATTGAGATCTCTATATGAGAAAACCTCAGCTAAGAAATCACTGAAGCAGAGATTTTTCAGCCACGTGCTCAGAGAGTGTGGGGAGAGCCCTCTTCCGTGCCCAGGTAGATGTTCATAAACATGCCTGACCTTCACGATTTTTTCTACAGAACCAGCTCAGTATTACTTATTCAAAACCCACAACTGTAGATTTCAAACTCAGGAAAATTTTGTGTCTCGTGTGTACTTACCATTACATTAAAGTATCAGGTCAGGACTCCTCCAAAGAACATACATAAAATGGATGAAACTAGGAATTTATACATTTCAGTATAAATTCAGCTAAGGAATTTTATCCCACAGAATAAAAGAGTTACAAAAATTTGAAGTAGGGGAGATCGCATTGTTAAAAATAGTAGATGACTTTCTTCATACCCAAACATCAGATAATTGTGCGTACTTTGGTATCTGATCATATCACAAAGTATGTACTTTTAAAGTAACTTCCTTTCACTTTCAAATTCTGAGATGATGAAAACCATACATTTATTTATAAGTTGGCCACAGTGTTCACTATCGTTAAATCCTTATGAAAGTAAGGTAGACCAAAAGTAAAAGTCACCATCATTTTGGATAAAAGGATATAAATGATTTCTGTCCTTTAAAAGGTAGAATATTTTATGACTTTATATATGACAATCTAATTCTTATCTACTCTGAAAAGTGAAGTCACAATACTGTTTATTTTAGTTTCATACCTAAATGAAATGTGAAACTTTTTCACTCACTCTGATATTTCTACAACCTACTTCATATCTTTCATTGCTTTTTCTTGAAAAGAATACAAGGTTTTCCTAAGGAAAACAATACTTAAGGAGGCGATTCATCATATCAATTTATTACTTTAATCAATTTTCTGATGGGTAATTTAAAGCTTAGATCTTTAAAGAAAGCAATTCCGTGAACGAAGTGTGGCAGTAGTTTTAGCTTAGCTTTGTCCAAATAGGCTAGTATTAGTGTATACACTTTATGCACTCACAATTATAATTATACTCAAGGAATATTTACTTTATCCCCTGAGATGTATCGCTTGTTCTGAAGAGGTTATGTAGAAAGGAGTGATTCCTTTCCCCCTTGTGCCCTTTCCATGCAGCTTGCTGACCTACATGAAAGTCAGCTGTAACTCATTTAAATTCGGGCCTCCCTTGTGAAGTAGTGCATCGCTTCACTGACAGGACTATGACCCGAAGCGTGAGAAGGGGAGTGTCAGCGTTTCCCAGCAGCAATGTCTTCAGCAATAGAGGTGCGGCACCGCCCTGGCTGCAGGCCCTGTTCCAGTTCTACACGTTTCTCTTCTACATCTTCCATTGTGCAGGAGACAGTCTCACACATTAGTTCTAATCCTTAAGTAAAGAGAAAAAAGCTAGAAAGAAAACCTAAAACCACCAGGCACAACCAAAAGTCATCTATAGCCTCTACAAGTTCCTGGGCGTGACGTATAAGTCACTGGGTTTTCCTTCGTCACTGCCAAGTCGCACAGCCCAGAACAGGTTTCCCAGCAGGAGGTGAGAGAAGAGGGCAGGGAAATGTTGCTCAGTGAACACGGGTACGGGTGTGTAGCTGGCCCATCAGAAGACACAGCCTTGAGCCTGGTCCCGGTTCACAGTTATTCCACAATGTAATGAAAGAGCCGCAATATTACCTAGATGCAGAGAGGCAAAATAGAGAATTCCTAACCTCAGTTGTTAGTCAAAAAAATCAGATAGTTTAAGAATGATACGGTTATTTAAACATAATTTTTTCTTACTTTACCCAGAAAACCTTAAGATTTAGCTATTATCTTTATCAGTACATGAATTAATTATCAATTAGTTCAATCTTTCATTAATTCAACAACTATTCACCTAATACCTATTATGGCATTGTGTGAGGTCTTAAGTATTCAAGACTCATAATAATATTGTGAGGTTCCCATAATAAGTTTGTTATAAAAATGAAAAAGCACAGAGATCGAAATCAGCAATTCCTTGATTTATTTACTGCTGTGTTTTATTTTTAAGATAAACTTAGAATTTGAGCCCTTATTTGATATATTGTGGGTCACAAAACAGGTATTTCCCAGTGTTAAGAAATGTAAGGAGAAAGTCTACATGAATAGTTACATAATACAAATTAGAAAATATATTAAGCGATAGAAAAATTTACTAGAGTTGTCTTTTAAACAAGAAGCTCTCAGTTTCACTTTAATTTATACACATTAAAATATTGTCTAAAGTATTATTGCCTAAATTAGATAAATAGTTGCTGAAAAAGCATTTGACAAAATTCAACATCCATTCATAATAAAAAAACTCCTAACAGGGTAAGCTTAGGGGGAACATATCAGAACATAATAAAGGCCATAAATGACAAACCCATAATTAACGTCATACTCAGTGGGGTGAAAAGCTGAAAGCTCTTCGTCTAAGATCAGCAATAATACAAGCATGCCCACTGTCACCACTTTTATTCAAAATAGTACTAGAGGTCCTAGCCAATGCAATCAGATGAGAAAAATAAATAAAAGGCATCCAAACTGGTAAGGAAGAAGTAAAATTGTCACTATTTGCAGATGACATGATTCTATACATAGAAAACACCAAAGACTCCATCAAAAAGCTACCAGAATTAATAGATGAATTCAGTGAAGTAGCAGGATACAAAGTTAATATACAGAAATCTATGGTACTTCTATGTACAAATAATGAGCTAACAGAAGTTAATAAATTAATCCCATTTACAATTGTATCAAAAAAGAATAAAATAGCTAGTAATAAATCTCCCAAGCAGGTGAAAGACTCATACTCTGAAAGCTATAAGACATTGATAAAAAAAACTGAAGATGACACAATTAAATGGAAATCAACCCCATGCTCATGGATAGGAAAAATTAATATTGTTAAAATGGCCATTCTGCCCAAAGCATCTACAGATTCAGTACAATCCCTATCAAAATACCAATAGTATTTTCCATGGAACTAGAGCAGATAATCCTAAAATTTGTGTGGCACCACAAAAGACCCTGAATAGCTAAAGCAGCTTTGAGAAAGAACAACTAAGCTGGGGGTGCCAAGCTCCCCGGTTTCGAGCTACACTACAAAACTGTGGTGATCAAAACAGTATGGCACTGGCACCAGAGCAGACACACAAGTCAATGGAACTGAACAGAGAGCACAGAAGCCAAGCCATGCATATGTGGTCAATTAATATACGATAAGGAGACAAGAATACATGATGGGGAAAAGACAGTCTCTTTAATAAATGGTGTTGGGAAATCTGGACAGCCACATGCAAAAGAATGAAACTGGATCACTGCCTTGTACCATACACAGAAGTACACTTGAAATGGATTAAAGGCCTAAATGTAAGACCAAAAACCATAGAGCTCCCTGACAAAACAGGTGGTAAACTCTTGAACATCAACATTAGTAATATACTTTCTGGATATGCCTCCCCAGGTCAGGGAAACCAAAGAAATATAAACAAGCCGGAAGACATCAAACTAAAAAGCTTCATACCCTCAGCAAAACATAAGTCAACCTACTGAATGACAGAAGATATTCATAAATGATATATTCAATAAGGGGCTAATGTCCAAAATATATGAAGAACTTATACCAAAACTCAACACCCAAAAGACAAATAGTCTGATTAAAAACTAGGCAAAGGACCTGAACAGACATTTTTCCAAAAGAAATCATACAGATGACCAGCAGTCACATGAAAAGATGTTCTTGTAATTGACATTATTAAAGTGTACTTAAATGAACATTGTTTTTAATAATGGCCATAAATGGTCTAAAATATTTTATATTTAAAATCAGCTCCTTATCACAGCTCCATGCCAAAAATTGTGAAATGATTTTTTAAATTTCTAAGGAGTGATAAGATTACATATTTATATGAAGGCGATAGTCAAAAAAATTTGAAAAATGTAAATCTTAAGCAAAGTTAAGGGTGAGTAGGATCCAGGGGTCCATTTCCTCTGAACCAAGGTTTCCCAAACCTCCACAGCGTGTAGGCCACTTGTCAGATTTGCAGATTATCAGGTGTCTCCCCTGGACATTCTGATTCATTGAGTCTTCCAAGGAGCCCAGGATTCTCTACTGCCACAAATCGAAGTAAGCCTTACCATTAAAGAAATTTGGGAAAACATTACCTTTCACCAGAAATAAGGAAGGAAACGTTTTGATTATAGCTGTGCCTGAAAATGTAGAATAAAATTTAGCTTTGTATTATGATATCCAATAAATAAGTTTGGGTTTTTTTTCCTAATACTTCTTACTAATAAACTACTTGTCAACAAATAATAATAAATTCATAATCAATTATTAACAGGTATATTACAGAATTAAGTATAATATAAAGTTCTAAAAAATCAGGATTTCTGGCTCACATAATTTGCCACAAAATGAAAGGTACTTTAGTGTGTGAATTCAAATTCCAGCTCTGCCACTTTCCAGGTTAAGTGACCTTGTGCAAGTTACTAAACATCTCTGTTCCTCAGCGTCCTCATTGGCAGAAAGGAGATTGTATTACTAGTAATTACAGTTGTTTGAAGATAAATGAGATAATTAATGTAAAGCCTTCACAGTAAAATGAGTAATTAATTGTTCAACATCTTATTAGGTCTTGTATTAATTAACTAAAGGAGTGAGTATGCATAAAACCCTGAGAAGGGTGCCTGGCACATGGTGAGCGCAGGATGTAAGCAGTTATTACATAAACTAATATCGAGATAATAAGGACCTTTATTTTTATGACTATATTTTAAATTTCTCTTCATATAAATATCATTTTATTTGCTCCTTCCATTAAACCTATGAGGTAGCTTTTATTAGCCTCTTTTTATAAAGGAGGAAGCTGAGGCTTAGAGAGAATAAATTCATTCAAAGCGTAACACCTTGTTAGCTGAGCACTACTTAGAGGCTGACTTTGCAGGACTGTGAGATAGGTCTGTTTCCTCTGGCATATTAAGGTCTGGACACAGGGAATGCGGCATAGCTATTTGCTGGGTTTCATTGAGCTGCATCCTTTCTCAGACTCACTGTTGCTCTAAATCACCTAATAAATCAAGTACAACCCCTCTGAGCTGGTCATTTCACCGCCTTGCCTTATCGTACCCAATCTCACTCATCGGATCCTTATCCCCTCCCTCTGTTGAAGTCAGACAAATGTTTCTTTTTTCTTTACATTTATCCCTAAGTATTTTATTCTTTTATTGAACGTACATGACAGTGGTTCAACAGGCCCCCTCCCAACACCCCCACCGACCCCTTTCCCCTTTGATACCCACTAGTCCCTTCTCAGGGTCTATGAATCTAATGCTGTTTTGTTCCTTCTGTTTTGCTTTGTTTTTATGCTCCACAAATTAGGGAAATCATTTGGCACTTGTCTTTCTCCACCTGGCTTATTTCACTGAGCATAATGCCCTCTAGATCCATCCATCCATGTTGTTGCAAATGGCAGGATTTCTATTCTTTTTATGGCTGAACAATATTCCATTGTGCATATGTATCATCTCTTCTTTATCCGTTCATCTATTGATGGACACTTGGGTTGCTTCCATATCTTGGCTATTGCAATAGCTCAGTGATAAACATAGGGGTGCATATGTCTTTTTGAATCAGGGATTTTGTTTTCTTTGGCTGAATTCCTAGGAGTAGAATTATGGAGTCAAATGGTATTTCTATTTTTAGTTTTTTGAGGAACCTCCATATTGCTTTCCACAATGGTTGCACCAGTTTACATTCCCACCAACAGTGGAGGAAGGTCCCCTTTCTCCACATCCTCACCAGCATTTGTTATTTCTTTTGGATGTTGGCCATCCTAACTAGTGTGAGGTGATGTCTCACTGTGGTTTTAATTTGTATTTCCCTGGTGATTAGTGATGTGGAGCATCTTTTCATGTGTCTATTGGCAGACAAACACGTTTCTTATTTCTGAGGCCTAATTATGATAACCATATTCTCCACATCTAAACTTTGTGAGACAGGGACTGTGGGTGTAGTCAGGGCAGGGTGAGGGCCTCTGGAAAAAGCAAGGCAGGATATTTGCAGTCAGAGCAATGTAACTACATGTAAGGAAACCCCCTACCAAAACTCTGTGTTAAACATTAAGCTCTAGAGTCATTCTTTAGTGACATTAGTTGATACTCCCCAGATAAAGGAAAGTAGCCCATGTTTTATTATGCTAATTTTTGTAATCATGTGTAAGATTCACTTTAGTATGCTAAAAGGGATTTAATATCTCATTAAGAACCAACATCCTAAGGCCACTTTTAACAAGTCCACACCCTAAGCCCTTTATCAATTCCCCCAAATCCTCAGCTGCCTACAAACCCCCCAGACAGCCGCACCGCCTGGGCTCTCCCGTCCCCCTCTGGCCTGAGCTGGGAGCTCTGTCTGTCCTCTCACTGAATCTCTCAGTAAAAGCCTCTGCCCGGCTCTCCCACCTTGACTGTGTGCTAAGCCCATGCTTTGACTCGGCAAACAAGAACCCCGGCATCACTGAGATACATTATTTCACTGATAGTTCAAAAATGGGACAGACATTAAAATCAGGTTCAGCCCAGAGAGGTTGGGATGCACAGCACCTATAGGGGGTCCCTTCTTCCCGTCCTGATCTTACGCTCTTGACAGTAATGGGCTCTAGTCCTACTCTGCCCATATACTTGTGTCTTAGAAATGTGCTCAAAAAATATGTATTTACATTTGTGTATGCATTTTAAAAAAAGGTGTGGAAGATACACACCAAATAGTTAACAGCGATTACTTCTGGGTGATGAGATTAGGGTTATTCAGTCCAGATTTAAATGTGTTATAGGCCTTTTTAGTAGTTAAATGGTTTTGCCATGATCCTATGTTGCTTCTGTATTTCAAAAACTACTTCTGAATATTTAAAAATTAATCACACATAGAACTAAAAAAGTATTCTCCTTTCCAAATGATTACCACTGCTCAATCTAGGGCTCGGTCAACTACTCAAGCAAACTGTTAGCGCTGTCTCAGCAGCACCAGTTTACACATGAAATTCAAGTTCTCAGGTCGGATCCTTTATGTTGATCAATTTTGCCAATTTGGTGTTATATTCTATCTTCCTTGCTCTAACACTCTTTGAATCCATTCCCACAAGTTTTCCAGTTTCCGAATACAAACTTGCAAGATTTTGCTTTCAGTATGTAAAGCCAGATGTCCTCGGAACAGAAATGCAGTTTCCCCCCTAGGTACTCCAGAAGCCTTGTTATCTGGAGGCGGGGAGGATGGGGGCGGTCTTCAGGAAAGCAACCTCCCCCAAAGGTTCCTGCCTTAGGCTAGGTTTTAAGTCTTTAGACAAGGAAATCAGTTTTCTCAGGCAGGGAAGGAGGCTCTGTTCTCACTTGCGAGGGAGGAGGGAGGGCCAGGGGAATTGGGCACGAGACTCCCGGCTCTGTGTTGAGTCCTTCCAAGTGTCCCCAGCTTAGTCCCAAGAGTTTACCTCCTTCCCAACCAAGTCTCAGTAAGAGACTTGAAGAGGGTGTGTTTTTAAATTATGTCATCTGCAAAATTAAACTGGGGCCTTGTCTGCCAGGCACTTGCAAGAGAACAACTCTTTTAAGGTTGCATAGAAATTCTCTGGTTTTCTATGTATTCTTGAGCTCAGAGCTCAATGCCCTGACATTTTCTTATTCTTACTGAATATTCTTTTCTTCATTGTAACTAGAAGAAATCACCTCTCAATACCTGTGGCCATTTTTACTGTCATACTTGGCTAGTCAGTCCTGGAATTCTCAAAGGCTCACCTTTTTTCAGAACCTTCATCCCAAACAAACCGCTTTTTAAGAAATCAAGTCTTGCCCTGCTGTAATGGTTGGTTTATGTGTTACTCAGCTTGGTATTCAATCAAACATGAACTTAGGTGTTGCCTTTAGGAATTTTGTAGATGGGATGGGGTTACTTTCTATAACTGTTACTCTAAGTAAAGATTATCCTGTATTATAATTATTAATTGGATGATTATTCTCACTTGTTCTTTAAATGCATTTCTTTGGGTAAATAAATGTAAGTTGACTATTTTCTTTTCTCAACAGAACAAAGATATTGTTCTTCTGTCTTCTGATTTCAGTTGTAGATGTTAAGCCAACTATTACCATAATTATTGTCCACTTGTAGGAAATGTCTCTTCTCTCTGGCTGCTTTCATATCTTCTCTTTGTCTTTGGCATTCTGAAATTTCATTATGGCAGGACTAGGTAGATTTTGATTAGGTGTGTGTTTCTTAAATTCTGTTTAAAGTTGATTGTGATTCATGGACTAGTGTCCATGGTAGGCAAAATAATGGATCCTCAAATATGTCCATGTCCTGAGCATCAGAACCTGTGAATATGTTAGGCTACATAACAAAGAGGAATTAAGGTTACAGATGAGAAAAAGCATTTGATAAAATTCAACATCCATTCATGATAAAAACTCCCAACAGGGTGGGCTTAGGGGGAACATACCTCAACATAATAAAGGCCATAAATGATAAACCCATAATTAACGTCATACTCAGTGGGATGAAAAGCTGAAAGCTCTTCCTCTAAGATCAGCAATAATACAAGCATGCCCACTGTCACCACTTCTATTCAAAATAGTACTAGAGGTCCTAGACATTGCAATCAGATGAGGAAAAGAAATAAAAGGCATCCAAACTGGTAAGGAAGAAGTAAAATTGTCACTATTTGCAGATGATATGATTCTATACATAGAAAATGCCAAAGACTCCATCAAAAAACTACCAGAATTAATAGATGAATTCAGTGAAGTAGCAGGATACAAAGTGAATATACAGAAATCTATGGTGCTTCTGTGTACAAATAATGAGCTAACAGAAATTAATAAATTAATCCCATTTACAATTGTACCAAAAAGAATAAAATAGCTAGGAATAAATCTACTGAGTAGTTGAAAGACTCATACTCTGAAAGCTGTAAGACATTGATAAAAGAAACTGAAGATGACACAATTAAATGGAAATCAACCCCATGCTCATGGATAGGAAAAATTAATATTGTTAAAATGGCCATTCTGCCCAAAGCATCTACAGATTCAGTGCAATCCCTATCAAAATACCAATAGTATTTTCCACGGAACTAGAGCAGATAATCCTAAAATTTGTGTGGCACCACAAAAGACCCTGAATAGCTAAAGCAGCTTTGAGAAAGAACAACAAAGCTGGGGGTGCCAAGCTCCCCGGTTTCAAGCTACACTACAAAACTATGGTGATAAAAACAGTACGGCACTGGCACCAGAGCAGACACACAGGTCAATGGAACTGAACAGAGAGCACAGAAGCCAAGCCATGCATATGTGGTCAATTAATATACGATAAGGAGACAAGAATACATGATGGGGAAAAGACAGTCTCTTTAATAAATGGTGTTGGGAAATCTGGACAGCCACATGCAAAAGAATGAAACTGGATCACTGCCTTGTACCATACACAGAAGTACACTTGAAATGGATTAAAGGCCTAAATGTAATATGTGAAACCATAAAACTCAACAAAACATAGGCAGTAAACTCTTTTTATTTTTATATCATCAATATGAAATCACATGAGCAACATTGTGGTTACTAGATTCCCCCCATTATCAAGTCCCCCCCACATACCCCATTACAGTCACTGTCCATCAGTGGAGTAAAATGCTATAGAGTCACTACTTGATTTCTCTGTGCTGTACTGCCTTCCCTGTGACCCTCCCATATGTTACATATGCTAATCGTAATGCCCCTTATGTCCTTTCTCCCTCCCTTCCCACCCACTGTCCCCAGTCCCTTTCCCTTTGGCAACTGTTAGTCCATTTTAGGCAGTAAACTCTTGAACATAGGCATTAGCAATTTTTTTTCTGGATATGTCTCCCCAGGCCAGGGTAACAAAAGTAAAAATAAACAAGTGGGACAACATCAAACTAAAAAGCTTCTGCACAGCAAATGACACCACCAACAAAACATAAGGCAACCTACTGAATTGGAGAAGATATTTGCAAAGGATATATTCAAAAAGAGGCTAATTTCCAAAATATATGAAGAACTCCTACAAAAACTCAACACTGCAAAGACAAATGGTCTGATTTAAAACTAGGCACAGGACTTGAATAGACATTTTTCCAAAGATGTCATACAGGTGGCCAACAGACACATGAAAAGATGCTCTACCTCACTAGTCAGAGAAATGCACATCAAAACCACAGTGAGAGATCACCTCATACCATTTAGAATGGCCACCATCCAAAAGACAAGAAATAGCAAGTGTTGGTGAGCATGTGGCGAAAAGGGAACCCGCCTACACTGTGGTGGGAATGTAAACTGATGCGGCCACTATGGAAAGCAATATGGAGGTCTCTCAAAACCTAAAAACAGAAGTACCATACAACCCGGAAATTTCACTTCTGGGGATTTACCTGAAGAAAACAAAATCACTAATCCAAAATTTATATGTACTCTTATGTTTATTGCAGCATTATTTACAATAGACAAAATATGGAGATAATCTAAATGTCCACCGATGGATGAATGTATAAATAAGATGTAAATATACAATGGAATATTACTCAGCTATAAAAAAGAAAATCTTGTTATTTGTGACTGCATGAATGGACCTGGAGGGTATTATGCTAAGTGAAGTAAGTAACTATGCTAACAGAAAGACAAATACCATATATGGAACCTAAAAAACAAAATAAATGAACAAACAAACAAAAACAGAAATAGACTCAAACTCAGAGAACAGACTGGTGATTGCCGTGGTGGGGGTGAGGATGAGAAATGGGTGAAATAGGTGAAGGGGGGAAATTAGTACTGATGTTTGCTACTTGGTCCAGGTGATGGTCACGATGTGTATACACATGTCCAATTTCAACAAAGAAGAAAAATGGTGTCTTTGTTGATGTAAATAGTTAAGCTGAGATTTTTGGGGTTCAAGACACACTACCCCAAAATGTGGCACTTTGGCATACTGAATATTTTAAGCTGAAAGTGTCTGAGAAAAGAGAAGCAGCAGAGAGGTCATGATCCCACACCCCTCTCCCTGCCCTGCCCAGAGGTCATCAAACTCCCGAGAGAGAGGTGCTGTGCCCGCACCGAGGAAAGGAGCATCATTCTTGGAAGACCAAGGGATGTGGGGACGGATGTGGACACACAGGCCCTGCTAAGTGTTCCCCAGTTTACTGCCCTTACCTCCTACTCTTTAACTTACCCTATTTTTCAGCAATTGTCCGCTCTTCCTCAAACCTAGCCTGAAACTCTTCAGCTCTGTCTCTACAGCCTTCATGTCCTCATGAAGTTTTCCCTTGTTTTCCCTTGTCACAGAAGTTATTTGCAGCCCTGGCAAGGGATCCTGAAAGGGTCAAGGAAAACTTTCTTCTGCTCAGCATGGTTGTACGAGATTAGGGTGGGCCCTACATCCAACGACTCGTGCCCCTGTAGGAGGAGGAAAGCACACAGAGATGCTCCCAGAGGCGGCGGTGTGAAGACAGGCAGAGAGCGGAGTCACGCCGCCAGGAGCCGAGGAATGTCTGGGGCCACTAGGAGCTGGAAGGACTAACTGGGAACATGGCCCTTCTGGTACCTCAGTTTCAGACTTCTAGCCTCCAGAACTGTGAGACAATGCATTTGTGTTGTTTTAAGCCACCCAGGATGTGGCCTTTTGTTACAGCAGCCCCAGGGAACTTACAAAATGGTGCCTGAACTTACAAAGTATGTCCGTGGACTCCCGGGCATCTCCAACATCCTGGTAGTCTACAAGGTTAAAACTATTTTCATAATATTGAGACATATATGCCTTTTTTTGTTTTGTTTACAGTGTAGACATTTCCACTAACGGTGCACAAGTAATCCACAGAGGAGAAAATTGCTGGCATCTCAGCATGTGTGAGACAGTGGTGCCAAACTAGTAGCAGCTGTGTTCTTCCCAGCCGCACACCCACAGCAAAGAAATGCCAGCTGCATGTACGGGGATGCCCTTGGTGAAGCAGAAAATGAATAGCTGTACCACGTTTTGACCCTAGCGTGCGTACCGTTTTAGCGTTTGGTGTGATGGGGCGGGAGTGAGCCTGAGGCACTTCTGCTGCCTTCCACAACAGCACAGAAGCTCCTGTGTGATTGCTGCCACTGGGAACTGCACAGCCTCTTCTCATAGACCATCATTTCTACTTAAAAGGACTGTCGGAAAAACTGATTACTCAGGTTTGGCTATTTGGCATTTTCTTAGAACTGTGAAGTGACCCTGTGGTGTCAAGGAAAAACATTGATGGTATTTGTTGTCAATGATAACAGTTGAGAGTTTTCAAGCAAAAATTAGTGTTTTGTAAAAAGTATCTGACACTATGAACTTGATATCTTCCCAATGCTTAATGATTTTCCTGATAAAATCCATGGTTATGTTAACAAATATGATTTTTTTGATAATGGAATGTGTCCAACCTTTGTAAGATCTGCATAACTCAGTGAAACATTTTCCAAATGACTAATGCATGATGTTACAAATTAATGTGTGAGAAAAGATCCATTCAACATTCAAGATAGACCAATGGACTTTTAGAGTATAAGTTTTATTGCTATTGGTTTCAGATTCTACATTATAACTATGCTTTAATAAACTACGGCTTGTTGAGCTTTGATGTAGTATCAGAGAGTAATATCCACATGCTTATCTGGTAAGGCTACTAAAATACCCCTCCCTTTTAAAACTATATACCTGTGTGATGGGAGATGTTCTTCATAACAAAACATAATCAACCAAACAAAACAACCAAAACAACATATTAGAATGAATGCAGAAGTAGATAATGGAAATCTATCTGAATTCTATTTTCCAGATACAGAGATTTACAAACATGTAAAACAATGGCGTTTCCTTTACTACTTTTACTTTTGTTTTGGAAACGTTCTTTTTCAGGTAAATATGTTAGTATATTTATTGTTTTTGAATAATAAAAACTTTAAAATTTATTAGTTGCTATTTCTAATACAGTAAATACTGATGAATATAACCCACATAAAATTTCTTGGGATCCTCAATTTTTAGAAGGGCGGAGGGTACAGAGTCCAAAGAATGTGAGAGCAGTTGGTGCACTACAAGTGTTTTAAAAACCAGCTTTCACTGATCAAAAATTTAAAAGTACATTGGCATATGGACTAAATGCTAGTTACTAATCAATAATGATAAAATCAATGGGAAGATAATAGAATATTTCTGAGAATATTTAATCAATTCTTTCTCCCGATCTACTTCATTGTCAGTATCTCCCAGCTTCAGTTCCAGTTTAGTTAGTTCTTGAAAGAAGGCTACCTGAAGCATTCTTTTTTTTCCTACTGGATAAAATCATCTTTGTTTAATTTCTCGATGTATTTGCATCATCAAAATTAGTGCTATATCCCTTGTTAATGGGGAAGGCTATGCATTTGTGGGAAGAGCAAGTAATGGGAAACTTCTGTTCCTTTCTCTCAATTTTGTGGGAGCTGTGAACCCAGAACTGCTCCCACAAATAAAAACAAACTAGTGCTGAATCCCCAGTTCTACTGCCACGTTCATTTGGCTCCTGTACGTGGTAAGTCATGAAGGAGGGTGATAAATCCATTGGACACCAGAAGCATTATTTTATTTAACAAATTATCACGTGTTTGGGGAGTCCTACAGACTGCTGAGCACTGAATATTTATTGGTCAATGAAATAGGCATGGCCGTGCTCTCGTACCAGGATTCTTGCTTCTAAAGACGGGGTGTTAAACACACGCTTCCTTCCTGTCCTTCCTAAGGCACCACTGCAGCGGAGATCCAGAGGTGCAAGGGGCAAACTGGTGGCGGAGAGACCTGAGAGCGAGCTTTAGGGCTGTTGTGGCAGATGTAACGGAAGCCGCAGGCCTCACCTACAGGCTGGGGAGATGCAGCTGGTCCGCCATGAACGCCCGGGAAGCTCCGGGGCTGCTCGCGTTGGTGGACGAGGGGGTGCAGCAACAGGCTTAAGGGTCGGGACAGATTTGGAAGACTGCATATAGATCAGCTGATCTTCCCTCATCCATTCCAATCTTTCTACAGGTAAAATGCTGTCAGAGCAAAGGCACTGGTTATTGGCAGCCAGCCTAGGGCAGGAGTGCCGGATTCTGAGAAGGGAAATGCCGTGACCCCTGATGTAAGTATTAGCTCTTCAGAGGAAAGTTAGAGGACGGGTAAGAGGCACGGAGAATCAGTCCAAGTGGTCCAACATGACAGGCAGAGTCCCTGAAAAGGTCCAGAAAGAAGTGGTGATGTGATGGTGGCAGAGGAGAAAGGAAAATGTCAGAGAAAATAATAGAGCAAAATGGATTAGAAACACCCATCCCCAGACACATCCCTGTGAAAGATTCTCTCTTTGAGATTACAGATCCTCAATGTCTATGGAAAAAACAGGGCACTTAAAGGGGTAAAACAGACTTACATCTGAACCGCTGAAGGTTCAAGAACAGCGGGGGTAACGCCTCTGGGGTTCTGAGGGAAAGTCATCCTTTAACTTGGGATCAACAGCCAGCCAAGAACTAGTCATTACAAGAGCCTGGAAAGCGCGAACCTGATCCCTGCTCACCAGGAGCTCACCGCCGGGCCGGGCAGGCAGACACGTAAGTGATCGCGTGTAAGATGGCCCTGCGCCGAGACCTAACCCAGGAGGAACCCTCAGTAAATCTCTTCAGCAAATTTCCCCGACTAGATTAGACTGTGGCAAGACTTTTTATTGCCATATTCAAATTAGACTTCCACAGAGCTTATAAATTGGTCATGACTAAGGGCATCAGCATTAAAAAATAGTCACCCTTTTTCTTACTAATTCTGTCACACACACACACTGAACCTGATTCGCAAGATCTGCAGCTCAGTTCTCGTGACTAACCAACTCCCTGGAGGCTGGGCACACCCACCTGTCCTCCCGATTTGAACACATGGTTGAGGCTCTCTTCCTTCACTGAGGTTCTCTGTATCAAAGGAACTCAATTTTTTAATGTTTAGACCAAACTTAAAATTCCTTACTGGCTTTGTGATTAGGCCAGTATTAATTTCTGTGTGGTTATTACTTATTTTTTGCTTAAAACTTAGGCAGGCTGCAGCCTGGTGTCTGGCAAACAGTCTGTACTTTATCGGGGCTAAGAAGTTCAAAGAATAAACAGATGACAGGCATAGTCATATTTGTGGGCTTTTTGTTTCTTTTTCTGTTTTCCTGAAAACACAGTAAGCCATAGAGACAAATAAGGTTCCTATGTAATCTTGCTGCTACTTGAAAGGAATTTGATGTTTTTCCTTGTCTGAATGAGGGGAAAAAAAAATGTCCTCCAGCTCTCTTTGAAATAAGCATCAGCTCAGTATTGGGATCCACTGACCTACTCGTTGTTTTGTAGCACATGGTAGTTTCTGTGTATTTGAGGATATCATATATTTTCCCAAACATGATCCACTAAAAAATGACAATTAAAGGAACACAAAGACCATGTGATCTGTCTACAGAGAACACTGGGCGCATTTCTACAGCTCATTCACCACCATGTGTTTTTGTCATTGGAGAAATAGGGCTAAAAGATGAAGTGTTTCAGTAACAGTCTTGTGGTCAGACCCTCTTTGGTGAGCGTCTGAGGTGCCAGGGCTTCCTGCCTCCCCCTGAAGGTGGGGTGGGGGTCGGGTCGATCTCTTCTCTCTAGATGGCTCGTTCACGGACGGTCAGAGCTTGGGCATTGTGCTCGGTTGAAGAGTGTCCCCCAGAATTCAAGTCCACCTGGAACCTCAGAGTGTGACCTTATTTGGAAATAAGGTGCATAGATGTAACACAAGTTACATTACAGTGAAGTCATACTGGATCAGGGTGGGGCCTACATCCAAAGTGGCTGATGGCCTTTTAAGGAGAGGGGCATCTGGGCACAGCCACTAATGAAGATGTGGCCACGTGGAGAGAGGCACATGGAGTCTCACTGCCAAGAGCTGGGAGAGAGGCATGGAGAAGATTTTCCCTCTGCCCCCAGGAGCAGACAGCGCTGCCTGCCCGGCGATTCCAGACTCCTGGCCTCCGAACTGTGAGAATACATCCATGTGCTGTGAGCCCCTCGGTTTGTGGCAACTTGTCACGGCAGCCCTAGGAAACTGACACAGGCATCAGGCTCTTCGCACGCCCTGTGGGCAGGTGGGCAGCGCTCCGCCGCCTGGTCTGCACCCTCATCCAGCAGGAGGGGCCTGATTTTGACACTGCCTCCCGTTCCTCTCCCTCAGTTTCCCTGACAGACCAACTCATGTTTTCCCAGTGGCCTCAGGCTTAGACCATCTTTATGAAACAGAGCTTTGCTCTGAGACTTTTGATCCATGTTTAAGAAGTCTGAATACACCTCCCCGAAGAGAACAGGTGTTCACAGGCGGTTGATACTCTGACCACTGCTCACCAAAGGAAATGGCAAAGGCGAGGGGGCCTCTCAGGAATATCTCAGTGGCTGTGGCAACTACACAGGCTGTGTATTTACAAGCCCTGTGGCTCCTCCATGCACCCAGAAGGGGAGCTGATGACGGACACCAACCACATGTGAAGGGAGAGGCAGCAGAGGCAGCAGTTCCAACAAGGTTTAAGCCGGAGGAGGACTGCTGGGGTCATGCGACCTGGACGAGGGGCACAGTCAGTACTCCTTGGTGCTGTCCTTGTCCTGTCTGAGAGACCTGGGGTTAAACCCTATCACTGACCTGCACAGATTATCCTCCCAGAGCCTCAGTTTTCTTATCTGTGAAATGGAGGTGACACATACCTTCCTCTGAGGGAAGTTGCAAGGATATTAGCTAAGTTCATAAAATGTGGATTCAAAAAATGTTAGCTCTCATTCTCCACTGAAATGCCAAAAAATACCATAACCTGGGAATCCCACTCCTTGGAATTTACCCAAAGAACACAACTTCTCAGATTCAAAAAGGCAGATGCACCCTTATGTTTATCGCAGCACTAGTTACAATGGCCAAGATATGGAAGCAACCTAGGTGTCCATCAGTAGATGAATGGATAAAGAAGATGTGGTACATATACACAGTGGAATACTATTCAGCCATAAGAAACAAACAAATCCATTTGCAACAACATGGGTGGAGCTGGAGGACATTATGCTCAGTGAAATAAGCCAGGCAGAGAAAGACAAGTACCAAATGATTTCCCTCATTTGTGGAGTATAACAACGAGCAAAACTGAAGGAACAAAACAGCAGCAGACTCACAGACTCAAAAAAGGGACTAGTGGTTACCAAAGGGGAGGGGTGTGGAAGGGCGGGTGGGAAGGGAGAAGGGGATTGAGGGGTATTATGTTTAGTACACGTGGTGTGGGGGATCACGGGGAAAACAGTGCAACACAGAGAAGGCAAATAGTGCATCTGTGGCATCTTCCTACACTGATGGACAGTGACTGCATTGGGGTATGGGGGGGACTTGATAATATGGGTAAATGTAGTAAACATTGTTTTTTCATGTGAAACCTTCATAAGAGTGTATATCAATAATACCTTATTAAAAATTAAAAAAAAAGAATATGAAGATTCATATAATTAAATGAAATAAAAAAATACCACAACCATCATTCTTTCCTCAAGACCCCTGCTCTTATCAACATAGCTTTTTATCTGTGCATTTGATTGATTCCTGTGTCATACAGAAGTTATTTTTATTATGAGGCTAGGAATCTCTCAGTTTTTCAATCTCCTTTTCTTCACGTGGACGCAATCTGACTCTCCCCACCCACCTTCTGAAAAAGCTCTTTCCTCCTTTCCCTGTGAAACTGCCTGTGCTTGGATCTTGTTCTAGAGCTCCATATTTTAGCCCCAGTATTTCCTAGGGCCTCTCCTTTCCTTTCCCCACCAGCTTTCCCCCTGAACATGGAAGTTCCTTCCTCCTACTAAAATCAAACTATTAACAAAACTAAACTTTGCAGCTCTCGTGACCGTGCCAACTACTATCCTTTCTCCTTCCTTTCTTAGCCAAGCTCCCACTTTTCATTTAAATTTTATTTACTTACCTTTAGAAAGGGTAACAGCTCATGGATTAAGATTCAAAAAGGTATATGGTACCAATTTTCCCTTCTACTTCTTATTCTTAAGCAGTTTCCTTTCCCTGAGCAAACAGTTTCTTGTGGTTTTTTTTAGAGATAAGCCTATGCATACACAAGCAACTATGTATTTTTTTCTTTTGTACAAACAGATTAGAATATTATACTCTTGATTCTTTTTTTCACTTAATATGTCTTGGAGATCTTTTGATATCAATACCTACACGACTTCCTAATTTTCTTGGTCTTCCGAAAAGCAGATACCAACATGGTATTGGACATAAAAGAGATTCAGTGGGGGAAAAGGCCTGTGAGGGAGAAAAGGAAGCTGGAGGAGCTGTCAGATGGTGCGGAACTGACCCCTGGGAAGGAGAGAGGGAAGGAGGGTTGGGCAGGCAGTGACTGCAGGGACTCAGACTGTGAGAGATCTAAGAAAATGTCAGACAGGAGTAGGCCTGGGGTGTCCTTAGGCCAGTCGCCTCGGATGAATCCTCTATCTTGCTGGAACGGACCTGTCTTAGTGTCCTGGGTTCCTCAGTCATAGGCTGGGAGCAGCTCACGGTGGTGGGGGGCCCTCACTGCAGATGCAGTGGTCTATTCAGAGGGCCTCACTGCAGGGAGGTGATCTGAGAGGCATATGTCACAGCCTTCACATTATTTTTAGGGCTGCATAATAATTCATTAATGGTTATGCACAGCTCATTTATCCAGTTCCCTGCTAATGAACTTTTCTGTTGTTTCCAGTCCTTTATGAGAAACAATGTGTAGTGAATAACTTAAGTTATATCATCTTGCACATGTTTGGAATGTCACAAGTTGGGCTCCTGGGAAAGCAGACCCTGAGATGGATAGCAACATGTAATCAGTTTATTATACAATGTTCCTGGGATCAGTACTTCTGGAAGAGAAAGAAAGGGCAGGATGGGGGGAGATTGAGAAGTTGGTCTGTAATGCATTCTTGGTGATGGCTTCAGACCACCTGATAGGGGAATTCTGAAGATAGGATGACCCATCAGTTGTCCTCAGGTGGGTGAGAGGTCTGGGTCTTTACATCCCTGCATTGATCAGTCACTGGATGTAGGCTGCTCTAGGAAAATGTCATCAACTAGGTGAGGCTCTTGAGCCAAGGCAATTCCTGAAGGTGGCTTATTGGAGGCTGGCTGTGGCCGCACTCCCAGCAGCTTGGGGGAGGATATCCTTTAGTCTTGAAGGGGGTTCTGGGAGGCACATCACAGCACCCACCACAGGAGTATAATTGTAGGATATTACTGTGTAATTTTGATGTTGCCAAGATAAAAATCTCATGTATGTATTGGTATGTATTCTGTGAATATATACTTCCACTGGCAATGTAGGAAAGTGGCTGTTTTCCCATATCCTGGGTAACAAAGGGTGTGGTCAAATTTTTACTTTTTTTGATTAGGCTTTTCAAAATCTTTATCTGATTTTTTACTAACACATTTTTCCACTTTCCATTTACTCCCAAGTACATATTTATTAAGCCCTGGTTCTGCAGGTTACTGTCCCAGTGTGTTCCTATGTAAAATGGGAATAATAAAACACCACACCTTATGGGAATATTGAGAATATAATGAATTTAAAACCTCACATTTAAAAATAGCAACCAAAAACTGTCCATACCCCACCATCACACACTGATGATTTCTGAATCTATACATTTAGGCCAGCCTTTTTTTATTTTTTATTTTTTATTTTTATTGAAGGGTAGTTGACAACAGTATTGCATTACATTAGTTTCAGGTGTACAACACAGTGATTCAACATTTATATACATGATAATTCTAGGTACCAGGTATCACCATACCAAGTTGTTACAATATTTTGACTATATTCCTTATGCTATATATTACATCCCGGTTACTTATTTATTTTACAATTGGAAGTGTGTTTATATATATATATATATATATATATATTTTGTGAGGGCATCTCTCATATTTATTGATCAAATAGTTGTTAACCACAATAAATTTCTGTATAGGGGGGTCAATACTCAATGCACAATCATTAATCCACCCCAAGCCTAATTTTCATCAGTCTCCAATCTTCTGAGGCATAACAAACAAGTTCTTACATGGAGAACAAATTCTTACATAGTGAATAAGTTACATGGTGAACAGTGCAAGGGCAGTCATCACAGAAACTTTCGGTTTTGTTCATGCATTATGAACTATATACAGTCAGTTCGAATATGAATATTCATTTGATTTTTAAACTTGATTTATATGTGGATACCACATTTCTCTATTATTATTATTTTTAATAAAATGCTGAAGTGGTAGGTAGATACGAGATAAAGGTAGAAAACAGAGTTTAGTGTTGTAAGAGAGCAAATGTAGATGATCAGGTGTGTGCCTGTAGACTATGTGTTAATCCGCGCTAGACGAGGGCAATAAACATCCACGTATGCAGAAGATTTCTCTCAGAACATGAGGGGGGAGGTTCTAAGCCTCACCTCTGCTGCTCCCCATTTTCTCACCAGATGGCCCCCTGCGACTGTGCCTGTCTTAGGCCAGACTTTTTATCTTCTTACTGACACATAACAATATTCACCTGCTTGTTATTTGTCTTAATGTCCCACAGGTGTTTCAAGTTCAACATGCCCCAGCCAAACTCATCATCTTCCTCTTAACAACTGCTTGTATTCCTTTATTTCCCACTTTATTGTTGAAGGAAAAAAACCTTTAAGTCATCCTGGAATATTCTCTCTCTTCAATTTGATTTGTAAATCATCGTTACCTGGTAGCTCACAAGCAGCACGGGCACTCCATGGTTTTACAAGGATTAGTGCGAGAGCTTCTCTGCTGGTCTTACCTTCCTCCAGTCTATCCCCAGCATCGCAGTCGGGAGGATTTTTACACAACACTAACTACATTACTCCTTAGCTCAAAGGTCTTTAATGGCTTCTTCCTGCCCACAGAATGATGAAATCTAAAACTTCTGCCTGACATTTATAACTTTGTAATCTGACCTCTGCTCATCGGTCAGGTCTCTTCCTAGCCATTCCCTTTCCCTGCATAATCCTTAATACTCAAGCTAGTTGCCTTTCTCAGAGTAGATCGTGTTGTTTCCTGATAGATGTACCTGCTGTTATGACTAGAATAATTCCCTACTTGTCCTCCACATAAAGTTCTTTAAATTTTGGCTCAAATCTACTTCCTTCGTGAACACTCCTCTAGAAGCCCTCCTGTTCTACCATTCCTTTGTACCTAAAGTTGACCTTAAATCTGTTTGCACGGTTATTTCTGCAGTAGGTGTCAGCCCTGATGGAAACAGACCAATTTTCATCTGGTATCTCCAGTATTTATGACAGTGCCTGGAAATTAGTGAAACTCAGATACCTCTTGGTTTCTAGATCTGAGGAAGCTTCCCAGGAAACTTACTGTTGGAGTAAATAAGCCATCCTCCCCACTCTTCCTCCAGTTTTCCAGGTTTTTCCCAAAACCTAGCCGGCGGGTCACTATTAATTTTCCTCGCCGCCGCAGGCCGCACGGACCTTTTCCGCCTCTGGCTCCCACTGGCTGTGGCACAGAAATCCTACTGGTTAAGATCGGTGCCAAGCATCTGACACGTGCTCCACGCACTAAGGAGGTGAGTCAACGTTCACCCGATCAGGGGCCTTTAACATGCCAGGGGACGTCCCCCTCTGGCGGGGGCGGTAAAACCCCCCCTCACAGTCCAACCCAAGCGACTGTTTCTAAAACGCTGCACCGTTCCGGCACTTCGTCCTCGGAGAAGACCAAGAGTAGAGCGACCAGGAAAGGGTGCCGGCGGCCGCAGCGGCAGAAGTTGGCGTTCCCCTCAGTCCCACGTTGCAACGAAAAAACGGCTTTTGAAAAACGGTTTTCGCGTGGTAAAGGGAAACACTGACCTATCAGGCAGAACCGAGCACATCCGACAGCCAATCCAGAGCGGGAGAGCCCAGGCCGGGATCCCACGCGCCAACGAGCACGTCATTCTTCACTCTCCACCAATGAGAGGCTGGCCGGGAGGCGGGGCAACAGCCGACCAATAGCCACAAAAAACAAATAGCCGTCGGTACTGTCCTCGCTGCTCGCAGACCTGGGCGAGGCGCTGGTCAAGTGCTTCCCACGCCCTGTAGCGCTCGGAGGCAGTTACAGCGCAGTTCCTTTCTCACACCAGGCCAGGGCCTTCTTCCGCCAGCTCTCACAGGCTAGCAAAAAGCACGCCGCAACTTGGCGCTTTCCTCCTTCACAGGAACTGGCGGCGCCGCGTTGCCCGAGAGGGCGGGTGGCTCAGGCGTGCGTGCCGAGGGGCGAGGCTGTGGCGGCGCAACGCCCCCTGGGAGCAGTAGTTTCCTTGGCCGGCGGAGCTTGCGGTCCTCGGGCACCAAGGACTACATTTCCCAGGAGCCTCGCGTCCGAGGGGCGGGCGGGCCGGCTCGTTAATGAGCTCAGGCGGCCGCGGCGCGGCCCACCGGGTTCCAAAACAAGGAAATGAAGAGGGGAGGCGGGACTGGGGGTGCCTGCGGGAGCCGCCGCCGCCGCCGCCGCGGAGGAGGAGGAGGCGGCTTCCGCGGCCGCCGAGAAGGCCGCTGCTGAAGGCGGGCGCGGGGCGGGGGCGCGCGCGCCGAGAGGCGGCTGCTGCGGGAGCGGAGCGGAGGGCGCGGCGGGAGGAGGGTCTGAGCGGCGGCGGCCCCCGCGCCCCGGCGCCTCCATGGGGAAAGCAGACAATGGATTATGATTTCAAGGCGAAGCTGGCGGCGGAGCGGGAGCGGGTGGAGGATCTGTTTGAGTACGAAGGGTGCAAAGTGGGACGCGGCACCTACGGGCACGTCTACAAGGCGCGGCGGAAAGATGGGTAAGAGCAGGGGCGGGGGACGGGCTCGCTCGGGTCCTGCCCTGCCCGCGCCGCGCGGAGGGTGGGTCGGGGTCAGGGCGGGCCGCGCCCGGGCGCGGAGGCGGGGTGGTCGCCCGTCGCTCAGGGCGCTCGCCGGGACGTGCGAGGGGCGGTGTCTGGGGTCTGCGAGCCCCGCCGGGAGGGCCGCCCTGGCCCCGGGCTGGTGACGGTCGCGGTGCAGCTTCCCGTCGGACTGCGCGGCGGCGGCGGCGGAGCGCCGGGGCCCCGGCCAGCCTCGCGGTGCGGCCCGCCGTCCCCGTCCTGCGACGTCGCGCCCCTCGCTGCCCGCCGCCGGCGTGGCCTCGACCCGCTGAGGAGGACGTCTGAGGCGGCGGCCGCGTTTTGTCTGCACTACTTGCGAGTTCGCAGGGGCCCCGGTTCCTCGCTCCCCGGCCGCCCTCCCGTCGCGCCCTCGGCCCCTGCCGGGTGCCCGGGGGCCGGGTGACCGGCCGACGCGCGCGGAGCGGGGCGCGGACGGCCCGGCGCTGGGGGGAAGCCGCCGTCGGAAGCCCCTACCGACCGGTCCTCGGGCGGCCCCGCTGCGGAGGCGCGGGGCAGGGGGAGCCCGTGGCGCCGGCGCCCTGAGCGGAGGGCTCCAGGACCGAAGTAGGTAGGGGGCGTGTTCCCTTAGGGCAGGGAGCCCAGGAGCGCAGCTTTTTTTTTTTATTAAGGCATCATTGATACACGATCTCACGGAGGTTTCACGTGAGCAGCACTGTGGTCACTACGTCCACCCGTGTTACCAAGTCCCCGCGCCCCGCCGCAGCCCCTGTCCATCAGCGTAGGAAGGTGCTGTGGAGTCACTACCTGACTTCTCCGCGAAGAGCACAGCTTCTTAACCTGTTTACCGTGAAGTACCTTGAAAATTACAAGGTACTGTGCAAGGGTAAAGGATTGTTGGTATTGCAAATAATTTTTTCTCTTGTAACTGAATGGGCCCCGTAGTTAGTATTCAGTCATTTGTGAGCTTTTCATGATTTTAGTTAATCGCCAGGTGTCTTCGAGTATCTTTCAAGGAATGCGAGGTACTGTAATTAACTTAGGTCTTGCTTGTGGAATACCCACTCTGCTTGTTATACTGGTGCCCCTGGGGAACCCTGTCACATACATTTGGAGAAGGCACACCCAGTTTTCCTGCTTGGACGTTGGTGCCGCAAGACAAATCAGACGTGGTGTTTTTAATATGCCTCAGGCTTACTTTGTAATATACTTGATCTGGAATTTTAAAATTCATTTTTGGTTAGAATAGCCTCCTTTTTTTTTTTTGAGAGGGCATCTCTCATATTTATTGATCAAATGGTTGTTAACAGTTAATAACAATAAAATTTTGTACAGGGGACTCAATGCACAATCATTAATCCACCCCAAGCCTAATTCTCATCAGTCTCCGATCTTCTGAAGCACAACGAACAAGTTCTTACATGGTGAACAGTACAAGGGCAGTCATCACAGAAACTTTTGGTTTTGATCACACATTATGAACTATAAACAATCAGGTCAAATATGAATATTCGTTTGATTTTTATACTTGGTTTATATGTGAATTCCACATTTCTCCCTTATTATTATTATTATTATTTTTTTAAATAAAATGCTGAAGTGGTAGGTAGATGCAAGATAAAGGTAGAAAACATAGTTTAGTGCTGTAAGAAAGCAAATGTAGATGATCAGGTGTGTGCCTATAGACTAAGTATTAATCCAAGCTAGACAAGGGCAACAAAACATCCACGTATGCAGAAGATTTCTCTCAGAACAGGGGGGGTGAGGTTCTAAGCCTCACCTCTGTTGATCCCCAATTTCTCACCTGATGGCCCCCCTGCGACTGTGCCTGTCTTAGGTTGTTCCTCCCTTGAGGAATCTTACCCGTCTCTGGCTAACCAGTCATCTTCTGGGGCCATACAGGGAAATGTAAAGTTGGTAAGTGAGAGAGAAGCAATATTGTTTGAAAAGGTTAGCTTTTTACTTCTTTGCAAATTTATGCCCTGTGGCTTTTATGCCCAGCATTTGTCTTGAGGTAGAATAGCCTCCTTTCTGCAGGCAACTTTTTTTTTTTAATTTTATTTTGGTATCATTAATCTACAATTACATGAAAGACATTATGTTTACTAGGCTCCCCCCTTCACCAAGTCCCAACCACATCCCCATTCACAATCACTGTCCATCTGCGTAGTAAGATGCTGTAAAATCACTACTTGTCTTCTCTGTGTTGCATAGCCTTCCCCGTGCTCCCCCCCCACTATACATGCTAATCATAATGCCCCCTTTCTTTTTTTTCCCGCCCTTATCCCTCCCTTCCCACCCATCCACCCCAGTCCCTTTCCCTTTGGTAACTGTTAGTCCATTCTTGGGTTCTGTGCTTCTGCTGCTGTTTTGTTCCTTCAGTTTTCTTTTCTTCTTATACTCCACCTGTGAGTGAAATCATTTGGTACTTGTCTTTCTCCGCCTGTCTTATTTCACTGAGCATAATACCCTCTAGCTCCATCCATGTTGTTGCTAATGGTAGGATCTGTTTTTTTCTTATGGCTGAATAATATACCATTGTGTATATGTACCACTTCTTTATCCATTCATCTACTGATGGACATTTAGGTTGCTTCCATTTCTTGGCTATTGTAAATAGTGCAGCGATAAACATAGGGGTGCATTGCAGGCAACTTTTGAGAAAAGTTAAAAACTCTGTTTTTGATGTACTTGCACAGCATGGGCTACAACAGAAAACAAAACTACTGCTTCTAATTCTTTGAATATTTTCCCCTCTAATAAAGTCTTGATTCAAATACATTTCTCCAGTGAAATTTGTTTGATTAGAATTAATAAGGCTTCTTTAGTAGAGTAAGATTAGTTTGTGTATCTTCAAAATATACTTAAGAAAATAACTTTTAGGATCTGAAAGCATTAGTTAAAATAACTATTTTATATGTAAGAAAAATCAATGTAAAGATATTTTTCTTGGACCAGTGGTCTAGTTGAGATGAGGTTTTACAGTAAACATAACTTTTGTGGGTTTTGTAGCAGGATTAGTTACATGTTCATTGATACCAGCAATTTGAGAGAAAATGTTTTTAGTGATGGTTCTAAACCATGATGCAGATTTGCATAGTTACACTGTGATCGTGGCAAATTACAGGTTAGCTCTTTGCAGAATTTAACTCAGAAAAATTTATAATGCTATTTTAGAGAGAAAGAAATCACATGAATACATTGAAGAGAACTTACCCTAATGTGCATAGTGTATATAGCCAAAAAGTTGTTCAGGTCTTTAGAGGAAACACTGGAAGAAGTAATGCAGCATAAAACCTAATTGCAAAATCCTCTGCTTATAGTTTAATACTACAGTTTACAAAACGTTAGAACGTTATTTCATTTGAAGTAAGACTTAGGCTTTTAAAATTATATCTACATAAATTTGTAACAGACCGGAAATGGAAGATTATCATCTGGGTTTTTATTTTACCTTCAATAAAAACGTTCCTTGTTCCATCTTTCTGTTTTAAAGGAAGAGAGTCTTTTGACTAGGATATCCTTTTTTAAAAAAATCAGGCTTAAAACAGTTTTCTTGAAGAAATGTGAGTTCATTATATTTCTAGACTTTTTAGTATGAGCAAGAATTATTATAATAGTTTTTCTTTCAATATTAGTAATAAGTCACATAGTTTATGGTTATAAATCTAACATCATATTTCTCAAATTTGAAACACTTTATTTTTTATTTTTATTTTTATTTCCCAGGATATATTTAATTCTGGTAACTGTTCCATGTGTGCTTGAAAAGTGTATTATGGCAAAGTGCTTAAAAATAAGAATAGAAACGGGAGAAAGGACAGCTCTTCCTTACAGAAGAACTGCAAACTAGCAAATGTAGAAGGAATGAGGGAAATAGAAAACCATCATGAAAACACCAGAGTCAAAACTGTTGATGCAAGACATGATAATGGACTGTGAAATTAGGGGTGCAAATGTGAGGAGAAACAGGATGTTTGCATAGTCTCAAGTGTCTCTCTCAAGATACTAATTGATTACAATTAATAAAAATAATTTTTACTTTTTAATAAAGACAACTTTTCCTAGGGAAACTCAGCAGACACCACACTCTTTTAACTAAGTTATCAAGGTTAACATTACCAATAACAAGACATATTGACATTGTGTACCCCAAATGTGATGTGCTGAGAACACACATCGCTTCTGTGGCCTGCTTGCCAAAATGCATACCCTCCATCTAGATGAGAAGACATCAGACACATCCAACTGAGGAATATTGTACAGAATAGTTGAACAAGTGCCAAGGCTCTGAAAGACTTTGGAAAGACTGAGGGACTGTCGTATCCAAAGGAGACTAAGGAGCCATGACAGTTAAATGCAATGTAGTGCTCTGAGTTGGATCTTGCAACAGAAAAAGGCCATTAATGGACAAAGTGGTGAAATTCAAATAAGGCCTGTAGTTTACTACTGTGAAACAATTTTGGTCGATAAAGGAATATTGTTAAAAAGTTCTTTTGTCAGTAAGAGGTTCGAACACGATTCCATAAGATAATGTTATATTTGAAAACTTGAACGCAGCAGTACCACTCTTTATCTTTGTGTAGAAGTTCATTTTATTTTTGAACCACTCTAATAAAAAAAAGAATGCTCATTTTTGGAGATGTTATTTAAAGTGAAGTGCTGTTACCATAGGCTTTTAGACGACTAGTTGGTGACTACATATTATAAAGTATGTCACAGAGTCCTTCATTAATAAATGAAGGTTCATGTGGATACAGAGAAGTGAATAATAGGTACAGTAAGTGTCTGCCTGTTTTTGATGGGTTTTTCACATTTGGTTCATAGTTAAAATAGATGATTGTATTTGCATTATTTTCAAGACGTGAAGATTAACAATCTATCATCAGTATGATGCAGCGTTTTAGAACTTTGAAGAGTTTCAGATCCTTCAGCCTGATTTCCTCTTTACAGATAAGAAAACCAGAGCTTTTAGAGGTCATGCCCAAGTCCCACAGCACAACACAGGCCTGGAATCCAGATCTCTTGATTCCCGGTCTTCTTTTCCTAATCTTTCTTAATAATGTGATGGGAGGAAAAACAAAAAGACTATATTGCCTCCAGTTTTGACAATCTTACTGCATCAACTTTTTCTATGCAAAGGGTACATCTACACCAAAAAATATGGAAAAGGAAAATAGCATGTATGAGAGACATTTAAAGCAGTGCCAGCCTATAGATTCTGCATGTAGCTGCTTTTCTCCACCCTGTCTGATTGGCACAGTAGCTGAGTTGAGCATGCCAGTCTTTACTCTTATAGTCTGAGATCAAAGTTGCTGCCAGCATCACTTTTCTACAAAATAAAACCAGTCGTGTCATCTGTCTTGGAAAACTACATTCTCTGTGGCTCATACAGTCACATCTGATCTTAATTCCTTAGTTTGGCATGTAAGCCATTTGCATTTAGAACTGTACAGCCTTTAAACCTGCCACCAGCTCCCTCCTTTTTTGCAGTGTGTGGAAGACATGGGCTTCTATGTAGCATTGAACTGCTCAGGACTTGGTAAGTCCTCTTCATGAATAAGTCTGTTTTCTTTTTTCTACATTAAACTAGGATGGTTGCTTTGCCATTCCTCCCTCTTTTCTCCGTTCCCCTACAAACCCTGCAAACTCCTGCTCTCACTTCAGTAGACCCAATTCAGAGCTTTCCTTCTGGAAGCCTTCCCTTACTCACGCAGTGTACTCATTAGCTGTGTTTCTGCCCTTTTTGTTCTTACTGTGGAATTACTGTAAGTGATGACAATGTGAGCATAAACTACTAGCTACAAATGTTCATCATCATTCTATTTCCAGCTCCTCTGCAGGTTTGGGCACATAAGGCACACTAAAATTTTACAAAGTTTTAAAAAGTGCCCTAAATTGGTAAACATACTTCATTGATGTTTTCAATAATTATTTTGCAAGTCTGCAGTATAGTGATGTTGCATGAGATAAGTGGTTAAATGTAAAGATTGCCTTAGTGCTAACTATATATATATATATATATATATATACACACACATATATCGTGGCCCTTTAATAAAAATGTATAAATGACGGTGTGGACAAACGAAATAGGAAAGCTCATGTCTTTTCTTTCAAGTTATAGGAGAGATTTTGAGGCATTTTTATATTTTTTAACTTTAATTATAACTTGAAGATCGTTATATAACTTAGGTATAGAAATGCCTAGTTCCTCTTAATGTTTCATTATCTTCCATTGTATTGACTTAACATAATTTATTTAACTATCCCTCTTGATGGGCATCTATGCTGTCTCCAGTTTTTTGCTAGTATTAATACTGCAGTATTATGGTATCCTAGGATAATATCCTAATATACTAGTAGGTACAGTGTTTTGTGCATATTGGTATAGCAGTTAAGTTAAATCCTTAGAAGCTGCTTACCCTTTGGAAGTAATGGCTTGAAATGATTTGCTAATACGGTGATGGATGAGTTGTAACTCTCTAAAGACTGGAAATGGGGGACTGAGAATAAGAAAATGTTAAGGCTTTAAAAATAGTAGTTATTAATACATAAAATTGAGTTCTAAGTCATAGTTTGCTGTAGGAAATGCAATTACATTTTAAGTAGCATGGGAAAGGCATGTCTGAGTTCTAGATAGGAAAAAAGTTGACCTATGGAAAGGTATTTTTCAAACAATGGACATGAATATTGATGGATTAGGAGTTTTTACTTTTGTGTACTGTATGTTTGAACTGGATATGTTGGATAAAAATTAACATGTGATGTTAAATTATGTATTTGTTGCTCAAAATGCCGAAGTCGTGCAGTGATGGTTAGACTTCAGTAGAAGACTTTAAGGCAGTATACTGCAATGTGAAATTTTCTTTTTGGTAGGTAACTGATCAGAGTAAGGGTATTTGGCTAATGTGGTTTTTAAATTTAATTTTATTTTTTATTAAGGTATTATTGATATACACTCTTATGAAGATTTCACATGAAAAAACAATGTGGTTACTACATTTATCCATATTATCAAGTCCCCACCCTATCCCCATTGCAGTCACTGTCCATCAGTGTAGTAAGATGTCACAGATTCACTATTTGCCTTCTCTCTGCTACGCTGTTCTTCCTATGACCCCCCCACACCATGTGAACTAAACACAATACCCCTCTGTCCCCTTCTCCCTCCCTCTCCACCTGCCCTCCCACACCCCTCCCCTTTGGTAACCCCTAGTCCCTTCTTGGAGTCTGTGAGTCTGCTGCTGTTTTGTTCCTTCAGTTTTGCTTGTTGTTATACTCCACAAATGAGGGAAACCATTTGGTACTTGTCTTTCTCTGCCTGGCTTATTTCACTGAGCATAATGTCCTCCAGTTCCATCCATGTTGTTGCAAATGGCAGGATTTGTTTCTTTCTTATGGCTGAATAGTATTCCATTGTGTATGCGTACCACATCTTCTTTATCCATTCATCTACTGATGAACACTTAGGTTGCCTCCATATCTTGGCTATTGTAAATAGTGCTGCGATAAACATAGGGGTGCATATGTTTTTTTGAATCTGAAAAGTTGTTTTCTTTGGGTAAATTCCTAGGAGTGGAATTCCTGGATCAAATGGTATTTCTATTTTTAGTTTTTTGAGGAACCTCCATATTGCTTTCCACAATGGTTGAACTAGTTTACATTCCCACCAGAAGTGTAGGAGGGTTCCTCTTTCTCTGCATCCTCGCCAGCATTTGTTGTTCCTTGTCTTTTCTATGTTGGCCATCCTAACTGGTGTGGAGTGGTTTCTTATTGTGGTTTTAATTTGCATTTCCCTGATTAGTGATGTGGAGCATCTTTTCATGTGTCTGTTGGCCATCTGAATTTCTTCTTTGGAGAATTGTCTCTTCTTCCGCCCATTTTTTAATTGGATTATTTGCTTTTTGGGTGTTGACCCATGTGAGTTCTTTATATATTTTGGATGTTAACTCCTTGTCGAATATGTTGTTTACAAATGTATTCTCCCATACTGTAGGATGGGTTTTGTTCTGTTGATGGTTTTTAGTTTGATGAAGTCCCATGTGTTCATTTTTGCTTTTGTTTCCCTTGCTGGAGGAGATGCGTTCAGGAAGAAGTTGCTCATGTTTATAGTCAAGAGATTTTTGCCAGTGTTTTCTTATAAGTTTTATGGTTTCATGACTTACATTCAAGTCTTTGAGGAACTGCCATACTGTTTTCTATAGCAGCTGCACCATATTTTTATTCTCTCCAATAAAACACAGGGGTTCCAATTTCTCCACATCTTTTGCCAATACTTGTTATCTTCTTTTTTAAGAGAAATGTAGATAGTAGCCATCCTAATGGGTGTGTGGCAGTATCTCACTGTGTTGAATTTAAGTTTATAAAATGGTTGAGTGAGTTATGTGATCACATGGCAGCAAGTTTTAAATGGAAACAAAATCACTCAATTTTGCTACTCTAACAGCAATATTATCTGTTGTTTGGATATGTGTTCTTTAGTATTTTTTAAGCCTTTTTTGTTTTTAAAAATTTCCATTTTTTATTCTGGCTTTATATAATAGGCATTTCTCATTTTTAAACATATTTTCTACAACAATTCATTTGCATTTTAATTTTCCAAGAAAATGTTACAAATGCTGAAGAATATATAGAGCATGTTTGAATACTTAAGAACGTTTATGATTGTTTGGCATCATACATGCTGATAAGTGTCTGGTTTGTGTGATTTTAATTCTGCAGACTGGACAATACAGTGACTTAAGCACGTGGTTCTAGAAGTAGACATTTTGGGTTTGAATGGCATGTCTGCCACTTCTGTCCATGTGTGTGTAGGCAGCGTCTTGAGCCTGTGTCTTGGTTTTGTCTGTAAAGTAAGGATGGTAATAGTGCCCATCTCAGCTCTGGGGACACCAAACGTGTTGGTGTCCGTGGCCTTCTCAGAACTGTGCCTGGCGCATCGCACCTGCTGCAGAAGAAGGCTTTGTCGTCGTTGCCGGGGGTCTTGCCTTCTTGGCTTCTAGAGATGCATGCGGGACACAGGGAGCCCCTGTGTCTCGGATCCTTGGCTCGGAAGGTCACGAGCACTGCCCTCGTTTTAAGAATAAAGTGAGCTGTGGCAGCAGGCAGTGCTGGGTGACCACCAGACCGGCAGTGCGATGTGCCGCCTCCGGGGGACTGTGGCCTTCCGGCCGCCACAAGGCCGCACAGCCACCTAGGCCCTCGGCTGGCTCCAGCTCATCTCTCCACTCTGCGGCTGTGGGTTTTGTGCCCCGTGGTTCCCCAGGTTCCTAGCTTGGCATTCTCTATTCCCTCTATTTCTTAGTTAATAAAAAGTCAAACGCACTGATTCAAGTTTTTGCAAAATTTAACATTCTGTGATTTTTAATACCTTATTTCATTTGATATTCAATAAAAATGTGAGAGATGGTGAAGGAGTCCTCATTGAACAACTGATTGTACTGAGAGATTAAGGGACCTGCCTGATGTCACAAAGCAGTTAAGTGATTTAGCTGGAATTTGAACTCAAGCCACCTGTCTTCAGGGCCAGTGTTTTGTAATATTATATTTCTTGACATAACATCATGTTTTAAGACAATGCTTTGTTCTTTCTTTCCTGATTATTTGATGGGATCGTTAAGGATTTCTAAATATAACATAAAGAAAACATGCCCCCTCTTTTAATAGTTAAGATTTATGATTCCTTTTCTCATATACCAGCTGCATTCATAGTCTTTATCTCTTATCCAATGAAAAAGAATGAAATGAAATCTGAGATCTAAATACTTTACTTGATTGAATCCTTAATTTTTTCATGAATGTTTTCTGAAAAGCTTCTCATGTTTCATGCTTGTATTTATTTTATAATATTGGAACAAGGTAGGTTTTCCATATCTTTACAGTTCTTTATCCTTTACCCTCTGCCTTTATCGTCTTCCAAGTCTGTTTCTGTTTTTTCCCTCTATTCCCAACAATCTCTGGTCCTAAGAAAGAATTTACCTTGAGTTGTAGGGTCTATTACACTTCATTTTGTGAAGTATGTTTTTTTCTACTGAATTTCTTTTATAGTCCTTATATATGTACTGGCTCTCTCACATTTAAAAAGTTAAACTGTTAGTTTAAGCACATGTGAATTCATACTTTGTTGCTCTTTTAGCATTTCCAGTAGTGTAAATCACTTCTGTTGGTGAAAATATAAATTAGTTAAGGCTCAACTTTTCTTTCTGTCATATGATTAGCTACATAACATATAATGAACTCTGAATGTTATCAGTATATTATTGATTTGCTCATTGTCATATCGAAAATCTGATTTCCTTGGCAGGATGTAGACTTGTGATAGGCATTTGGCATTTTATGTTTTGGGCAGTGTAACTTTAATCTACATAAACTTCTCTGCCTTTTGCCTCTGCTGTGTTCATAGATTCCAGGAGGGCTTCGTGTTTGGACCTCAGGCGGTGGAGGTAGCAGACTTTTCCGCAGAAGGTAAAGCAGAGTGTTGCCTTCTGGTGCCGTTGTGTGTGTGTGCGGGGGTGGGTATGTGACAGGTGAGAGTTTGCACAAATGTCATCACAAAGTAATTCATGATGATTCATTACTTAATTCATTTCAGAAAATTTAAAGGCAAGTTACTACATGTATAATTTGATTCAGTACTATTACACTGTATAAAAATAGAAAAATTTAGGTAGAACTTAAGACTCTTAAGTTTCACTTGTCAGCTGCTTAGAGAGTAAGAGTGATTAAGGAGGGAGCATTAGTGTAATGTATAGTACACACTGCCTGACTTCCTCAGACCTAGTTTCACTATGATCTCTTCTGGGAAGTTGTCCAAGTCATTGTTCATATGTTGAATTCTTCTCAGCTGCTCCTTTTTCAGAAAGATTGCTTTACAATTAATAGAGAGACAGCCTTGTCCATGACCCATGCCTAGAGGACAGACATTGTCTGACAGGTCCTTCTGTGTGCCAAAAATGTTAAGTTTCCAATTTGCTAATTACCTCTCTTCAGAACTTGTTAATAGGCTCTCCTTTCAAGTTAGTTCTTGTTTCAGTAGAGATACAAACATCCCACATACCTGTAAAATATGTTTTTATAGTGTTAATTTTAAGAAAATGACATACCTTTCCCGGCTAATGTTTCTTTGATTAAAAAAAAATATTTTGCCATTTATGTGCCATTTAAGTATTATTGTAGATAGTACTTTCTGTGAATTTGAAAACCTTTACGAACTTTCTTCACGTGATATTTTTATAGAGGGTTTTTTTTAAAGACCTATAGCAGCTAACAATATTGTACTCTAAGACATAAAGTTAATGTGGTTAGTTTTTAGTTAGATTCTGAATGGGAATTAGAGGAATAGTTTTCTTATGTCTTCTGGAAATTACAATTGTTTTGATTTTAACTAAGTGGCTGCACATTATACCTTATGTTCAGGATGTACACCTTATGTGAGGCTAGGGTAGTACATATTTGTTGAATTTCTGCTTGGTGCCAAACACAGGATCACTCCATTTTACAATCCACCCAGTTTCACTATTTCTTTAATTTTTCTCCTATTCAGGGAAGCTGCTTTTCTTCTTCTTTTTTAATAATTGGAGACTTTAATATTATAATTTCTTTTTTTTTTTTACTTTTTAAAAATAAAATGTATGTCACAGTTGTTCAACAGTTCCTGCCCTGCCAAGTCCCCCCTTCGTAACCACTAGTCACTTCTCAATGTCTGTGAATCTATTGCTGTTTGTTCCTTCTGTTTTGCTTTGTTTTTATATTCCACAAATAAGTGAAATCATACGGTATTTGTCTTTCTCCACCTGGCTTATTTCACAGAGCATAATACCCTCAAGATCCATCCATGTTGTTGCAAATGGGAGGATTTCTCTTCTTTGCATGGCTGAATAATAATATTCCACTGTGTATATGTACCACATCTTCATTATCCATTCATCTACTGATGAATACTCAGATTGCTTCCTTATCTCGGCTGTTGTAAATACTGCTACTGTAAACATGGGGTACATATGTCTTTTCGAATCAGGGATTTTGTTTTCTTTGGGTGAGTTCCTAGGAGTGGAATAACTGGGTCAAATGGTATTTCTATTTTTAGTTTTTTGAGGAACCTCTGTACTGCTTTCCACAGCTGTTGCACCAATTTACATTCCCACCAACAGTGTAAGAAGGTTCCCCTTTCTCTGCACCCTCGCCAGCATTTGCTGTTTCTTGTCCTTTGGATGTTGCCATCCTAACTAGTGTGAGGTGATCTCTCTTTGCGGTTTTATTTGTTTGTTTGTTTATTTTGATATCAATCTACAATTACATGAAAGACATTATGTTTACTAGGCTCCCCCCTTCACCAAGTCCCCGCCACATACCCCTTCACAGTCACTGTCTATCAGCATAGTAAGATGCTGTAAAATCACTACTTGTCTTCTCTGCTCTTTGTGGTTTTAATTTGCATTCACTGATGATTAGTGGTGTGGAGCATCTTTTCATGTGCCTGTTAGCTATCTGAATTTCTTCTTTGGAGAAGTGTCTGTTGATATCCTCTGCCCATTTTTTTATTGGGTTATTTGTTTTTTGGGTGTTGAGTTGTGGAAGTTCTTTATGTATTTTGGATCTTGACCTCTTATCAGATGAGTCATTTATGAATATATTCTCCCTTAGTGTAGCATGCCTTTTTGTTCTGCTGATGTTATTGTTTGCTGTACAGAAACTTTTTAGTTATATGTACTCACACTTGTTCATTTTTTATTTTGTTTCCCTTTTCTAAGGAGATGTGTTCAGGAAAAAGTTGCTCATGTTTATATTCAAGAGATTTTTGCCTATGTTTTCTTCCAAGAGTTTTATGGTTAAATTTAGATCTTTGATCCATTTCAAGTTTACTTTCATGTGTGGAATTAGACAGTAATCCAGTTCCATTCTCTTAAATGTAGCTGTCCATTTTTGCCAGCACCAGTTGTTGAAGAGGCTGTCATTTCCCTGTTGTATATTCATGGCTCCTTTATTGTTTATTAATTGACCACATATGTGTGGGTTTATAACTGGGCTCTCTATTCTGTTCCATTGGTCTATGGGTCTGTTCTTGTGCCCATACAAAATGGCTTTGATTTCTGTAGCTTTGTAGTAGAGCTGAAGTCAAGGAACGTAATCCCCTCAGCTTTTTCCTTCCTTCTCAGGATTGCTTTGGCTATTTGGGGTCTTTTGTGGTTCCATGTGAATTTTAGAACTATTCTAGTTCGTTGAAGAATGCTAATGCCCTTGGAATTTTGATTGGGATTGCATTGAATCTGTAGATTATTTTAGGCAGGATGGCCATTTTGACAATATTAATTCCTATCCATGAGCACGGGATGTATTTCATTTATTGGTGTCTTCTTTAATATCTCTCATGAGTGTCTTGTAGTTTTCAGAGTATAGTCTTTCACTTCCTTGGTTAAGTTTATTTCCTAGTATTTTATTCTTTTTGATGCAATTGTAAACGGAGTTATTTGCCTGATTTATTTTTGCTATTTTGTGTTAGTATATAGAAATGCAACAGATTTCTGTTTATTAATTTGGTATCCTGCAACTTTGCTGAATTCAGTTATTTATATTTCTAAGTCCTAGTAGTTTTTTTGTGGATTCTTTAGGTTTTTCTGCAGTGTAACTTCTTCCTTACTAATTTGGATGCCTTTTATCTCTTTGTGTTGTCTGATTGCTGTGGTGAGGACCTCCAGAACTATGTTGAATAAAAGTGGGGAGAGTGGGCACCTTTGTTTTGTTCTCGATCTTAGAGGAAAAGCTTTCAGCTTTTCACTGTTAAGTATGATATTGGCTGTGGGTTTGTCATATATGCCTTTTAATATGTTGAGGTATGTACCCTCTGTACCCATTTTGTTGAGCGTTTCTATCATGAATGGATGTTGAATTTTGTCAGATGCTTTTTCAGCATCTACTGAGATGATCATATGGTTTTTATCCTATTTTTTTTGTTAATATGATATATGATATTGATGGATTTATGAATATTGTACCATCCTTGCATCACTGGAATAAACCCCACTTGGTCATGATGGATGATCTTTTTGATGTATTTTTGAATTTGGTTTGCTAATATTTTGTTGAGTATTTTTGCATCTGTGTTCATCAGGGATATTTGTCTATAATTTTCTTCTTTTGTAGTGTCTTTGGTTTTGGTATTAGAGTGATGCTGGCCTCATAGGAAGAGTTTGGAAGTATTCCCTTCTCTCCTACTTTTTGGAATGCTTTAAGAAGGATGGCTACTAGCTCTTTAAATGTTTGGTAGAATTCAGCTGTGAAGCCATCTGGACCTAGAATTTTGTTCCTGGGGAGTTTTTTTGATTACTAATTCATTTCATTGCTGGTAATTGGTCTGTTCAGATTCTCTGTTTCTTCCTGGGTCAGTCTTGGAAGGTTGTATTTTTCTAGGAAGTTGTCCATTTCTTCTAAGTTGTCCGATTTATTGGCATATAGTTTTTCATAGTATTCTCTAATAATTCTCTGTATTTCTGTGGTATCATGATTATTCGTTCTTTGTTTCTGATTCTGTTCATGTGTATACACTGTCTTTTTTCTTGATAAGTCTGACTAGGGATTTATCTGTTTATTTTCTCAAAGAACCAGCCCCTGATTTCATTGATTTTTTTTTCCCTATTGTTTATTCTCTATTTTATTTATTTCTTCTCTGATCTTTATTATGTCCCTCCTGTTGACTTTGGGTTTCATTTGCTATTTTTCTAGGTTTCTTTAATTGTGAGTTTAGACTTTATTTGGGATTGTTCTTGTTTCTTGAGGGAAGCCTTGAGTAAGAACTGCCTTTGCCACCTCCCACAGATTTTGGGCTGTTGAGTTTTGTTTTCATTTGTCTCCATGAATTGCTTGATTTCTGTTTTAATTGGTTCATCGACCCATTGATCATTTAGAAGCATGTTGTTTAGCCTCCATGTGTTTGTAAGTCTCTTTGTTTTCTTTGTGTAATTTATTTTTAGTTTCATACCACTGTGGTCTGAGAACCTGCTTGATACAATTTCAATCCTTTTGGATTTATTGAGGCTCTTCTTGTGGCCTAGTATGTGATCTATTCTGGAGAATGTTCCATGTACACTTGAGAAGAATGTGTATACTGCTTTTGGGTGGAGTTTTCTGTAGATGTCTGTTAGGTCCATCTGTTCTAATGTGTTGTTGTGCCTCTGTTTCCTTTATTTTCTGTCTGGTTGATATATTGATATATAAGTGGTGTGTTAAAGTCTCCTAAGATGAATGTGTTGCAGTCTAGTTCCCCCTTTAATTCTGTTAGTGTTTGTTCCACATATTTAGGTGCTCCTATATTGGGTACATAGATACTTATAATGGTTATATCCTCGTGTTGGACTGATCCCTTTAGTATTATATAATGTCCTTCTTCGTCTCTTGTTACTGTCTTGGCTTTGAAATTAATTTTGCCTGATATAAGTATTGCTACTCCTGCTTTTTCTCCCTATTATTTGCCATGTAATATCTTTTTCTATCCCTTTACTTTTAGTCTGTGTATGTTTTTGGGTCTGAAATGAGTCTTTTGTAGTCAGTGTATAGATGGGCAATGGGTTGTTTCCTTACCCATTCTGGCACTCTGTGTCTTTTGATTGGTGCATTCAGTCCATTTACATTTAGGGTGATGATCGATAGATATGTAATTATTGCCATTTTATTAATTGTTTTCTGCTGTTGTTTGTATTTCCTCTCTCTTCTTGTTACTGATTTTTTCTTTGGTGTTGTAACTGGATTTCTCTCTCTTTTTTAAATTTATTTTTGTGTATATTTAGTAGGCATTAGATTTTTGGTTACCAAAGGTCCAAAGATAGCTAGCTTCTTTACTATATAATAGTCTAAAATTGCTGATTACTTTATTTCAAACTTAATCTAAGGATACCTTTTTTTTCCTTCTTCTTCCTCCTCCTCCGCATTAGATGTCATAATTTGCACTCTTTGTGTCTCCCTTGACTGATTTTGTATATAGTTGATACTGCTTCTTTTGTTTTAATTTCATACTTGCTTGTTAATTAGTTGGTCTACTACCTTTACTGTGGGCTTATTTTCACTGGTAAAAGCTATTTAGCCTTAGGGTCATTTCTGTCTACAATCATTCCTTTAACATATGTTGTAAGACTGGTTTAGTGGTGGCAGATTCCTTCAACTTTTGTGTATCTGGAAATTGTTTAATCTCTGCTTCAAGTTTAAATGATAATCTTGTTGGGTAGAGTATTCTTGGTTGGAGGTCCTTCTGTTTCAGTACATTAAATACATCATGACACTCCCTTCTGGCCAGAAGTGTTTCTGTTGAGAAGTTTGCTGATGGCCTGATGGGATTTCCTTTATAAATAATCTTTTCTCTCTCTGGCTGCTTTCAGCACTCATTCCTTATCCTTGATCTTTGCTGTTTAATTATTACATGTCTTGGTGTTGTCTTGCTGGGATTCCTTTTGTTAGGGGCTCTCTTTACTTCTATGACCTGAGTGTCTGTTTCCTTCTCCAGATTGGGGAAGTTTTCAACAATTATTTCCTTAAAGAGACTGTTTATCCCTTTGTCTTTCTCTTCTCCTTCTGGTACCCCTATTGTGCGAATATTGTTTTGTTTGGATTGGTCACACAACTCTCTTATCATTCTTTGATTCCTAGGATCCTTTTTTCTCTGTGTCTCAGCTTTTTCTTGTTCTCTAATTTCTGTTTCATTTACTGTCTCCTATATTATCTAATCTACTTTTAAATCTCTCCATTGAATGTTTCATTTCAGATACTGTATTCTTCAGCTCTGAGTGGCTCCTTTTCAGGTTTTCTATCTCTTTGCTGAAGTCCTCCCTGAGATCTTGAGTACTTTTCTGTAAATCTGTGAGCATGTGTATGACTTTTATTTTGAAATCTTTATCCAGAAGATTGGTAATCTGTTTCATTTATCCCACTTTCTGAGGTTCTTTTTTGTAGTTTTGTTTGGATCAAAACCCTCTTCCTGCTCATTTTGTCAGGGATTCTGTGTTTCTTCCTTTGTATTAGATGTCTCTGCAGTGCTTTCTGGTCTAAAGAGTAATAGCTTTATAAGAAGGTGTGCTGTGGTGCCCAGAAGCTCAAGATTCATTACTCTCCAGCACCCGGCTCTCTTTTGCAGGACCCCAGCTGCTAGCATGCCGTGGGCGGGGCCCCCTCTCTGTCTGGTGTCTGTGGTGGTCTGAGTCTGGGCCAGCGGTTTGCTTGAGCTGCTGCCTTGTGATCAGCTCAGGAATCTCTGCTGAGCTTGCTGTGGGTGGGGCTGCCCTCTGTGTGGCCTGCAGCCGTGGTGGGCTGCAGGGTTAATGGGGTGGGCAGACTGATGTGCCCCAGCCGGATGCACAGCACTGGGCTTGGACACCCGTGGAAAGGAAGGAGCTCTTGGGGCTGGTTCCTCCAGGCACCTCCCCATCTGGGCTGAAATGGAGCCAAAGAAGTTGGGAGGGTCTCCCTCTGCCTGCCAGGCAGCAAAGTCTGCCACCGCCGCTGGGCCAAGTGGGTTGGTTCCCGGCGGTGTTTGCACAGGGAGGAGCCTTCAGGCTGCGTTGCCTGCTAGGGGGGATGGGGCTTCTGGGCCTCCCGAGAGTTTCCCAATCTGAGGAAGGCCTGGGGAGGTATCCTCCACCTGCCCTTTCTCCTGAGGAGAGCGCTCTGTCCGGCCCTCGTTACCTGTCACCTGCTGGCAGTCTTTCACACCAGGGCCTCTGCTTTGGGTCTCAGGCCGGGTGGAGTGTGCCTGTTCTCCACAATGGCTGGAGTCCCAGCCTCCGGGAATGTTCCGCCTGTCCCTGGGGTCCAGCCCTCATAGTTACCGGAGCTCGGTGTGATGTGGGCTCATGCTCCTGGAGCCGACCTCCGGGGCCAGGTGTGCAGCGCTCCTGGGCTCCTACCCTCTCCCCGCTCCGCTCCTCTTTGTCCCGCCTCTAGGTTGGGGTCGGGGGAGGGCTTGGGTCCCCGTGCCATCTTGGCTCTGTCACCTCACCCTCCTCCGTGTGGGCCTCTCTTCTCAGGGGTAGGGGGGTCTGTTCTGTGGTCTTCAGGTCGTTTTCAGGTCTAGGTGGATTTGCTGTATTTTCTTCTTTGTTTTTGGAAGGAGGCTTCCATCTGATGTTCCTATTGTGTCATCTTTGATCTATTGCTGAGCCCTTTTTTCCAAAGGGGACTAAGAAGAAATGAACCTGTGGCGATACAGCACAGACGCTGGAGCCACACTCGACCCAGGTGAACCCTGCGTGTGGGATCTAGAGTGGGTTCCTCACCCTCAGTGTCCTCGGCACCCACGGGGGTGGGTGGTAATGCTGTGAGGGGGAGAAAGTGCATGCTGTGGGGGCTCTTAGAACAGTGCCTGCCAGGTGCTGAGGGCGAAGTAAGTGCAGCTGTTATCACAGCTCTTGCTATGAACATGTTGTGGTGCTGGGTAGTATTTATTTTTATGTTTTAAAGATGATTTAATGATAAAAGAAAAATGTCATTTTTTCCTCATAAGTTATAAGTTTTGGGCTCATTATTATTGGTATTTATCTTTGTTCTTTGATGAGCAGTAGCTTTATTTTCCTAACTTCTTGTTTTTCAGCTTTTTAGTGACTAGAATTTGATCTTAGGTTGACATTCCTATGAAATGGATCATTTGACAACATTAGGTTTATCTGAATTTTTATACCAACTAACTCAGGTCAACCTATAGGGAAACTTTATAAAATATTTGATTCTTAGTAGCTAATAGCTAACCTTTTACTTTATGATTTATGTGCCATGTTGATTAAAGTTTCAAGTAAAATCCTTCAGAGGAATTTGCTTTTCTTTCAAATGTATTTCAGAGATTATGGATTGTAATCTGATTTGGGGTCTAGCAAAGCTACTTGTTATATTAGCAAATAGGACTCTTCTGAAAGGAAAAACTCTTTCTCTCTCTCTATTCACAACTCTACTTATATCCAACACACCAGCTAGTGTCCTACAGTGCTCAGTCAACTTTGACACCTACTGCTTGGAGTTGGTGCAGACCCTGCAGGTTGAGGGCTCAGTCCCACAAGACTGCCCCCCACTTAAGATGCCAGCAAAAGTGGTGGGTACACAAGTTACCCACAACTTCCATCTGACTTGACTGCAAAATGGAGACCTCCAGACCCCCTCCTCAGGTTCCATCATTTGGTAAAGTGACTCAGAACTCGTGAAGCAGTTTGCTTAGGTCAGTGGTTTGTTACAGGAGGTGTATGAAAGGATACAAACGGACAGGCAGATGGAGGACACGCAGGGCTCCGTCTGCGTCTGGAAGGGTCCTGAGCCCAGGAGCTGTTGTCCCAGTGGAGTTTGGGGTGTGCCACCCTCCCAGCAAGTGCATGTTCTTGTTCACTATCCCAGCAGCTCTCTGAATTTGAACTTGAGGGGCCTTTATGGAAGCCTCATTATGTAGGCATGATTGATGAAATTGTTGACTGTACAGGTGATTAATCATGCCTGAGGGTGGGGGTTGTGTGGCAGGGTGGGGCTGAAGTTTTCATCACCTGGTTTGTTCCTCTAGCAACCAGTCCCCATCCAGTGGTTATCTAGGGACTTTACAAAAATCACCTCATTAACATAAACTCAGGTGTGCTTGAAAAGGACTTGTTAGGAATAACAGAAGATGTGCTTTTACTTTGATCTTTCTGGAGGTATTCTGGGAACAAAACCCAAATTTTATAATAAAGGATGCTCCTGTGCTCTAGTCACTTAGGAAATTACAAGGGTTTTTAGTTGCTGTGGGCCAGGAACCCTGGAGGAAGAACAAAATATGTATTTCTTATTATATTACAAATTACATTAATGGTATCATAGTTGTTATGATTAGCTAGGAAAAACAGAAAACCTAAATTTTATCAAAAGATTCTTCAGTGGTCTAGGTTTGGCAAAACCTTCAGTAGTATGGTGAAAAATTTACGTATATATTGAAATTTGTGTTTTTTTGTATTATAAAATTTCACATTGGCATCTTGACCGTTAATTTCTCTTTTGAGTGTTTTTCATTAATATTTACGATTTGAGGTGATTTCAAAGGCTAAAATCTGGAAGTGTACCTAAAGGATCATATTGTTGATCTAGCACTATCTGATCTGACAGTGCTAGATTTGAGAATGATGAAATATTTATATTTTTCGCATTCTCTACTAGGAGAAGATAGTTGTTTTCTGGTGGATTTTGAGATACGATTACTTTTCCAATAAAAATATTGGTGTTTAATTATTTTTGTCATTTTTATTCTCCAGGGTATTTTATTTTTATCTTCAGAACATATGTTGTTAAAGATTTTCCAGGTTTTCTGTTACGCTGAAAATACTTTTTAGTTACCAAGACTAATAAACAAGTTTACCTCAATGCAACAAATGTTTAGTTTCTATTGTTTCGAAGATAATTTGGTTAGCTCCTAAAGAATATACAGAAATGTGTAAGAGGAAAGGATGAGTCAATTATAAGTAATTGTAATAACGAAATGAGAGTCTGGTCCAGTCCTCGAGTAGCTCTGAGCAAAGTGCTCACTCTGCGGGTCATGCTCTTGCACAACCTCGACAACGGTCAGACATTAAGCTCTTTTCCCGTCCCTCCTGTGTAACTTCTCCTTTTGATGCTTCTGTTCCCCGGCTGTTGGGCAGTCCAGACTGGGGAGATGTCCCTGTACACTAGGTGAGACCTCAGCCCTGGGGAGGGTTTTTGAATGTGATTGAGAAAGAATTCGGGTGCAGGTCGACCAGGTACAAGCAAAGAACAGTCTAATAAGCAGAAGCACACACACTCAGCGGGGCAGCAGGGTCTGCTCCAGAGGCGGGTGGTATCGGGGCGGTCAGGCGGGGTTACGCAGGGGCAGGAATATTCATCAGGATAGGTGGGGTTTTCTTGGACTAGGGAGGAGATTTCTAGGAAATAGGGTGACACCCTAATTCTGTCCTTATCTGTTCCCCCTTGGGACTGTCCTGGGGCCAAGGGGGGTGACTTGCAGTACGCTAATGCACTTACATCGCACTTAGAGGAAAAGTCAGAGCCACTTCTCCATGTTGGAACCAGCCAGTTTTGACAGGTCTGTTATCTATACTCTCCCTTCCCGTACCCTCCGCCTCCCAGAACGGTTTACTCAGAGTGTTTAGAATATAAACAAGCATCTAACTGAATAAGCACCAGCCGGAGTCCCCAGCCTGTTCCCTGCTCAGGCCTGGGTGTATACCTGCTGTAACACACCTGCCTTTTAACACTTGCTTCTTGGCTTCTGTATACAACTTGCTTACTGTTTTTTTTTTTTAACTCTCTTAACTGTTACTTTTAACTAAAAAAAATCAGCATGTCCTAAATGAATTTATTTTTTACCTGCAAACTGGCTCATTGTCAGTATTACGCTCTTCTCTTCGTAGGGGCATTGAAAGTTTAGTGTAAATGGCTTTGCTGCCGTGAGGCAACACTCTCTGGCCTGAAACCTTGGTCATCGTCAGCTGATTCTCTGGCTTACTGCTTAGCTCTCTCTCACACACATGTGCATACATGTGCGTAACACCTTTATACCAAATAATTCTTTAATGCCTCCAATGTGCCCATATATATACATACATATTTGGCCACAGTAGATAACTTTATCTCTGGAATGCCTCATGAATACAGTCCCTCCATTTTTACTATATATTTACTCTAATTTTGGTCATCATCAACCCTTTCCAGAACTTTTGCAGTGGTCTCTGTATCTCTGACTTTCAATCCTCTGATTCATCCTGCATACTATATATGCCTACTGAGAACATATGTTTGACCGTGTTTTCCTTGGTTGCAAACCTCATATGGCTTCCCATTACACTGTACGAGACTGTGCTAATTCCATCTTCTTTGTTATTTTCATGTGTTACTTCATGTCTTATGTTCTAACTATACTTCTGTTAATTTCTTGAATATAATGTAGATCTTAATCTTCAGACTTTGTCCATTCATTTTTGGTGTCCCTAGGTCCCACCTTCGCTTCTTTGGTTAATGAAATCCTGCTCGGCTCTCAAGGTCCACTTGGATATTCTCTTTGAAAATTATTTCCGGATAGCCCTTCCTGCCCCCTCCACCAGAACCAAGCCCTTCTTTCCATTCTTTATCTGGTGTACTTTGCCTATAATCTGTTACAGTGCTTATCCCATAATGTGCCTTGTTGTGTGTCTCTCTCTGTAAAGCTTTACAAGGTTGTCTTGTTCTTCCTACTGTTCCTAGAGCCAGTGCCGTGTCTCGTGCAGCACAAGCTTAGTAGAATATTTCTGAAAGGAACGTCTGGTGTGACTTGGTATTGCGTTCCGTAGCAGTCTGACTAGAGGTTCACAAATTATCAAAGGAAGATAATGTTTTATAGTGAAAGTTTGGTTTTCACTAAATATTTGCTAATGATTACTTTCTGTGTAGTACAGTCCTAATTACTTGTTTTAAACTTAACACTTTTGATGCCTGAAGTCTTAAACCATTACTACAGATATATTTGTTTTAATTAAAATCATTTCTGAACAATAAGAATTTGCCATAATAGGAGTTTTTGACATTTTATCATTTTAGAGCTTTAGAAATAGTAAATTTTATCTGAATTGGAATTCTGAATGAAGAAAATAGTATAAAATGAATATTATTTTTTTCAGAAAGAAATATATTAATCAGTTCTTAAAAAAAGAGACTAAATAAAAGCAATCTTTCTAAAGAATGAAGGCAAAAGATAAATTTGTCAGATTTCCATGTTGCAAGGGAATCCTGAACTTTAAAATTTTCAAGGCTATTATTGTGTTTTGGTGATGTTTAGAGAATAAGTAGATGAAATACAGATAGGTGAAATCATAAAGTGCTAGTATTTAACATTATTCATTAGTAAGGGGAATACAAAATAATAACAGTACCTTGTATTATAAGATATTTAATATTTCAGAATTATCTTAAAGGACTATTATCATTAAAACCAAGAAACAAATTCCTGATAATGAGAAATGCTATGGTGCTGAATTATTTATAAATGCAATGATACCATGTTTGGTATCATCAAGAAAAGGGGAGGCAGTAGAAATGAGACTTGCCATGTATTGATAATTATTGAAGCTTTGTGATAGAGTGTCACTGTCACTAATTTTTTTTGTTCATTTTTGGAAAATTTCATTATAAAATTAAAAAATATTATGTTATGATGTAATTAAGGAAAGAGTTCCCATATAAGGAATCATTACTACTAGGCTGGCTGAATATTGAGTTCATGATATTGAATAACGCAGAATGATACAAATGTGAAACTAAGTGATCTTTTGGTTTTTGTTTTTCAAATTTTTCTTCCATATTGTTATTTTCTTATTTTTCTGTGTAATGTGGAAGCCTCTTACTGTGCTAAGTAAGTCAAATCATCACATACTAAAGGAAAGGTGTTATAACACTGATTTCTGCCAGCGTTCTTCTTGAAGAAAAAAACTGATGGCAAGACTCAGATGTCATATTGTTTGAAGAACATCTTCTTGGTAATACCTAGTTATAGAAACTGGTAATACTGTACCTACCATCTTGGATACTGTATTTTTGATGATTTCATTTTGAATTCTCTTAAGATTTGGGTACGAAAACTTCAAGGATGAATTCATACATCTGTTTGTCTTCAAGGATGTGAGAGCAGTGTTGAGAAATTGTCTTGTCTTCATCTTTTCTTCCTCCTCTTTGTTTTCCTCCACTTCTTGCCTCAGGCACTTTCTTGGTCACCAGAAAAGTCGCCCTGTCTGTGTGATCCTTGCCTTCCCCCAGCCCTGCATCTCTGGGCTCGGATCCTTCCAGTCTGAGACTGCCCTGGTAGACCCTTAGCAGATCTTGAGGACATTTCCCTTTTGAACTTAGATATTTTTCTTTTTGGTTGGGCTTTCTTTCTATTTAAAAGAATCATTTATGAGCTGAGGTCACCCTCTGAGCTCTGTCCCAGGTTTTGTTCTTAATACCATCCTCCCCATCAGCCAAGCTGAGAACCTCAGACTTACCCTGGATTCAGCCTTTAATCTTCATCATTTATCATTCGGTCCTGCCAATTCCCCTTCTAAAATGACTGTTACAGTGTTCTTTCTTCTGTCCAGTCTCACTGACCACTCTGCTATGGATGTGGAATTGGGAGATTGTGTTTTAGCCCTGCTTCTAGCTGCTGCTTTAAACCTAGGAGCTTGAAGGGGTTGTCGTCCGCTCCTTGTGGAGCTGCCACTAGGATACTGACTCACGTTCTCACGTTCTCACCTTCTCACGCTTTGATTGCAGTTACCTTGGAGTTGTTTTCATGTCTAATCTCAGTCCTTCCTAATAAGATTAATCTTCATATGGAGCTTTCATTGCTTTTAGAATAAAATCTTATATATTTCCAGATCTCCATTTATTCATGTCATCATTTCTCTGGTTAATGGTGTTAATCGTTCACACACTTAGACAACGGGGAAACTTCATCCATCTTCAGAGTCTTCCTTTACCTACAGAATCAATTTGGTTAAAAAACTCGGTCAGTTCTCACTAAGAGTGTTTTTCGTATTCATATTTGTTCTTCTCTTCCGCTGTTCTAATTTAGTCCTTCATCTTTTCGTATCTGGATGTTTGATGCAATCTACCAAACGTTTGCTCCGCCACCAGTTTGTAGCTACCACAGTGTCTTTCTGAACAAAGATCTGTTAGTGTACCATCTCTGTCCTCAAAACCTTCTTTCTTTTAATGTACCATCTCTGTCCTCAAAACTTTCCTTCTACACTGTTGATACCTGAAACACCAGCTTCTTTGCAGAATTCATGTGGTCCCTTTACCTTTCTAACCCCTTGTCATCATACCCCCAGCTTGCAGCCATACTGTATATCAGAGGTTTCCTCAATATGCCACTCTTATTTTTCTCATGCCATATTCTGCCTGGAATTCTCTGACCCCTTCTCTGCCTGGAACTCCTCTCTTAAAGGCATCACTCATGTAGTTGCCTTACTTAAAGCTCTGAAAGAAATACCAGTCTCATTCTCTCTGTGCCTGTTATGTGTACCTGTTGGGTGCAGAGGGAGTCATATCACAGTTAAATTTTGTTCATACTCCCCACTCACCGAGAATCTCTTCCCGGGTGGACTGTGAACTCGGTAATGTTGAGGGTAGTCAGTCTCTAGTTGTGTTCCTTCGTAGAGTTTGGCAGTCTTGGGATGTGTAATATTTACTTAGTAGTTGTGGATTGATGTAAATTAAATAGGAAGGCTCTTCTGTTTTCTTTAGAAATAAAAAAGGATTCTAACCCTGGTAGCTTGAAGACTAAAACTTCTTCCTCAGCGTTGCTTGAGTTTGAATTGCCTCATTTTTCCTTAAAAGCTATTTCTAAATTTTTTGTCTGTAATTTAGTTTTGGGGTGTAAGGGGTTTTGGGGTGATCCGGACACCTGGTAATATTTTTTTTTCCTAAGTCTCATTGATATACAATCTTATGATGGTTTTATAAACAACACAGTGGTTTCAACATTGATCCATATTATCCAGTCCTCACCCCCTTTATTGCTGCACTGTCCATCAGCATAGTCAGATGTTACAGAATCATTAATCATCTTCTCCGTCCTGTACTGCCTTCCCCGTGACCTACCTATATTTTGATTGCAAATTATTGTGCTCCTTAATCCCCTTCACCCTCCCCCACCCCTCTCCTCTGGTGACCACTAGTCCCTTCTCCCTGTCTGTGAGTCTGCTGCTATTTTGTTCCTTCAGTTTTGCTTTGTTTTATGCTCCACAAATGAGTGAAGTCATTTGGCACTTGTCTCTCTGGCTTATTTCACTGAGCGTAATGCCTTGTAGATCCATCCATGTTCTTGCAAATGGTGGGATTTCTTTACTTTTTATGGCTGAATACCTGGTGGTATTTTTGCTAGGAGCCAAAAATCCTGTGTGTGCCTATTTATGAATATAAAAAATGGGGTTTTGGCCAAATGTTAACTGTGCTTGTGCATGTAGTCTCCCGAATGGTTCTTTATCTTGCTAAAAGTGATTGGAAGTCTGTTGCCAAGTCTGGACACTGTTGAAAGGAGTAAGACTGTCTTTTTCATTAGACTGGTTCCTAGCATTTCCTAAGAGGTGTTCCCATTGAACTTGCTTCTTTAGGCTTGAGAAATTCTTCCTTGAATTACATTTAAATTCTACACTTAGCCTGATTTTCTGCCTGAATAAAGCTTTCATTTTAAGGCAGTGATTTCTACAGTTTGCACAAATATGTGCTGCTTATTTTTTCTACTGTCTTTAGAAGTGCTGGCATCAAGAGTTTTCCAGAACATAGTATCTCAGATGGAAAACATAACAATCATAGTCTCTGCCAAGTTAATTTTTCTGTTTTGTTGGTGCATAATGTTCCTGTTGAGCAGTTGTTTTCTTTGTGATTGCCGAGAGTGACGGTCCTTGGCTTTGTTAGCATTGTGGACATACAGGAGAGATGTCTTTAAATTAAAAAAAAGAATGCATGTTACATATACCCATGTTTATACTACAGATTGATTTATTTTTAATTCTCCTCAATTTATTTAGTGAACTCCTTTGATTATTTTCACTATGCAGTTGCTCTAATCCTAGTACCTAACAGGCACTAACATTTAGAAATCAGTTTCCCTGAAGGCATTGGAATTGCTTTGTCTCCCAGTATTATAATAAATTACAAGCAGTTTTTATTTAGAAATAAAATAATTTTAAGAAAATTAAACTGTCTTTAAAATCCTCCATTATGCTATCATGGCCGTGTAATCCAGGTCTACCTGCTTTTATCTTCATCATTGAAAGGATACATTTATGCCTTTATGATCCTTAATATTATGTGTGCCTGAGACATAGAATTATCACTACTGCCTGAAGGAAGTCCTGTAGGGGGACACTGCCATGCGTTGACAGCAATAAAGCGTCTATGTCCCATGTGCTAGCCATTGAAGTATCTGTGGTCATGGTGGGAAAGGAGGCATCTTTAGTTTTCACAGTGAGGTAGTGGTGTGGTATGGAGGTGAAGGCAAGGCCCATATGCCCTCTGGGGTTCTGCTGCTCAAACGGTGAGCCTCGGGGGTGCCACATCACCGCTTATCACCAGACCACTAGGGGACAAGAGAAGTGGTAACGATATATACAGTTTCTTTCTTCTCAATATAAAAGCTGCATATAAATCTTAAGTTTACAGATCTTTGAGTATTTTATTAATTTTTCAGAGAAACTTATGTGTATATGTAATAAGTGAAATAATTGCTGGGTTTGTTCCTAGAGCCTATCCATATGATACAGAGTAAGAGACCTATGCTTCAGTCTGCTTTACTCACGCTTTCAAATTCCTTTGATGGCCTGGATGTGAAAGTCAGAGTCATTATGTGATGTGTTAATTTTGTACTTTTGACTTACTGTAAAAACCTTATAGTTTCCATAGTGACGATAACCTATCCAGATTATGTAATACTCTTTACAGTATTAAAAATAAGACTGTAATTACATGAGCTTCTGGAGCTCTTGATTTAGGGGAACTGAGGGTTGAAATATTTTTGTTTTAAAAAATTAATGAAAAAAAATTAACGATCTGGTGAAAATTTTGTCAGCTTATAAATGATTTTAAGGAATTCATAAATCTACAGTAATAGATATCAGTAGTTAATTTAATTCTCAAATGTATGAAATTGATATTGTAAGCATTGTGTGAGCATTTCAGACACAAATGCTCTCACACACACACTCATGTGTGCATTTAAGGTGGTGGCACGTTTGTCTCTTACATTCTGCTGCTTGTACTTAGTGGCTTCTGGGTGGTCTGAAAGAGGGCTCAGTTTATGTTTGGAGGAAACAAGATGGAAAAAGGGAAAAAATGATCACTTAAGTTACCCTATTTTTGATTTTGCCCTTTAAAACATGCTTAAGATGTCACTGAAAATACTAAAAAGTGTTTTAGTAAGCGACTTCAGGGTGTCAAATTATTTTCAGGCTTTTTTCTTTTTTTCTCTAATTGCAATTTAAAGTATAGCATAAATTTGGCCCTAAAATTAGTCAACATAGCTTCGTATATTTTAACACAGCTGTTTTTTTATGTCACCTTCAACATATGTCTGGATGTATATATTTTTAAATGGTGTAACTGTACTTTTCTCAACAGTGTGTAGTAAATATTTTCCATGTTTCTAATGATATCTGTGGTTATCATTTTAAAACTTGCATAATAGTCTATCCTGTTGACCTATCTGATGTGTTTTCTGTTTGACAAAATGCTGCTTCATTATTTCCTAAAGGCCATGTATTGGAAGAAAATGGGTATAATTTTCAAAGTGACTTTGGGAGAAAGTAGCCATAATTCAGTTACTTGCCCAAAATAGAGATGACTGTCAAAAATCTTAAAAGGCACATTAAACGATGTTTTCAAATGCATGTTATGAGTAACCTCTTCAATTGCTTTACCTGCTAGTAAACACAGAACAGGGAAGGTGGGGACCGGGTATGTAGGGCCGGGGCGCTGCTGCTTAGGCTGTCACGTGACAGAACCAACGTGACCTGGTGATGCCTGGCTGAGGCTCTGGTATAATCGAAAGACAAAACTTGGAGGGCATGGGATCATATTGTGCTCCTCTCAGCACAGCCTGTGCTCTGAATCACATCTGTGACTGAGCTGGGGCCGGAGTGTGGGTGGTTCTGCTGTCAGTGCTCTCGAGGACCCTGTCACACAGCCACTCCTACGGCTACTGTTTTTGTGGACTGCACGCCATTGGTGAACTGTCTGCCCTTGGTTAAGCATCTTGTAACTCCTGTGGTTTCCAAGAATGCCTGATCCTAACTACATTATATGGAATATTCACTGTAACTACTGGATTTTTCCTGGAGTTCTTGAGAATGAGATGTTGGTGGCTAGAGTTTTGAAGTCTTTCCAAGGCATTTGGTTGAGGTCTTGGGGCTTTTGCGTGTCCCCTATCCTAGCTGAGAACGAGTGTGTCTCAGTGGGTCACCTTTCTTTAGCTCCTGTCCTCCTATCAAATGTTTCTTATACTATGAAATTACTTTAAATGGATGTGGGAGTTCATCTGTCATTTATTTTTGTAGTTAATGTTTTTAACAGAATGCTTTCAGACTCTAGATAATTAAGACGGGAGTGGAATTATCTTGCAGTATGCTTGAGTTTATATTTATGCTTGTTTATTTTTTGAAACTAGTGCTGTGTTTAGTATCCTGTTCTGTTTCAGTTTGAATTTTGTGTTTTGGCTCTGTCTGGTGTTTTCATTGTGACATGAATTTCCTTTGGTATTTCATATTTCTGTATTTGAAATAACAGAAATAGTAAGGAGTGCGTGCGTAGCGAGAGTATTTACATTTCACTGAGATGAATGCATTTTCATTGTTTTTTTAGTTATACTTTTGAATCTGAAAATGTGTAGAAAAAAATAACTTTTTTTGTTCATACGCAGAAAAGATGAAAAGGAATATGCACTGAAGCAAATTGAAGGCACGGGAATATCCATGTCGGCATGTAGAGAGATTGCAGTAAGTGGACATAAGCATGGCCTTTATCATTGATTCTGGATGATGATTGATAGTAATATACAATAGAATATTAATTATAATTAAAATACAATCATTGTATACAATGCATGGTTATTTTAAAGATGTTAATTAGTCTAAGGATATTTTATATAAGATGAGAAAAGATGTATAAGGTTTTTAATTACTTGAACGTCATCTTTGAACATTCTCTTAATGATATTTAGAATATATAATCTTGGGAATACTGAACTAAATGATGTAATGAAATTAAGGTTGAATAATTAATTACTAACTTTATGTCCATTTTTCCTGTAATTTTAAGACTGATAAACAACTTTATAGAGAAAGGGGGGTGATAAATTATCTTTTCTGAATATGTATCTTAGTGCTAGATTTTACTAGTTACCAGAAAAATAAGACCATCATAATAATAGGATCATTCTTTAAAGAAATTTCATTCCTTTTATTTTTCTTTATATGACACACTTGTGCATACTGTCCATAGGAACACTTAACATTTACTGAGTATTTACTATTTAATGGGCTTACTAAGTGCTTTCAAGTATTAATTTAATTTTCACAATAATCATATGAAATAAGTACTTTTAATATCCCAGTTTTACAGATCAGTAAACAGAGCCAAAATCATAATTATGGCTTAAAGGCTATTATATTACCTTATTTTATTTTTTCAGTTTCTTATTGAGACTTTATCATGATATCACATCTGTTAGGGATTTCTGTCTTTAAATTGTTAAAATACTTACATTGTCCATGTCCTTAGATGTTTCTGTCTCTATTTTGACAAAATAAATGTATTCATGCTGATTCTTATAATGGAAAGTGAAATCTGGTATGTTATGGGGATGGGGTTTGGGATTATTTAAGATGAATCTGGGAAATGGATATGGGGTCAGTGCATAGGGAGGAGCCCTACCTCAGTGCTTTTCATTTCCTGGGAAGAGTTGAAGGTACAGGGCCAGGTGGACGGGTCAGCCGGCAGACGGCGTCCCCAGGCCTATGGTCTGCCTTAAGCTCTGTTGGCTTGCCCGTCTCCTGAAGGTCATGTGATTTGTGTGTGCATATGTGTGTAGTGCAGGCACCTTTTGGAGTATATTTCAGGCTTCTTTATGTTTCCTTTGAGAAAACTAAGTAATAAATATTTGTATTCTTAGTGCTTATTTAAATACCTATTGTTGCCAGTGGTAGAAAAGAAATGGGCTGTACAGCCTTCTGGAGTTGTGTGGAAAGGTGACCAAAGTTAGAGCAGTTCGGGAAAAGGTAACCCTGATTTTGTTTACCTGTGTCTCGTGTATGTGCCTGCACGTGTGTTCTGGCGGTGGGGGGGTTGGTGTGGCGACACATGCCATAGGGGTAACTGCGAGCGGCCCACTCGCCACCCTCCCCTGACGCGGGGGTGGGCTGGTTGCTGGAGCAGAGCCTGTAGACACCGGGGGTGCTGGAGCTCCTTTCTCTTGGCCGAGAGTTGATGGGTTTTTATTGAAGACTTGGCTTCCGCGGTACCACTATCCCTCCCTACTCTCAGTGGAGTTATTTCAGGTCTCCTAAAAATAGAAAAACGATCAATTTCATATTCCAGCTCTGATTAGATTAGATTTAATTGGCCAATAATTCCCTATTTTTAGCATTGTTTATTTTTCTCTTGGTTAATATTGAAGTGAAATTTATGTTGGTGATAGAATGTGGAGTAAAGGACTGAAAATAGCGTGATCATTGTTTGCAAAGGGTTTAGCTGAGAGCCTGAAAATAAATTGCAGTAAATGGCTCTTTTTGTTACTATTATCGATAATAACCTTTTCCTGTTTAAACTGTAATCAAAATATTTTTTAGTTGAAATTGTTTTCAGTGTGCTCAAAGTAAGTTATTTTTGAGAATATATACATTTAGTTTTTGAAGTGTATTATTATGGAAGGTACTAAATTGTGAAATTTAATATAAACTTGGTTAATTCTAGATCGAAAATCAGAGATCGAAGGGGAAAACAAAATGTTTATTTTAAACAGTATGTCTTTGGTTTCAGATTGTAAAGTGGGAGAGAATATGGACTTTGGACTCAGGTAGATGTGGGATTGTGCTTGGATCTCGCCATTCCTCCTAGTTAGTACCTTGGGCAAGTTGTTATTAGTGCAAGTACCCATTTTCTAGGTACCTATAGGAATACAGCAATTTATTAGTTTGTTTGTTTTATCGATGCACAATTGAGATGCAAAGGAATGAAGCTGTTCTAAAGGGGAATCAGGTCATACATTGTGTTACTTCTAGGACTGGCGTTGCGGTGTAGCTGGCCACAGTACTCACGTTCTCAGAATGCCTGAGAACAGGGCGTAGCTTGCTAATGGTCCAGGCCATCCTCAACTCCACCCGATACCCAGAGTATCACCTGAATCTCATGAAATGTTTTGAGAAAGCACTTCTCTCCAAATATGTTCAAGAATAATCTTAAAAGTTAAGAGGGAGGAGTTGCCTGTGAGAACAGAGTCCGACCCTTGCATATGTTTTAGTGGTACATACTACTTCTGAGTGTTTGGGTTGAAATATGGCTAATTCCCATTTTTTTTTCTAGTTCATCCTTCAGACTACGTGTTCTGATTTATTTGGATTTGGTATTAAACATCTCAGTTGTGCAATCCCTTTTTTTCTTTTTTGGTCTAATAAAAATCGTGAATCCTAGAAACAAACTATCAGTATGTCTGATTTCTGTGAACAGTAGTTTCTTCTGGTCTAAAGTAGGGTTAGTAGTACCTCCTGTCACAGAGCTGAGTAACGGCAAATTGAAGCATGTTAGCTTTCTGGCTCCTGGTCAGGTCTTGGTGAATGTGAGCCTTCCTCCTTTCTCTTAAGGTGAATTTGTCAGTGTGATGGAAAGGCCGTGGGTGGCCTTCGCTTAGGTAAGTATAATGAACAGGGGCTGGCAGCTGCTCTTAAAAATTCAGTTACTTTCTTGTGATCTTTGAATGCTAACTTAATATTTAAAATATACCTTGGCAGCAGATACAGTTGTGTCCCCCTCAAATATGTCAGTCAGTTAACAGGTATTGATCACACCTCTTTGTAACATCTAGTGTTTCTGCTCAAAGAACACAGAACAATTTCTTCAGGAAGGTGGGAAGTCTTCTCAGTCAGTTTTTGGAATGAAAAGTGCGTCTTCCCTCAGGAAACACTGATAAAAATGGTGCGCAGGTTAGCAGCCCACTGCCCCAGAACCATCGTCCTGTGACTGAATTTGGGTGCCCCGTACTTAGGACCTGAGGACTGCCTGTAATGTTACGTCTATGGAGAAATGCATTCAGAATCAAAACTTCATATGCTAGGATATTTCCTGCTTTGTCATAATGTCCCAGACGGGAACAGGCTGTTCAGGTCCTGGTAGCTGGCCAGGGATCTGAGGCACTAGAAACTAGCGTGGGGTTTGAGGGAGATGAGCAGTGTCAGAGGTTAGGGGGTTTCATGGCATCTAGAGGCAGGAACAGAGATTGTGTTATCCAAGCAATATGGGTTGGGAACTAGGACTTAGCTTGGGAGAAAAGAGGAGGGAGGGGATAATGAGGGGAGCTAACAGCCGCAGTTGACGGGGTCTCAGGTAGTGACCCGGTGAATGAGGACCAGAGGCACTTGTCTAGTCAGTAGCTGTCTTCAGCCGGTGAAGAGAGCTAGTGGCCAGGGTAATCTAAAATGACAGGGATCAGAAAAAGGGAAAGCCCATCATTAGGGTTTTGATACAGTAACACATTAGAGCAAAGAATTTAGCCTAATTGGGCAAAGGAGTGTAGTTACTTCAAGTACTGGTGGATCATGTTGATGTGGTCTTACATATTATTACCCTATTACTTTGGCCTTAAGTCTTTTTTTATGGTGACATAACTGTTCACATTTTTAACATAGATCTTTGACCTAAATAAGGAACAAATAAAACAGAACAGTGCACAGTCCAGCTGATGTAGAACTTTAGCAGACCACACTACACAGTGAAAGGACAAAGATCATTGCTCAAAAGCTGAAAATTCTCTTTATAGTGAGAAGAATACAAAGAAAATGAGATGAACTGATAAAATACAAATGTTGGTAAATTACACACTTCTTAGCATACTTAGCTCAGTAATTTCAAAGTTTGAATGGGCTACTTTTCTTAGAAGAATGTTCTAATAATTGGAAATTGTACAGTTTGTAGGTTTCAGTGATGTTATTAGATAATATAGCGTTCAAATAGTTGAAATGTAAATTTGAAACAGTGACTGCCAGAGGAAGGTGCTTGCGGAGTAGTAAGTCACAGATTTGGGTACAAACTGTTAAGGTCTAATTTTAAGAAGAAGCTTTTCTTTTTTGTCTCCTGGCTTGTCTGCCTCTCCAACAGGTCTGCCATCTGACTGCTGAGGCCCGTTAGGTTTTTGTTGTTGTTCATGTATTAGCATTTTAGAGGTAGCTCAGGGGTTGTGTCAGAGGTAGTCATTCTTGAGTCCTTGGAATCTGTCCAGTAGAGTGCTTGGGACAAAGTGGGCTCTTAGTAAGTTACTGAGTAAATCCAACAGTTTATTTGAATCTGTTATTTTAACAGTGTTAACACCAATTAAAGGATGTGGTGTTTGTTCTGATAAAGTTGTCTTAGTACTAGAAGATTTTCAACTTCCTGCTTAAGCAAATTATTATTTGAAATATAAAATTAAACATTGTGGACTATTTGTTTTCATTACCTAAAATTTCGGATCCATTCTGATTCTCCATCCCATAACCATGTATGTTTTGATGAACAAGTGGTGGAAATAATATTTACATTAACAATTCAAAAAGTTGATTTTTCATGAAATACTTGAGTATCTGTTATAATCCAGGCATTGTGCTAAGTGCCTAGGATACAGTAGTGAACAGAATCTGTCCCTTTCCCTCAAGAAATTCATAGTTTCGGAAGAGAGATTACAAAAAGATAAGAAAACACATTTCAACACTATGTAGTCCAAGCCACGACCGAGGGAAGAGCGTTGCTGAAGGAGCAGGGCCCACACGGGGATCTGGGAGGGCTCCTGGGGATACTGGTCTGAAATGCAAGCAGAAGCTGGCTGGGTGAGGGAGAGGGCAGGATGCTGGGAGGGGCGTTGGCCGGAGGAACAGCGCGCAGGCAGCCCAGGGGGGATGAGGGGCACGGGTGCTCTTAGTTTTAAGAGTAACTGTGGTGGAGAGCAAGGTTCCCATCAAGCCTACCAAGTCAGTTATTACAGCAATATGTGAATTTCTGTTGTGTTACTGAACTGGAATTTTGGGGTTTATTTCCTGTAGCAGCTACGGTTACCCTCACTAATGTGTGAATGATAGAGATACTGTCCAAAGTTGAAAGAAAAAATTGGTGTCAATGATAATTTTTAAAGTAAACAGTAGATGAATTAAAAATATGATCATCTGAGTATAAGGTGGAGATGGGTGGGTAAATGAGCCATAGTTTCATCTATTGTGTGATTTCAGAAAATCAGTATGTTTAAAGTTGGTGAACTTAAGCATAGTGATATAAACACTTAGACATAGGAAATAATCAGAAGAAGCAAAAACAGAAAAACTTAAAAGTAGTTAAAAAAAAAACTTAAAAAATAGGAAGGGGAGGGATGGATCAGAGGGCTGTTTGATTATAATCTCTGTTATAATCTTTTGTTTTTTTTTAACAATATAAATAGTTTTGATGAAAAATTAAACTAGATTAAAAAGTGCTATATACCCACCAGAATGGCTCGTTAGGAAGACTGATCACACTGTCAGCGAGTGTGCAGCTTGACTGGTGTTGGGGGAGCATAAAATGGGAGAGCCGTTTCGGTAAGAAATTTGGCCATTTCTGATGAGTTTGGCCATTTCTGATGGGTTTATACATATGTCTGTTATATGACCCGGCGATTCATAACTAGGTGTGTGTGTGTGTATCCAAGAAAAATTAATACAACCACAGAAAACTTGCAAAGAATGTTCATAACAGCTTTTTCATAAAAGCGTCAAACAGGAAACAGTCCGAAAGTAGGTAAACAACTGATATCTGTAAGAAAGGTTACTGCTTAACACTAAAAGAGAAGATTGGTGTACATAGTAGCATGGACGAATCTAAGGAAGCCAGGCTCAAAAGGACACCTGTGGCATGATTTCATTTATATGAATTCAAGAATGAGGAAATACCTACTGTGATAGAAACCAGACTAGTGGTTGCCTGGAGGGGAGGGGAGAATGGAATGGAAAGGGGCACATGGAACTTTATGGGGCGATGGAAATACTCTGTCTTGGTCTGGTTGACAATCACATAGGTGTATGTTTGCCAGAATTGAAGCCCATCATTTAAGACCTGTGCATTTTGCTGTATGTAAATTATACCTTGATAAAGTACTCGAAGCATAAAAAATACAAAAGAAAGACTATAGAGCTTGGTGCATTAACGGGACGAGGAAGTCCCATGTGGCTAGGTTGAGAGGAAGAGTTGGGGTAGAAATATTTAAAGTATTAGGCTGGGGCCGTCTTCAGGGCTTTGTAGATTACTAGGCATTATCTTAAGAACATCCGGAAGCCATTGAAGGTTTTTTTTTTTTTTGAGAGGGCATCTCTCATATTTATTGATCAAATGGTTGTTAACAACAATAAAATTCTGTATAGGGGACTCAATGCACAATTATTAATCCACCCCAAGCCTAATTCTCATCAGTCTCCAATCTTCTGAAGCATAACGAACAAGTTCTTACATGGTGAACAAGTTCTTACATGGTGAACAGCTCAAGGGCAGTCATCACAGAAACTTTCGGTTTTGATCACGCATTATGAACTATAAACAATCAGGTCAAATATGAATATTCATTTGATTTTTATACTTGATTTATATGTGAATCCCACATTTCTCCCTTATTATTATTATTATTATTATTATGTTTAATAAAATGCTGAAGTGGTAGGTAGATGCAAGATAAAGGTAGAAAACATAGTTTAGTGCTATAAGAGAGCAAATGTAGATGATCAGGTGTGTGCCTATAGACTAGGTATTAATCCAAGCTAGACAAGGGCAACAAAACATCCATGGATGCAGAAGATTTCTCTCAAAACAGGGGGGTTGAGGTTCTAAGCCTCACCTGTTGATTCCCAATTTCTCACCTGATGGCCCCCCTGCGACTGTGCCTGTCTTAGGTTGTTCCTCCCTTGAGGAATCTTATCCGTCTCTGGCTAACCAGTCATCTTCTGGAGCCATACAGGGAAATGTGAAGTTGGTAAGTGAGAGAGAAGCAATATTGTTTGAAAAGGTTAGCTTTTTACTTCTTTGCAGATTTATGCCCTGTGGCTTTTATGCCCAGCATTTGTCTTGAGCTTTCTTTACCACTTGGAAGAATTATGATACTCGGTAAATTCGATATGAGGCACGGATTCTATTTAAGGGTTGTAATTAGGAAGGAAGAAGAAAAGCTATAGAAGTAGCAGACGGAAGAAAACATGGGAAGATTGGTTATTTCTTTGACATATCTTCTTGTAGAGTAACTTAAGCATGTATAGGTTTTAAACTACTAATTAAATTGCGCACATACATTAACATAATAGGAATACAGTTACATAACCAAGCAGACCTACAATTACCAGCCATCTCCAGTGAAACCAAGAAAACCAGTTAGGCACCCTAGGCATTTGTGAAAACTTATCTATGATATGATAGATATTGTCTAACTGAATTTGAATAGTTTGAGAGAAATCAGACAAATTAAAACAACACATTCCTGGGAACTGTTCACATCCCATATGTTCTTTTGACAGTAGATCGTCTGTAGTCGCAAGATTTTGGAGCACTGCAACTTGCACTTCTAATTCTTGGTTGAGTTCCAACAGTATAGATCCAGTCAAATTTGTTGTTTTACTGTATGCACAGGCCAGCTTAGATATCTCCTTCTTCATTCCAATGGCAAGTCCAGGAACCAGTGGGATGAATGCAGCTACAACTGCAACAGTGAAAGGATCTTTGTTCAAGTTTTTTGATGATCATCTTCTGGAATGACTCTTCCAGAGAATGTTGATGTTGGAATTTCTTCTTCATATCGTATCTTAGTTCGTTTTCTGGGTAGCCAAATTAGGCTTTGATCCTCTGTATAAACACAAACAGACCCTTTGCCCACACTTTGATATGCCCTTTATACCATTGTAAAGAACTTATTGGAGGTCACCACACAGGAACTGCTTTTTTTTTTTTTTAAAGAGAAAGGAATATTATCAGAAAAATGTACTTCCATAGCTGATCATCTGGCACCCTTTAAATGATCAAAATTAAGGATATTTAAAGCATGCATTAATTGTTGATTTACAGTTAGTTTTATCCTATCAGGGAGTAATCCCCCTTTCCTTTCTTTTTTTGTTATCATTAATATACAATTACATGAAGAATATTATGTTTACTAGGCTCTCCCCTATACCAGGTCCCCCCTATAAACCCCTTTACAGTCACTGTCCATCAGCATAGCAAAATGTTTTAGAATCACTACTTGCTTTCTCTGTGTTGTACAGCCCTCCCCTTTCTCCCACCCCCCATGCATGCTAATCTTAATACCCCACTTCTTCCCCCTCCTTATCCCTCCCTACCCACCCATCCTCCCCAGTCCCTTTCCCTTTGGTATCTGTTAGTCCATTCTTGGGTTCTGTGATTCTGCTGCTGTTTTGTTCCTTCAGTTTTTCCTTTGTTCTTATACTCCACATATGAGTGAAATCATTTGGTATTTGTCTTTCTCCGCTTGGCTTATTTCACTGAGCATAATACCCTCTAGCTCCATCCATGTTGTTGCTAATGGTAGGATCTGTTTTCTTCTTATGGCTGAGTAATATTCCATTGTGTATATGTACCACCTCTTCTTTATCCATTCATCTACTGGTGGACACTTAGGTTGCTTCCATTTCTTGGCTATTGTAAATAGTGTTGCGATAAACATAGGGGTGCATCTGTCTTTTTCAAACTTGAGTGCTGCGTTCTTAGGGTAAATTCCTCAGAGTGGAATTCCTGGGTTGAATTGTAAGTCTATTTTGAGCATTTTGAGGAACCTCCATACTGCTTTCCACAATGGTTGAACTAATTTACATCCCCACCAGCAGTGTAGGAGGGTTCCCCTTTCTCCACAGCCTCGCCAACATTTGTTGTTGTTTGTCTTTTGGATGGTAGCCTTCCTTACTGGTGTGAGGTGATACCTCATTGTAGTTTTAATTTGCATTTCTCTGATAATTAGCGATGTGGAGCATCTTTTCATGTGTCTGTTGGCCATCTGTACTTCTTTTTTGGAGAACTGTCTGTTCAGTTCCTCTGCCCATTTTTTAATTGGATTATTTGTTTTTTGTTTGTTGAGGTGGGTTAGCTCTTTATATATTTTGGACGTCAAGCCTTTATTGGATCTGTCATTTACAAATGTATTCTCCCATACTGTAGAGATCCTTTTTGTTCTATTGATGGTGTCTTTTGCTGTACTGAAGCTTTTCAGCTTAATATAGTCCCACTTGTTCATTTTTGCTATTGTTTTCCTTGCCCGGGGAGATATGTTCAAGAAGAGGTCACTCATGTTTATGTCTAAGAGGTTTTTGCCTATGTTTTCTTCCAAGAGTTTAATGGTTTCATGGCTTACATTCAGGTCTTTGATCCATTTTGAGTTTACTTTTGTATATGGGGTTAGACAATGGTCCAGTTTCATTCTCCTACATGTAGCTGTCCAGTTTTGCCAGCACCACCTGTTGAAGAGACTGTCATTTCGCCATTGTATGTCCAGGGCTCCTTTATCAAATATTAATTGACCATATATGTCTGGGTTAATGTCTGGATTCTCTAGTCTGTTCCATTGGTCTGTGGCTCTGCTCTTGTGCCAGTACCAAATTGTCTTGATTACTATGGCTTTATAGTAGAGCTTGAAGTTGGGGAGTGAGATCCCCCCTACTTTATTCTTCTTTCTCAGGATTGCTTTGGCTATTCGGGGTCTTTGGTGTTTCCATATGAATTTTTGAATTATTTGTTCCAGTTCATTGAAGAATGTTGCTGGTAGTTTCATAGGGATTGCATCAAATCTGTATATTGCTTTGGGCAGGATGGCCATTTTAACGATATTAATTCTTCCTAGCCACGAGCATGGGATGAGTTTCCATTTGTTAGTGTCCCCTTTAATTTCTCTTAAGAGTGACTTGTAGTTTTCAGGGTATAGGTCTTTCATTTCTTTGGTTAGGTTTATTCCTAGGTATTTTATTCTTTTTGATGCAATTGTGAATGGAATTGTTTTCCTGATTTCTCTTTCTATCGGTTCATTGTTAGTGTATAGGAAAGCTGCAGATTTCTGTGTGTTAATTTTGTATCCTGCAACTTTGCTGTATTCCGATATCAGTTCTAGTAGTTTTGGAGTGGAGTCTTTAGGGTTTTTTATGTACAATATCATGTCATCTGCAAATAGTGACAGTTTAACTTCTTCTTTACCAATCTGGATTCCTTGTATTTCTTTGTTTTGTCTGATTGCTGTGGCTAGGACCTCCAGTACTATGTTAAATAACAGTGGGGAGAGTGGGCATCCCTGTCTTGTTCCCGATCTCAGAGGAAAAGCTTTCAGCTTCTCGCTGTTCAGTATAATGTTGGCTGTGGGTTTATCATAGATGGCCTTTATTATGTTGAGGTACTTGCCCTCTATTCCCATTTTGCTGAGAGTTTTTATCATGAATGGATGTTGAATTTTGTCAAATGCTTTTTCAGCATCTATGGAGATGATCATGTGGTTTTTCTCTTTCTTTTTGTTGATGTGGTGGATGATGTTGATGGATTTTCGAATGTTGTACCATCCTTGCATCCCTGGGATGAACCCCACTTGGTCATGGTGTATTATCCTTTTGATATACATTTGAATTCGGTTTGCTAATATTTTATTGAGTATTTTTGCATCTACATTCATCAGGGATATTGGTCTGTAATTTTCTTTTTTGGTGGGGTCTTTGCCTGGTTTTGGTATTAGGGTGATGTTGGCTTCATAGAATGAGTTTGGGAGTATTCCCTCCCATTGAAGGTTTTTAAGAAAGACAGTATTAAGTTTGAATTTCAAAACCATCTCTGCCTTCTGAGTGGATTGGAGCGGAGCAAGAGTGGACCCAGGAAGACCTGTTAAAAAGCTTTTGTGGAAGCCAAGATGAAAAGGTGATTGTAGTTTCTGTCACAGCATGGTGGGGGCTGCAGGGGCAGACATTCAGGGCTGGGGATGGGAGGGAAGACAAGGCTAGCGTTCTGTCTTGGGCAGCTAGGTGGACGGTGGCACAATTTACTGAGCAAAAGAGTGGGGTGGCTGGGGGTGGGCCGCTAGGTGAAAATGGTGACTGAATTTCACTATCTGATTATGGAAAATTTTTTTTGGGAAAGATATAGAAGATGGTATAATAGTAATATTATAATTAAAACTGTAATAATATTGTAAAATGTCTTGGGATAATTACAGTCTAGATTATTATAGATCCCTGTGTGCTTAAGCTGCTTGTAATCCCTTCTTCTCTCATCTCTTTGTGAAGCAGGTGAGTGCCATTCCTCGTCTATACCAAATGCAGCTACTGAGCTCCGGGTGGGGTGTACCGACAGGAAAGAGAAAGTTGAGTGGTTTTACAGGAGAACGGTTTTCAGTGTAACTCTGTATTTAATTTTAGTAGCCAGCCATTGGTACTGAAACCAGCCAGCTGTAGAGTATGGAAATGACCAGTTAGACTCCTTCCTGGGAGAGACTGCAAAGGGCCCAGTGCTATTACATTTTTTTCTAAAAGTGGAGATATAATTCACATACCATAAAATTCAACCATTTAAAGTGTACAGTTACTTGATTTTCGCGAAGTCATACAGTTGTGCAACCGTCACTACTATCTGATCCCAGAACGTTTTCATCACCCCAGACTTCCTGACCCAGGAGGAGCCGTTTCCTCCTCCTCCCTCCTCCCCCCGTGGCCCTGCCCCTGGCCCCCACTCAGCTGCCCCCTGTTTTCATGGATTGGCCTACATTCTTCCTATTAGCCTGTCTTTTTCATTCCTAGTCCCAGCAGAGTAAAGGGAACACTGTGTACAAGCATGGGGTAGCATGGCACATTTGAGGGTACAGAGTGACGCCAGGATGCCTGGAACCACTGTGAGGATGAGAGTGGCCTGAGAAGGGTGCGTCAGCAGGGCCGGCACCGGGAGCCGTGTGGGTTGTCCTGAAGACGTGGGCTCCAGCAGGAGAATGGCGTGATCAGGTTGTTCTGATTCCCGCTCTGACTGTGGTGTCAGTGAATGAGACAGAGATGGGGAAGCCGATGTAGGGGGAGGAGTTAGACAGCGTTTGCAGAAACCAGGTGGGGGGTTAGAAAGAAGTGGAGAAAATGGAGAGAGATTTCTGAGATCAAACGGATAGAAATGGATGAATCGAATATGTGCAGTTAAGGAGAGATAGGTAGCAAGAATTTCCAGATTTCTGTGGTGCTAGCAGCTAATTAATAGATGGTGGTGGCTGCTTTGGAGGCAAGAATCCTAGAGAAGGAAGGGAGGGTTTTGTTTTTTTGTGGTTGAGTTTGAGATGCCTTTGAGAATCTGAGGAGGAGACATGGGAGGAGGCAGTGAGGGTCTGGGTGATGAAGGTGATCGCACAGCAGGTTCTTTCCCTTGTGGAGCTTATATGCTGGTTGGGGAAATAAGACACATTTTCTAGTATAATTAGTACTATGAAGCTGTGAGTGAATACATTCAGAAAGAATAACAGAAGAGGAGTAAGCCCCTTTGGACATGGTGTTCTCAAAGTTTCATAGGTAAGCAAATAGCTAGGATGGGCTTGAAAGGCTGGCTAGTGCTGGACAGAGAGGAAAGCATTCCAGCAGTTAGTGGGGAGAGAAGGGGTCAGTGGGAAGGAGGGGCAAGAGTCTGGGCAGCCAGTCACTAATCAGAGCGCAGTTTAGTATTCAGGGCTGCTCAGCCAGTAATCTTTTGCGCCTAAGTTGGCTTTCACAGTGTTTTATAATTCTTATGAGAAATTGTCTTATGTAACATAGTTGTATCTTAACATGGTTCTGCCTTTCCCACTTAATGAAAAGTTCTTATTATATAGACAATATTACATTGTTGACCTCTAATATGGTTATTGGTACTATTCAGATATGCCACGTAGTATAGCTTGATATTTTAGGGGAAAAGGCACCCGATGTATTTCTATGAGAGTACCTTGTAGACTTTATGAAGTGATGCGGTGCAAAGTGTTACTGTTGTCCACCCTCCCGTGTATGTTCTGTGTTCAGAACCTGGGAGGATGTGCTCTTGCTCTGCAGCCCGTGGGCGCCTCCCCGCGCTCCCGGCCAGGTCTTTGTCTTTGGCTCTGAAGAGCCCTGTTGTCTGTAGGCAGTGTTCATTCTGGACATGGTCAGTGCTCTTTCTGCCCCACTCACTTACGGTATGTTCGCTGTAAACAAAAACATACTTCTTTATTAACATAGATACAATAAACTTAAGCCACTAGTTGAAAAGGCTTTCCTAAATAACCCAGTTGAGATATGATTTAAGGAAGAGCACTTAGGTGTCTGTGCGTGAACATTGTCAGGCCGCAAGGGTCATCAGTTCTGCTGAGTACAGCCTCCTGCCCCATGTTCTCCAGGCGCGAATGAGGGGACACACGGATTCCGAGGGCTTCCCGGGGTTACGAGTGGGGATGGTCCTCAGCTCTGCCTCAGGCTGGCATCCCCAGAACGCAGGGCAGGGCCTTATCACCTGGGCAGGTGATCCCCGCTCCTCCCCGGCAGGCACCGGTGGGCCTTGGCTGCTTCTCTCCTGTTACCTCGTCCTTCTTTCCCACCCCAGGGCAGGGGGTGGAAAGTGTGTGGAGCCCTCTGGCATGGTTGTATGGGGATGCACTGGGATTATCCTTTCCCTCCTTTTTCTTTACCTCATTGTTCTAAAAAGCTACTGGTGTTTTAAAACGATACTAAAATGTTGTTCCCATAGCAACACCCTACTAATTTCTACAGCCGACAGTGCAGTTTTTACAAGCTGGGCTGAAAAAGAGAAATTCTCTCTGAAAGAGTTCATTTATAAAATCAAGCCAACTGAACGTAACTTCATTTTTCAAAATGCATGTTAAAGCAGACTAACAAAGCACTTTATGCATTGATGTGAAGTTAGGTTCCCAGTTTCTTGTTTTATGTAAAAGTTCATTTTTGAATTTGTATTAACTCAACATTTTTCCCTCAATTAGACTTGAGCAGCTTAAATAAACTTAAATCCTGGTGATTTTCAGTTAAATAATTCTAAGCTATTTAATGTAATATGTGTACCCAGAAGTTTGTCAGCTGCTTCTGAGACTGTTTAGAGCAGTGTCTGTAAGTAGACTGTTAGAACCAATGTCCGAAATACCTTTGCACTGATTTCCAGCCTCTCAGGCTACAGGGTGGACTTTGTTCAGGATCTGTTCCTGACTTTTTTTCCTGTTTTCTGTCTACCCATTTTGTAAAATTAATGTCAAGATATTTTAAATCTTTTTACATTTAAATTCTATTACCCATTTTAAATTGCTTTGCTATTGACTATTAGTAATACTCTGTTTCATCTCAGCATTTAATTCATTATTTTTTCCAAGAGAGTTTAGCAAAAGCATTGTATTTATAACTCAGATTATTAATCCTATGTTTCCTCTTGCAATGACTTTAGTTTTCACCCTCTCAATTGAATTTCTGGCTTTCTCAAAGTTCCAGAGCATGAGCTTATCCCATATATGTTGTAGTTTGGCTGCTGTCCTTTTCTCTCACTGGAATTTTTGAAAGCTACGGATCCATAAGAAATGCTTTGAAGCTGCCACAGATTATATTTTATGGAGGTTGTATTTAATGTACTTTAATTACTGATTCATTCAGTAAATTCCAGGTGCTAGAGATTATAATAGTGAAAAAAAACGGATAATAACTCTGTCCTAATGGAGCTTACAGTGGATATCAGCTGGAGACTAAACGTTTTTTTTTTTTTTTTTTTTTTGAGAGGGCATCTCTCATATTTATTGATCAAATGGTTGTTAACAACAATAAAATTCTGTATAGGGGACTCAATGCACAATCATTAATCAACCCCAAGCCTAATTCTCAACAGTCTCCAATCTTCTGAAGCATAACGAACAAGTTCTTACATGGTGAACAAGTTCTTACATAGTGAATAAGTTACATAGTGAACAGTACAAGGGCAGTCATCACAGAAACTTTTGGTTTTGATCACACATCATGAACTATAAACAATCAGGTCAATTATGATTATTTGTTTGATTTTTTTTTTTTTTTGTAGATAATTATTTTTTATTGAAGGGTAGTTGACACACAGTATTACATTACATTAGTTTCAGGTGTACAACATAGTGATTCAACATTTATGTACATGACAATTCTAGGTACCAGCTATCACCATACCAAGCTGTTACAATATCTTGACTATATTCATTACATCCCGGTTACTTATTATTTTACCATTGGAAGTGTATACTTTAAAAATTTTTTTTATTTATTTTTTGTGAGGGCATCTCTCATATTTATTGATCAAATGGTTGTTAACGACAATAAAATTCTGTATAGGGGAGTCAGTGCTCAATGCACAATCATTAATCCACCCCAAGCCTAATTTTCGTCAGTCTCCAATCTTCTGATGCATAACGAACAAGTTCTTACATGGAGAACAAGTTCTTACATAGTGAATAAGTTCTTATATGGTGAACAGTACAAGGGCAGCCATCACAGAAACCTTCGGTTTTGCTCATGCATTATGAACTATAAACAGTCAGTTTAAATATGAATACTCATTTGATTCTTATACTTGATTTATATGTGGATACCACATTTCTCTCTTTATTATTATTATTTTTAATAAAATGCTGAAGTGGTAGGTAGATACAAGATAAAGGTAGAAAACATAGTTTAGTGTTGTAAGAGAGCAAACGTAGATGATCAGGTGTGTGCCTGTAGACTATGTGTTAATCCAAGCTAGACCAGGGCAATAAAACATCCACGTATGCAGAAGATTTCTCTCAGAACAGGGAGGGTGAGGTTCTAAGCCTCACCTCTGTTGATCCCCAATTTCTCACCTGATGACCCCCCTGCGACTGTGCCTGTCTTAGGTTGTTCCTCCCTTGAGGAATCTTACCCGTCTCTGGCTAACCAGTCATCTTCCGGGGCCATACAGGGAAATGTAAAGTTGGTAAGTGAGAGAGAAGCCTTATTGTTTGAAAAGGTTAGCTTTTTATTTCTTTGCATATTTATGCCCTGTGGCTTCTATGCCCAGCATTTGTCTTGAGGTATCTTTACCACTTGGAAGAATTATGATACTCGGTAAATTTGATATGAGGCACGAATTCTATTTAAGGGTTGTAATTAGGAAGGAAGAAGAAAAGCTATAGAAGTAGCAGGCGGCAGAAAACATGGGAAGATTGATTATTTCTTTGACATATCTTCTTGTAGAGTAACTTCAGCATATTCGTTTGATTTTTATACTTGATTTATATGTGAATCCCACATTTTGGAGACTAAACTTTTTTTTTTTTTTTTTTTGAGACTAAACTTTTTTAATGCTTTGTGAGCACCCTTTGCAGTTGGTTATGTGGCTCTGTTCATCTGCCTTGTGAAGGACTGTTTACCAGGTCTTTGGAAGGACATCACTGGCTGGTATCTTCCCCATCTGTGAATAATTTAGAATTCTGTGTGATTGCTTTTATTCATTTCCAGCTAGGTGTCTGTGTATATATACTTGTAAAAAGTTTTAAAAATTGAAGTAGGACTCAGCTTGGGTGTCCTCTGATCTTACATTAAGGTTGTGCATGCAGGGACTGTCTAGCAAGGTTCTTTCCAGGGAAGCCCCTGCACAGCTCAAGAGGCCTCTGGCTCACCAGGTGACTTACTGGATGGTGGGGGTCGTTTTGACAAGAAGGGGCTTGATTTGAAAAAGCTGCAACTGTACCTAAGTTTGGATTTGCCCCAACACAAAAATGCCTTAATTTACAAAATGCGGCAAGCAGAAGCCAGGCTCTGATTGGAGAGGCCTTGTTGAAGCTCTCTGAGGGGCTGAGGGGTTTGTGACTGGGAACAGGTCTCTTTGCAATGGCTTTATTTTTCTACAGTTTTTGGCATTTCCCCCTGTAGGCTCTCAAATCAAGGTTTTAAAGAAATCGGCAGTTAGGCCATTTTCTTCCAGCAACTTAGTTGGTTACCAACCAAGTGAAATCCTGCTGTTTCTTAGTGAAGCTAGTTTCTCTTTTTTGTGCTTTAAGAGCATGCAGATGCCTTCAAGAATTCTTGTTTTGTGAACCCATTTTGGAAACTGGAAAGACCATTGGGAGATAAAACGGTGAAAAGTGACTTGCTATTAAAGCTGATCGAGTGCCTGGTAACATACCTGATCTCCGTCACCGGGAATCATTGCCATCTGGGGAATCCTGGGGAATTCTGATCCCATTTGCTATTATTAAGTTGGTGAAACATTTTCAGAATACTTGTGGCAATCTTGTTAATAAAACCACTGGTCTGTAAAAACCATTCCACTCACCGTTCTAGCTCTTTTATGCACATTCTGCACCTCAAATTTAACACAGAAGACATCATTTTCTGTTTGGGAATTTAGAGCCCTCGTAATGCTGGGGTTCTTTTTCGAGGAGCCAAAGAACGAACTTCGCAACACTCGTGGTAGGAGAGCAAGGCAGAGGCTTTTACTTAGAAAGCGAGAGGACAGAGCTCCTGGCTCAGCCAGGAGGGGATGAGAGAGCCCTGGGGTGGTGCGCTATCTAGGGGTTTTATAGGCTGTCTAGAGACAAAGGACTAGGGATGTACACCTGCTAAGTAGTCCCAAAATGTTTTATCTTTGAGGAGACATTAAGTTTCTAATTAGTCTTCCTGGTTATTTACAAGCATTTTACTGCTCCGATTTCCTCCCAGGATAGCAGCTTCCTGGTCTGGGAGCATATCACTCAAGACTGCCTGCTTTGCTCCCAAGGTGGGCTGAGTTTGTTAAGAAACTTACTTTTTAACTAATTGGGTTTTAAGATGCAATCTTATTTTCAAGATGGAATCCTTCCTATTTTCACTACGTTAGTTTGGGCTTGCTTGCTACATTGCCCAAAGTTGCAGATCATTTGTTTAGGGCTGGAGGAAGAAAAGCAGCACCTGGGTAAAGTTAGAAAAATGAGCTGGGCCCCCAGCAGGCCAGAGCAAATCGCACAATGGATTATCTTGCTTTGTTTTTTCTGGAGGCCCTCTAAGCACCTGATCCCCGTCTCACTAGCGCCTGGACCTGTACCCAGGCCTCAGATCCCCGTGGGCTTCACACATCAGCTTATTCTTCTGGTTCTGCTTTGCTTCCTCTCTTTGTTCCGGGAGCCTTGGGACCTTCCTTTTTTGTCTTTTCAGACACCATTTAAAATACGTTCAACAGGAGGAACCAAATGAGAGCGTCTTGAAAACAAGAGTTATGGTCTAATGGAGTCAAAGACCTTTGGTATAAGGAGGTTTATTTCTCTGTCAGGAGATTTCCAGAGTGCTATTATAAATGTTAATGGAAGTGTGTAAAATGTCCAGAGCTCTGAGTTCTTACTCATTGACTGTCGGCCCTATTCCACCAAAGGGCTGAATGTGCTGTTTGACACACACATAGCGCTTGTGCATTAGTGCACTTGAGCCCGTTGCCAATTTAACTGAAGGAGTCTGTCAAAGCCTGTGGCTGTCCAGGGCATGGCCAGATAATGTCTGACGGGCTGTTTGAGAGATTATTTAATACTCCCTAGGTCTGTCTTAGAAAGGCTGCCATGGTGGAAGGTGGTGGCTCTCCCGTGTGCCCTTTAGTCCTCCGCACAGCTCTGCCTGCCGTAGCACGTGCCCACCATGCCCACGTTGCACACTGGACTCTCTTCTGGTCGTGGGTTTCAGAGTCATCTGACAGTGTTTCATCTCACAGGTGGACCAGGGATGGATCCTTTTTGTGAATGGATGAAGTACAAGTTCTATGGCTTCATTTTTTTTATACAGAAAGAGTGCTTATTAATTCGGTATAATATGTTAAATGATCTGACAAAAGTGATGAGTGTGTTGGTATGTTTAGGATTTCCTTGTACTTCATCATTTTTTTTTTAAACAATGTTCTTGAAAGTTAACTGTTAGATGTGGAATCAAGGAAACATTTTATATCTGTAAATAAATTACCTTATTTTTCTTCATTATCTTCCTACCCTAAGCTTAGAAGAGAAATTACAATACTATTTGTGTAATTACACTTAATGCTCCTCCTGGATTTAAAGCACAGCATTATTACACTTCCCTCCACAGAGAAATGCATGTGTCCCTAACAAATGTTGTATGCTTATGTTTGTGAGGAATGTCACTAGCAGTGCCAGCCATTTTAGGGTGCTAAAATAAAAATGTTTATGACCCAAAAAGACTTTAAAGTTATTCTTGGAAAGATGTTCCATTGTTTTTGGCCTATTATTTAATCCTATAAAAATGCTGTGAAAAGCAAACTGCATGGCATTTTGGAGTTTTGAGATTTGATGATCATTTAAATATAGTTTTTGCCAAGGAACTGAGTGTACAAAATGAACGACAGCACCACTGTAAAGACATTAAAGACTCATTAGACTTTTAATTAATTAATTGAGTACTTGAGCAAAGCCCACACATTGCCTTGTATAAAAGACTGTTCAGAAGTGTAGCACAGAGAAGGCATATAGTGGATCTGTGGCATCTTGCTGCACTGATGGACAGTGACTGCATTGGGGTATGGGTGGGGATTTGATAATATGGGTAAATGTAGCAACCACATTGTTTTTTCATGTGAAACCTTCTTAAGAGTGTATATCAATCATACCTTAATAAAAAAAAAAAAGACTGTTCAGAAAAGTTTGGCTTACTTTAAATGATCAAGTTAATTTTGACCCGGTTAAGTTACTAACATAATGTTGTCTTTTTCATTTAGTGAGTAAGCTACTATCAGATATGTTAGATACTGGCCGATAAGCACATGAAGACAGGCTCAACATCATTATTAAGGAAACCAAAGCCACAGTAAGATACTACCTTATGTCCACTAGAACAGCAGTGATAATAATAGAAGGAAAATAACAACTGGGTGAAGACGTGGAAACTGTAACCCTCATCCCTTGCTGGTAGGAGGGTAAAATAGTGTAGATGCAGTGGAAGACATTTTGGTGGTTCTTCAAAAAGTTGAACATAGAGTCACTACGTGCACCAGCAATTCCTCTCCTAGGCATTGACCCAAGAGAACTGAACACAGGTGCTCAAATAAACACTTGTGCACAAATGTTCATTAGCAGCACTATTCACTAGCCAGAAAGTGGGAACAACCCACAAGGTCATCAGCCGATGGATGGGTACAGTGTGATCCATCCACCCAACAGAATGCCATCCAGCCATTAAAGAGAATGACGGATAGTACTGGCTTTAGTACGGTTAGTCCCAGGGACATTATGGAGCCAGGAACAAAAAGCTGCATTGTTTATGTGAAACGTCTAGAATAGGCCAATGCATAGGGCCAGAAAGCAGATTAATGGTTGCCAGGGGCTGGGATCGGGGAGGAATGGGAGCGTCTGCCTCATGTGTCTGGGGCTTCTTGCTGGGACCCTGAAAATGTTCCGGAATCAGATGTGATTGTTGCACAATATTATGAATGTACCGGAAATCACTGAATTGTGTATGTTAGAATGGTAACATTTATGGTACCTGAGTTTTAGCTCAGTAAAAAAGAATATTCAGTGTGATTGTAATCCTTTTTTTAAGTAAAATACTACCAAGGGAAAAGTTTTAAAGGAAATTTATTTCAACACTGTTATTTTGTGCTTAGAAAAATTATAAAACATTGTGTTTGGTGAAAATATACACAAAGTTAAGTAAATATTTAGAGCAGGTTTCAATAAAAGATATGTCTGTTTTGGGCTTCATTCAAAAGACTTCTGGTAGTACAGAGAACCTTTGAATGAAGCACTACAACGCAGCTTGGCCCCACACGTTGTGCCTGCTGTGCGGCCCTGGAACCGGCTGAACAGCGTGTCTCCACCTTTCGCACTGTCACTGCCACCTTATTCGAGGTTTCCGTGACTTAGTACTGTTGTGAACTTCGTGCATACCTTTCTGACATAAACTGTATTCTGCTTGATAAGGTCTAATCTGACTGCCTTGCTGAACTGACTCCTTCAGTGCCACTGTTTCCAGCCACTGTGAATAAACACCTTGTTTATTTTGCTTCCTCGTGATCCTGTTCGCTTAACCTAGATCCGTTTATATTTCAGCATCCTTGCTTCCTCTGCCTTACCAAGGAAACCTGAACAGTAAGGACCCCAAAGACCAGGAATAAGGTGTGGGGAATGAGAACTAATAATAAAGCCCCTGTTGTCTTTGTGAAGTCTGTTAGAAGAGAAATTGTCCGTAATTGTTAGTACTATGGTTGCATTACAGGCTTGCTGTTGCCAAAAATGAAACATTATTTAATGTTTATTGTATAGCTTACGTAGTAAATTTATGTTCTATTCAGTGTGGAACATGAGGCTGCCTTGAGTATTCCTTTTTTTAAATATGTTTCATAGAGCCCTACCTGGCAATATTAGCAGCAGCTGTGCTTAGGAAGGGGGAGGATTCCATGGTCAAAAACATTTAGGAAAGACTGCTTACCTCTTGGAGGTCTGGCATGTCCCACAGCCTGTTCAAGATGTAGTCAAGAAACCTGGTGACTCAGCATTTCCAAGCTTATTTGAGCCCAGAATTTCTCCGGGGGCAGGAAAGGGACAGCAGAGCCATTCATATGTCGCATGACTTCAGGTGGGGAGACACTGTCTTAGAGCACTGTAAATTTGTGCAATTGCAGTAGGAAAAAAAGTAGCTGCCCTTACCAGCTAGTGCCTAAAACGACCCGAGGTCCCTATGATTTCTTTCATACACATACCGTACATGCATTGAGTCGGCCTGTCCGTCCATCAGGAAAGACCTCATTCTTTTCCTCTCACTTACAGTGTCAGGTTGTTCTCAGTGGTTTCCTTGCTCCTCTTGTTAATCATATCAGAATTTTTTTTTCCTGCAAGAAAAAAATGTAATTTTTTGGTTTCATTTTTCTTCTTTATTAGCTTCAGTATTTTTGCATTTCTTTCCTTATTCAGACAACAGATTTTTTTTTTTACCCACCACGTCATCAGCAGAGTGTATTGTCAATCTTTTGGATTTTTGCCATCTTATGGGTGAAAAATAATATATCATCATTCTTTTCATCTTACGGGTGAAAAATAATACACCAAAACCAATTTAGTTTCAGTTTTCAAGGAGTTTGAGTATCTTTGCTTATAGTTAAGGGCTACTTGAATTTCTTTTTTTTTTAATTTTTAAATTTTTAAAATTTTGTTATCATTAATCTACAATTACAAGAAGAACATTATGTTTACTAGGCTCCCCCCTTCACCAAGTCCCCCCCCCACACCCCATTACAGTCACTGTCCATCAGCGTAGTAAGATGCTGTAGAATCACTACTTGTCTTCTCTGTGTTGCACAGCCCTCCCCATGCATGCATATCATAATTTTTTTGAGGGGTGGATAAAACACCCAGCACATTCTGAGTCACAGTTAATGAGTAAATTTGCCTGTGTTAAAGCTGTAGTATGTATAAGTGTATCTGTAAATCCTGGTTTAAAATGTAAGACTTGTATAATTCAAACACCCTTTTGAAATTCAAATAATGTTTTCATGTTTGTCAAGACAAACCCTTCCTTAAAAAAGTAATTAGCCTCGATGTAGAAGGTATAATTAACAAATAGGTACAATTCTTTATTTTGTTAATCCACCTCTTCAGAAAACAGCTGGCATTCAGTGTTTACTCATTACCATAGAAATATGTAGACAATGTCATGTATCATAATACATTCCTGAGAAACCTAGAGTAGGTATCATTTCTTCTCTTTGCATTGGGTTTAGTGTGGGATTTTAGCTTTAAAAAGGTTTAGCTTTTCTATGTACTTGAATTTCTTTTCTCTATAAAATGCCTTTCATTTATTACATTGACTTTCTTGCTTTTGAGAACTTTATGGTTTATAATGGCTGTTAGGCTGGAGAAAGGAAAAACAAGGACATGCAAACAGAACAGAGAGATGCCATAGGGGGAGAACAGACCAGACCCCAAAGTCTGTGCCGTATATGGAAAGGGGACAGCGCTCCCTGAATTCCATCCTGATGTGCCAACTAAGACCCGGATGTCAGCCTCCTCCCTCTTGGAAGGAAAAAAAGTTTCTAGTTGTCTATTATGTCACCTTTAGCCAATCATACCTCTCCACACCCCCTAAGATAGCTTGCCCACTCCCCCCCTCCTAATCCCTTATAAGCACCCCACCTCCCCAACTGGGTGTGACTTCTCTGGCCTGTGACAAGAAGGCCACAGAACCTCACCCGGGGGTATTTAAATAAATTACCTGGCCCTTTGTTGCCTCTCTTTGCCTGCTTATTTCGGCTAGAATTTATCTTACAATGGCTATCCCTGATACTCAGATAATTTGTCAACTTTTTATAGGTGGAGTAAGATTAGATCAGTGTGGCTTTGCCCCTTGTTGTTAGTTTTCGGGTGCACTTGAATCTAATGGGGAAATGGAAGTCCACAGCTTTGTGGACTAGACTGAATTGTAGGGATGTGTGTATTTCCTCTTAGGCCCACAGTACTTTCTGACCGATGACCCAGGGTTCTGTTCAGAGTTGTTTCTGGGTGGTCGGCTCCTGGTCCTGAAGACAAGCCAGCCAAGCGGACAGTGCCGGGACCTGGGGGTTTCAGAGCTTCTCCCGGATGAGGTAAAACGGCTGCCCGGTGGGTGGCCAGAGAACCAAGGCGGATTCCCTGCAGCCGCCTCGCGCTCAGGCGGAGCCCGACGGGAGGGCCTGTGTGGCCGAACCCTTCTTGTCTGAGCTGGCTTTCGGACTGATTTTGTTTGCTTTGTTTAGAAATTAATGTTTTCCTATTGCTTTTGCTTTTTCTAGTCACAAGTATCCTTCTCAAATGGTGCTGGTACTGTGCATCGCCAGACGTGATCTGCTAGTTGTATGCCGTAGTGCTTTCAACTCTACGTATTTTGTTGACTGACTTAGAGGGGGTTTGAACATGAAGTTAAAGCTGATTCTGTGATCTTTTTGTGATGATGGATTCTTAAAGTCAAAATCCCATTTGCTTGGAGAAGTAGTAACTCTTGATACTTAGATGCGTGTCACTAGCAAATAGATGATTTGTGCATATGTTTTTAGTTTTATATTATTTTTGGTCAGATTGTACTCTTGTGTATATATATATTGATGGTATGTAAAAATTTCAAGAATAGAGCCGCTTAACACAGGCTGTCTAGCATGATAGTGAATTAGTTAAAAGTGTGAATTAGAGTTAGAATTGTGATTTAGAATTCCTGTTTTTAACCTTTGTGTTCTCATTCTGTAATTCCATGTGGGCTGCTATTATGTTTTTTTACATAGAAAATTGGAAAATTCCTTTTTTTCTATGTCAAATTACATTTCCATGAACAAAGAGCTTATGTAAACTAGTTGCTGTTTACATAGTAAATTTGTGGCTATCTGCTCTGTCTTACATCCTGACACTTTGCTAAGGCACCCTTTTCTAGATACTTATTTCTTAAGGACATTTTAAATGGAAAGGTAAAGAGAGGCAATTGAGATATCAAGTTGTTATTTAAAATTGTTTTAATAACTATAAACTAAAAGCTTTAATGTCTGAATCCAAGGTGATGATTCACCTTTTACCCTTTTACCAGTTTGATGTTGAAACAACCTGATGGTAGAATACAGAAACATGTGTATACCCCTTGCAGAATTCAAGAAGTGCCTTATTCACGGAGTCCTCATATTGAAGAGCTGCGGTAGGAGACGGTGAGGGTGAGAACAGAGCAAGGACGCGCATCAGCCTGCCAGCTGCCGGCCAGCACTCCCAAGGCACCCTTGCTAAGGAGGCTGGTCAGAAAGCCTGCCCCTCTACATAAACTTAGTGACATGTTCAGTCTGGGAACTAGGGCTGGGCCCAAAATGGAGACAGTGAGGTCAGCAGGTGAAATCTCTCCCAGCCTGGGTAGAGCAGTGGATGTGGTCCTCAGGAGTAAGTGCATGTAGAGAGGCCTCCTACCTCGGACAGATTCACGTCGGGAGGGGCGGCAGTGGTCCATCCCAAATCTGACGGCAGTCTGCGCCATCTAGAGCAGTCTGACCGGGTGCTGCCCACTGGGATTCTGCAGGTAGGGAACTGTCCTACCTGCGTCTCTGCTGTCCAAATGGCAGCCACGAGACACGGGGCTTTTCAGTGCTTGAAATGTAGCTGGGAACTAAAGTACCAGAAGCCTTAAAAAAGGGCTTTCCTCTTTTGGTTGTTTTTATCTAAAGGAGTTCATCAGACAAAAGCTATCCATTGCAGCATTGTTTATGATATTAAAAAGCATATGTAATATTGGAGTAACATAAGTGTACTGTTTAAAGCAGCCAGTTTCACACCGGGCAGTGGAATAGTATGTAAACATTAAAACTGTTGATGTATACAGATGTTTATTGACAGAAAAATTATTTCCAATATGTTAAGTGAAAAAAAGCTGGTTATAAAACCATGTGGTTACTGTGTTCTCATATTTTGGCGTAAATATTTGTGTGTGTGTACTTACACACTTACATATATGTAGAGAGAAGATCAGGAATTTAGGCATCAAAAAATTTATCTTAATCTTTGTTCTGCCATTTATTAGCTATGTGACTTGGTGCAAGTTATTTAACTTTCAGCCTTCTCAGTTTTGCCACTATAAAAGAGAGATTAAAAGTAGAATTTACCTCACTGGCTTGTTCTAAAGATTAGATGAAGTAATGTGGGTGCTTTGCTGAGCCTGTATTATCTGTGACAGGATCATGTGGAGTGGTGGCTTTCTCATGGGTGTGGCCGCTGTAATCGTTCTGTGTACGTGATACATTTAATTAGGAGATACATTAAAAAATATTAAGTTGCCTTTGATTTGTAAGATTACAGGTGATGTATACTTTCTTTTTTGTGCTTTTCCCTGTTTCTGATTCTGGTCTTGCTTTTGAGCATATATTACTTTTATAATTTTAAAGCATTTAAAACTTTCTGTGTGCCTAAGTCATTAACATAAGTATACCAGTTAAGCAAAAATGACTCATGTAAGTGGGTGAAAGATTTATGGTTTCTAATATAGATTTCTTCACTCTCTTAGAACTGCACAACCATTTTTGTAGTTACAGAAAATCTATAAAATTAAGGCCAATGGAAATATAGCAAGAATAGGAATGGAAACACATTCCTGCAGAATTATAGTTTTAATCACATTTACATCTGGGAAGACAACATGATATTCAGTGAGTTATGTTTTAACTTGTGTCCTTCATAATCTGGGCAAAAGCAGTACATTTATTTCCCTTGGAAATGGCTCTATTTCGTGATTCTTTATTTCTAGGGTTCCAGTTGAATAGCTCAAAGGCTGATGTGGATTGTTGGCAGAGCTAAAGACATCTCATTAGGGTATTAGTAGAAAGTCTTCAATTTTATTTCCAAAATTTTTGGCAGCAATATTTCATATTTCATTTTGATTAGGATTCACACTACATGTCAGGTCCCATTCTAGGCCCTGGGGAGCAGGATGAATGAAGGAGTGTCCAGCCCCCAGGGGCATTCTGGCCTGGTAGACAGCGAAGCAGTGAAACAGGTGTTACAGTGCTGTCGCAGAGGCAAGCGTGCACTGCGGGCCCCAGTGAGGATGGGGGGCAGCCGTGTTCTGCGAGAAGGTGGGCGGTGGGCAGAGAAGGGGGAAGGGCCCCGTCAGGAGGCGGCCTCCCCAGGACAGGGTGATTCAGCTGTGCAGGTCGGGGTGAAAGCCTTCCTGGCAGCTGTGGATAAGACAGCATGTGCTGCGTGGCCAGAGGTGGGAAGGAAGCAGGAGACCAGCCGTGGGGAAGCTGGGTGTCAGGTCAAGGAACTTGAGATTTGATACTTTCAGAAATATTTTTAGGATGAGGAGCTGCTGGCTGAGCACCATTATTGTGTTTGATCAGGTCTTTAAAAACGTGCTCATATTTAATAGATTGCATAGATTTAGAATCGAGGTGTTCTGAGCCATTAAGGTTCATGTGAGGCTGTGGTTTGTCTTCTCTGTTTTTAATTAGTGTGGATCTTACCGTATCACTGTATTGAAAACTGAATCTATGTGGGGAGGCCCTGATCTGAGAATACCCTTCCTGAGGGGCCTTGTTGCTCCTTTCTCTGTTCCCTTAGTCTTGCCCCCTCCTCAGCACCCCGCCTTTATCAGTGTCTGATTCCCACAGTATAGCCACTGCTACAGCGATATTCTTTAGAAAATTTGTGAGTTAGTAAAGGAAGGGAAGAATCTGAGAAAAAGGTAACAGTGGTTAGGAGCTGATTGCTCTTTACTCAGTTGCTTATAAGGAGGCTACTCTTACATGTCAATGTGTCATCCTACATTGCTTGGTTTGTTTTTTTCCTACTCATTAAAAAAAAGATCAAATCATCAACCAGTTAGATACTCATTTGGGCTAAAGTTGTCAAATAATTCTGGGAAGGGTTCTGTCTGAGGTCAGAGTAGATGTTTGCTTTCTCTTCCTTCCCTGTGATTATTTGCTCTTCATATTTAGAAAATGTTGAAGTCTCTTCTGTACAAAACAAAATAATGTAAAACCACCTCTCTGAGTCCTCAGTGCCCCTCCCTTCATAGGTGGCCTCTCACCAGGAACTCTCAAGGCCAGACCGACTTTGTTGCAGTCTGGTTGTGTTTCTGCTTCAAGTTTAATTCAAAAAGTGTTTATGGAGTGCCCACCGCATGACTGGCTTTGTTCTCCACACATAAACTAGAGTGAACAAGACAGGTGTGCCTGTCCTCATGGAGTTTGTAGTTTCAGGGGAGAGCCTGCTCTTTCTAGGCTCCTGCCCACCTGTGGTAGAGGTTGGCGGGTCCACAGGTGCTGCTCTCAACACTTGGAATTGTCAGCTGTTCGCCGTCTGAGAGGAAGGGAACTTGGCTCCGCGATGGTCCCCTTTCCCGGGAGGAGGACCTTCCTTCTGCGGCCACACACTCGGCGTCCCTGTGTGTCTCTCTCTCAGATCCTTTGATGTTTTTATTTCCCAAAAGAGCTCTAGTTGCTCTTCTCATCTTTTCATGTGAAAAGGTGGTTTTGAGTGTTCTATTTAGGAATTTTAACTTGGAAGCAATTTAAGATTTTGGAAAAATCTTTTGGGAAAGCTGACATTTTCAGATTGTTTGCCTAATCAAAGTAAATTAAGAAGTGTATACAATTTTCTCACATGGAATATGTTACAGAAAAGATTAAATAACCACACTTTACAGAGAACATATACGCTATCATCATGGAAGCGATGTAAACCTTACTGTTACAGACCTCACTAGGTTTCCAGTATCTCAGACCAAGTGTAGTACTTGAAGTCGGAGACAGAAAGAACCCATATTACAAAGTGGGAAGGGAAGTAACTCTCCGGTAGCTTAGTATTACTGTAGAACCTACCAAAGGATTGTTTCGGCACTGGTACAGAAAGCAGGCATTCCCCCCACAGCCATCGCCCCAGTGTCCCGACCACCTGGAGTGGCTAGCCTTTGTCACTTGCGTGCAACAGTGACAGTCCTTGTTTATCGAGAACTTAGTGTGCCAGACCTTCTGCATACATTTGTCATTTAGTCCTCGTAACATTCTTGCAGAGAGTAGTAGCTGTAATAAAAGTAGTACTGTAATTTGTCAAGTGCTTATCTAAGCATTGTTATATAATGTACTTACATCCATTTTATCCATACTGAAACTGTTTGGCAGTAGGTGCTTTTATTCTTCCATGAGGCCCAGAGGGGTTAAGTAGCTTGCTTTGTGCCATTCAGCTACTAAGTTAGAACTCAGGTCTCTGAATTCTAAAACCTGTACTTTTTGCATTATGTCTGTTGCCTCACTGTCACTCCTACTGGGTGGCAGTGGGGGCATTGACCTCCCCGGAGCTGACCACTGGAACCCGAGCAGTGCCACTGAAGTAAAATAAAGCACAAAAATTAGGGCCGCCTGGACCAGGGCCGTTATTGTTTCATAGACCCCATGTCAGAGTATGAGCGCCACCTGCTGGACGGTTATAATGCGTCTGTGTGCTTGTAAAGATCATCTCCAGAGCCGCCTGCCACGGGCGTGAGCGTCAGCCTGCAAGACGCGAATTCTTGAATTCCACTTTAGGAATACTGGGGCATTTTGGAGTTTGGTGAATCTCCTATTTGCCATAAAATACACTGCTTCATTTATCTTATTTGTGTGTGTGTGGAGTAACATTAAAAAATGATACACTCGGTGCTTCCTAAAACAAAGCCATTCTCACCAAGGGGAATGTCCGTGGTCCATTTGTGACTTAGATCAAATAAGAACTGAAAACTGGGTTTACTCTGAGATAAGCAAGTTGTTGAAGTACAGGAGGACCCTTTCCATTTCAGATACCCTGAAAAATGAACCTGGAACCCATGGGGGCACCAGAGAGATGGAGAAGAGAGGTGGGGATTAAGGGGGGAGAAAGATGTGTGAATCAAGTGCGAGTGGGTTAGGGTAGGTAGCAGTAGGCTTTCCAAATTGAGTCAGGATTCTAAATAGTGCTTTAGAGAAAAGGTCTGGAATTGTAACTTAGATTGTCAAATGTTTAGGACCGTGTAAAGTGGGTGCTTTCAGAGTTGCCTACATGCCCTCGAGGGTGACCGAATCAAGGCTCGGTGCGTCCTGGCGTGTTCTACACGAGGCTCTGCTACTGTCTGCGAGTGTCTGGCACATGAGATGCCGTCACTTCGTGTCTCAGGAAGCTTGTGTCCTTTTTCCTTGTGTAGGTGCAGTTAGAGCTTATTTGTAGTTGCGTGATGTCATGTTGAACAAGTATTTTTGTGATAAGAATGAAGCCCCCTGGTAAAATCTGATATTGCCAGGAATTAAAGAAAATGCAGGCGTGACCCTTTCCTTCATCCTGTGTGTCCCTTTTCAGACCGGCCATAAGAGAGGCTGTGACAGTGTGATGGTGCCTCACCTCAGCAGGTGGGCCTTGGGGAGAGGGCTGCGTGCGTGTGAGTGCGTGTGAATTGTAAATAATGCTCACTGTAGAAAACTTGTAATATAGAAAAATAGAAAAAAGAGTCACATAACCGCACCATGCATATTTTTGTTTTATTTTATTTTATTGTTTTAATGTCTTTTGTTTTAATTGTTTTGTTGTTTTAATACATTTTGTTTTATAAGCATATTTTATGTTTTACAACTTTTGAATATATACCTTTGAGTATTATAACGTTATAACATAGGTCTTTTCTCATGTATATAAAAATTCTTGGGATATATATTTGAGGTACAATATATGAATAGACCATAATTTACTTAGTCAATTTTCATATTAGACGTTTATGTTGTTTGCTGTTTTTGTTCATTTGTTTCTTCAGTAAACAGCAGCAGATAAATTTACTTTTTTGTTTCAGTAAATAGAGGTAGAGAAGATGCTTTTGTGTGCCATTTGTTTAGGGCCTCGCATTTTATTAGTAAATTACCTAGCCAGATTCCATCAATCTCTGTGTCAGTTCCTTGGGTATATGCCCTGTGCCTGTGTCCCCTTTTCCTAGGTAACCTTTTATTCAGGGATTCATAGCATTTATTACATTCACAGCCTTTTCAGGAAATACCCTCATAGTACCTCAGCGCACCCTTTTGCTTTTTGGGTTCTATTCTGGATCAGATCTCTCTCCCTGAGCTGGGACATAAAGCCACCCCACTGCTAGTAGAGCAGGTGCTAGTTGTGAGAGCTGTTCCTTTTTAAACCTAAAGTGAATGTAGCTTGTGCAAAGTTAGTATCCTTAGAATAACTCTTAAAGACATAGTCTACTTAATTTGTTAAAACAAAAACATTCAAAACACTTTTTGAATGGATAGCAAAGTTTACAGTATTCTAAGCTGCTTCCTGGTTTATTTTGTGTGTATGAACCGGGCAAGTTTAGTAGATTTCATTCTTTTGATAAATATTTATTGAGTGCTTATCTGTGTACTAGGTAACTTAACACTGGGGATGTAAAACCAATAAAAAGCCCTCAGTCTTTGTGGAACTTGTATGTTCATGGAGGCAGACAGACAATAGACGAGATAAAATAGGTAACAGTATCTAGGTCCAAAATTCCTTAAGTGAAATCTTAGGAACTGATGTGTTTTGATTTCAAAATTTTTTTTAATTTTAGAAAGGTAATGTGGTATATAGATTATATATTACCTAACCTCTGGGGGCAGTGGGAGGTGGGGGGAGAGGGTGGCCTTGAAGCAGTAATCAAACCAATTAATATTGTTTAATGTGGAAGTATGAACAGACACAGTAGGATAAAGACTATAGCAGCTGCATGTTAGTACAAGTGAGATATTTCTGTAAAATGAATATTAAAGGATAATTTTCAAAAAGTGAAATTATGACTGCTTTAGATACAAAATGAACTCATTTTAAAGATTTTATTTAACTTATTAAGTGAAGGAACCATGTAGATATTATAACCCATTCAGAGAGAATCCTAAGAACAGAATTCATTTATAGATGAGGAATATTAAGATGATGTACAAATTGAGGTGAAATTAGCTTCTTTCATATTGGAAGAAGGAAGTCCATGAACTCTACTGGACTGGACAGAATTTGCGTGCATATAGCCAAGGATAATTCTGCATTATTGTCAGTTTTACCTATAAAGGTGCAGGGTTGTAAAATAGCTTCTATAGACTCAGAATCAGGTAACCTGAAAGGATGTATTTTTTTTTTATTGAATGCATTTGTTTCCATTGAAGTGTGGACTTTTTTCCTGAAGGCGGGTACTGAAAGCTTTTGGTGTTCTGAGCTCTTTGGATTCACCGGTCAGGATAGAGGTCCCGCGTGCTTGACAGTGGTGGGGCCTGTGGTGCAGGGACGGTGTGGAGGGAGGCTGCGGTTTTCAGGTGGGCCGGAGACCCGCTGGCGGGGCCGTATTGGGAATTGAGCTGAAGCAGATGAGGGCTTTTTTGTCTGAGGTGCTGTAGTGCTGAAGTCGCTATTGACTGAGATGGGGGGAGAATAGTCGGGGTAGAGGTCACGGCCTTGCTTTTGGCTTTTAGGCATTTCACCTTATGTGAAACGTAGAGGTGAGGCAGCTGGGTACACGTAGCTGGCGGTCTGGGAAGCTGTGTGGGCCAGAGATAAACACTGGGGAGTTGATGTGTGTGTGTATGGGTGACATTTAAAGCCACAAGCTGAATGAGATCACCGAAGACCTCCTTCTGTGAGCCCATATCGCATTAGTCCCTGGGGATACAGAGATAAATAAAAAATTGTCATTGTCCTCAAAAGCTTGTGATCTGATATGGGAGGCAGTTGTAAGTAGTTAAAGCCACATAAAAATACACAAATGTAAATACACATGAAGTACAGATGATTGAATGAAACTAAGTCTGAGAGTCTTCCATCACCCTAAACTCGCTTGTTTTGTGACCTGACTGTGAGACACACACAGAATATAGTCCAAGCATTGTGCCTTCTGTGTAGGCTGCTTTCTCCACTGACTGCTTGCTCAGCATGCTTGCACTGCTGGCTCGGGAGCCTTGCTGCTGACCCTTGTGCCTGGCTGACCAGGCTCCTCAGGACCTGGCGTTCACCTTATCTCCTGCTTAGCTTCCCCAGACCTGTCAGCAGTGGTCCGTTTGTGTTTCTGAAATACCCTTTGGCTGTGGGGTGAAAGATGCATTAGAGGAAGGACCAGAATTGACACAGGCAGCATTAATTTGTTGTTTCTTTGCCTCCATCTGCCTTTACATTTAGTGACTTCCAGAGATCTGTAGGCCAGAGAAGGTGTAACAGGTGTGCAGAAATGGAAAGTGACCAGAACTAGAAAATGCACATTTGGGGGTTAGAGAAAAATTTCTAGTAATGCATGCAGTTGCAAACTTTCTGTTTTTCCCTCCTCAAAAAATTAAACATAGGATTACCATAGGATCCAGCAATTCCACTTCTGGGTGTATAAAAGAATTGAAAGTAAGGACTCAAACTGATGTTTGTATGTCATTGTTTAAGGTAGTATTGTTAATTAAAGCCAAAAGGTGGAATCAAGCCAAATGTGCATGGAATGGTGGAAGGGATGAGTAGATAAGCAAATACGCTGTGTACGCCCAACAGAATATTATTTAGCCTGAAAAAGGAGGCAAGTTCTGACACGTGCTGTGACATGGATGACCCTTGAAGACATGTTAAGTGAAAGAAGTGAGACACATATGTTGGATGATACCCCTTATATGACTTACCTGGAACAGGCAAAGTCACAGGACAGAACATACAGTAGTGGCTGCCAGGATGGGGGAGGGAAGATGTTCAGTGGGACAGTTGGAGTTTGAGGTGCTGAGAAAGTTCTGGAGAAAGGATAATGGTGATTATTGTGTGCATGTCAATGTTAATGTCCTTAATGCTTGTATATCTACCACCCTTTAAAAAGGGTCACCTAGAGAAACCATGCAACTGTTAGAACAAGAAAGATTTCTGTATACGAATATGGACTGATATGGAGAGATTTTTAAAGTTAACCAAAAAGAAAGAAAAGATAGAGTGCTATCTCTTGTGTAAATAAAGGCAAATAAAAATGTGTAGTTTTATCTGCCAAAGAAACACTGGGCGGCAACAAGTAGCTAGTAAGAGTTGTTATGTCTCGGAGGCCAAGACTGGGATCACGGGGGCCAGTGTGGTGGTGAGACCCCTCAGTGCATATCCTTCTGTGTACTTTCATTTTTGAACTGTTGACAAAAAATTCATTAAAGGCACCTTGAATAAAGACAGAGTTTTATTTGAGCATAAGGACTTAGAAGCCTGGAAACTCCCATGGATAGAAGAAATGTTTCAAGGAGCCCGAGTCATACATAGGTTTTTGTATCTTCAGTTAGACAGGCAAGAAAGAGTTTCAGAGGGGTACATCCATTACATAAAGGAGGCCACGCTCGCTGCGCTCAAAAACAGCCATGGCCAGAGGGTGTTCAGGGGAAGGGCGAACCCTGCTGACCCCTCCCTACGTCCTTGGGCAGGGGTCTGGCTGGCAGAGGGGAGCAGCTGTGCTGGTACGCACTTCGTTCGGCTTCCGCTTGGTTTTGGTTAACTCGCTGTTAGAGAGCCAGAAAGCTTTTGTCTTCAAGGGCGGCCTTTTTGAGGCTCCCAAAGTTACTGGAAGGTTCCGCGCTCACGCCTTGGACCTTTCTCGTGGTCTCCAGTGTGGTGCTCAGCCGTTCTTTAGTTCACAGAACCACTTAATGTATTGCCTGTTCAAAATAACGTTAAAACATGGGATTTAAAGTCCATTCATTGTAAAGGGATCAAAAATCTGTAGTCACAAAAAACATAAATTTTTAGAGGTTGTGATTAAATATTACTCCCTGTGACTTGTGCCGTCCAGGGGTCAGGGGGCTGCCTGGGCCAGTGTTTGGTATTTCAACAGCCTGGTTTATGGGAAGGTGTGCGTCACCTTCCCTTCCACTGCGGGCAGCAAAGAGAACATATTCTGGGTAAAGACTTCAATAAGGACAAGCTCTCTAGGTTCTTCATTTCTGGGGAGCCAGCAAGAGAGAGGCGGCCGCTCGCTGTGCCTCGGGCGGGCCTTCCTCCCGAGGTTCTGTGCCTGAAGGCGACCGTGGTGAGCGGGGTCATCAGGCCTGCCTCCTCCCGGGCCTGGGGGCCTACGGTGGCCAAAAGCAGGAACCTGTCTGGGTGTGGCTCTGCCGCCCTCCGAAGTGCCATTTAGCTGACCCAGTCATTAATCAGGAGCATATTATGTGTAGCATTTGTATTTGAAGCAAGAAGCGGAATTGCTTAGCGTTTCTGAGGCTGTGGGAACAGAGAAAGCAGCCGTGGCTGAGCACCACCTAGCCACCCCGCTCCTCACCGAGCGAGTAGCACTGTTGAGTCTCCCTGGTCATGTCCCTCCAGCGCCTTTTCTCACCTAGACCCAGCAGGAGATACAGGTAGAACCCCGAGGTGGTGACAGGTGCAAGGCGGGCCCGGGCTGCCCGACACCCTGGCTCCTACCGCGTAGCTGCGTTCCAAGGCCCCTGGGTTGGAGGGGAGCCCAGGGAATCATATTCAGCTGTCATGTCCGAGTTATGGCTGGTAGAGCGCAAGGCGGTCAAGGTACAGGTGCAGACACGGGGCCGAGGCACAGAGCCGGACCTCGGGACCTCGGACCTCGGAAGCCTGTCGCCAAAAGCAGTGAAGAATTGGGTGGCTGGGAAATAGTCTAGGAGGGTTCCGGAGAAGGGGCTGAGACGATTTTCACGTGACTCCAGCACAGACACTCAAGAGGTGTGCTTTACTTATTTAAAGTGATTTGATTGGGTAGGCAATTAATTTTTCTCTGTCTCATTGATCTGTTTGTCTGTCTTCCCCACTACATTGTGGGAACTGAAGACAGGGCTTTAGCTGTAAAGGAAAAAGCATGGACTTTGGAACCAGGCAGATTACCTAAATCCAACCTCTTCTCTCTTGAGGTGTTTGATTTTGGTCAAGCTATTTTTATTACACTGAACCTCGGGGTCTGTATGCATCACAGGGTTTTAAGGGTTAAATGAGGATAAAGCATTCATATGACTTCATCTTACACGTAGAGAGTATCCAATACAAGCCTTTACTCCCTCTCCCTTATTGTAACATGCACAGAGTTTTACATTTAGGAAGCATTTGAAGTAGTTATCAAATTGGGTATGTTTCTCCCTACCTATTAAATCTGAACCCTGGTTAAGGATAGCATGAGGTAGGCATATTTATAAGGTCCTCACCTTGGGAAGCTAAAGTTGTTGTTGCTAAATGTTCTATCAGACGTATCGCGTTGCCAAGTCCTAAGTCTTCGCTTGCTGGTGTGGCCCCTCGTTGTGTCTTATCATCAGTCCAGCTTGAAGCCTCTGTTTTGTGAACACCTGTTCCTTTTCTCTGTCTACAAGTGCCTCTTCTCCACACCTCTTCCAATGAGTGACTTGTGCCCTTACACTCACTGCTCTTCTAAGCAAGCTGGAACCGCAGGCCATGTCTTTTGTCATGTCCTCATCGAGCATGTGCTGTGCCGAGGTGGCTGTGGATGGTACTGGCACGATTCCTGCCCCCATGAAGCTCTCTCTCTGGTAAAATAGATGCGCACATACCAAAATGTATTTAATTATTTAGTGATACAGTATTCCTTTTGTTTACCATTTAAAATGAGCCCATTTTCAAAACACACATACACATAGGAAAAGAATCAGAAAACATGCACCAAGATGTTGACAGGCTGTCTGTGAGTAGTGGCATTTTTTTAAAATTTTATTTTGCATATCTAGGTTGTCTACACTTTCAAAAATTTCGTTTGACATTCCAGGAAATTCTTACTTTCCTCCATGCTAACAGTATAGTGACCCATCTGTTCCTCTTGCATTCAGCTTTTGCGGGAATTGAAGCACCCTAACGTGATCGCGTTGCAGAAGGTGTTCCTTTCTCACAGCGACAGGAAGGTGTGGCTGCTGTTCGATTATGCGGAGCATGATCTGTGGGTAAGTCTGAACTCATGTCACTTGAGGACTGTTTTCTGGAGAGGTAAATGCACGTACCGCCTACTGCTTGTGTGCCAGGAAGGAAACTTGCTCTGTTGAGCAGAGTTCAAAACAAATCTCATAAATGTAAATGCAGGCTTAAGGGAATTTGAGCAATAAATATTACCATCTTACTTCAGTGAGAAGATAGTATTTGTGATATTCAGAAATTTCACTTTTTAATATGTTAATAAACAGGAGACTAATTTTATGCAGGTGACTTATGGCAGTTTGCTAGTGTGCATAGGGAACATTACTTCTGTGGTGCTCAGCAGGGGCTCATTTAACCAGGTAGGGACTTGGGAAGAGTTTCTCTGGGTTAAGGTTAGTCTCTTGCAGCACTTTGCCATTTAAAACCAATTCCACAAAATAGAAGTATATGTGTGGTTTTACAAATATTAGGGACATTTTATCGCTGTATAAAAGAAGGCAGAAATTCTAATTCCAGACGTTAAAGTTTGGGATCAGGGCATTTAAACATTTTTATTCAAGAAGTTGCTTAAAGTAAAAATATTGAAACCTGGCAGTAGGTTCAAATTTGGGATAATTAAATTTTGATGCAATATGGTGTGGTTTGTCATCAATACAAATTACAAATCTATTTAGGAATAACTTTAAAAGACTCAAAGGTTTTGAAGTAACTTTCAAAGTTTATGCTATTATAGCAGATATTGACAAGAACCTCCAGTGTGTACTTCTGTATTCTTTTCATGGATATTCATAAAAACTGTACTTTCCCCATTTCTTTATTGCCTGTATTTCTGCCAAGGTTTACTTGATAATGTATGTACTTCGCTTTGACCATCAGTGATGCGATGAAAGAACATGTGGTCAGCGGACTCCTCAGGCCCTGAAGAACCGTGTTAATATGTGGCCAGCAGCCACATGGCCTATTGAGCACTTGAAATGTCACTGGTCTGAACTGAGATGTGCTGTGAATATAAAATACATGCTGACTTTTGAAGACTTTAGTATGAAAACATGTAAAATATCTCAATATTTCTTATATTGATTACATGTTGAAATGATAGTGTTTAAATTTATTGGGTGTAATTAAAATATATCAATTTTACCTTTTCTTTTCAATGTGACTGTGTAAAGTTGAAAGTTACATGTGTGTGGCTCCTATCATATTTCTTATGGACATTGCTGCTACAGTATAAACCCTAATTTCTATTATTTCTTAAAATGCATGTTGTTAAACAGTTTATAAAAAATGAGATAGCTGTATAAATAGCTTAATAATTTTTCACACCATTTGGCCATTTTAAAGCTAGTGGAACATTGTCGACAACTTCACCAGTGTTGTTTAAGAGGGTTTTGAATGGCCCCCAGTGCCCATTTTGGCAGGGGTGGGGTAGAGCTGGGGGTGGGGGTGGGAGGTAGCAAACATTTCTTCCCTTATATTACAATGTTTTTCTAACCCACCATATAAAGTATGAACATAAAAATTTGAATCTGGAGATCCAGTTGTATTCATCTCAGTGTAGGATTGAAGTCCCCTTTTTTCTCTCCCTCCTTTCTTGTGATTTCTTATTTAATATTAACTTCCAGGACTATATGCTAATTTCATTCTGTGCTAGAATGCTCTCCAGTCTTCAAAGACCCAGTCAGTGATGTTACACAAATGCACCTTTTTATAGACTAGTGCAAACTTTTCATAAAACCATAAGGTTGACAGTTTTTTCATCTTCTGAAAGACCTTTCATTCTGTCAGTAGAGAATACACTAGTATTCTTATAGGCAGGCTTTTAAATATCAATACTGTGTTCCTTTGTATCCTGTTTAATGGACACCTTAGTGGTTCTAGTAAATCTAGTCATTGTGTCCATATTTAACACTGGTAGAATCACCCTTAGATTTTTTTTAATACGATTTCAAAAATTAAGGTGTTATTGATATATACTCTTAAGAAGGTTTCACATGAAAAAAACAGTGTGGTTGCTACATTCACCCATATTATCGAGCCCCCACCCCCATACCCCACAGTCACTGTCCCTGGGATAGATTTAGTTTTAGTTGGCCTTATTATTCAAATTATTTTTATTTGTGTCATTATCGTCCTTTAATAAGTAATTTTAAAAGTAGAGAATTTATCGCAGACTTGACTGTGTTTTATTGACATAGATATTAGCAAAGACTATATATTATTATAATGTTGTATATTTTTTGATTTTTAGCATATTATTAAGTTTCACCGTGCATCAAAAGCAAATAAAAAGCCCATGCAGTTACCAAGATCTATGGTTAAATCATTACTTTACCAGATTCTTGATGGTATCCATTACCTCCATGCAAATTGGGTGCTTCACAGAGATCTGGTAAGTACGTTTCTTTTAAAGTGATCAGTATGTGTTTTTTCTCTCTCATTAAAAAAATATTTTTCCTTTTGGTGCAATTATGATAAACATTAGATAAAATTTTGAAAAATGCACACAAGTAAAAAAGAAGGAAATAATCACCCCATAAGCATTCAAAAGGTACATGATTAGCTTTCGGTGTATGTTTTTTCCATTATGTTCATGCATAGCCATGAAATGTCAGTGTGTTTTTTCAAGAAATGGTTGGCATAGCCTTAATCAGATAATTGTATGTGAAGCAAGTACCTTTCTGTCCATTTTTTTTTTGTATTATTGCTCATCATTAGTAAAAACATTGATAATTAAAGTTCTCATTTTTTCCTTTAAGAGCTAAATTGCAATAATGACATTGCACCCAGTAAATAGAATGTTGTTTCAGTATTAATAATAAATAAGTGAATAAATCTAACAGGTAGAATATACGAATTGGGCTAATTAGCCACAGTTCAGGCGTTTGCTTTTACTTTTTTATTCAGTACACATACAAACATTCATCCATGCCTAATGCTCTTCATCCTTGCATTGTTGTTATTTGATAAGTTGATGTTTTTTTTCTTGTTCTTATGAATATAGGGGTACTGAATAGCTGGGATACCCACAAGTTTCTAACTGAAAGTGTTGTTTTGACCCCACACCCCCTACAAAAGTGGTTTCATGATCATTTATGTCTTAGGCTTTGGGAGATACTAGGGATTGGGCGATCTAGGTTGACTCAGTTTTACTGAGAAGTGTCTACTACAGAAAGGAGTGCACACACAGGGGTCCAGGTGGAGCCCCTCGCTGCCATGTCAGTCAAGCCTGGTCACCCAGCTTGACTGTCCTTGCCTTGGCATTGGAGGCCAGTGGTCACCAAGTGGTCGTGAGCACAGCCATGCATTGTGCCGCCTCCTTTCACACTGTGAGGGTCTCAAGATCGCCACCTGTCTGTCCACCTTACTGTCACCCATGCTTCATGTTCTTAGGCAGTTCTTGGGTATGTGAGGCTGTTCTAGATCAAAACCTCCTTCATAAATGGTTACAGATTTTAATTTGCTATATACTTAATTTAGCCCATGTGAATTGTTTTTGAAGTTACTATCATGTTTGAATCATAGATCAGAATCTTTTATTGAAGATTAATTTCAACTCTTCATAAAATTTTGTATTTTCTAAATAAAATGGTAACTAGGCTGATTTATCATGGTGAGCTCTTAATAGTGTGTATAATTGATGAATTACTAAGTTGTTTGCCTGAAACCAATATAATACTGCATATAACTGTATTTCAGTTAAGTAGCACAGATAAACATGTTATGTGTGGTGTCCCCACCTGAACACCACTGGCGCCAAAACTCAGTATGCCCAGGACTCAGTTTTTTCCCACCCAGACTTGCTGCTGGCTTGGTGTCTTCTGTTGTGGCCCCACCACCTTCTGCCCCTGCCGTCCCTGTACCCCACTTGCAGAATTTGCCTAGTGCTGCCAGTTTCCCCCCACAGTCCCTCTTCCGTCCGTTCATCCGCAGCCTAGAGCCCTGCCCTGGTCTGGCCTTCATCGCGCCTCCTGCAGAAGGGCCCTGGCCTCCCGTCTGCCCTGGTCCAGCCATCGCGCCTCCTGCAGAAGAGCCCTGGCCTCCTGTCTGCCCTGGTCCGGCCTTCATCGCGCCTCCTGCAGAAGGACCCTGGCCTCCCGTCTCCTCGCCAGCAGCCTCTTTCCCTTCGGTCTGCTCTACACCTTCTGAATGAGGAGCTTGTGCTCAAGAACTCTGAAATAGTTGCTCCCCGTTTACACACTTAAGCTCTGGTTCCTCATTCGGCATTCAAGGTCTTACCAGATGCAGCTCCAACTGCCATTAGCATTGATCTTTATGCCTGTGATCTTTCACTTCCACTGTCCTGTTGAACTATTGGTTGTTCCCTGTATGTGCAGAGGTTTACTGTCTCAGTGGCCTTATTACCCCATCTCTGCATGTGCTGCTCATGCCTGTCTGTCCAGACCCGCACGGATGCAGACTGACCCTCAGCTCCATGCCTGCTTGTTGGCTGCTCTTGTGTGTGTTTACCTCTTAGGCATTTACCTGTTAGGATCATAGTGAGTCACTCGGGTGTCCTTGGTCATCTCCTAGACCGTGAACTTGAGAGAGCAGCTTGTGATGCATTTTGGTATAGGACTAGTACTCCGGTACACACAGGTACTGAGCGAACATTTCCTCACAAGTATCAGTAAGAATACTGATCAGGTAACTTGTATTATGTGTTTCAATACACGGTCCACAATAAACATTTATTACTTCCTTGTTTAAAGCATGGAGGGATGGGGACATTACCAGTACAGCTGTCTCCAAAACCTCCCACAGGGCTGTCGTCCAGGAGAAGAAATACGACACACACACAGTTTGTACCGTAAGACAGATGAGAAGGGCTGTGATCACGGCTGGGTGAGACGCACACATGAAATGGAGGGGGTTCTGAGTGGGGGGCATGGGAAAGCTTCAGAAGCAGTTTGGCTGGACTTGGAAAGATGAGGAGAATTTAAGTAGAGATTTGAGTGGTAAGAACAGCCCAGGGAGTGTTGGATGTAAAGCTTCTTAGGTGAGGATGCACTTGAGTTTTCCCAGGAAGGGTGTAGTTCTATCCAGCTTGAACGTGGATAAGCTGGATAGGGTGGTTTGAGTAAGACTGGAAAGATTGAGGAAGGCCCTAAATATCAGGCTAGGGAGTTTGTTTGTTTTTTGAGTACTAAAAGTTTGTGAGCAGCAGGTTGAAAGTTCTTCCATGAATGAACATTTTTCCTTACTAAGGAAGCCACCACCAGTTACTGCCTCACCCACAGCGCAGCACTGTTGAGAGTGTGTTTTGAGCGGCTTCTGGACTGGGGTCACACTCGAGTCTCTTTTGCTCACGCTGATGCCTCCACTCCTTCAGGAGCTCGAACGGGGCCAGACACTCTGGGCCGGCAGGGGTCTGAGCTGGGACGCCGCTGTCCTCACTGGTCATGAGCCCTCCTGTCTGGGCCATGCCATCCTGGTTTTGCCTAAGTATTTTCAGGAGCAGAAGATTTAAGCTCAGCTTGCTTTGTGGACATATTCTGCAGTAGATACAGAGACATAAAGCATGTCAAATATGAATATGGTGTTAAAACGAGCATGATGGGACATTTGCAAAATTATTTTTTGGTGAGTTTAAGAGTAGAGTTACGGTTTTGGTCAATGAATAGTTTTTTTTTAATGCTTCACTTCCTATTAAGAAACCTGACTTTATAGTATTTGCTAGTTAAAGTTGTTTCAGAATATGTACCATCTCTAAATTTTCATTTGATGTGAGAAGTGCAAAATACATACTATTAAATGTGTTAGAGCAAATATAAATTTACAATGTAAAAGTGTAACCCCCAAAATTTAAAGGTAAATAAAAACCAGTGTTTTGAACTTCACACAGAAGCGTCACATCATCAGGGAGGGTGGTGTTTCCCACAGAGACTGAGTTCGTGTCTGGAACAGCGTTTTAATTAAATCATTTGGATTCAGTAATTTAATATGGAAATAGAGAATTTAAATAAAGTCACCAAAAAGATGACTTAATATTGAGGAATTGCTTTAAAAGAAAAGAAGCTAAATATATTCATATTGGCCAAGAGTCAGTGAAGTAGAGGCATAAGTCTGTAAGTATTTGGAACGTATATACAACAAGGGAGAAACACATATTTTAATTTTACAGCAGGATATATAGGAGTAAGAAGATGAAATGTAGGATGTCTCACTTTTATGAGATTACTGTTCTGGTAGGTTGGAAGAATGCCAAGGTATATGTAGTTTACCTCTTTCAAAATTAAGAGCTCTGGAGAGCAGGGATCATATCTCACTAAGTTCTGTATTTCTGGCTTTGGCATATTGTTTGTGCTCATGCGTTACTTGAGTTGAATTTAATTTCCAGAGAAAATAATTTCATTTCCAGTAATCTTTTGTGTTTTGTAATTAATTTACATCTACTAAACGTTTTTGGCTTGTCAAACAGTCACTAATGTCACAAACCTAAAGATTTCAGCAAAGCATATGGCAATTGAACATTGTTCTGAAGCAAAGGTAGAGACATGCTGGCTGAATGATGATGTTGGTAAGTGGATTGATGGCTCCTTAGTTACAGAGAATTGCTACTGGATCTGTGGCATAATCTGAACTCAGAGTTAAGCTACGTCTTTTTTATTTTCACATCTCAGTACCTAGCACATGATAAATGCCAGTTCTTTACTGAGTGAAAGATTTGAATGAATGTTCCAGGGCCCGGACCTGCTTTATCTTGTAAAAATGATTTGTGGAGGTCCCATCCTAGACTCTAACTTGAGTTTTGAGTGATAATTATTGTTTGTAATAAGGGTGAAGTTGTAGTCTTTTGAAGCACATAGGCTCAAATAACTCTGTGGTCTGCAAACGTAGTGGCAAGTTCTGTAAGATTCAGTTGAGGGAGAAAATAATTTCATTTCCAGTAATCTTTTGTGTTTTGTAGTTAATTTACATCTAGTAAACGTTTTTGGCTTGTCAAACAGTCACTAATGTCACAAACCTAAAGATTTACTTATTCCAATATAAGTCTATGGAAATAATAATACTACTACTAATACTAAAACTTGCTAATACTTAAGAGTCAGCTATTATTCAGTTGAATAAAGAAATGATGCAAAAGGTAGACATTGCAGCTACAGGGCAATGCGTGATATGTGACTCTGGATACTCGGTCCCACCATTTGACAAAGAACTAAGTAGTTTTGGTTTTTTCATATTTTTTTCTTCCTTAGGACATCTTGCTTGTTCAGGCAGAATATTTACTGCATTTTCAACATCATTATAGGTGGTTTATGACATGTTGGCTGTGTATATTTTAAGTGTGTATTAGCTGTCTATTGATTTCTGTGTAACAAATTGCCCCAAAATTTTGTGGCTTCATGAGCTGGTGGGCAGAAGCCTGCCTTGGTTTCTTGCCACGTGAGCTTCTCTGCAGAGCATCTCACAATGTGGCAGTGTCTTCACCAGAGAAGTCACAGTGTTCTGTAAGTTAACCGTAGAAGTGACACCCTTTGCTGTAGTCTGTTCGTTAGAAGTCAGTAGGTGTAACCTACACTCAGAGGGAGTAGCAGAGTGTGTAGCCCCACTCTGGTCGTTGTCAGGGTGGAATAGATCCTCGGGACACTCTTAGTGACCTTGATGGTAGTTAGGTAAGTAGCCTTCTAGATACCTTCTTGTCTTACATTAAGCTTTTTGTAATGGTTGCTTTGGTTCTTATTAGAGAAGAGAAGGTCTTACCCCTGCTGTCAACCTGTTGCTCCTCAAAGGCCAAGCAGAGAAGGGCTTTGCTAACTGCTGTGCAGTGCTGGGTTGACAGGCCTGCTCACTGTAAGCACCACGGTTTCATTACATAGTTGCCCATTATAGATACCTCTAGACCATTTTAAGGTAAAATGAAATGAATCACAGTCTATAATTTAAAATTAGACTGCTCCCGATTTACAAATAACCTGCATCTAGTTGTAGATAGTAATATTTTTTGCTTAGAAACAATACTTTAGACAGTGATTAGGTTCTCTGAATTTTTTAATTGCCCCACAATGTTGATTTCGATCTGAGGTATGAAGGACTGGGTGTTCAGACTTCTGCCTTTGTTGACTGAGTGACTGAGAAGGGAGACCAGAAAAAGAGGCAGTAGACATTCAGTGTGAACAGGTTGACCGAGGTGATTGTGGGTTATTGTTGACTTATCTCTGAAGTGTATAGAAGTGTAGGGGCCTGGGCAGGTGTGGACGTGGGAGTCACTACATATGGGTGATTGCTGAAACCCTGGAGTAAACTAAAATCAGACTTTTTGAAAACCCCTACAGGTCTCATCCCTGTCCCTCAGCACCCTGCCCCAGGGGAGTGTCCTGTGAAATCTTTTGTAAGTGGAAATGGTGTCAAGCAAAAGAAGCAATCCCACTAATTTATATGGAAAAGGTTTTGAGCACCCCCAGACCCAAAAATAACCTCTCCTAGGGCATGTCTTGCTAATGGATGCACAAAATAAACCACAGGTAAAGCACAGATGCTCACAGACATGGTTCTCAGCCCACAGAGGGACCGTGAGCACTAACTGTTGGCAAATTGTTCAGCTATTCAACAAATATTTATTAAACCCTGTGTGCCTGGATTTCAGCCGATACATAAAGTGATAACAGAAATGGCTTCCCTGCCTCTTAGGAGATTGCAGTTGCAAGGATCAGATTCTTTATATTTTAAAATTTCCTGTTACCAATGAGGTTATTTTAAGGGGTGTTAAAAAAACAAAAGTCATCCAAGTAAATTTGAAGTTCTCACTGGCTTTGTTAAGCAGATTCATGGCGTGACAGCATCTCCTGCAGCAAGTAAAGCTGCCCCGAAGGGCTCCAGAAGGGAGAGGGTTTTTAAGGCAGGACAAGGAAGTCATGAGCAGAAAAGGAGTATTTCAGAGAGGTCACCTTGGTTGGGGGAATTAAGGGTCCTATGTGGATTCCTGCAGGCAGTGGGGAGGACCCGGGGCGCTGCCCTGTGGGTGCTGACAGGAGTTCCTGACTGCATCACGGGGGAAGTTAGAACTGCAGTTACGTGAGGCATGAAGCCCAGGACTGGTACTTGGCCCAGCAGAAGGGACCCCATGTTGGGCCTGCGTATTTCTCTTTAACGGGGGTGACAGCTACAACAGGTTGATGCTGTTAGCAAATGACTGTTGTGTTTGCTAAGAAAAGAAGCACGTGTCTTACTCTGCACAGCTCTCTGCTCTGTTATGGGACAGACAGTTACTCATTCAGGGTGAACAATGGAGAGAGCAGTGTAACAAAGGTGCAGGAACTGAGAATTTTCTCCTGGGAATGTACTTATGATTCAGATGTGAGGGGAGTTGTGCCATGACTATTTTTACATAAAAAAGTAGTTGTAGCCATTGATGTCAGGCCAGTGTTGTTCATTGTTTGGAAACCAGTCTGGTTTGAGATTCTGGCTGGTTTTGTTCCAGTTATTCAGGCCTGTAGATAATTGTGTTTTTCTGTCTTTCTTGGTGCTGATAAGAGGCATGGTGTGGGCTTCGTATTTTTGTTCCAGATGTCCTGAGGTGGGAGTGAAAGTGAATGTAGTAGTATAATTGTGTATCTCTAGGCTGTTCTTCTTATGATGTGCCAGTTGACTGAAATAAATTTAACCCTAGAAAAGTTTGATTCCATAAAAGGAAAAAGCAAATCTGGTTTACATGTAAAGCCTCATGAATGTGAATTCAGGAATTAACTAAATTCTGCTAAGATGCAGATATTTCCAGAATAGTGTCTAAGTAATCATATTGTTTTTCCCAGTATTTCCCTGACTTCTGCCTCTAAAATACAGTTTAAACCCTGCAGCCTTTATTTGCCTATCCAATTTTATTGCCGATAACTTAGATGTAAGGTCCATCTCCTGCCATTTCTGCTGTTTCTATGGTGACTGAAATGTGCACTTTCTTTCACAGCTGGTATTGGTGTTCATAGGAAGAGGGGTTTCTGTAAAGCATAGTCTGTGTTAATTGGGATGTCACTAGGTCAGGACAATTTTGGTGTCCTTTTTTCATTCTTTTAGGTTTGTATGTGTGGGTGTGTGGGCATAGTGCAGTTTCCTTTATTGTTTTTTTAAAAACATTTACTTTTACTTAATCACTATTAAAGGTAGTTTTTTGAAAAGTACTATAATATCTGTTAATACAACTCCATGTGGAATTTTGAGGATTAGATGGAGCTCTGAGTCTTGCCTCCAGTCCTGTTGGCCCTTGAGTATTTCTGTTAAGAAAAAGGCAAGGAGAGATGTGAAATGCTTTGGAAAATTAAGCTCATTTTAATGGTGTTTATGTCACTTAATTTATTGTTACCATTGTTATTTGAAACATCAAGTGTCATGTGACTTTAACATTTGTTCATTCTGAAAGGGGGCGCTAATCTGAGTTAAGGGATGTGCATTTAAGAATAACTCCCTCTGCAACTCTAGATCTCTGGCGCAGGGTCCTTCCTGCTGAGCTCGGGGTCCTTTCTCGGACTGTGCGAGAGCCCTTGGTCACCGCCCTCCCGAGCCAGGCCCCTGCCTCTGCCCCCGTCTCAGACTCTTCCTGGTCGCCCCGCGTGTGGAGCTTCCATAGGCTTCCCGCGTGTGATGTAGAAGGTGTTTTCTGCGGCGTAGCAGCTGGGCCTCCTCCTCTCTGTGCACCGTTCCACCGCGCACAGGCCTTTCCAGGCCCCACACGCCCCGCTTCGCCCGGCCTCCCTGCTGGCCCCTTGCCCTGCTGCTCTCACACCGACGGCAGCCAGCCTGCAAGCTTGCCGGGGTTCACCCTGACTGCCCCTCACACCCGACCTTGACCTGCTGCACTCTTGGGGCAGCCCTCACCTACTCTTGGAGCGGGAACTGTGCCCCTGAACCCACCCGGCTCTGGCTGTGAAATGACTGGTGCAGGAAGCGGAGCGCTGGGAGCCCTCCCTTGGGTTCCCGTCTCTCTAGGATCATCGGCACCGGGTCACAGCCCCTGCTGACGCGCACCGTTCTCCCCGGCTGCCTCCGGTCCCCCAGGCCCGCTCCTGCCTCGGGCCTTGCCACCTGCTCCTCCCTTCGGCCTGCTCTTCCTCTCCTCCCGAGCTTGTTACTGCCCTTTCTGCCGCCCTTGTCCCAAAGGGGCCTTCTCAATGACGCGTCCTCTGTGTAATTTAAAACAGTGCTTAAATAATGTTGAACCTAACACCCTCCCAGTCCACTCCCAACAGCACTATCCCGACTCCTTGCTTTGTGTTTTTGTCCTTACTATCTTCTTTTTGTCTACAAAAAGACAAAAGAATATTTGGAACATTTATGCCCCTTGCAAAGCCTGGCACTTAACCCAGTAACTGGAACTTGACCGCCTTGCTCCTGTTTGTTTCCCCCCATTCTGTCCTCATGCCTCCCCCCCACAGGTGACAAATACCCTGAAGTTTCAATCATTCATTCACTCCGTTTTAGAAATAGGTTTATCACAGTTGTATGTGTGCCTAAACAGTATATTCTTTAGCTTTACTGGGCTTTAAGCTTTATGAAAGTGGTATTTGCTATATATAGTCTTATAAAAACTGTTTTTTTCACTCGACATAATGTTTCCAAGAGTTAAACTTTTTTTTTTTTTTTTACCTCTTTTGTAATTCAGTGATTTTCACTGTTGTTTTGAAATTCATTGTGTGCCTCCACCACAATTAATCTCTCCGTTCTCCTATTAGGTAGAAATTTGGATTGTGTCTGTATTATTTTTAATGTTACAAACTGTGCTGTTGTGAACATACTCTGGTATATCTAAAAATGTAATCACTGAATTGAAGGTATGCAGTTGTTCAGTTTTGCAAGATGATGCCAAATTGTTTTCCAGAGAAATTGTAACTGTATTCTCCCGCTGGCTGTGTATTAGAGTTCCCGCGGCCTACTTCCTATTCAACAGTTACTAATTTTTAATCAATCTGTTAGACTGTGATTTTGATTTGCAATCATCTGATTATTGATGAGGTTGAGTGTGTTTTTGTGTACTTTGTGGTTAAACTTGTTTCTCCTTCTGTTGAATATCTGTTCTGGGCACAGCCCGTCTTGCCACAGGTCATTTTGTGCTGATTTGTGGGCAGCCTCTGTTCTGGGTCCTGAGCTTTGTCACTTCTGTGGGTTGCAGATCCTACTGGTCTGTGATTTGTCTTTTTATTCTCTTTATCTCTGATGATTGAAAGTTACTTTAGTAGTCAAGCTTATCAATCTTTTCTTTCATGGTTATGTTTTGTATCTTGTTAAGGAACTTGTTGCCTACCTCAGAGTCAGAAAGATACTTCCCTATGTTTTTTGCCTCCCAAAGTCTTAAAGTTTTGCTTTTCACACTTACGACTTAATCTGCCTGAAACTGATGTGTGTGTATGGGATGTATTGAGGATTCATGTAACTATTTTTCTCTATTTGGAGAACCTGTTGTGCTGGCATTTATTCACCAGTTCCTCCTTTCTCCACTGATCCGAAGTTCCTCCATCTCTGTGTCATGGATCCGTCTAGGTTCTCCGTCATCCCATCGGTCAGGGTGCCTGTCCCTGTACCAGGACCACATTGTCTGCATAATTACAGCTTTACCGTAAGTCTTGACATAATATTTTGACCCCAATATCTTTCCTCATCCCCTACGCTAACACTTCTCAAATATCTTGGCTATTCTTAGCCCTTTGCTCTTCCACATACATTTTAAAATCAGCTTTTCAAATTCCACAAAAATATCTTGATAGAATTTTCATTGGAATTGCATTGAATTTACAGAGATGTATAGGGAGGACTTAATGTCTTTTCTATTAATATGAACTCTCAGTTTATTTAGGATTTCTTAATGTCATTTAAGATAAGGCTTCAAGGTGTGATGCATAAAAGCCTGTATATCCTTTGATGTTTTTCCGAGACACCTTGGAGATTTTGTTGGTGGTGGTATGGAAATGCTGCCTCTGAAAAACTGTATTTCCTAGCCTTTTTTTTTTTTTTGCTGGTATATAGAAATACAGCTTTTTAAATATTGCTCATTCAGACATCCTAATAACTCTCTTACTATTGTCAATAATTTGTCTATGAGTATTTGGGGTTTTCTATATAGATAATTATATCATCTACAAATAACAATACTCTTCTTTTGCCTTTAATTTATAGGACAAGGTTGATTTTACAAGTGATATCAGGGGTGTCCATACATCACTCCTGATTTTAAAGGGAATACTTTCAATGTTTCTGTAGCTCCAGGAGGAGGGGGGCTCCTTACCCAGGGAAGTTCTCTATGAACTTGCTGAGATTGAACACAGGCAAGGGCAAGCAGTTGGGGGGAAAAAGGGTTATGTTCATTCTCACAGTGGTCACAGGTAGGTCGGTACACGGCTGACTCAAGCACGCACCCAAGACCGGCTGTAGAGTCCACTCCCTGCCCTCCAAGCTCCCTGCCCCGCTCTGGCTGAATCCCCCAGGAGCGCCGGGACTCTGTGGCTCTCTCTGCTCTCCCAGCGGTGGCCTGACCCTTGCTCCCACGCTCAGGGCGCAACCCTGTGGGCAGGTCCCCGGTGACTGACGGACACCTGATCAGTTACATACTGGGAACACAGGCAGAGGAGAGATGGGTGTTTCCTCTCTACCCCTCCCCTGGACAGATACTCCCGTGACTGGCCAGCGGCACTGTTGCCAGTAAATGTCCCAGCAATGTGCAAACGTGCTCTTACTATATATACAGTGGGCACTGTTAAGGGCACGTGGGAATCCTAGTCAGAAAGTTCCATTTTCCCCACAGTTCCCTTCTTAGTTTTTGATATACATCTATTTTTAGGTTAAGGAAGTTTTTTCCAGTTCAACTTGCTGAGAGTTTTGATCATGAATGGGTGTTAAATTTTATTACCTGCCCTTTTAGCCTCTATCAAGATAATTATATCATCTTTCTTCTTTAATCTGTTGATATGGTGTTGGACTTAGATAGATTTTCTTATGTTAAGCTACACTGGCATTCCTATTTCTGGATTTGGCTTAATAATATGTTAGTATTTTTGTGTCTATATTCACGAGTGAGGTTGGTCTGAGATTTTTCATTCTCATACTTTGGTTTTCATACATGGTTATGCTATCAAGGTTATTGACCTTCTGGGATATGTTGAGAATATTCGCTCTTCTTCTATTTTCTGAAAACATTTGAATAAAATTGAAACAATGTTGTCATTGAAAACTTGGAGAACTGTCCTCTGTGATCATTTGGGGTCCAGTATTTTCTTGATGGGAAGATTTTTCACTACAGTTGCAATTTATTAGCACTTGGTTTCTTTAGGTTGTTCTACTTCATTTTGAATCAACTTGTAGGTTACATATTTTGACTTTGGTTGTTTTGTACACATTTAAAAGTTAATAAAGTTCCTTATAGGGTTCTTTTAGCTTTCTAACTTCTGTTGGGTCTGTAATTATGTTCCTTTTTGAATTTGTAAGGTCGCTTATTTGCACCTTCTCTCCTGTTCCTCTGCTTATCCTAGAGGCTTCATAAATCCTCTCTAGTTCATAGGTTCCTGAACAATTCCTTGAAATTTCTAGAAACCTACTGGCATACAATCAGTATTTGTGAATGTCCCACGTGTGCTTGAAAAAGGCATATTCTCTAATTATTGGGTTAAAAGTTGTGCATATGTCTGCTACTTCTATAGCTTTTCTTCCTTCCTAATTACAACCCTTTAGTAGAATTCGTGCCTCATATTGAAAATTACCGAGTATCATAATTCTTCCAAGTGGTAAAGATACCTTAAGACAAATGCTGGGCATAGAAGCCACAGGGCATAAATCTGCAAAGAAGTAAAAAGCTAACCTTTTCAAGCAATATTGCTTCTCTCTCACTTACCAACTTTACATTTCCCTGTATGGCCCCAGAAGATGACTGGTTAGCCAGAGACGGGTAAGATTCCTCAAGGGAGGAACAACCTAAGACAGGCACAGTCGCAGGGGGGTCATCAGGTGAGAAATTGGGGATCAACAGAGGTGAGGCTTAGAACCTCACCCCCCCTGTTCTGAGAGAAATCTTCTGCATACGTGGATGTTTTATTGCCCCTGTCTAGCTTGGATTAACACATAGTCTACAGGCACACACCTGATCATCTACGTTTGCCCTCTTACAGCACTAAATTATGTTTTCTACCTTTATCTTGCATCTCCCTACCACTTCAACATTTTATTAAAAAAATAATAATAATAATAATAAGGGAGAAATGTGGGATTCACATATAAATCAAGTATAAAAATCAAATGAATAATCATATCTGACTTTTGTTTATAGTTCATGATGTGTGATCAAAACCGAAAGTTTCTGTGATATGACTGCCCTTGCACTGTTCACCTTGTAAGAACTTATTCACTATGTAAGAACTTGTTCACCATGTAAGAACTTGTTCGTTATGCTTCAGAGGATTGGAGACTGTGAAGAAATAGGCTTGGGGTTGATTAATGATTGTGCATTGAGTCCCCTATACAGAATTTTATTGTTGTTAACAACCATTTGATCAATAAAGACGAGAGATGCCCTCTCAAAAAAAAAAAAAGTTGTGCATATGTCTGCCAGATTGACCACGTTAATTGTGTCCTTTGGATAGTCTGTATCTTACTCATCTTTTGTCTGCTTGACATATCAAAAATTGAAAAAAGTGTGTTATCACTGTCCCTGAAGTATATGTACATATATGCATACATACACACACACACATATATATATATACACACATATATATATATATGAGTATATATTTCAAGTACATGACAAGTTCAGGAGTGTTGCCTCTCCTTGTTGAATTGAATATTCTATCATTATATAGTGACCATCTCTGCTCCTAATAATGCTTTTGTTTTTGAAAGCCCTCTTGTGTGATGTTACTGTAATTGATTCAGCTTTCTTTCAGCAGTTTGCCTAATACATCTTTAAATAGCCTGTTGCTTTCAACTTTTATGGGCCTTCCACTTGGTGGATCTGTTGTAAGTAGTATATGAATGGATTTTTTTTTTAATCCAATGTGGAAATAATATGCTTTTAGCAGGAAAATGTACTGCTTTAGTCGTTAGGCCCAAGTTAGGGAGTTTTTCCTCCAGAGAGGGTTCCTTGTGCTTCTCCTAGTAGCATCTAGGTTTCCGTTAGTCCCTTCGAGAGCCATGGCTGATTGGGGCGTAGCAGGCTCAGTGTCCTCACCCTGCCGCTGTCCCAGGGTTCAGGGTCCCCACTGAAGTACTGGCATCTCCTCTCAGGCCTGCCTTTCCTTCACTCTCCTGCCACAGGAACACATTTGGGGTGGCGGCTGGGGGTTCTTTGAGGTAGCCCCAACCTCTTGTGAGTTCAGGGGTCCTTCAAGGCATGTTTCTTGGTGGCTCTGTAAAGGCAGAGTCCTGTAGAGCCCCCAGCCATCTGGGACCAGCAGCGGACAGCTCTTGTTCCCCACGTCTCCCTTCTGCAGTGCTTGTCAGTACAGAAGGACTCTACATTTGTCTATTTACTGCCTTCTCTTCCCATCAGAAAGCATGCTCCATGGGGCAAGGGGTTTCCTGGTCTTGTTCACTGCTGTGTCTCTAGCGTCCAAACCACTACTGACAGTTGTATTTGCTGAGTGACTGGCTCTGGAGGGTGGAGGGGGCAGTGTCAGAAAGCAATGCCAGGTCTTGAGCTTCTGCCTCGAAACGCTCTTCGGTATCCTCCCTGACCTGCCGCAAGCTGGGGTGCCCTTGCTTTCCCCTGGATTGTGGTAGCCCAATTCCAGATAGAGTCTCTCTCTCTGCTTTGTGGTCCAGCCACACTTCCCTGTTCATCCTTCACATAGCTTCTGGTTCCTTTTCCTTTTATAGTTCGCGATTATCTGTCTGTCCTGTCTCGGATTAGCCTGTAGAGTAAGTTCTAGGTTTTTTAATGGCAATTTATTACCAGCATAGTTTCTGGTCTTATTTCCGCACTGAGCACCCTATGCTCTAGTCATATCAAAATACTTGTAAGCTCTCCACATATGCCATGTCTGTGTTTTTCTGGCCGTGTTCTCACTTATGGGGATCTCTGAACCTGAGAAACCATTCTTTTCTTTATGTTTATCAAGATCTTAGTTGTCCTTAAATCCATACACAGTCATCTCCTTCCTAAAGACTCCCTGAGCAGATCATTCATCCCCGGCTTGTGTTTGCTGTTCCGGACTTCTTGCACCATCTGCTTTGTCTAAAGAGCTGTCTGTCCTTCCTGAACTAGTTTTTAAGCTCCTTGAAGTCAAGGGCTTCATTTTTATTTCTCTTCCTTTCCTGAAAGCCTGTAGTACAATGTTTGATATGTAATGGCTCTTTGACAAATAGCTGTCAGACTTGAATTGTGAATTTCTGTGTGATGCTATTTTCTCTTCTGCAGTGGTAGGTTAATCTTGCTCATGTCTTCAGTTATCACACTCCAGTGACAATGTCTTCCTATTTCAAATCCCAGGTCTCCCTGCCCCCATGCCCCTGGTCAGTGTGACTCAGGCATCTCATGTTGCTCAAGCGCAGCATGTCACCGCCTTCTCTGTTGCTCCCCCTCCAGCCCAGTGCCCCTCACAACTCTTCCATAATAAAGACACCATCCTTCCAATCCCATCAACTCAAAAGCTTCGTGAAATCTTTATCGCCCTTTGTTTTCATCTTTTGATGCCAACCCATCATGAAGTCCTGTCGGTGTCTCCCTTAAAGCGCCCAGCTCCATGCCTGCCTCTCCACTTCCGCTGAGACGACCCTGAACAAAGCCCTATCTCTAGTACCGGTTCTGGTGCCCTGATGCCTCCCCGTCTGTTGTCATCTCACCACATGTGATACACGGGTCAGACCACCTCACCTGGCATCTGGCACCACCCAGCGTCTCGGTGTGCTCTGCTGCCCCGCACGAGCCCTCTGGTTCCTGTCCAGGCGGACCTCCTGCCATCTCCTGGGCTGCCCTTGCCCTGCCCCTCGTCTGCGGTGCTGCTTCCTGTTCATTGCTCAGGGCCTGGATCGTGGGCACCACCCTTACCCCACCCGCAAGGAGTGTTTGTTTCCCTTAACAGTGGGAACTCTGATCACTTCCTCCTCTGAACTTTTTTTTTTTTTTTAGTGCTTATTGTTTTCATTGAAACTTGAAAAAAGTCAGCAGATTGGAAGGAATCTTAAAAGTAATGTACTCTAACCTCCAACCCAAGACCTCAGTCCTCTCTCTGACTCGTATGTTGCACTGGCTTCTAGCACACAAAGCTTCGTGCTCTTCCTTCCCTTTGAATAGTGGGCATCTGGGGGTCAGGCGCTCGGCTCCCTGTGCTCGTTTCCCTCTTCTCAGCACGGTCAGCATGGGTCTCTGTCCCTAGAAGACACTGAAAATATATTCGTTTATTGAGTAAACGGACCATACATTTCCTCTTCAAAGAGTTTGCAGAGGAGACTGACTTGCCCAAAAGCCTCTCTCTACCGTTTCTGTGTCTACAAACGAGCAAGACTCAAAGGACGACAGATGCGTCTGCGGCCTGCGTTTCCCTTCACGTAGCTCTGTTCCAGCCTCGTTCTTACTTACTTATGTCTTGAAGTTATATTTGGAACTTCTCACTTTTACATGAACAATAAGCAGAAAATGTGTATGAATTTTAATGGAGTCTGTTAAGTGTTGATCATGTTTTCCTACAGTATTTTAGAAGTATTTAGCAAGGATATCCTACTTGATTTGTTTAAATGAAGATAATTATGTTGTGGTTTGAAATTTATATAACATTTTTCAGCCACAAAAACTCTTTGTTATGGGCAGAAAGTGGACAGTTTATAATTTGCAGGTTTTAAAATTACTATTTTTAAATTGTTAGTTCTGAGGGGGTGAATAGAAATGATAGCTTTAATTCCTTTGTAATTATTTGTATGATATAATTTTGAAAATAAGTGGTTTCCAAAGCAAGGATGTTTATGTAAAGTTAGGCTAACTTCTGGTATGTCTATGTTTTAACTACATAGAAAGAACTCAATATTCGATTATGGTTTTGATGAAAATATAAAAGTGATATTTTCATATTACAAGAACTTTTTTCCATTTTAGAGCATGTCAAAAGAATAAGCATAGTAATTCGAATGCTCTATTTCTATTTCTAGAAACCAGCAAATATCCTAGTAATGGGAGAAGGTCCTGAGAGGGGGAGAGTCAAAATAGGTAGGTAATTGATTTCTGAAATAACTTACTAAGAAACTGAAGTGACTGCAAAGATGGTTTCCCTTTTTATGTTCTTATTTAAGTAGGTAATTTAAAAATGACTTCCTCACTGTTTTTAGAAAAGATGTTGGGAAATGTAGACAGTTTATAAAACCCCTCAGATTTATTTCCAAAGTAGGGTTATTTAATTCTGAGCTGAAGCAAGTGAGCCCCGAAGAAGATCATTCCCATCCAGTGATATCCTGAGCACACGTTCATGCCATTATCACAGTCACCCTAAGTGTAATTAACCCCAGATCTTAACTTCTGTCTCAGCTTTACCAAGTGTCCTTCCCTTGGGTACTTCCCTCCCATCCTGACCTAATACACATGCATCTCCACAGACACCTGCACGGCTCCCTGTGTCATGTGCCAGGTACCAGTGTATTTTACAAATGAACATGTGTTTATAGACTCTCTCACTTGATGGCTTTACTTTCAGGCACCGGCAGGTCCCATCTGTATATTAGCCCTGAAGCTCCAAAAGGAAAGGAACGGTAACTTATGCCTGTGATGTGTTTGGGGAGGTGATGAGCTAAGAAACACTTTATTCTCATTCCTTGTAATAGAACTTACATTTGTTGAATGTCCAGTGCTTTTAAGAAGGATTATAAATTTTGTCATCACCCTGCTTTCTTTGCTATCAGAATACACCAGGCCAGGAGTAATGCAAACCTGTGCTGATCTGACCCGCTGCAGATTCCTTCTGCCCTGCCGCTTGGTTTTGTACTTCAGTTAATTAGTAGTCCAGGTCCTGAAGAGGCTGTTCTAACCAACTTCTCTTTCTTTAAACCTCTGCTCTTAGTTGACTGAGATTCAGAGTCATACAAAATATTGTCCATGTTGAGGAAGAACCAGGCAGCTGTTTCCCCTTCCTTCCCCCCTTCCCCGCCGTCCCTTCCCACTGTCCCCACCTGTTTCTGTTTCACCCTCACGCTCTTTCATGTAGGCCTTTCCGAGCACTGCCATAGGCTAGACCCGGGTGGGAGGGAAGGGAAGCCCGGGAGGCAGTAAAACAGCCGTCTGCTCCACCATGTGCTGGGCACTTCTCCCCCACCCCCGGGGCTGTCACAGGCTGGGAAAGCTGGACTGCGGGAGGTCGTATTACCCAGCCTTTCAAAGGCAGCCTTGAATTCCTGTCCCGCCTCTGTCTTCCTACAAACATCACTGCCTGGAGGGACCTCACTGACCACTTCGGTCAGCACAGCTCTGCCTTGGAAGCAGTGTCAGGGAGAAGGAGCACCTCTTCCTCTTGAGTCCTGCCCGGTGCCAGTCCTGGCTTCTAAGGATATTCCTGCCGTGCGTAAGCTCCTCATCCTGCCGCAACTCCATTCTCCCCTTCCCGTCTCCTCTAAACCTTTAAGCATTCGTGATCCTCTTCCCAACTTTAAGATAAATCTTCTCACATCCATTTTGTCTCTTTACACCTTTTGTTCATTTCGCCCCTTATTCCTCTGCTTCTAGAACACTCGATGCTGACGCAGTGTTTCCGTTCACCCGCGTGTGTTTTCATCTGCCTCGGATTCCATGCCTCTGCTGACACTGCCCCCACACGGACGCCGCTGCCCCCTCTCACCGAGCCGAGCAGCCTGTGTTCAGTAGCCGCTGTCCTGTATTGCCTTGGTCATTCATCCTCTCACCAGTCTGGGCATGGGACTGGCTTTTCCCTTGGTCTCTGTGACATCACATAGTCCTGTTTTCCTATCTTCCACTTGGGTTGTTCCTTCTGTGTTCTGTTCAGCATTGCCTTTTACTCCTCATGAACCTTTTGTTTCACGCCAGCCTCGGCATTGGCTGGGGACATGGCTTCCCTGTACAAGTTGCTTCTTTAGGGAAAATGATAAGTTGTGACCTCAAAATCTTGGATTCTATAAAAATGATTCTAAGACTTGGATCTCAGATTCTATTGTCTCACCCTAGCTGAAATCTTTATTTGAATGTCCTGCTGGCAACCTATAGTCCATTGTTCCAAACCAGATTCAGCATCCCTTCTTACACTCTCCCTTTTTGTACCAGTCGTCATGTTTGTCCTGGTCACCCAAACCTAGTGTCTCCCCCTTTCTACTCCCAAATACCTCTGCTACTCTTCAGCATAAATTCTGTAGTCTAGGTGGGCCAGTTAGTTTGCCTTACTGTTAAGAGTTCTAGGATTGTAGTTCTATGAAGATCAGAGATTAAAAGCAAGCAATAAGTAATAAAGGTCTAGTAAACAATCTATTTGATTAAATTGCTTTTAAACTTTGTTTTAATAGCACTTGTTTTTTAAAAAATTAGTAATGTTCTTGTGCCTATGCTTGACACTTCAATACAGTTCTTTTTGACTGAAAAGTATATTTGAATAGAAAATATACTGGGCTTTTCCCTCTATCTGAGCCTTCCCCGCCCCAGCAACCTAACAGCTCAGCGCCTTACCCGGAAGGCTCATGGCCTGCTCAGTATTCACAGGGATCCGTCCTTCTGAATCTTGCCGAGTCGCACTTTCAGCCTGATGCACTTCCGCAGTGGTTATCAGTGCTGTTTGAGGTAGAGCCGTGAACACAGGCCCTTCCCAAGGGACTGAGTCTAGTACAAAGCCATAGCGACTTCCCTTAATGTTACAGCGCTACCCCTTTATGTTTATCTGCACCACATATTCTGCCACCTCACCTTCGGTAGACACTGGCTTTTCCTGCTTTCTGTCATTCGATACTTTCATTAATTAGCACCCGTGCCAGAATTTTATTACTACAGTCCCTGAACTGAACAGTTTCACTCCTGTTTAATTTTAGGAAAATAACTATTATGATGTTTAGGCTAGTTACCTTTGTCTAAATTAGTAGTTACTTGAAAGCGTATTTGAAACTCCTTTAAAATACATACAATAGGCAGGAATTGTTTTTAAGAACATTTATTATTTTATTTGGCCTTGATCTCATCTGACAGTGAATAGATGTGACATATAAAACCAAGAAGGTAGAGAATCAAGGGAGAAATCCTGGCCTTGGCCTTTACTTACAAACAGCATTCCGTCATACTTGGCATTAACAATCAGCACCTATAAACTTGTAAAACAGTGCTTTGAAGTCGCTGTAATATTGGTAGTATGATTTTGAATATTTTTTTAACTATATGGAAATTTAGTTAAGAAAGAGTACTTAAGAAATCAGCACAGGCTTCCTCGGACAGCTTTATTTTTTAAGACCCTGGTTCTCCAAAGCATTCTCAGAAAGTCTTTTAGAACCTTCAACTCTAAAGAAACAAAATCACTGTAAGTTAAAATGTAATGTATGTTATATCATCACATGTTAGTTTTAGATTAAATGATTCTATAGTTGTAACTTGGATGTACAATTTCTGCATTGTGTAGTTCATGGGGGCCCCTTATACAGTCAGATACACTGTGTCTATGATATTTCAAATCAGAGGTTTAATATTCTGATGATTTTGCCTGTGTGCAAAATATGTATAATCTATTGGGTGTCAGATCAGTGGCTAAGAAAATAGTTTCTGAACTATAACACGGTTTGGTTGAGTACTGGTGTTTTTACTTACAATCTCTGTGACTTTGGGCAAGTTACGAACTGCTTTTGGGCACTAGGGAACAAAATACTTACAAACCAGCATTCTTATGATGATTACATGAAGTGACACATATATGTAAAACCATTTGTAAACTCTACAGTGCTTTATAGATAGATGGTATTTGTTATTCATGGAATCTTAAGAAAATTAGTCTCCAGGACCTTATTATAGTAATAAATATTCTTCTTATTACTTTTGCACACCTCTAATATTTAAATCACTTAGCTTTGGTATAGATCTTTGTTAAATGCTGGATTTTAACAAATTATCTCTTACGTATTCTGTACATGCCCTTGGAAATGTTTGTGATATGCTGGTAACTATGTAACAGCTGGCTCTCTGGGGGGGGGATTCCCCAATCTGTAGCATTTGCCCTTTTCCATAATATAAATATCCCATCATAGCCAGTTTCAAACCACCAACATGATGTCACTGAACGTAGAGTTGGGAAGAGATGTGTGTTATTCAGTTGGCATGAGTCCCTAACAACTGACTGCAGCACACACCAAACTGAGATGTAGTCAGTTTATAGATGTGAGGCATACGGGAGTCATGATTGACCATGGAAACTTTTAGAGTATTTTCAGTTTAAAAAATTTAAAAACATTTAAGAATATTATTGTAATTGTTCTAAAAGCCAGGAATCTGAAGTCATACCCAGGCTTGAATTCTGACTCTGTACTTACTACCTGTATGACCTTGGGCAAGTCAGAATATCTTTGAACCTCAGTTTTTTCATCAGTAAATTAGGCATAATGATAGCGTCTACCTCAGAAAGGTAGAGCAGAACACTGGTTGAAATGGAGGAAAAGGATTGCTCAAAAGGTTAGTGGCTGTTGTTATCGGCCTTGCGTGGTTCTCACAGCATGCCAAACTGAGTTTTGCATTAATGTATTTTGTTTTTTAGCGGACATGGGTTTTGCCAGATTATTCAATTCTCCCCTGAAGCCCCTGGCGGACCTGGATCCAGTAGTTGTGACTTTTTGGTATCGGGCTCCGGAGCTTTTGCTTGGTGCGAGGCATTATACGAAGGCCATCGGTAAGTCAGCCTGAATGATTTGCATTTTGCCATCGAATTAATCACTTGCACCAAATGGTATAGTAATAAAGCCACTCTGTACAAACTGCTTTGTGTCTCTTTGTGAAAGTCCTGTTGTCTTCTGTATTTCTACATTTTATATTCTGGGAGATTTGGATTTTTGACTGTATAGGGGAATATGGTTCTTTAAAAGAAGAAACATTTTCCTTCAGAGAATGGAGTATCTGGTCCCATTGAGTTGCTATGGAAATGATAACATGCAGATTTTATTTTGCACTTACCTACTATCAGTCAGAAGAACTGGAGACTTAGAATTGTTTTCTTCCCAAAAGGGAAAACATACATGGGAGCAGCGTGGTGCTGGCAAGAGGCCCTTCCCTCCGGGGAAGGTCAGACAGTCCTTCCTTAAGCAAGAAGGCCAACTGGTCTTTCTCTCTGGCCATTGCAGTTATCAGGAGGCCCGTTTCTCCACTGAGGTCGGGAATAGTCTGGGTGGATTAGCTGTGCTCAGCATTTTGCCATCGTACAAAGTAAAAAACCTGAGGAAGGAAACCTGTTATAAAAACTCTCTGTAGGACTTAAAGACTGTGTCAGAACAGAAGCATCACAGATTTTGCTATCTGGACACTATATTGCCCTCAGAGGTTCTCAGCTGTGAACTGAGGGGTCATGAAGCACAAGTTCTCCTCAGACCTAGAGATTTCTTTGAAGGAGGTATAAAGAGAAGACAGGGAGGGAGTGAATTGTGCTGTTAGTGTGAGGCTAGTTCTGGAAGGGACCTGAATGTGCTAAGTGTCTGTCTTAAAATTTTCCTTCTCTTGAACTTTCTGTTTACTGATACTAGATTAATATCAGTTTGACTACCTTTAGCTGCTTTGTTCTGTTTAATAAAGGCACTGAAAGTATGTAATCATTAAAAATAGACAGGTAAGCACAACCCTTTCTCTCTTAAGTTTATGGAAAACCTAGTGGCATTCAAAGAGCTACAGAGGAAGTTCTGATGTTTGCAAGAACTAAACTGATCATTAGCCCCTTCATGGGTAAAAAGGGAAACCAAATTAAAATACACTACTGTCTTCATTCATCAGGTCTGATTTTTGCAAAGCTCAGGCACCCAGAACATTTATACTTTGTCCAGGGATGGGATGTTCAGCACAGTGATGAAATATCGTAATACTTCATAAATGTTAGTGAGGGAGGATTGGCCAAAAATGGCCTCATGAGAGGTGAGACAGAGGCCTCCTCCCAAACACATATAACATGAAAATATAGCAAATACGACTAATCGTGAAAGAGCGACAGGAAAGAAGGCTGTGGCAGACTGCCTACAGCCGGGGAACAGAGCAGGTCTCATGGAAAAGGGTGACGTACCAAAGCCGTGATCCGGCGAGACCCAGGCCACCCCCTCTCCCCTGCCTCACGGGAGGGAGGAAGAGAAACGGAGCAGGGAGGGGGTGGAGGCCTGGGACCGCTGGACACCCAGCCCTGGAGAACTGCTCTGGGGGCACGAACCTACATTGCATGGTGCTCTGGAGATGAGTGGGGTGGGAAAGCTAAGACAGGCGGAATGCCTGGGGAGACGGAGATTCCAGCTGATGGTGGAGAGCAGATACCCACAAAGTGCCGCTCTGGGACAATAGGAAGGTGGGCGCTCTGAGAGACTTCCTGACAGCGAGAGGGCTGCTAAAGGGGCAAGGATTGCACAAGGCTTGCTGCTCAGGAGGAAGGACAGGGGGACCACATTGTCCCAGTGCACTCAGCCCAGCAGCTGGGGAAACTGTCAGGAGCTTCAGGCGCTCCATCCCCCTGGCTGGCAATGCAGCTGTGAGGCCCTCCACCACGACACACCTGGCTCTTATGAAGGTTTCACATGAGCAGCTTTGTGGTCACTACAGTCACCCATATTATCAAGTCCCCCCACACCCCATCACAGTCCCTGTCCATCAGCGCAGTGAGATGCCGCAGAGCCTGACTGCTGACGTCCCAATGAGTGACTTTCACTGAAGGGCTCATGAACCAGCCTTTTGAGACTTTCAGAATTAATGTTTGCATTTCTGCCTCTGGGTCTGCCTTTCCAAAGAACAGTCAAATCTCTTCAGCAACCTCAGCAGGCCTCGAGCACAGTGAGCTAAGAAGAGGGGATGGTGGTGGGATGGAGCAGGTGGTGCTTAGAACAGGACTGGTGGTGAGAGAGACAGGGCATGGGGCGGGGCCGTGGGGTGACCGGCAGGCCATGTGGGGGGCTCCTGCCCGAGAAGGGGGGTCTCTATTCAGAAGAGGCAGTTGAATTGAATGCGTCCCTGTCAGAATCCATCCACTCAGATTCGAGCACAGCAAACCTGTGGTAGCAGGCCCATTTTTAACACAAGCCATTTGGCGGTTCCGTTGTCTGGGCCACGACATTCTGACAGCCCACACTTCGAGAGCACCGTTAGGAATATTTTCTGATGAACTGTTCTGCTGAAATAAGAATGTGTGTGGTTTTGGGGAAATAAAGGTACTTAGATATGAACTGGAGACCAACAGCGTTGCTTATTCCAGAGCGAGGAGAACTGAAATTAAATTTTAACTAGCTTGTAACTTACTTGCTCTGAATTTACCGCTTTAAGATTAAAACATAAGCACTAATTTTTAATTTTAGTCAAGTCCCAATTATCCATTCTGGATAGAATTTAGGAAAGAAGTTAAGGCACAGAGAAAGAGTAAACCTGAAATCTTTCTTTGGGCTTGAAATGTATTCATAGCAGACGTGTAAATACCCGCACATTCATCTGTTCTCACTCTGCTCTACACCTGGCTCGGGTCGGAAATGAGTGTTATTTCTATTCAGAGCATAGGAAAGAGTCTGGTGATTTGGTATCAGCGTAGGTTTATGGAGTAATGCTTAGTGGAGGAGGGGAATGTGTGTGTGTGCACATGTGTGTGAGAGAGAACTAGTCATTGATGGAGGAGAGCTGAGAAGCAGGTGTCGGTGGTGCAGGCACCAGAGGACCGTTTATTACAGGCCAACATGAGGCAAGAAACCCTAGAATTTAACACTACTGAATTCTGAGCTTCCATCCGGTTCTCGGGGAGTCTGCAGTCCTGCTCCTGTCCTTTGAAGAGGGCAGACCAAGAATTGGCATGTCCGGCAATGCACAGTCCCTGTCCTGGTTGTTGATGGCCTGGTGGAGGCCACCAGCAGGGAGCAGGTAGGATGGTCCTGAGCAGCCATACCAGGCAGGAGGGAAAACCAACACGGCATGGGGGAAGGAAGGGCGGCAAGAAGTAGGTGCTGAACACATCACTCTGCTCCGTAGGTGATGTCCACGGCGACGTGACCCTCCTTTATCATTAAGAAAGATAACGTTTTATAGGCCCTTACAGTAGCAGGTGATGTTGTGATAACAAGTCGCTACTGCAGGACCATGTTCCCACGGTGTGGAAAGAACCCAGGCCTGAGTTGAGTCGCCTGTGGGAGACGTGACTGCAGGTTTCCTCCTCTGGCTGTTGGTTGGTCCCTGGCGCATGAGCCCTGACCCAGCCAGTGGGAACACATGGCCTTGGTTCTTAGCTTTTCTGCAGTGTGTTTCCCGTGTTCAGTAAGCTCCTGAACTACCCCTTTTCCTGTACTGTACCGTAGTCTGTGCATTATCTTTTAAAAAAAAATACTTATTAAACAGCATTTATTTAAGTGAGCAAGTGTGAATGTGCATTTCACAAACAATTCGTTTCCAAATGGCACAGTATCATAAATATAATACAGTCTTAGAATCTAAATTACCATTTATGCGTAAAAATCCAAATAGAAAAGTCCGTGACTGGTGATTTGAAATAGTTAACAAAACTTTAAAAGCCGCCTTCCTTTGTCCTGGAGGATCAGGCTGCAGCTCAGTGAGCATGGCCAGGTGCCTCTCTTGGCGTCACACAGGGCCTGTGTATGCCTGTGCTCAGCGGCTTCCAGACCTCACAGTTCGGGGAAGAAAACTGAAGTTGCTAGTCGTGCAGACAACAGATAAGCTTCTCCAAATCAGTTCATGGGTCTGTCCTGTCTGTCTAGAATCTCAGCTTGGATTCTGCTCCATCATCGTGCATTTAATTGCCATAAGGAAGGTGTCACCATGCCTGATGGTGTTTTAGGCTCTCTGATCTTGAGTATTATGCCCTGTATTATTTTCAGTTGAATACTTCAGTGATTAAATTATTAATGTGGTTAATTGTTAAGGGTTAGAAAGGCTTTTGCCTAAGTCTAAAATAAATTCATTGCTTGCTAAATTCAGTTTCCCAAGCTTATCTTCTTCAGGAAATTTTGCAAGTAAGTTTCTTAATTTGGCTTTCAATCTCTAATGTAGTGCTATAATTATTTCATGTCTCTTACATATATATTTTTTTCTTAAAATACTTAACTGTGCTTTGTATATTGCTTCACTGAAAAACATTTTTATATGTAGGTTGTGATTATACCCAGGAATTATGACTGAAGAGATATAATAAATGTGTACAAAACTTGTTTTTCTTCCTTCATAGATATATGGGCAATAGGTTGTATATTTGCTGAATTGTTGACTTCCGAGCCTATTTTTCACTGTCGTCAGGAAGATATAAAAACAAGCAACCCCTTTCATCATGATCAGTTAGATCGGATATTTAGTGTCATGGGATTTCCTGCAGGTAATTTATTTTTCTTTTCAAAATAATATTCAAGTCATACTTCACAATCATTCCTTTTCAAAAGCATATTTTAAGTATTTTTATGTATGTTTTTATGCTGAAATAACTAGTAGGAGATTTTTGATGTAAGTAACCCATTCTTTCCTATAACAATATTTAATATCTTTTTATAAGATAAAGACTGGGAAGATATTAGAAAGATGCCCGAGTACCCTACGCTTCAGAAGGACTTCAGGAGAACAACGTAAGTGACCCCCTGTTAGATACGAGTAGTGAACTCGAGTGGGAGTATTTAGATTAACCCTCCAGAAACCAGATACAGATTATTATTTAAGCCAGAAACTTAGATTTTAGCATATTAATTATGCTTATAATGTAAAGAAGCAATTCCAGATGTTGTTAGCCTATGTGCCAGGCCTAGGCTGTAGTATTTAATTAGGAACTTTTAAGAAATGGAAGAGCGATAGATGGTTAAGTGTCTCCTCCGTTTTGGTGTGATAGAGGGCTCAGTTCAAGGACACAGCTGAGATTTTATCTTCAGCTGCGTAATGATGGTGACTGGAATGACAGTGACTGGAACGTCCTCATCTGTGCTTCTGGACCAGCTGTGAGGATGGCCCCTCCGCCTCTATTTCCTCCCTTAGGAAACGGCTCCTTCGTTCACCTGCTTGCTGGAGCCGGAGACCTGAGAGACGCCCCTGATCCTTTTCTTAATCTGTCTTCCATTTTAAACACCTCCCCCATTAGCAAATCTAGTCAGTTCTCTGTTCTGAATGCCCTTTGAGTCTGTATCTCTGTACATCCGCCTTGCCACGGGTACGGTCCAGACCACCCCTGTCTCAGCTGGAATCCTCCAGGGCCTCAGTGCTATTTCTCCCTCCATTCCAACTCACTGTCTGCTCTGCAGTTACTGCCAAAAGCAGACTTGATCATGTTTCTCCCCTAGTTGCTTGTAATTCACTATTGCCCTCGATTCCTCAGTATAGCTAACAAAGCCTCGGCTTCTCGATCACCAAATTCATCTCCTAAACCACTGTCTGCTTAACACTCTGCAGCCTAGACATCATGAAGTTCCTGAGGAACCTCAGAAACCCTGAGCTGCTCCCTCTAGATCTTTGCTTTGTGCTCTTCCCGCTGTCTGGATTCATTTTCCTCCCGTCCGGTTCACCGGGTTAACTCCTAGTCAGACTTTCTGCTATCTGTGAGGTCTTGGCTCAGGCAGCACGTGCTGGCGAGGCCTGGCCTGCCCTGCGCTGGGCTGGGCACCCCCACCTGCACTTCCACCGCATCCTCTGCGGCCTCTTGCAGCTCGGCCTTGTGCACTGGTCAGTTGTTGACTTCTACCTGCCTTGACCCTAGACGTTGTGGCTCACGTCTGTCTTACAAGACATTGTGTGTGTGTGTATCCCCAGGGCCTGGCACAGAGTACGAGGCTCATTAGTTGCTTGTGAACGGATATTAAATGAAACACGTTCAAGTAATTAAAGATACCCTACTAATAAAAAAGGTGGAGAAAATTGATGAAGGCATTTACCATGTAGCTTGGTATTTAAAGATGAAAGGAAGATTTTATGTGAAGTGTTAATTTTTTCAATAACTGGAAGTAAAAGGAGAGAAACTTTACAAGATAAATGAAATTCAGTTAGAAAAGTAATAGGAAAGTTTAGAGGGACCTGTGCTGCCTCAGCATGATCTGCCCCCATAAAAGCAGGCCACTAATACATGAGACAAAAAGAATTTATTAAAAATTAGCTAAATCTAATGCAGTACATGAGTCATCTTTGAAATAAAATATTTTATAAAGTCTAGAAAATATTTCAAATGACAAAAAGTAAAAGAAAACTTGTTTTCATTATATCAGATAAAAAAAGAAAGAACCCCCCCCACCAAACTACTCTCAAGGTGAATTGGGAAGGAAAACAATAGAAGTCTCTATAATCTTTCCAAAGTGTCAGCTTTTATTATTAGAAGGCAAGGTGAAAATAGAATTAAAGGGAAATCAGTAAGTTGACTTTAAAAATTGAATGTTCAAGTAAACATGGTCTGATAAAATACTTCCTAATGTATATAAAGAGTTTGAATTGCTTTGGAAACCACTCGGCTCCTAAGCTTTAGCTAGTTTGGAATAGGGTGATTCAGAAAACAACAAATACCTCGGTTTAGCTTTTAATGGTGGGAAAGATAATAAACCATAATGGGAATTGAGCAATAGGATTTCGCAAGTTCAAAGGCCTTTTAAAAATTTTTTTATTTTTTATTTTGTTATCATTAATCTACAATTACATGAAGAACATTATGTTTACTAGGCTCCCCCCTTCACCATGTCCCCCCCACAAACCCCATTACAGTCATTGTCCATCTGCGTAGTAAGATGCTGTAGAATCACTACTTGTCTTCTCTGTGTTGCACAGCCCTCCCCATGCCCCCCCAACATTATACATGCTAATCGTAAGGCCCCCTTTCTTTTTCCCCGCCCTTATCCCTCCCTTCCCACCCATCCATCCCAGTCCCTTTCCCTTTGGTAACTGCTAGTCCATTCTTGGGTTCTGTGATTCTGCTGCTGTTTTGTTCCTTCAGTTTTTCCTTTGTTCTTATACTCCACATATGAGTGAAATCATTTGGTATTTGTCTTTCTCCGCTTGGCTTATTTCACTGAGCATAATACCCTCTAGCTCCATCCATGTTGTTGCAAATGGTAGGATTTGTTTTCTTCTTATGGCTGAGTAATATTCCATTGTGTATATGTACCACCTCTCCTTTATCCATTCGTCTACTGATGGACACTTAGGTTGCTTCCATTTCTTGGCTATTGTAAATGGTGCTGCGATAAACATAGGGGTGCATCTGTCTTTTTCAAACTGGGCTGCTGCATTCTTAGGGTAAATTCCTAGAAGTGGAATTCCTGGGTCAAATGGTATGTCTATTTTGAGCATTTTGAGGAACTTCCATACTGCTTTCCACAATGGTTGAACTAATTTACATTCCCACCAGCAGTGTAGGAGGGTTCCCCTTTCTCCACAACCTTGCTTGTTGTTTGTCTTTTGGATGGTAGCGATCCTTACTGGTGTGAGGTGATATCTCATTGTGGTTTTAATTTGCATTTCTCTGATAACTAACGAAGTGGAGCATCTTTTCATGTGTCTGTTGGTCATCTGAGTTTCTTCTTTGGAGAACTGTCTGTTTAGCTCCTTTGCCCATTTTTTAATTGGATTATTTGCTTTTTGTTTGTTGAGGTGCATGAGCTCTTCATATATTTTGTATGTCAAGCTTTTATCGGATCTGTCATTTATGAGTATATTCTCCCACACTGTAGGGTACCTTTTTGTTCTGTTGATGGTGTCCTTTGCTGTACAGAAGCTTTTCAGCTTGATGTAGTCCCATTTGTTCATTTTTGCTTTTGTTTTCCTTGCCCGGGGAGATATGTTCATGAAGAAGTCACTCATGTTTATGTCCAAGAGATTTTTGCCTATGCTTTTTTCTAAGAGTTTTATGGTTTCATGACTTACATTCAGATCTTTGATCCATTTCAAATTTACTTTTGCGTATGGGGTTAGACAGTGATCCAGTTTCATTCTCTTACATGTGGCTGTCCAGTTTTGCCAGCACCATCTGCTGAAGAGACTGTCATTTCCCCACTGTATGTCCATGGCTCCTTTATTGTATATTAATTGACCATATATGTTTGGGTTAATGTCTGGAGTCTCTATTCTGTTCCACTGGTCTGTGGCTCTGTTCTTGTGCCAGTACCAAATTGTCTTGATTTCTATGGCTTTGTAGTAGAGCTTGAAGTTGGGGAGTGAGATCTCAAAGGCTTTTTATATCATGATAGAAACAGATGTCCTAGAATCTGAAGCTAACCCATGAAATCAGTTGATTCGATGTAAAGACCAAAGGCATGTGGACAGACTCCATTTCTACATAAACTTTATTGTTTGACTATCTTGCCAATTAAAGTGTGCATGGTATTGGAGGAAAAAATTGTTTTAATGAATGCACATGGCAGAGGTTTTTTAAATGAAAATACCTAGTGCTGGTGGTGCATAATAAAATGGGCAGTCTTACTTCTATTTAAAAAAACAAATTTAACTGAGTAAATTTGAAGACCTAAAGACGGCTTTATTCACGCACTGTGCCTCAGGCAGCTTCCCCTCCAGCAAGTGGGAAGGGGCTGGGAGGAGGTGCCTGGAACAGAAGGACCTTACAGGCTAAGTGGTAGGACAGGGGGTTCTTAGCAAGAGAAAAGAAAGGGTTGTTTTGGGCAGAGTCACCTTCCTTTAGGGGGAATCACCACTCTAGTGCTAATCAGGAAATTCCAGATTGACTGGTTTAAACTTCTACTCCTGGGAGAGATGAGACTGCAGTTAGGTATAAGTCTGAATGGTGGGGTTTTTAGCAAAAGTGTCTCCATTTTGGGCCTGCTGTCTCTTTTTAACCTTGTGTGCTACGGGTGAGAATGAATGCTGCTCAAACTACTGCACCTCAGATCTGGAGAGCTTGTTAGAGATGCAGATTCTGAATCAGCCTGAGGTGGGGCCTGGGAACCTGCATTAGGAGGGCCTCCCTGGTGCAGGCTCTGAGGTGCCCAGAGGCTGCCCTGAGGGTGCACACGTATAAGGCTCTGAAATGCGCTTAGCCTTTGGCCCGACATTCCCTGGGACTTACCCTGTGGTAGCAGTCGGAGCAGCCACACATAGCTAAGTGCTCACTGGGTGCCAGGCCTGGTGCTAAGCCCTTACCTTCTCTCATATGATCCTCATGAGGGCTCTCTAAGGTGGGTGTAATTATAATCCTCTTTTTTCTGGTGGGACCTAAGGCTTTCAGAGAGGCACCAAGCTGCCCAAGGTCCGGTAGCTGGGTGATGACTACGTCAGGGTGCGGAGGGTCTCTGTCTCTTCCTTCTGGGCAGCACTGTGTCCTACGACATGGACTGGGTTTACCTACAAGGACCATGTTTCATGGCCATTGTGAAACAAGCCACAGTGTAGTAATGGCAGGCAGAGGCAGCCACCACAAACACCAAGTTTAAGGGGCATCTGATAAGGAAAATGTTCACGAAACTATATTAAGTGCAGAAACTTGGGACAGTTTATTAGCAGGACCCCAAGTTTATAAAAACAAAACAAAAACCTCTCTGCATTTATATTATGTATATTTAAAATGCCAAAGGAAAATTATCAAAGGCTTGACAGTGTTTTTTATCACTGAATGGCTTGTGATTTCAGTTTTCTTCTTTATACTTTTCTATGTTCTCTAAATCTTACACCATGAATATGTATTACCAACTTCTTGACCTTTTTATCTGAAATGCATCATATATAAGAATGAATATATGTGATGAAAATATGTAGTCTATTTAGAATAATAAAACGAATAACCATCTATTCACTCCTCAGTCAAAGGAACAGACATCACTAAGACTCCTGCGGTGGTCTGTGCCCTCCCTCCTGCCCACATCCCTCCCAAGGGGAGCCTTACTCTGAATTTGTATTACGATTCCACATTTTCATTACTGTTTTACTACATATGCACATATCTCTAAATAAACTATTGTTCAGTTTAATATATCTTTGAACTTTATATAAATACATACTAGGCATTTTCTTCCGCAGTTTGCTTCCCCCCCTCCAATCAGCCTCTGTTCATTTTTACTGTTATATTCCATTCCATGATGATTTAATTGCCCATTCTTTAGTTGATAGACATTCAGGTTGTCTACAGTTTTTTCTAGTGCAAAAATGCTAAGAACCTTCTTGCTCACGTATCCTGATGTACATGAGCAGAGATACCCCCGACTAGAGTATGAACCTGGGGAAGGGATTGCTGGGTCATAGCATATTTAAATTTTCAACTCAAATGGTTAATGCATAATTACTCTCCAAAGTGGTTATAACAATATAAATTCTTGCATGCAGTGTGTAACAATTCCTTCCCCCCCCCACATTTACCAACATTGGTTATGTGTTCCTTTCAATCAGAAAAAACAGTGGCTTAGGCACATGCCTTGTGGGAAAACCAGTGTTGGAGCTTTTGCATCAAAGGCGGAAGCTGTGCGAGCGTTGCTGGGGTTGTGTGACTGACTGTCTGTCCTTGCAGGTACGCCAACAGCAGCCTCATCAAGTACATGGAGAAGCACAAGGTGAAGCCCGACAGCAAAGTGTTCCTCTTGGTAGGTGCACAAAAGCTGGGTCTGGAGAGGCCCACCCCACCCAGTGGAAGTGTCCCTGGTGGCTGCTGGGGCAAATTAATATTTTTCTTTTCAGATGTCACCTTTGACTTCTAGTCTTATTTTCTCCCCATGATTTATTGGCAGAAAAAAAATTAATTTTAAAAGAGCTTTAATGGTAATGATTTCTGCCAGTTTCACATGTGTGGTGTACAAATGGCATTTGACGTTAATCCTGATACACTGACTTGTAAGCAACCTTTCCATGTGCTGTCAATCTCCTGTTGTTGTAGCTTCAGAAACTCCTTACCATGGATCCGACCAAGAGGATCACGTCAGAGCAGGCACTGCAGGACCCCTACTTTCAGGAGGACCCCCTGCCGACGCTGGAGTACGTAGCCTGCCTTTCCTGGGTCCTCTGCTCCAGGTCGAGGGTGGGATGCAGGGAGGCACTCGCTGCTGGAGGGTTTTGCTCTCTTCATTCTACTGCCCCAGAGAGAAACTGCTCAAGAGAGAAGGCCTGTGTTTCAAACCAGGCAAAGCTGTAGAGAGATGTGAATAACAAATTTTAGGAATGACCATTCATGAGTTTTACAGATAAAGATGAAATCTGAGATCAGAGGGCACTTCTGTAGGTAGATAAGGCATCCAGACCAGTTTAAACCAAACCAGTAGGAAACAGAGTTTAAAATTCTGCGTGTCCACTGCACTGTGGAAGCCCTCTACTTCCCCACCTGTTACACTTCTGTGCATCAACTCTGCTTGGATTTAGTAGGGACAGATTTTCTTGAGAAAAAAAAATGTATTTTCATTGTTGGAGCAACACAAGTTCAGTTATTTTCAGTGCTGATGAAGTCGTGTGGAGACTTCCCTGTCGCTTGTCAGCCGGCCGACAGCAGCCAAGATTCATTGAAAGTGGGAGGGAGCGTCAAACTTGGCGAATTGTTCGTATTGCTCAAATTAAGTTGTATGGGGGCCACAGACGAAGAGTAGGAAGTAGATTGTAAAAAAGCAGAATTTTACTTCAACAAGGCAGTGATATTGTGGATTTTAGATCATGACGTGTATTTTTAAAATAATTTTTAGTGTGTTTGCTGGCTGCCAGATCCCATACCCTAAACGAGAATTCCTGAATGAAGACGAACCTGAGGAGAAGGGTGACAAGGTAGGGCGTGCCCGGCGCTCCTGCACTGCCAGAGGCGGGCCGGGGGGCTGAGGGGGTGTGCGTGGGCCCCCTGTGCGCCACAGCCTTTTATTAGTTATGTGTTACTGAACATACGCCTCGCCGTTTGAATCTGTAAGTTTACCGGTAAACGGCCCCCTGTCCTGCTTTACGGTCTGTTCGCCCTGATCCTGAATGCCTGCTTTTTGCCTCTTCCATGTGTCGCCACCACTTGACACTTTTGAAGCATCCTTCGTTCACTGCAGTAGGATTGGGCAGGCCCGCCACACCCGCCCTTGTCCAGGGCCTGGCCGAAAAGCCCGAGGTGGCCGTGGTGCTGGCGAGGAGCCCACACCGTCTGTGATGGGTTTGGGGGTCGTGCAGGCCCAGCGAGCTGGGGGAGCCCCGGCCTGCTGCCCCTGGCCCCCCAAGTGTTCCCCTGCCACTGTGTCCTTGCGGGCGGCGATGGCCCCGGACCCCTGGTGCCTCCCGACCCTTCTGTGGCCCCGAGACCCTGCGGGCACCACGCTGAGCCGCTCTTTTCCTTTGCAAGAACCCCCCACCGCCGAACCAGCACCAGCCGCCCGCAGGCGCGCCTGGCCCGCCGGTCCCCACGCAGAGCAGCGCGCAGACCAACGGGGCGGGGGCGCTGCCCAGCCAGGACTCTGGACTGGGCCCCGGGCCCCCCAAGAAGCCGCGGCTCGGGCCGTCGGGGGCGAGCTCGGGCGGGCCCGCCGCGCCGCCCGACTACCAGGTACCGGCCGGCCGCGCAGCGCGGGGGTGGAGAATGGGTGCTGGGGGGCCGCAGGGACTGGTAATCTCTGCAAGCCGACCAGCCAAGGGCCATGCCCCCGGGTTCCAGCAGGCGGCCCGCTCCCCTCCAGGCCCCTGAAGCCCCCTGCAGCCGGGGGCGGGCGCGGGCGTCTGCGCCTCTGACCGGGCTGTGCTGACCTGGGTGCGGGCAGGTGGGGACAGGCCACCTAACCAGGGACCTACTGTGCCACCTGCTCGGAGCGGGGGGCAGGAGGGGAACCCGGGTGCCTGCCTGCCTCCCCCCGTGTCCCACGCGCGTCCCCCACTGGCCCTGGCAGAGCTGCCGGGCCGGGTCTCGTCTGTGAAAGCCGAGGACCCGCAGCCAGCGCGGCCCTGCGGGGCTTGTGAGTGGAAAGAACGCTTTTTCATGCTAAGCTTAAAAAGAAAACGTAGTTAGAATTTCAAATTTTGAAAGGGTTCTTGGCCAGCGCAGCTCGTCGGGTCCATGACCCAGGAAGCCGCCAAGGGCCGTCGTTCTCACCGCACGGTCCGACCGCTTTGTCGCCGGACGGGCATCGCGGCCCATCTGCAGCCTTCGCCCAAAGCGGGGCTTCGCTGACTTGTCCCCATGGCCCCTGGTGCCACCTCCAGGTCGTGTGCATCTTTAACCCTGAGCAATGGCTTTGGTGTGTGTGATCTCTCCCGCGCCCTCCGGGAGGACCAGCCTTCTGAGCGCAGCCCGAGGCATCGGCGCCGCTGACCCCAGATGAACTTCTCTGCACTGTGTCATGCTTGCCCCGGGTCTTCCGGGCGGATCTCCTCGTTTAAGGCGATGTAGAAACACGGAATTGGTCATATTTGTCTCTGCCTCCTCTTAGGGCATCTTCACGTGTGACAGTGCCCAGATGCCCCGGAGCTCGTGGAGCCCGCTGCCCCTGCCCCTCTGCCCCTCTGTCCTGCAGCCCTCTGCCCCTCTGCCCCTGCCCTGCTGCCCTGCCTTGTCAGCGGTGCTGCCCTCCCACCGTAGCCTCTGCCCCTGAGAACTCTCCTCTAAGAAGGTCTCTGTGATCACACCTTTGCTGTTTGTAATGAGATTCACAGCACGTCAGTTCACATTATGCGTGCCAGGGATGAGTATGCGAGATCGCTCATTCCTGTTGGCAGGTCTGTGCCGAGCAGCGGGTCCCAGCAGTCCGCCCTCCGCCTTCCCTGGCCAGTGCAGCCTGTGCCCCAGGGAAGGCCAGTCAGATGCGGTTGTGACGGTGGGTGGCAGGCTGCGGTTTGAAATAAGCGAGATGCGTGAGCAGACCAGTTAGCGGTCAGCCACGGGGGTTCTGAGCCGGAGCCTCCGGTGGAGACGGCCTGGGTCCGTCCCGTCGCGAGGAGCCCCGGGGCCGCCCCCGCCGCCCAGTAACCGCCCTGCCGGTTTCCTTCCAGCACTCCGGTTCTCGCCTGAGCTACCAAGGCAGCGCCCAGGGGTCGTCCCAGTCGCAGAGCACCCTGGGCTACTCCTCGTCTCAGCAGGGCGCGCAGTACCACCCCGCCCACCCCGCCCACCAGGCCCACCGGTACTGAGCCGCACAGCCCGGAGCTCCCGCTCCAGCCGCGTGACGTCTGCTCTGAACAGAACAGGAACGCAGGCCGGGAGGCCGCGCCCAGCAGGCGCGCTGGATGCCGCGCGTTTTGCACGGCTGCTGACGTCTCTCCCTTACCGACCTGGGGGAGAGTTTCGCGATGCTTCCCGGGACCCTCCGCTGCGTGCGTTCCGCCGTGACCTCTCTGACGAAGCGTCTGATCTAATCCCAGCACTTCCGTGACCTTCAGCATCTTTTGGAAGAGTTTCCTGGTGCACCTTTCTCATGCTGTAGCAATCACTCTGATACGTCTTTTCAAAGCTCTTTTAATAGGATTTTAATGTTTAGAAACAGGACTCCAGTGGTGTATAGTTTTATATGTCAAGAACCGATTGAGCAACATAGGTAAAAGCACCTTTTCAGGCACTACGTCCTTTTCGGAAACAATTACTGCTTTGCTCGCAGAAGTCTTAACGAGGAGCCGTCGCTGTCCCAAAGTACGTTGGCTGTTAGGTTTCTGTTTACCTAGTTTCAGGGAAGGCCTAATGAAAAGACACATGGCGGGGCAGAGGGGGCCTCCACGCCAGACAGCCCAGATCTTTGCAGTTACTCTGCTTGGTGCTATGAAGACCTGAAGCATGTGCTGGTTTTATCTAGTCGTCCATGGGGAGCTCAGTTCCCAGCATCATCTTATTCTGAATAGTATCAGCAGCTAAAGATAATTTTAACCTTCGTGTAGCGACATCTACCTTAAAAAGGGTTCGAGCGCTTTGGCGACAGAGTCCCCTGGTGCCACAGAAGGCTGACGTGGCCACTACCTGCTCCAGGACTTCGTAGGAGTGATGTTGTCGAAGGAGGTGCTGCTTCCCTTTGAAGGAAAAGCTTTTCGTGTGTGTCGTGCGTAATGATGGCTTCTCTGAAGAGCTCTTGGTTTCTTCACATCTGGGTTAGCTTGAGTAACTCCTTACGTAATCAAGATACTCAAATAGAAGCCTGCAAATTAATCTGCTTTTAATCAAGAGCAGTGTTCTCCATTCATATTTGCATTAGACATAGAGACTATTTTTAAAGCATGTTAAAAATTTAGATTTTATTCCTGTGTAAAGTATGTATTATGTATGCATAATTTTGCCGTTAACTGAAATTTAATTCTATCAAGAATCTTTTCATTGCACTGAATGCTTGCTTTTGCCCCTAGGAGAAAATGTAATAATTGTGCCTAAAAAGCTGTGGGCGGATAGTATACAACTGTACTAGAAAAAGTGCGATTTGCATTTCCGTGATCTGTGAATTAGAGGCTGAGTTCTTAGCCAGTGCAAGGAACCCCTCACTCCCCGGAGTCACAAGGAAATGTAAAGACTGTGCTCCCACTGGACCAGAAGGGGCAACAATTGGTGTTCTTGGAATGCTACTAGCAGCACCAGCCTTGTTTTAAACGTTTTCTTGAGCTAGAAGAAATAGTTGACTATTGTATATGCAAGTTACATGCATTTTTTTAACTATTCTTTGTGAACTTATCTACCTGGTTATGATACTCTGGGTCCATACACAAGTAAAATAAGATTTTTAGACAGAAGCCAGTATACACTTTGCACTATTGATGTAATACTATAGCCAGCAAGGACCTTACTTTTCTCAGCATAATAATGCTATTGATGATAAAGACCCTCTGGTGACGCTCACCACCACTGGATGTGAGACAGTGGATGTGCCCTGTTGGGAGGCATTTCTGATTGTCTCCACAGTAATTTGCCCCTTCTATTTCTTAAAATGAGAAATGAATAGCCCTCTGCATACAGAGCTCCCTGTGTGAAGTTCCCCCTGTGCCCTGGTGCCTCCCTGCCCAGGTTCCTGGTCCCCAGCTGCTCCCTGCGCCCCCTCCAGGTGCCCAGGGCATGTGAGTGGAAGGCATGCAGATGCACGTCTGTCCTTCAGAGCCTGTGATCGAGGCCACGGTGGGAGGCTCTCCCAGGATGGTTGGCTTACAAGTGAAACAGTCTTAGAATGTAAAGTTCCTTTTGTTCGCTTCTAAACCCACCTGTGTAGAGTCACTGTTCCAGATTCTGCTCTCTACTAAACCGTGTTACGGAGAGGTTTCTGTTCATCTACCTTTGAGAAAGCCAGCAGTTAGGTATCACGACAGGCATTCATGTGTGTTTGGAACGCCCACGGCAGCCCTTCAGCAGCTGGCGGCCCCTGTGGGCGGAACACACTCTTCACGTTGGTCGTAGGAAATTCTAACGGGCATAGAGGCTCTGTTCCTGCCCTCTCGGGGGGCTTACATTTAATAAAAAACCCAAGCCTGTGCAGGAGCCGAAATGCCATGGCTCACGCCTGACGCTCCTGAGCGGCTCTGCCCACAGAGCTGGGGTGCCAGGTTCTGCCGCGGGACCCCAGCCTCCCTTGTGCATGGGGGGCTGTGGGCCCGTGACAGGAGCTGGTGGGGCCCTTGTCAGCTGCCCCTGGGGTCCCGTGCTCGCGGCAGAGCCAGCATCCCATCCCCGCTGCACCCCGGGTGGGTTTCTGGTCCCTGGTGGGTCCCGGCCCTCCCCTCCTGAGTTCTTGCCTCAGACTTGGTGGTGCCCATTACCAGTGGTGCCTGTTACCCTTTGGAATAATTTTGGTTCATTATTTCCTTTTCTCTGTGAAGGGGAACAAAACCTTTAACACACTTACGGGTCCTAAACTGCAGGACCTCAAAGAAGACCTGTGAAGCCTGGTCATGTTAAAATGTACCTTTGTGGTCCCCAAAAGACAATTCTCTTTGAGAGTTTTTTACTGTCACGTCCCCTGAGAACAGAGGGGGGCATCCTGTAGCCTGTGGGACCCCGAACCAGGGGGGTCATCGAAGGAAAGAAGGCGTCAGGGTGAAGGGTTTCTGCTCTCCCCGCCACAGATCAGTTTTCGAGTGAGCTTGCTGGTGAGGTGTGTGTGTGGTCCGAGGGCAGCGGAGCCCGAGGGAGGGCAGCCGGGTGGCGGGGCTGATGCCGTGGGGCAGACGCAGTCCTCGTGGTGAAGCAGGTAGTGCGGGAACACACGCGCAAAGCCAAGGACCTGTAGGTTTATACCCGTATGATTTTTAAACTTTAGTACTTAGACTTTTAGCCTTCTGCACTAGTTTTTTGCCCTCATAAATGTAATTGACATTTAGGAATAGAGGGGGTGACATTTACCTGTGTGTGTTCACTGGCTTGTGTCTCTGGTGAAGCAACTTAGCTGTATGCCTTGAAAATGTGCCGTTTTCTCTGCTAAATGTAAAAGAAATAGTTGGGCAATAAGTACTGCAGCTCAGTCTGCTTTGAGTACATTTATGTAGCAGAAACTATACAATGAAGGAAGAATTCTGTGAACGTTGCAAATCCTAAACTCAATGATGTTACCTACCTAGGGGATGGAAGAAGGCAGTGAAATGACAGACTGTAGGAGGCTTGAAGGATTCAAGTATAACGAGTATTTTATATAAAACAAAGCAGTTTAGGTCCCCATGATCTTCAGTAGTCACAATTATAAAGTAAAGTTTGTTGTTTTAGGATTTTAAAAAACTGTGTTGTACCTAAGGCCATACTTATCTTCTATGCTATCACTGCAAAGGGGTGATGTGTATTATATGAAAAAAATCCTAATGCACTGTTATCTCCTAAATATTTAGTAAATTAATACTATTTAATTTTTTTAAAGATCTGTCTGTGTAGACACTAAAAGTATTACACAAAATCTGGACAGAAGATGTCCTTTTTAACAACAATTTAAAGTACTTTTTATATATGCCATGTAGTTTATCCTTTCTAAGCGGCCTAGTTTGTAGACCCCATAACTCCTGTTGTGATGTTTGCCCGTCGCTGTCTCCCTCTCCCGTCATTCTCTGCACGCCTCCCTCTGCAGTCCACGCTCCGCTGCGGGTGTGCGCTCCCCGCCGCGGCCCTGCGGGGTGCAGGCCGGGCGTTCCTGCTTCTGAGCTGTCCTGCCAGCCTTCCTGAAATGACTGTTGAACTGAAATAAATTACATCGCATTTATTTTATACTCTTGGTTGTAATAAAACTTAATTGACTTTGTTTCTGTGTGGATTTTTTAAGTATAGAAAACCTGCTAAAAATTTTAGAATTAAAATCTCTGCTGCATCCCTGGAAGGTCCTCAGCTCGCCCTTGTCCTGCACCGACGTGAAGTCTCCCTGGGAGGTGCAATATGTTATTTTATTCAAAATGCTTATGACGTCACAGAACCTCAGAGGCAAGGCTTGCCAATACGTCGGACACAAAATCGTCGTTTTTAAACATCCCTAGGGGTACATCTTTTTTTTGATGCAAATTGGAATGATGTTTCAGAATAAACATACAGGCTGCATTTGGTGAGCAGCGTGGCACTGGGAGTTTCCCCTTTTATAAGAACGTTGTGTTGTGCCTGTTCGCACCTTCGTATAATTCACTTGATAGATCTGTGGTCCCTCCAGAAGCGAAGGCATCACAAAGTGACTGGAAGAATGCTGAAGTGACACCAGCACGAAACCTAGTTTCTGTTTAAAATAGGCATCGCATGTGTCCAGCCGCTCCACAGCTTGTCGCAGGTTGTACGTGCAGGAAGGTGCCCTTTGGAGGGCAGAGGTCCCCTCGGGAAACTTCTTCCACCACAGCCGCCTCTCTGTAACCAGACGCCTGGGCACAAGAAAGTGGGTGACTGCCCACACCTCTTGCCACTCCAGGGAGAGCAACTCAAAAGTGTGGGTCTATCTCCTCAGGCAGCCGCATGTCCTCTGTGGGCAGGGCCTCCGTTTTATTCCTCCCGGATCCCAGCGTCCGGCTGGGTGATGCTGAGGGCAGAGCAGACGAGACATTAGCGTCACTTGGGACAGGAGCGTAGAATTCTTGGGTCACTTATATGTACACCATGTTTGTATATGGACAGGGTTTTGTTCCAGGAATAGTGAAAATGGTAGAAAAAGGCATCACTTTCTTAAAATAGGTTCATGTGTTTTTAGCTCCCAAGTCATAATAAAATGCCATTCTGAAGGAAAGGAACAGGCAAGTCAAATGGCATTTCAGTAAAAAGCTAAGCCAGGTTAGCCGTACTTCAGAAGCTGTCTTGGCTGCCAAGAGGCAGGCATCTTAACACCCCCATAGCATCATTTTATTCAGCAGGCAGTAAAAAGCCCGGACAAGCAACACGTGTTACGAGCCTAATAGGAAAATTGTCCATTTTGATCTAAATGAGAGAGTCTAGGAGGAAGAGATGGAAGTGTTGACTTAAACATCAAAATGTATTTAGCACATTCTGCTTTTTCACACCTTTCCTGCTGAGTCGTTCAAAAAGCACTGCTGAATTTTCTCACACAAAGAAGCTGTTACGGATTGAATGTGTCCTCCCCAGATTCTTATGTTAAAGCCCTTACCTCAGTGTGACTGTATTTGGAGATGGGACCTTTGTGGAAATAATTAAGGTCAAGTGATGTTACAGGATCAGTAAAATTAGTGTCCTTGTAAGAAAAGACACTGGAAAGCACCCTCTCCTCCTCTCCGCCCGCTGTTTCCCTTCTCCCTCAGCCCCTGAGCTCGCCCTGTGTGTGTGCCTCAGCTACCCCCGTCTCCCTCCCCAGCACATGAGGACTGGGTGGGGGGGAGTGGGGGCAGCCTTTGCCTGGAACCGAGCCCTCCCAGACCTTGACCTTGGATTTCCCAGCCTGCAGAACCATGAGAAAATACATTTCTGTCGTTGGAGCCACCCGGTCTAGCGTTTCGTTATAGCAACCTGAGCAGAGTAATAACAGGTTTTGGTTCCAAGAAGTGGGAGCTGCTGCAAGTCCCCCAAATGTACAAGGGGCTTTGGGTGGGTAGAGGCCAGAGGACTTCGGAAGTGCATGCTAGAAAAGGGGCATGGTAAAGCCGTTCTGGGGAGGGCTCAGATGGAAACGGGGAACAGGCAGTCGGGGACTGGAGAAGAGGCAGAGCTGCTTACAAGACTGGCAAAGAACCACCTGAGTTGCCATTTAGCCTGTGTGGGCTGGGTTTGCAAGGTTTGGCCCCCTTGGGGGAGAGGAGGGAAGACAGAAGAGAAACTCTCTGTGAGTAGATAGCACGTGGGGTCCCCCTGAGAAGAGCAGCCCTTGGTGGGCAAGCCTGGTGGTCCCCAGACCCCAGGCTGCTGAGGAGGGCAGGAGGAAAAGCCCAGTGGGGTTGCAGCCGTCTGGTCCCAGATGCCAAAAGAATAAAGCAAAACCGCTGCAGAAAGCCCTGTACTCGGGAGAGCTGCTGCCCAGGGCCTGGGCTGCGGGCCAGAGGTGGGAGAAGGTGCAGGGGAGCACAGGGGAGGGAGCAGGGGGGCGTCCGGAAACCCAAGGCCTCTCTTTTCGTATGGTGTTTGTAGAAACTTACTAAGCTTCTTTTTTTTTTTAACCATGAACACTTTAATATTACCCGAATATCTAAAAATCTTACTAAAAAGCAAGTTTTTCAATTTTCCTGTGGCTCAAATAATTCCACACATTTTCCCATATAAACAAGGAAGAGAAATGTGTGGAATTTGCTTCTCCACCACTATGTATACAAATCCCTTTGGGCACAAACAAGGAGCTCAGTGGTGTTTGTAGTGTGTGTGTGTGTGCACAGTTCCCTGCATGATCACTTATTTGCAATTCATAGGAACTTTGATATGAAGAGGATAGTCAGAGAGAACTTCCTGCACCGTGTTGGCCCCACGTTTATCTCTAGCGAGGATCGCCCCAAGGAAGACATTCAGGGTGCGCCTCACGGAGTCTTCCTGCTGCCTGGAGACTGTGCTTGGAGGGCCCTCTCCTGCATTTAGCTGTTCTGTCCCCGTTCTAACGTTTGGACTTGGACCTTGATGCCAGCCAGATGGGTACTTGTTAAGACCCAGAACCCTGTTTCTGGCTTTGCTCACCTTGAAACCTCCAGGGCCCTGTACGTACAAGGAGCATCCAGTCCGCCTGCCAGGGGCAGAGTCAGGCTGGACGGGGGGAGCTGCTTCCATAGCTGACGCCGTCCTGGTCGGCCCACGGCCTACGGGAGGCCGCCTGTCCTCACTGTGGGAGCTCGTGACCGGCTCCCTCTCAGGTGGCTTGAGAGCCATGGGACGTGGACAGTCTCTGGTTCTTTCCTGACCTGTGTTCTGTGGGAAGCCAGGCAATGGAAAAGCCGCACATCTTGCCTGGACCCCACCCTGGCCAACGGAATCGACTTCTGTTTCCTCCAAAGGCTAAATAATGAAAACAATGGATCTAGAATCCAGATTTTTTTCACCAGATCTAGTTTTGGCAAACAAGTCAGTCTCCAGCTGCCCACGGCCACTGTATCCTAATTCAGAAAAGAGAAAAAAATAAATTCTGCAACATGTCTGTGCTCTTAAAAATAGCAAAACATTCCAGTATGAAACTGTCTAAAATTCTTACAAATTTATCTGCACATAAAAGGCATGAACACCTAAGTCAAACTTGAAATAATTGTTACAAAAGCCAAACATATCCAGTGTCCAGCCTCGTGCCTCTCAGATGTTCCTGGACCGCTGGCTGTGCCTGTGGGATTGCTTGTAGGTCACGTCACATGCTCTAACACGTCTGGAAAATTCTGGGTGAAATATGAAGCGCAGTCTTTTTCAGAGCTTTTAACATGCAGAGGACACTGTGAATTTCCAGGAGGGCTGGAATCTGGTGCAGCCCCTCCGTGCTTATTTGACCAAAACACTTTCTTGCACCTCAGAAGAAAGCTCTGCAGAGACCAGTTTGGAAATGCCTTGTGCCAGGCGCTGTCGAGGAGCCTGGGTGCTCACTGCCCAGAGCCCTCGGCTCCAGCGGTGAATGTCCATTGACCAAAGGCAGCACATCGATCTCACTCCCTTGCCAAGCCCTGGGTTCCTGTGGGCACCTGATGCAATTCTGGCCCGTAGAGTTTGAGGGGAGACCTGCTAGAGGGTTCTCTAGGCAGATGGATTTCAAGTTTGTTTGTTTGTTTTTGGTATCATTAATATACAATCACATGAGCAACATTATGGTTACTAGATTCCCCCTATCATTAAGTCCCCCCCCCCATACCCCATTACAGTCACTGTCCATCAACATAGTAAGATGCTGTAGAGTCACTACTTGTCTTCTCTGTGTTGCACAGCCCTCCCCGTGCCTCCCCCATGTTATGTCTGCTACTCGTATTGCCCCTTAATCCCTTTATCCCTCCCTTCCCCCCATGCTCCTAGTCCCTTTCCCTTTGGCAAATGTTAGTCCTTTCTTGGGTTCTGTGATTCTGCTGCTGTTTTGTTCCTTCAGTTTTTTTCTTTGTTCTTATGCTCCACAGATGAATGAAATCATTTGGTACTTGTCTTTCTCCGCCTGGCTTATTTCACTGAGCATAATACCCTCTAGCTCCATCCATGTTGTTGCAAGTGGTAGGATTTGTTTTCTTCTTATGGATGAATAATATTCCATTGTGTATATGTACCACCTCTCCTTTATCCATTCATCTACTGATGGACACTTAGGTTGCTTCCATTTCTTGGCTATTGTAAATAGTGCTGCGATAAACATAGGGGTGTGTATGCCTTTTTCAAACCAGGATCCTGCATTCTTAAGGTAAATTCCTGGGAGTGGAATTCCTGGGTCAAATGGTATTTCTGGGTCAAATGGTTTAGTTTTTTGAGGAACCTCCATACTGCTTTCCACAATGGTTGGACTATTTTACATTCCAACCAGCAGTGTAGGAGGGTTCCACTTTCTCCACAATCTCGTCAGCTTTTGTTGTTCCTAGTCTTTTCTATGTTGGCCATCCTTACTGGTGTGAGGTGATATCTCATTGTGGTTTTAATTTGCATTTCCCTGATAATTAACAATGTGGAGCATCTTTTCATGTGCCTGTTGGCCATCTGAATTTCTTCTTTGGAGAACTGTCTGTTCATATCCTCTGCCCATTTTTTGTAGGGTTATTTGCTTTTTGGGTGTTTAGGCATGTGAGTTCTTTATATATTTTGGATGTCAACCCCTTATCGGATCTGTCATTTATGAATATATTCTCCCATACTGTAGGGTGCCTTGTTGTTCTGCTGATGGTGTCCTTTGCTGTACAGAAGCTTTTCAGCTTGATGTAGTCCCATTTGTTCACTTTTGCTTTTGTTTCCCTTGCCTGCGGAGATGCATTCAGGAAAACGTTGCTTGTGTTTGTATTCAGGAGATTTTTGCCTATGTTTTCTTCTAAGAGTTTTATGGTGTTATGACTTACATTCAGGTCTTTGATCCATTTTGAATTTACTTTTCTGTATGGGGTGAGACAATAATCCAGTTTCATTCTCTTGCATGTAGCTGTCCAGTTTTGCCAACACCAGTTGTTGAAGAGGCTGTCATTTCCCCATTGTATATTCATGGCTCCTTTATTGTATATTAATTGACCATATATGCTTGGGTTTATATCTGGGCTCTCTATTCTGTTCCATTGGTCTATGGATCTCTTCTTGTGCCAGTACCAAATTGTCTTGATTACTGTGTCTTTGTAGTAGAGTTTGAAGTCGGGAGCATAATCCTACCTGCTTTATTCTTTGTTCTCAGGATTGCTTTGGCTATTCAGGGTCTTTTGTGGTTCCATATGATTTTTAGAATGATTTTCTCTAGTTCATTGAATAATGCTATTGGTATTTTGATAGGAATTACATTGAATCTGTAGATTGCTTTAAGCAGGATGGTCATTTTGACAATATTAATTCTTCCTATCCATGAGCACGGAATGTTTCCATTTATTGGTATCTTCTTTAATTTCTCTCATGAGTGTCTTGTAGTTTTCAGAGTATAGGTCTTTCACTTCCTTGATTAGGTTTATTCCTAGGTGTTTTATTCTTTTTGATGCAATTGTGAATGGAATTGTTTTCCTGATTTCTTTTTCTGCTAATTCATCATTAGGGTATGGGAATGCAACAGATTTCTGTGTATTAATTTTGTATCCTGCCACTTTGCTGAATTCAGATATTAGATCTAGTAGTTTGGGAGTGGATTCTTTAGGGTTTTCTATATACAATACCATGTCATCTGCAAACAGGGACAGTTTAACTTTTTCCTTGCCAATCTGGATGCCTTTTATTTCTTTGTGTTGTCTGATTGCCATGGCTAGGACCTCCAGAACTATGTTGAATAAAAGTGGAGAGAGGGGGCATCCTTCTCTTCTTCCTGATCTTAAAGGAAAAGCTTTCAGCTTCTTGCTGTTAAGTATAATGTTGGCTGTGGGTTTATCATATATGGCCTTTATTATGGTGAGGCACTTGCCCTCTATGCCCATTTTGTGGAGAGTTTTTATCATGAATGGATGTTGAATTTTGTCGAATGCTTTTTCAGCATCTATGGAGATGATCATATGGTTTTTGTCTTTTTTGTTGATGTAGTGGATGATGATGGATTTTCAAATGTTGTACCATCCTTGCATCCCTGGAATAAATCCTACTTGATCATGATGGGTGATCTTTTTGATGTATTTTTTAATTTGGTTTGCTAATATCTTGTTGAATATTTTTGCATCTGTGTTCATCAGGGATATTGGTCTGTAATTTTCTTTTTTTTGTGGTGTCTTTGCCTGGTTTTGGTATTAGAGTGATGCTGGCCTCGTAGAATGAGTTTGGGAATATTCCCTCCTCTTCTACTTTTTGGAAAACTTTAAGGAAGATGGGTATTAGGTCTTCACTAAATGTTTGATAAAATTCAGCAGTGAAACCATCTGGTCCAGGGGTTTTGTTCTTAGGTAGGTTTTTGATGACCAATTCAATTTTCTTTGCTGGTAATTTGTCTGTTCAGATTTTTTGTTTCTTCCTGGGTCAGCCTTGGAAGGTTGTGTTTTTCTAGAAAGTTGTCCATTTCCTCTAGGTTATCCAGTTTGTTAGCATATAATTTTTCATAGTATTCTCTCATAATTCTTTGTATTTCTGTGGTGTCCATAGTGATTTTTCCTTTCTCATTTCTGATTCTGTTTATGTGTGTAGAGTCTCTTTTATTCTTGGTAAGTCTGGCTAGGGGTCTATCTATTTTGTTTATTTTCTTGAAGAACCAGCTCCTGCTTTCATTGATTCTTTCTATTGTTTTATTCTTCTCGATTTCATTTATTTCTGTTCTAATCTTTATTATGTCCCTCCTTCTACTGACTGTTGGCCTCATTTGTTCTTCTTTTTCTAGTTTTGTTAATTGTGAGTTTAGACTGTTCATTTGGGATTGTTCTCCTTTCCTGAGGTAGGCCTGTGTTGCAATGTACTTTCCTCTTTACATGACCTTTGCTGCATCCCACAGATTTTTGCGGTGTTGAATTATTGTCATTTGTGTCCATATATTGCTTAATCTGTTTGTATTTGGTCATTGATCCATTGATTATTTAGGAGCATGTTATTAAGCCTCCATATGTTTGTAGGCTTTTGTTTTCTTTGTATAATTTATTTCTAGTTTCATACCTTTGTGATCTGAGAAGCTTGTTGATACAATTTCAATCTTTTTGAATTTAGTGAGGCTCTTTTTGTAGCCTAGTATGTGGTCTATTCTGGAGAATGTTCCATGTGCACTTGAGAAGAAATATGTATCCTGTTGCTTTTGGATGGAGTGTTCTGTAGATGTCCATTAGGTCTATCTTTTCTAGTGTGTTGTTCAGTGCCTCTGTGTCCTTACTTATTTTCTGTCTGGTTGATCTATTCTTTGCAGTCAGTGGTGTGTTGAAGTCTCCTAAAATGAAAGCATTGCATTCTATTTCCCCCTTTAATGGTGTTAGTATTTGTTTCACACATGTAGGTGCTCCTGTGTTGGGTGCACTGATATTTATAATGGTTATATCTTCTTGTTGGACTTACCCATCATTATGTAATGTCCTTCTTTGTCTCTTGTTACTTTCTTTGTTTTGAAGTCTTTTTTTCTGATACAAGTACTGCAATGCCTTGTTTTTTCTCCCTATTAGCTGCATGAAATATCTTTTTTCCATCCTTTACTTTTTTGTCTATGTATGTCTTTGTGTTTGAAGTGAGTCTCTTATAGACAGCATATAGACAGGTCTTATTTTTTTATCCATTCAGTGACTCTGTGTCTTTTGATTGGTGCCTTCAGACCATTTACATTTAGGGTAATTATCAATAGGTACGTATTTATTGCCATTGCAGACTTTAGATTCGTGGTTACCAAAGGTTCAAGGGTAATTCTCTTACTATCTAACAGTCTAATTTAACTCACTTCATATGCTATTACAAACACAACCTAAAGGTTCCTTTTTTTCCCACCTTTTTCTTCCTCCTCCATTCTTTATATATTAGATATCATAGTCTGTACTCTTTGTCTGTCCCTTGATTGACTTTGGGGGTGGTTGATTTGATTTTGTATCTGCTTAGTAATTAATTGTTTTACTTTGCTGTGGTTTTATTTCCCTTGGTGACAGCTATTTAGCCTTAGGAATATTTCCATCTATAGCAGTCCCTCCAAAATGCACTGTAGAGGTGGTTTGTGGGAGGTAAATTCTCTCAGCTTTTGTTCATCTGAAAATTATTTAATTCCTCCTTCAAATTTAAATGATAACCTTGCCGGGTAAAGTAATCTTGGTTCCAGGCCCTTCTGCTTCATGGCATTAAATACATCATGCCGCTCCCTTCTGGCCTGTAAGGTTTCTACTGAGAAGTCTGATGATGGCCTGATTGGTTTTCCTTTGTATGTGATCTTTTTTCTCTCTCTAGCTGCTTTTAAATGTCTGTCCTTATCCTTGACCTTTGCCATTTTAATTACTATATGTCTTGGTGTTGTCCTCCTTGGGTCCCTTGTGCTGGGAGATCTGTGGATCTCCATGGCCTGAGAGACTATCTCCTTCCCCAGACGGGGGAAGTTTTCAGCAACTACCTCCTCAAAGACACTTTCTATCCCTTTCTCTCTCTTCTTCTTCTGGTACCCCTATAATGTGGATATTGTTCTGTTTGCATTGGTCTCACAGTTCTCTCAATATTCTTTCATTCTTAGAGATCCTTTTTTCTCTTTGTGCCTCAGCATCTTTGTATCCTTCTCTAATTTCTAGTTCATTTATCATCTCTTTTACTACATCTAATCTGCTTTTAAATCCCTCCATTGTATGTTTCATTTCAGATACGGAATTTCCTAATGATTGAATCCCCATCCTAAATTCATCCCTGAGTTCTTGAATGTTTTTCTGTACCTCCATGAGCATGTTCATGATTTTTATTTTGAACTCTCTTTCAGGAAGATTGCTGAATTCAGCTTCATTTGGCCCTGTTTTTGGTGTTTGCGAGATTTTCGTTTGAACCAGGTTCCTTTGATGTTTCATATTTGTATGCGGCGCCCTCTAGTGCCCAGAACCTGTGGTCTCTGGAGCTGCTCAGCCCCTGGAGTGATGTCGGGGGTCGCAGGGGAGCGGTGCTGGTGCCTGGGGGGAGGAAAGAGCCGTTTCCCGCTTCCCGTCTGCGGTGCCGTCTGCGGTGTCAGAGCCCGTGGGCCGGGCACCCAGGTGGGAGCCTCTGTGCTGTGCGTCTCTAGCTGTTGTGGGCGGGGCCTCCCTCTGGCTGGCCTGACGCCAGCGCAGTGACTGCGGGTTTGTGAGCTGGTGCCGGCAGGCCGGGAGGAAGGCGCAGCCGGCTGTGTGTCACAGTGGGGGCCTCGGAGCTGGGCAGGCAGCCAGGGGCATGGGGCCCCTGAAGCTCCTCAAAGTTCCCAACCTGCTGGGCAGAGCGCACCCGGACAACCCTGTCCAGCTCTCCCTTCTCCTGCACAGCAGGCTCCGCGCAAACCCCGCCCCTTCAGCAGCCCTCTCCCTGCTGGGAAGCCTCTCGGACCGCCCGCCTTTCCTTTGTGCCAGAGCAGCCGGATGTGCATCCCTGTCCTCCACAAATGGCTGGACTCTCAGTCTCTCCAAGTATTCCTCCTCTATTAGCTTCCCAACCCCACTCATCTCCAGAGCACCATGCAATGTAGGTTCGTGCCCCCAGAGCAGACCTCCAGGGCTGGGTGTTCAGCAGTCCCGGCCTCCACCCCCTCCCCACTCCGTTTCTCTCCCTCCCGCCGGTGAGCTGGGGTGGGGGAAGGGCCTGGGTCCCGCCGGATCAAGGCTTTGGTAGTTACCCTGTTTCGTGAGGTCTGCTCTGTCCTCCAGGTGTGTGCAGTCTGGTGCAGCCTTCTTTCCTGTTGCTCTTTTAGGATTAGTTGCATTAACTATATTTTCATAATATATGTGGTTTGGGGAGGAGTTCTCTGTCTCACCTCTCACACCACCATTTTGATTCACTCTTTCGGGTTTCAAGTTCTAAAAGATAACCAAGGTACTAACGTCTCACTTTCCCTCTCCGGACTTGGGTGTATGAGCTGGAACTGTGACGGCCAACTAAGGGCCACGAGGGAGCCAGCCACGGGCCTGTGCTGAGCCTGGGGACCTCTGAGGAGACAGAAGGAGCCGCATCCCGGAGCTCTGCATCGAGGCCCTGCTCTTACCAGCCCTGGACCTGCCCCGTCCCTGGAGCTCTCCTCTGGGAACTTATAAATGTCCTTACCAAAAGAATCATTTTCATTAAAAAAAAAATCTGCAGTTGCAATCATGCAGATATGGGGGCCTCACTAGTGAGAGCCTTCCTGCCACTGGCTCACCGAGCACTCAAAGGTCTGTGCTTGGGGATGTTAATTGTTAAAAGGCAGTAGCTTCGTACAGATGGAGCGTCACCCACCATTATTGCCAGGATCTGCAATCTTTATATTTAAACGACTGAGTCTAATAGTCCCGTCTTTAGTCTTTCTACATTAGAAAATTAAATATTCATTCCTTAGCAACAACTACAGGCTATGGTGGTAAACAGTCATCAAAGCGCAGTAACGATGAAATCTGTAACCAACGTGAAATCCTCCGCGCCTCCGAGGAAGCGGTCAGGCCAATGGCCTGGTGTCTGGTCGCAGGGAGCGCGCTGCGCTGGGCGGGGCTGTGCCCCGGTCCGTGTGCGCGAGTCCTCGCTGTGCACGAAGCTCGGAAAGGGGGGGTTCCCGTCCTCCGTCCTCCAATCGCCCTCTTTCCAGGAAGCTCTCCTGATTCCTGCAACCCCCTACGCACGCTTTCTGGAGAATTCTTCCTAGGTGCCCTCTCCGAACCATGTCCTTTGACAGCTAATCGTGAACACCGATATTATCTCTTACCGGTTAATGTTTCAGCGGGGCCCTGGGGACAGCAGCACAGAGGAAGTGGAAGTGATATGAATATTGCGAAAGTCAGCGGTTCTCACGCTGTCAGGTACAGCCACCCCATTTTATAAGAAATATTTTTGTAACACTCCTTTATCTGGCATGGAATGCACAGATAAGGTAACGGGCCTACTATACTCATGATTTCGAAAGATATTAATGCAATGCCCCAGCTGTACAAAGAGAGAAAAGGGAAGTAACTCGTGCCAGAGTGCCGTGGACCTCAGTACGCCGTGTTCACCACTAGAAGCCACCGTGGCTTAGGAAACGCAGGTGATGCGAAGTGTCGGCCACGTGCCTGGGCCGCGGTGCGGGCAGTGGCCGGACCTCCTGAAATGCGGAACAATCTCTGGTAAAGTTAAAAACAAAACGGAAGTGTGACTGCGACCTGACGTACAGGTAGTCTTGTTCCTAGCAATTCAGTATACATTAAAAGTACCCCCAAAATGCTCTTTGTTTATGTGTAAAGTGAGTTTGGTTCTAGGTACAAATACTTACAAACTGGTTTTTCACCTAATGAATGACAGAAAGGCTATTTGAAAGTTGCAAGGGGCGCAGGACGGTTCTGCGGTGCGGGCACGGTCCTGGACACTCTGGCGCTGCCAGCAGGTCGGCCGTCCAACCATTGCATAACCCTCACGTCCCCACGAATTTCTGAAAAGCCCTCTGGGATGTTCTGGTTCTAGAGAGATCCACTGAGCTACGCCAAGGCCTGCCTGGGATGGGTTATTACAGACAAGCCGAGTTGACGCTCAGCTTTGAAGGCCTCGAGAGCCTGAGGTGAACCCCGCGTGCCAGTTCGCTGGTTCTCAGGGGGCACTGGACCAGATGGGAGGCAGCCGGAAGCTGGGGGTGCAGGGTGGCAGCCTCGTCCCCAGGCGCTCCTGCCTGGCCCGTCTGCCAGGTGAGCCCCACCCACGCGTCCTGTCTGGGGGTGCATGTCCCGTGGCTCTGGTGTTTTGTCCAGGTGTGTGATCTCTGGGAGAGGCTGCGTTGGCCCCTCTCTCCACCATCCAGATGTGACTGTCCCGGTGGTTCTTTCCAGTAGTTTCTACTTCGCTATCAAGACTGTGTATATTGAGTGTTTGTCATCAAAATTTTCATGAATTCTTTGAATGTATTTTATACAATAACTGCTTTGAACTGTTCAGTTAACTAACTTTTGGGCCCAAGCAGTCAGTGAACTGTCGATCACTCAAATTGGAATCTCACATCTCAGTGTTCAGTCAGCATATCCCCTGCCTGTGGTCAGAACTGCGGGGCACCACGTCTACATAGGCAGCTGTTTTACGATTCCTGAGAAATCCCTGTCCGAGGATAGAAGGCCATGGACTCGCTCATCAGCTCCACGCAGTGGGCTTGCACTGAGCAGCGAGGGCTCCGGGCAAGAGAGGCGAGAACCACGGGGGTGTCCTGGCTCAGGGGTCGGGGCCTCAGCAGAGGCGCCACCCAGAGGGAGAAGGTGCCCGGCTGGCATGTCCGCCTCTTGCAGGGGGCCGGTGGGGTGGGCATAGTGGGCCCGGACGCAGGACCTGGGGACTGGGAGACCATAGGATTCTCTGGCTTCAAGCTCAAGAGGCCGATTCCTACGATCCATTTCTACTTAGAACACTTCTGACCCCAAATGTGTGGGTTTTCCACACTAAGCTATTCTCCAGTGCCCTGCAGACACCAACTGGCTATCCTATTACTTACTTCAATTCTGAGTCTAACCCCACAGTTCAAGGACTTGGCCCCCAGGCTGCCCCCACCCAGGGCCAGCGGTGTACCCGGCCTCTTATACTTCCGACTGACCGGCTGTTAATCAGGGGTTCCCATGACCCCCTCCTCAGGTTTGAAAATTTGCAAGAAAAGCTCACATCTCAGGAAGACAGCTTACTTCATTATAGTAAGTGTGGAGGGAAGCAGACAGTTTGCCGTCCTCTGATAAAGGATTCAGCGCAGGGACAGCAAAAGGGAAAGGACTCCCAGGGAAGGGGTTGGTGGGGGGGAGGGATGGCCCCCTGGGGCCCCCTGTCTTCTCAACCGCGTGGCCCTCTGGCACCGTCACGCACCCCAGCCTGGCAGCTGTCCAGGCCCTGTCCTTCAGTGGTTTTATGGAGGTTCCATTGTGTGGACATGATCCGTTAAATCAGGGGCCTTGGCGAGGGACTCGCCATCCACCCTCCCCTCCCTTCCCTGGAGGCTGGGGAATGGGGCTGAAATCGTGCCTTTGTCCTTCTGGTGATCTGCTCCCTTCCATCTGAAGCCATCCAGGGGCCCCATCACCTCATTAGCAAATCTCACTCTTAGCACTCCGGAGACACCAAGGTCTTAGAAGCTTTTATGCAGGAACGAGGACTAAGACCAAATATGATAACAGAAGAGTACCCCATCGCTCTGAAAATCACAAGGGCGTTAGGTGCTCTGTGCCAGGCACTGGGAACAAAGACCGAATGTGCGTCACTGCATCACAGAATCACACTGATGTGTTGTCTTGCGGTCAGATGCCCCGGGAGCCAGTGTGGGTCAGCAGTACTCAGCCCCCCAGCCAGGGCCCTGCCTCCTGACTGCTGGGTCTGTGTCTCTCCCAGCCTTGGCCTCTCCTCTCCGCTCCTGTCGTGGCTGAACTTTCCTGAGCCCAGCTGACAACTGGACTTAGACGTTGGATGTGTTCCGTCGGGGCGCAGGGAGGCCTCTGGGCCCGGGAGCTGCCCATTGGTATCTCCTCTTTGATCCAATGACAGTTTAACCCTCGTAGAAATATGACTCCCACACTTCTTCCCATTCCCAGGGGAGCCCACGTGCGCCTCCAGGGACAGGCGACCTCCCCGGTGGACGGCAGGCCCTGGCGCTGCGCACACGGCTCTTGCTGGGTGGACCGGGGCCCCTGCTCCCTCGGGCGGCCGCGTGCGCCCTGGTTGGGCTCTCTCTCTCTCTGAGATGCTAAGCTCTGCCCTGAGGGCCGCGGCACCGGTGGGGCTGGAACAACGGGGAGACGAGTGAGACACGGGTGGCGTCAGGCAAAGGTGTCCCTGGTCAGCATTACTGTCTTCCCCTATCTCTTCACGGCAGGAGCCGTATTTCCTGGGCAACTCCTATAATATCCAGACTGGGGCCCGGTTCCCAGCTGCTGCTCAGTAAATATTTGTCAGGGGAAGTGTCTGTTGCTGCTCATTTATTGTTGGCGGCTTTCACGCCGTGCTCGGTGCGGTCTTAGGGGTTCTGAGGAGGTGCCCAAGGGCCCCGGTGGGTCAGGGCAGCTGAGAGTTGATGAGGGTGGAAAGTGGGTGTCAGCTCTGCTAGCTTACATTTTAAATTGGTTTGGGAACAGTATTTTCTTTTTTTAAAGAATGGATTTGGATTTAAAGTTTGGAAATAACCACCTCATGCTTTGTATAACTTAAAGGAGGAATTTAATTTTTTTAATTTTATGAATGACATACATGTCTAAAGCTTCCTTCTCTAAGAAAGCCATTATACTCAAATCAAATTAAAATTTTAACTCATCCCCCAGCTTCACCAGCCGTATTTCAAGTCCTCCGCAGCTCCCTGCGCTTGCAGCTCCTGTTCTGGGCAGCACAGGTGTGAACATTTCCATTATTGCAGACAGTTCCGGCAGCATGGATCTGTATTTTGTATTATTTAGATTGTAGGACTTAAATGATGAGTCGCTGTGTTCTGTGGTGGAATACGTTTATCGGCCCAAAGAGTGAGTTGAGTTGGCCAGAGGCGTAGGTCTGGGCCTGCTGTTGACTTGCCACGTGGCCCACACGGCTGGCTTGTTGCCGCGTCTGTGCCGGGGGCCTGGACCGCACCAAAGGTTTCCATCGGTTTTACCTCTGGGGTCCCTTTGTTACTGTTCTCTTGTACCCACACCCATGTTTAAAATAAACTTTTATTAGGTAATAATTGGCTTACCCTCCCACTTTTGTTAACTGGCACTATTTATAACTACCAACAAAAACCTCTAATGAGGGTAAGATTACCAGAATTCTTACATGGAGCTGACGTAGTTCCAGCCCCAAACTTAGAAATGGGGCGTTGTGGTAAGCTTAGCCTTATCTCTGGTGATCATATAATTTCCGTGTGGTATTTCTGAAATATTGAAAATAACTTGCTGATTGCTCCTCCCTGGCCCTGTCACTACTTTTTCCCACTCTTAGGGTTGAAGGAGCCCAGGTCAGGAGTCTCCTGACCACATGAGCTTTAAGATTTCCTTGAGTTTTTAAAGGGATTCTAGATCAAAGGACGTAATGATCCCCAAAGTTCAATTTAGGAAATTAGAGATTCAGCCGAAAGAAGCCAAACTATCAAATGCTGCACAAATCAAACTGAAAATCTAGAATAGACTGATGTTTCAGTATAAAAAATAGCATGTGTGGTGGGATTGCATTTTAAAGTATCTATTGGGTGGGACTAATGTTTTGGCAAAGTGAAGAGGTTGGAAAATGCTCACACCAAAAAAAAAAAAATGTGCACATATATATACATTTAAAACTGGGAAAAATTTGTAAAAGAACAATTTCAGGGCTTTAGAAACCCACCAAAGGGAAACACCAAATAGAAAAGTAGTTAGTGACGAAAAGCTGCTAAAATTTTATGTGAAAATGAGAAGAGTCTGTGGTCTTCATGCCTGGAGTGGCCCCCTTCCCTGGGCCCTCAGCACACCAGCCTGGTAACTATATCAGGGCAGTGCTGGGCGTGGGAGACGGCAGCCGCACTGTCAGAGGGGTGGGTATGATTTACAATGGAAGGTGAAGCCCACAGTCAGCAGTGCTGTCAGTCAAAGCGGCAGACTCATTAGGAATTAAATGGGAGAAACTGCAGCTCTGTTAGCCTGAGATTGCAGCCCAGGTCGGAGGGAGCAGCTGACCAGGCAGAAATATAATGGGGACAGCCTAGAAATGAGAGCACCTTAGGAGGCCACATAGACTCTCTGGGCATCCTGGTTGCCCAGGAAACTGCATATATGCAGGAGGATGCCAGGAGAGCCTGGAATAAAGTGAAAGGCACACTTGAAAACTGGACTTTGAACTCATTCCCTAACCCACCCACAAATCCATCAGCAGAGGGTGGATCTTATCAGCTTAAGGTGTTTGAGCACAACCTCTGCGCAGTCACTGCCTGACCACTGAATGATGCCGACAGAATGAAACAAGAATTAAGAGCAAAAAACTGAGGAGAGATATTAGTGTCCACACACTGCAGGAGCCACAGATTCTGCGCATTAAGTCCAGGGAAGTTAATTAAAAATAACAATAATAATCACTTCAGGAAAAGAAACCAGAGTCCAGAGTTACTACAGTATAATATCTAAAATGTCACGTTTTCAACAAAGATTGTAAGACATGAGAAGAAACAGAAAATCAGAATTATATCCTAAAAAATGTACGACCTATGCTCAGAGTAAAAAGCAAACAATAGAGATTGATTCTGAGTGGACCCAGAAATTAGAGGGAATTAACAAAGATTTCAAAGCTGTTATCATAAATATGTTCGAAGAACTAAAGGAAACCATGCTTAGGAATTAAAAGGCAGTGTAAAGACAATGACACAACAAACAGAGAATCTCAACAAAGAAACAGACATTATCAAAAAGACTCTAATGGAAATTTTGAATTGAACTATATGCCAGAAAAATTTAAAGCCACTAGAGGAGGTCACAGAAAAAGAACCAGCAAACTTGAATATAGGTCATTAGAAACAATTCAATCTGAAGAACAGAGAAGAGAAAGAAAGAAAAACAGAGCCTGGGAGACTGGTGGGACCAAGAATACCAACACACACATAATCGGAGTCCCAGGAGGCTCAAAGAGAACAGGGCAGAAAATATTTCACAACATAAAAGCAGAAAATTTCTCAAGTTTTATGAAAACATTGACCTACAGATCCCAGAAGCTCAACAAACCCTGAGCAACATAAATAAAAAGAGAGACACACCAGACACATTGTGGTCAACAAAAGGGAGAATCTTGGAGCCTGTGGGAGACAGCAACGCATCGCGTACAGGGGAGCATTTTGATCAAAGGCCAATTGCTCATCAGAAACCAGAGAGCCCCAAAGACAGTAGAATGACATTCAACTTGCTGAAAGAAAAAAGAAAAGTTCTCAACCAGGAATTCTATATCTAGTAAAGCTACCCTTTAATAATGGAAATGAAATATATTCCCAGATGAAAACGTAATTTGTTGCTAGGTGACCCTCCTTACAAGAAATACGAGAGGAAGTTCTTCAGGTTCAGAGGAAGCTGCCACGTGGTAACTGGGATCTGGGCAGAAATGAATCTTTTTGTGGTAATGGTGCTGAAAGTGGGTATAAAGAGGCCCCAGCCCCTCCCAAGGCCGAGGCAGAGGCCGCGGGGCGAGACAGCGGGGCTGGAGGGTGCAGCGGCCACGGGAAGGAGGCCCACGGCGGCGGGCAGCCTGGAGCCCTTGGAGGGCAGGGCACCTAGAGGGACAGGCTTGGCTCCTGCCTGCCACCAGGCCCCCGACCCCTGAGCCCGCTGTGAAGATGGCAGATGGCGACACACCTGTGTTCACGCCAGGGTCGGGCCACTGAGCCCCTGGCTGCACAGGCAGTGACACCAGCGTGGCTGAGGTCCACCCCTGGTCGGCCCGAGGGAGGGGCAGGTGTGTGTCCCACTGGCTCCTGACCACAGTCTGGGTGCTGCTGGCAGCACTGGGGCCATCTACACAGTCCTGCTGCTAACGCTAACCACACGTTTTCATTCAAAAAAGAAAAAAGGAATGAAGTACACAGTAAATGTGGATAAATTTAAAAGACTATAAGTGTATTTCTTTTCTTTAAAAACCATTATATTCTGTAAAGCCATAACACTCATTTTGCGCTTATAATACCTGTATGTATAATTATTATAATAATAACATTAAGGAAGGAGGGAATGGAATTGTGTTGGGGCAAAGTTGCTGTGCTTTACTGGAGTTAAGTCACTATTAACTTGAAATAGGTTGTGACAATGTAAGAAGTATATTTTAATCCTTAGGGCAATCATTAATAAAACAAAATTTTAAAATAGTTTTCAAACTATCAATAGAATAAAGATGACACACTGAAAATATTTGCTTAACACAAAAGAGACAGTACAAAAGTGAGAGCCCTCGGAGGCACCAGTCACGCTGCAGGGGCACAATGGGGCGCGGGCAGTGCCACTCACTCAATTGCCATAAAAGCAGTGTTTGGAACAGTTTTTCCTCAGTTGGATGTAAGATGTATTTTCTCTCCCTGATGACCCAATTTCACTTCCCCATTTTTATCTATGTGAAAATTTTCCACTTGGAGATTCTGCTTAATTTAGCTGTCTCTGAAAATTTACAAGTTCATAAAAGAAGTGAAAATAATTACCACAGTATGTACAGAGGGCTGACTTTTTACCTCTGCAAGGATTTTTTGTGCATTCATGTGTGTTTGCCCAGGCGGCCCTTGACCTGGCGCCCCCTCCTCTGGGGGCCTGGCCGGCTCTGGCCCCCGGCAGACGCAGAGGTGCACAGTGGGTGGAGAAATGCACCCGAGTGGCTCAGACCCTCGCCCGAGCTCGGAACCGAGCGGTGATCGCAAGTAACTCCAGGCATCCATGCTGCATGCACAGCACAAGGACAAGGTCCCCTCCTCTGTGCGGCCCATAGCCTCTGCCAGCTTCTAGGGCACAGTGCCCGGAGCCACGTGGTCCAGCGGTGAAAGGCCCCATTGTGATGGCTGGTCAACAAGCAAAGCAAAGCTCACCCCGTGCCCAAAGCTGGACCATCTTGGCTTCTCACGTGCTGAGAAGGGTGTGTTCAGGATTGTATTACACTAAATGGGGAGGGTAGGTTCCCTTAAAAGTATCTGAAACAAAGGAAACTAGATACGTATCTGCTCAGTGTCCCAAATTAGAGGCTTTTGAAATGAGCTGAGAAATGGGCTTGTTGCTTTCATCGCTTCCTTCCTTCTGCCCCCGCCTGCTCTCTGGCACCGTCCGCCTCTCCAAAACTTCCTTTCCTAGTGACCCCGGGCTTCTGCTGGGGCCTCTCACCCTGCTGTGTGGATGAACGAGCAAAACAGACCATTGTAAGTGCTCTGAAAACATGGACAAAAACTTGGAAAAGTTTCTGATGCAGAATCCCAGCTGGGTTTGAAGTGGTTCTCAGGCGAACAGTGCAGTGAGCTGAACACGTATTAAAAGCGCAGCATTAAGAGCTGAGTGCTTAACACTTAAGCACATTGTCTTTCAGAGATGGGCATCTGAGCACAAAAACAAGATCTTAGCTCTGCCCGGGTGCGCCAGGGAACCTGTCTGCTCCTGGTTTCCTTCTCTGGAAAATCCGTTCACCCAGATGACCTTCAGGCCTCCTTGGGCAGTCTCTGGGGTCTGGGCCCAAATCCCAGCTCTGCCATCTGCATCTTCCTCGTTCTGAGATTCCATGATGTCCTCCAGTTCTTCCAGGAGACTGGCCTGGTAGAGGACACCAGATGGAACGGGAGCCTCTCGTCACCAATGGGCCGATGCATTGGGAGGCACAAAACATGGTGACGTAGAAACGAAGAAGACAGTGCGACACTGAGAACAACTAACTGCTTATCTTTGACACACGGACTCTTGGTTTGAAGTTCCCTAAGCTCCTTCTTTTCTCCCAGGTGCTCACTTCTTTCAAATCAACTTCCGTCGGAAGGCAGGGGACCTGGCCCGGCTCAGGGTTCGTCCCCCACTCGGGCGGGTCCCTTCTTCCGCCTGTTTCTTCACTGGCAAGTGGTAGGCATGGGTTTAAACGCTTTCTAAAGTCCACCTAAGGGTGAACGTTCCTGATTCCAGGAATCCCAGGAAATGCACAGTAAAACCATAGTTCTGAAAGAAGTAAAAAATCAGCAAAGCAACTGGATCAACGACTGGCATACCCTGAGCCACGGGCAGAGTGGGAACCCAGGTGAGGCGGGTCTGTGACTGAATCCAGGCCCCAGGTGAGGGAAGGGGAAGGGGAGTGGAGCCCGCAGTAGCTCTGAGTAGAGGAGATGGGGCTGGGGTCCCCGAAGGTCAGTGAAGCTAGAATTCACAGAGTGGAATACTGGAGGGAAGGGAGTCGCACAGACAGAGTTCTGGGGTTCTAGAGTGTCCCCTCCAAGGCTTCAGCTGAGTGCCGGTCAGCGTGTGAGGCCAGGCAAAGTACCACCCAAGAAGATCGGAGAGAGCGAGCCCCGGAGTCCACTCAGCACAGCGAGGGGCCCCCGTCCCACCAGCCAGAGCTGAAGACCTTGTAGCTCACGGGGCTTTGAGCAGAGGACCCGGGAGGGTGTTGTCTCAGTAATGAGGCCCAAGTAGCCTCGGACTAAAGGCTGCTCTGCTCTGTCCCACAAAGCTTAAAAACAAGTCTCAAAAGGATCAAACAATTTCCAAGTAACTGCATTGGGTCCCAGAATAATACTCAAGAATATTTTAAAATAAGAGAATATCCAGCACTCCACAGAGTAAAATTCAAGCCAGAGAAACATAAAGAAAGTTATTCGAAGGCACGTAATAGATTGCTCAAAACCAGCGATAAAAAGAGAGAATCCTAACAGGAGTTGGAGAAAAAAGTTGGGTTACAAACAGTGGAACAAAGATAAGGATGCCAGCAGGGTTCTTGTCAGAAACAAAGCAAGTGACCAGATACAGGAACAATAATACTCTTTGAAATATGAAAGGAAAACACCCTCAACCTAGAATTCTATACCAGCAAAAACGTCTTTCAAAAGTGAAGGCAAAAGGGAGACTTTTTCAGACATATAGAAACAAGAGGGATTGATTCCAGCAGAGCTGAACTACCAGAAATGTAGACGGGGTGCAGTGCCGCTACACAAAGGGACAGAGGACTCCGGACATGGAACTGAATTCAGTTTAACTATGTGACAGGGTGCCGAGTGGGGCGCTTTCTGTTGCCCTGTACTTGGCTACTGGGAGTCGCGTGAGAACAGAATTTCCGAAGCCACCAGCCCCCACCTCCTGCCTCACGAGACTGAGGAGGGAGAGAAGTGGGCCTGAGGGTCGGTGGGGTGCGGCGGGGGTGAGGCAAGGTGGTCCTCTGCTTCCTGGGGGGCTGGGAAAGGGAGGCAGCTGTGCTTTCTCTCTCCTGAGGGGCTCCAAGAACGTCATTCATGAGGATCGGGAAGGAAAGGCGTTGTTCAAGTGGATTTTTAATTAGGAAAAGCATGTGCTGACTTAGGCATCATCAGTAGCAGAGAGTGCTGGAGGCGGGAAGGCAGAGGGAAGGGGTGCCAGGGGCAGTCCTGGCCGTGTCCAGGCTGGCAGTGAGGTCCCCGTGGTTCAAGTGCTTGTTGCTTAGGAAGAGTTGGCGTTGCTCTCCCCTACCCGTTAGGGTGGATCTAGACCCTTCGGTGACGGGAGCTGAAGGGTATGGAGGGCTGGGCCTGGATTTACAGTGTCCCTGCTCTGCAGGTGCCCTAAAGGATGCACAGGGAGCGCCCAGGGGAGGCCAGCTTTGGATGCCTGCCCACCACCCTGCGTGTCAGCTTCCTGAACAGGTGCGCTCGGCCCCGGCCTCAGACCCTCCCGCCACGGGGAAGGGTGAGGCCCTGTCTGCCGGCCCCGCGGCCCCCTCGGCCTCTCCTGCTGGGAGTGGGGGTGAGGGGGCTCTAATGATGAAAGTCAGGCTCTGTCCTGGGGACACTGGGAATGTCCTGAGAATGTCTGTCTCATGACCATAGTGAGGCGCTCCTTGCATATGGCAGGGGAAAATACGGCAAAACACAGTCCATGAAATATAGTGTCAGAGTCATACTTAAGGAATGACTGGAAAGAATATTAATATATAATTAGGAATATAATATAAGTAGAAATATAAAGGGACAGAAATCTGAAGGGCAGACATTAGGTTATTTCATATTACAGAGTAATTCTCTTCAAAGAAAAATCCCTCATGTGCCTTACAAACAAGAACAAAAGGATTCTAAATGGACAACCTAATCTTTTCCACCGAAATTTGCAATGTTATAAATGATTTTACTATTAACGAGAGCATTTCCAGGGCCAGGTTCTGAGGTGACGCTCTTCACACGTTGTTATTTGTAACCCCCACCGTGACTCTGCCAGCCGAGTGACCCCACTTTACAGATGAGGCTGGGGGGCCACTCGCCCTCGCAGAGCAGCTCCCGCGGGGACCGGGGCCCAGGCTGCGCACACAGAGTGTCTCTTGGCTAAGGAAACACCAGCCTGTAGGCTCCAGTTTGGTGAATTCCTGGGGCTTCTAGTTCCAGAGCGTTTTTGCACCTTCTGCAGCTGTGGCCCAGGGCTTTTGAACATCTCAGCGGCTGCAGGGACCCAAGTAGCTAAACGGACAAGGGATCCGAGAAAGAATCTAAAAGTTCAAATACTGTGTATTCAGAAAGAGGCACTAGTTTGGATGAAAGGGTTCCGTAATAGGTTTTCCAAAAGAACTTGTTTTGTCCGTCTGGCTGGGGAGGTGTGTGTGTGCGGGCCCCGCGGAAGCGCTCTGCTGCCCCTGGGGGTGGCCAAGGGCCTGGGAACTGAGACACCCAGAAGTGGGTGCCCAGTGGAGCGCCCGCGACTGACCCTCTTTGTTCCTCCGATATTTCTTTTCATCTCTGCAGCACATCTCTGGCATCGCCCGGGTCCCTGGGGTGCCCACTCATCGGGTTCCAGGCCTGAAGCGGGGGCTGTGTTCCCCTCTCATTGGCAGCCAGAGCCCCCTTTCTGTTCCGACATCAGAGCAGGGAGCTGATGCTCTCCCTGACGGGTGCGTGGCCCAGAGAATGTCTGGGTCTCCACAGGTGGTGGTTTGGGTCCAAGCTGATGAATTCCGTGAACAAAGCTGTTTGTTGCCCTGTCAGATAAGAATAATTTGGGGAGCGTTTTGTGTTTGGTGCAGGACGTAAGAGGTGGGTGATTCCACTCTGGGATCTGGCAGCTTCTCTTCACTCAGCATCTCTTACGTTGTTCACTCATCTGTTAACAGAAAGCAAAGGGGTCTTTGAGAAGATGATGAAACCCATGTTCTGAATGGGGAGAGGTGAGAAAGGACAGCGTGGGGCGGGTCCAGGGGACAGGCAGGCAGTTCTGTGTGGCCCGATCAAAGAGGCCGTGGTGGCCAGGGGCGGCTCAGGCAGGTTCTGGGGCTCCGATCCCCACGCGGCGGGAGCTGCCCAGGGCTCTGGACGGGGCAGATCAGAACTGTGCTTCCGGGAGAACCGCTCATTAACAACGTGTGGAACAGAACGCAGAACGGAGCATGGACGCAGGGAGACCCAAGAGGGGGGAGCCCCAGCCTGCGGGGGGGACGGGAGGCACACAGAGCCTCAGTCCGGGTGGGGGGCTGCAGAGGCAGAAGGTACGGTCAGCACGGACAGAAAGGCAAGGATGGCGCCGAGGTTCCCGCCCGGGCTGAGGGAGGGTGGCAGTGCCATGCGCAGATGTGGGGAGAACGTGCTGGAAGCGCAAGTTTGAGAGAAGAGGCCCTGGGTCCCCTCTTGGACCCGTGGAGTTTGAGGTGTCAATGCGACAGGCAGATGGAGACGCTCAGAAGCAGGTGCACCCGAGGCTCACAGGCTTCAGCTGTCAACTCGGCTTCCAGACCAGGCTCAGCTCGAATGAGTCGCCCGCACAGAGGAGTTGGTTGAAGCCATAGCCCTGGACGAGAATATGAGAGGTTTCCAAGGGAACAGTCAGAACTCCGGGGAGACGGGCAGGTCCTTGAAGAATTCTGATTTGGGGAATGGGGAAAAGTGGCTAGAGAAACAGTCCACGCAGGAGAGAGCAAGGGTGTGGGAAGCCGAGGGCAGGGTTTTACTGAGAGCGTGGTCCGTGTAGCTAATTTGGTGAAGGGCTGAGAAGGGGGGGTGTGGAAGCAGGTGAGCCCTGAGACGTCCATTATAGGACAGCGCCAGTCATGCACTGTAGGTCACAGCCCATCGCAAAGCATGGAAAAGTAAGTGCCTGTAATTAATGCAAAAATGGTTAAAATGGCAATTTTTATGTCATCTTTCCCACAAAACCAACTAAGTGGAGAAAAGGGTAAACATTTAAAAAGTCATATCACTCTCTCCACTTCTCTTGTAATAAATTGCTCTAAAGAGTAAATGGGGAAAAAGTTAGGTGGCAGGTCAGAAATGAGGTACAAATACCTGCCTCTTTAGAGAAGCTCCGTAGCTGAGCAAAGGGGCAGCAGGTGGACGGCACAGGTTTGGAGGGCACTGGGGCGGGAGAATGTATTTTTCTTTTGAGGAGGCAGCTTGTGCGTGTTTCTAGATAGATTGTGGGGATCCAGAGAGAGGGGGAGACTGAAGATGGGGGGTGCGCTGTGGACTGAACGGTGGTGTCCAGACAGATGAGCCCACATCCTACCGCCTGGAACCGTGAGGGTGGCCGTGTTTGGACAGAAAGTCTTCGCAGATATAATTAAAGGATCCTGAGATGAGGTCATCTGGATTATCCAGTGGACCAGAAATCCAGTGACAAGTGCCTGTGTAACAAAAGGCAAGAGAGAAGATGCAGAACAGGACACCATGTGCGGACAGACCGAGAGGACAGAGGGGCAGCCACAGGCCCTGGAGCAGGCGCTGGAGGCCCAGGGCCGAGCTCCCCCCATGGCCCCGGAGGCAGCAGGGCCCTGCTGACTCCCGACCCCAGACGGCAGGTGCGGGACTACGGGAGGGCACGTTTATGATGTTTTCAGCCACCGTGTTTGTGGTTACCTGTTACAGCCGCCAGGAAACAGTGCAGGGGCTGCGAGGGGTGCATTTGGCCCTAGTCTGAGGTCCTGAAATAGGCCTGGGGCTGCCTCTGGGCGTCCAGCGTTCTGTTCCAGCCCCGGGTGCTAGTTCCTAGTTCAGGAAGGTGCTCGGTTCCTAGCTCACAGCTGTTGGGCCCAAGCAAGCAGAGCAGGGTTCCCCCCCAGGAATCCTTTCCCTGTTGTCCATTTCTCCTTTCTCTTTCCCACTTAATTTTAGAAAATCAACAAAGATTTCAGTACTGACATCTTTCTCTTTCATTTTCTGTCTTTTAGGCTGTGACAGTGAAGCCGGCATGGTCCCCAGCGGCCTCTGGGGGATCTTCCCTGGGGGCCTGCACCTCGTGCTCATCCACACAGGCCAGGTGACGAGGGTGGCCGGGCTGGGCAGCAGGTGGCCGGGGGGCTCTGGGGAGGCCTGGAGGCCCGCTCGTCCCTCGTAGCGCAGTGCACCGCCGGTGCTGACTTAGACCGTCCGGTCCTTCCGGATGCAGCGACGGAGAGGGGTGGTGCCTCGCTGGGGGGCTCTCAGTGGCCAGGGACAGAGGACTGATGGAAGCCCGGGGCACAGAGCCCCCATCTTCCACCCTCACCCTGCTGGGGTGCCGAGTGGAGGGGGTGCCTGGCCGGGTCCTCTCCCCGCGGGAGCCGAGGGTCTGTCTCGAGCTGACACACCGCCCTCCCGTCCCAGGAGCCGTCTGTCACTGGGAGCTTCTGGGGCTTGAGGAGAGGACCTCGGTGGCAGAGCTGGGGAGGCAGCGTCGTCCGAAGCCGCCCTTGTCCTGTGGAACCAGCAGCTGTTGGTCATGAAGTGGCCGAGGGGCAGGCAGGGACCTCAGCTCCGCCCCGAGCGCGGTGACGCCTGGCCTCTCCAGCTCGTGGTGTCCCCCTGTACCCCCTTTTCCCCCCCTCGCCGCCCCTCTCCTTCCTTGCATCCCCCGTCCGCGACGGTGCGCTTGCTCCCGTGCGTTCTTTCCTTCGTACGTCTGTTCGGAAAAGCGTGCGTCGTGACCCGCCACGTGCCAGGCCTAGAATCTGAGACGAGGGAACTCCATCCCCGCGGGTGTGGGTGTGCGGGCGTCTCCCGCCGGCTCTTCCAGGTCCACCCCGGCCCCGCCCCACCCACAGGCCACCGCCCCCGGCTCCTGGTGGCCTCTGCCCGTGGAGGACCCCCGAGGAGAGCAGGGCTTGGCGGAGGGGTGCTGGCTCCCCTGCTCGTGCTGTGTGGTGGCCTGGGGGGCGGCCCCTCCCACACGGCTTTTCCCTCTGGGTCTGGGATCTGTGGGTTCCTCTCGGTCCTCAGGCGCCCCGTGGCCAAAGGGCAGGCAGGGACTAGCCCCACCCGCTCACCGGCTGTGTGGTGGCTGCCGCACACCCTGCCCGCAGCCTTGCCCGCAGCCCCTTCAGTCAGTGTCCGAGCCAGCCATGTGTCCCCTGCCGGCACCCTGACTTCCCAGGGAGAAGCTGGAAGACGGAAGCTGGTGAAGCATGTGGGTAAAAGTGCAGTATTTCCAGAATCTCTTGCCTGGCCTTAGTGCGTCTCCGTATCAGTGGGTGTTTCCGAGGGGTGGAGAGAAGTCCATCTCCGAATCAACAGGTGATTACAAGGGTCGGGAGGCGAGGGTATATCTGCACCAGAGAGGTTGGGCGGGGCCTGTTTGGTGACCAGGTTGCTAAAGGCACAGCCGAGCAGAGCAGATGACTGCTTGTAAGCAATAAACAGGTTTCTCCCACTTTATTTCTCCCTTGGATTTTGGCTTCAAAGGTAATTTTCCCTGGGCTGGGAACTTATTCCACCCCCCGAGTTACAGGCGCCTGAGGTGGCAGGGAGGACGGCCTGGCGGTGCGGCCCCTGGCACAAGGGCCCTGTGCCACCCGTGGGGCTCAACAACCTCTTCTGTGTTTCCCACCATAAAAGAAAACTTCACTCTTTAACTCGGCCCCTATTCCACAGTCCTTCCCACGGGGAGCGTTTCATCAGCGCGAGACTCCCGAGGTGATTAAAGACGTGAGAAGCCAGGCTTTACCGGAGCGCTTCTGGCTAAGACGTCTGAGTCTGGGCCCCAGGCGGGCTCGGCGGTGCTGTGGGGCCGCGGCCCTGATGTGGGGGCCCGGCTGGGGTGGGACTGTCTTCTTTCACTGGCAGAGGGAAGCGTGCTGTCAGCAGGTGCAGCGACCCTGGAACGGCCCGTCCCGACCACAGCAGGCTCGCCTTCCTCCAGGAGAGCGACGCGGTCAAACGCGGGCAGCCGCCTTGAAGAGGAATCACGCTCGTCAGTCCCAAGTGTTCTCAACTTTCGGCCGCCCTGACACGGCCCCCAACGCTGCTACAAGGCGGAATTCCACGTCCAGAGGGGCCGCCTGGCCTCCACCCAAGTGGTTCAGTGTTCGAGGCACCTGCGGGTACCCCAGTGATCTCTGGGGTGAGTGTGGGAGCCGGATTCCGAGGGGTCATGCTGTCCGTTATGTTCTAGCACCCTGCCGAATGGGAATCTAACGGAAACAGAAGATAGTTCAGCAAGAGTAGATGAATCTAAACGGCAGACCTTTCTCAAGCCCCACTAGTGTGTAGCCTCGATCCACAACTGGATTCAATTACAGCGTGGAAAGAAAGGCATTTTCTCATAAAACCGGCCTGTTTCCGAGCTGGCTCCGGGCGGGGCGGCCACGACAAAGACGAGCCTGTGCGTCCTTTCTGGCTGTTTATCTTTCCAAGCTCCTCCACTGGTACCGCCAGGCCCTGTGCCGCTTGGACCGGTTACGTGGGGGCCAGTTTACTTGTTTGGGCTTTCGGCCTTTGTGTCCGGTGCTGATGGTAGAGGAGCAGCCAGAGCCCCGCACGGCCGTGGAGCTGAGCAGCTGTGCGCCTGACCTGTGGCTGTGCTGTGCCCGGTGCCCCTGGGGCAGACGGGTGAGGAAGGCCGGTGTCTCAGGAAGGGGCCTGAGGCAGATTGCGGGGGACCTGAGGGCGGCCTCACGGGCCCGGGCCCGGGGTCACCGTTCTCAAACACCCATGACTGCACCTGACTTGCTGGCAGCCTCCTGCGGGCCACGTGCTGCCCTGTCCCAAGAGTCTTCGTGCGCTGACGCGCTCACTCCTGACAGTCTTCTGAAGTAGGTATCAGCATATCCCCACTTCACAGGAGGGGAAGTCGAGGCGCAGAGACGTGATGTGATTGGCCCGAGGTGCACAATCAGTGCGCGGCTCAGAGCCCAGGCTCGTGGTCACCGCACTGTCCAAGGGCAGGCTGCAGAAATTTTACAGCCACGATTGGCATTTATTTAGCTACTACACATATTTACAGTATCGTGAACTCGTTATTTTTCTTGATACACGTTTGTCTTGAAAGACGTATTTGTGTTGTTATACATATGTTTCGGATCATAAAACTGGGAGACCCATTCAGTCCGCCTACCTTGCGGTAGACCAGAAATGATGAGTAGGTGAAGCCAGTGGTCTTTTGTAAGGGATACTGCATATGCAAGGAAGCTATGACTGGACTTGCTCGGCCACCTGGTCAGCAGCTCCCGTGTGACCTCGGCTCTCTGACTGGAAAATCTGGGGCTTCCAGCCTGGAGTGAACGTGCGCACAGCCATCCGCCTACTTCACTGCGACAGTCCGATTCGTTGCCTCTCAGCTCCAGATTCGCCCTTCCCTCCCCGTTCTGCAGCAGTGGACCTGGGCCCTATTAGCAGCTCTCCTTTGCCAGCGGTGTGATGCTGAGCTTTGTCAGTGGGGGTCCTGGAGGGGCGCTGGGAGAGGGGCTTCTTCCTGGCCCCACGGGGCCAGCTTCGCCAGGCTTCTGCTGGGCCCTGTGGTCAGCAGCAGAGCAAGGGTGCCCTCCGCGGGCAGCTTCTCTGGCACCTCACGGGAATGGCCCGTGCTGGAACCCCACAGGAGGCTCCACAGCAGGGCCAGAGGTGGGGCACCTCCCCTCGGAGGGCTTCCCCGGCCGCCCACTGGGCAGCTTTGCTGGGAGCCCGTGCACGGAGAGCTCACTCATGGAGAGCTGGTTTCCGTAGTCTCGCCAGGGTGCCCCTGATGAGCTTGTTTTTAGTGGGTCTGGATCTCAGCCCTGGGGGGCGGCAGCTGCTTCCTGGGCGTTCTGCCTCAGCCCAAGGTGACAGCTGCTCTCTGAGGCTCCTGCTGCTGTTCTCTCCTCACCCCCTACTAGCTGATTCCTTGTTACTCCAGCTGTGTTAGTGATTCTTTATAGTTAACTTTCCTCGCAGAAATTACTGTGTGGTTTCTGTCTCCCGTTTGGACTGCAGCTATTTTTTGAGTCCACCATTTTAAATAAAGATGCATCTCCCTTTATATGAAAGAACATTAAGAATTCATGGAAGCAACCAAAACAACATAAAAACACTTTTGCCCTAAATTTACTAATAAACACTAATGACTAAATAATACATTTACTAATAAGTTAGGAGATTCTATATCCTCTTAATTTTAAGCTGTATCAACATGAATCTTACACAACTGTGACCTTTGTGCATAACTGAGTCTATGTTCTACGTTTATCAGTTTGACGTTTGTTTACATAAACAGTTGATGCAACCTCATGACCCACGTGTAGCCACTGTCCACAGTCTTGCGTCTGTCGTCGGTCTCGGCAATATCATATTCCATTCATTTCACACCTAGAGCTTGCATAGCTCATTCCTCACTGTCGGGTACTTGAGTTGGTTCTCACTTTTCCATGTTACAAAAAGCACAGCTTCAAGGATCTTTGTTCAAAGTGCATCAGCTCCCCCCTTTACCCTCTTGCCTCCCCTTTCCTCAGCTCTCTGACTACTGGGCCTGTGCATTTTCCCACCAGTAGACAAGAATTACAGGAAAAGGAAGGAGAAATACAGGCAGATCGTCTGCCAAGAAGGAGGAGGGCACTTTTCACTGAAGTCAAGGCCTCAAAAAGCATCAGGTGGGACTCCTGCCGGAATGGAGCCCGGCTCCGAGGCAGGGCCACCAGCATCTGGTCAGACCGCAGAACTGAGGGCTGGGGGCAAAGTTGTGCCAGAGGCCAAGACCGTCTTTTTCTGACGCTCTCCTACTGGAACTTGTGACTAATGCATTAGTCATACTGAGCACGTGGACGCTGCACAATATACACCAGAAAAACATTTCAGTTCTCGAGAACAGCCTCAAAATCAGACAATGCTTGGAGTAATTGAGAGTGGGAAGCAAACTGTGATCACTGCTCTCTGACATTTTCAACCGCCAATAACTCGATTGTTCCCTACATTCCAGAGAGTCCGGGAACACGAAAAGCCCTCTTTGACACTCAACTAAGTAAATGTTAACCTCACGATTAAATATTTTTTTTCAACGAAAAGCATCCCTGGTATGACACCCAGAAAGATGCCTCAGCGCAGCCCCCTTTGCGCTGCTGCGCACGTTTACCAGCCAGTTCCGTGTTTCACAGTCATTTTGAGGTGCTTTTGCCGTCCATGCGGTTCCGTTGCCTCCTGACCGCCCGGAGATCCTCCACAGGGCTCCATCTCCGTCGCTGTGTGAAGGTGACAGCCCGTTTCTGTGGAGACGCCTGGCCTTTTCTTGGCTTGTTGCCGCTAAGATCTTTCTGAGCTCAGTATTCTGCAGTTTTACAGCGTGTCTGAGTGTAGGTCACAAAAACCCATCCTGTGCGGTGTGTGCTGTGCTTCCCTGCGCCCGTGGGCGCTCACCGCTTGCCAGTCTGGGGGTCCTCGTGTCTCACTGCCAGGGCTGCCTTTCTGCCCGTCCTTGCCTTCTCGGGGCTCCTGGGGCCCGTATGCCAACCCTCGTCCGAGCTTCCACGCCTCAACCCCTCTCAGATTCTGTGCTGTGTTTTGGGGATTTCTTCAGACACTGGCTGACTGGTTCTCTCTCCAGCTGTGTTTGATTTACTGCTCCGTCCAGCCACTGAGCTCTTAATTTCAACAATTATAGTTTTCACTTCTAAGTGTTTCACTTGGCTCGTGTTCAAATGTGCCTGGTCATATTCCACGGTCTCCTGGTACTTGCACACACTTGTGATGCTGTCTTGGATTTCTTTAAATATTGTGTTTTGCATTTGATAATTCCAGCACTGAAGTCCACAAAATGTGTGGTTTGTTTTAAATGTGCTGTTTGCCGTTTCTGGGTCCTCTTCCATACGGTGGTGTAGTTTCTTGCTGTTTGGCAATCTTTGATTCTGAACTCATTCTGCTCCATCAGTGGAGTCACAAGGGCCTAAACTGGGTTGTTTACTCCAGAAGAGGTTTTCATTTCCTTCCTCCGTGACCCGGAGGCCTCAAGGGTCAGGGTTTAAAGGAGGAGACCTGAGCTCGGCTTTTGCACCTCACAAGGGGCCCAGGGCTTAGTGTTTTTGTCCTTCGCGTAGCATGTCTGCTTGGATTTCAGCCCCCTGCTCGTTTCTTTGGACTCTAGAGGGTTCCTCTGCTATCTGCAAGCCCAGCAGTGCACATGAAGGGCCACGTTTATTCAGGATCTAATAACATTGCAGCAGGAGGGCCTTCAGAGGATTGGTTCTGCCATGACGCTGGGAATGCATGTCAAGTGTTCATAACATTCAGGGCATATGAACCCAGCATCAAGATGTACACGTACAGGAGGAGATCTGCCTCCACTTCAACATTCTGAGAAACAATACATAGTAAATAGAGAAAATTTCAAAGCTCTCTGTCTCTCTTCATATATATGTATGTGTCTATACAAATATGTTTACATGCATAGATATGCATCTGTATGTGTATATATTTATATATAATATAAAAGTTGTTGATGGGTGAAGATCTGACACCCAAAGTAGGTAAAAGATTTGCTTTCGGGCCTGAAGCTGGTACTCAGGGTGGAGTAAACACCACTGGCAGAGGTGCCAGCAGGGCTAAGTAAGGCCTTTTCTTTGAGTCTCTGTTTATAAACCAGGCTGTGTCTCACTGTTATTTTATTCCTCTGGCTTCATAATTATAAGACTTAGCTAGCAATTTTTCATACAAATATCCCTTTTGGAAGTTCCCTCTAATTTCCTTATGTAAAAGACAGGTGCTCACTTGGGTCTCCTGGTCTTCTCAGGTGGCTTTCATTCGTGGACAGTGACTGGGCAGTCCATGCCATCCACCTCCTCGGTGAGCTCGTGGGCGAGGTGCGGAGATCAGACGGCATCCCAGAGAGACGCGCTTTGTCTCCGATTTCTGCTTGCAGAGCTGATGTTTTTCCTTTCAGCATCCACTCACTGAGGAGTGCTGGTTTGCTCTGTAACACGAAAGACCCCTCTGACATGTGCACACCTTCCCCCACAGCAAAATCTGTCCGTCTCCGTCTCCTTCTAGATCTGTGGCCCTGGACTGAATTTTGTAGTTTTCTCTAGTCTTCAAAACAAAATGATCCAAAACAGGGCCTACTTCTGGGTCAGAAATGAGCTGTAGAAAATCTGGGCTCTGAACAAAAGCCACGTTTGAAAGAGTATGTCTTTTCTTTTATTGGCTTTCATTCTAAAAAGCAAAGGCTGAAAAACAGCTGTTAGCTGTTTATACAGTATCTTTTATTTACGTGTTAGACAATAGCTGTTTTCTTCTCCACTTAAAAAGGCACATTTTTTCTCTGGCCATTTAAGTCCTCTCCCTTGTGGCTGCAGGGACTGGTGGGTGCCTCCCTCTCCCTAGGTTTCTGGAGAAGATTAAGGGTTTTTTTCCTTTCTTTCTTCAGTTTCTGTTTTTTTGTCTTGAAGTCAGACTTTGGTTTCTCAGAATAGATGCCTGAGTTTGGTACCAGGTCAGGTGACTCTGCAGGTCACTTTTTGGGCCAACTTGACACAGGTACACACACAAGATACTTTAGAGGACGTTTCTGTAGGTGCAAAGCGTCTGTAGGTGCGTGGCCAGGTCACAGGAGCAGACCCTCGGTGTGGACCTAGCTGCCGTCTCCTGTTCCTGTGCCCTGAGTCGATGGTTGGTGTCTGCTGCTTGGAATCAGAAATAAGTCTTGCCACTTCCACAAACATACCATCTTTCGCTGCCACCGAGCAAAGCCAGGTCAGCAGGACTCAGGGATCTTGTCCACAAGAGAAACAGACCCACCTGCACAGGAGCCCAGCTGCGACATCCTCTCCCGTCCTCGTTTCAGTACCACGGTGATTCTTGTAAGACAACAACAACATCAAGTTACATTTATTTCAGGTTTTTTCTGGGATTTCATTTGCTTACAACCTGCTTCCTTTTAATCAGCTTCTTTCAGGCCATCAGCTTGTATTGACTTACACGGGGGGATGGAGTCTGGCCTGTAACTTTTAGGAGGACAGCATCTTGTACCTTGCTAGGAATGGATGGTTCTTGGCACATCTCCCTGGGACCTCAGACATGCAGATCCCGCCTGACCAACACCGGGCCCCTCGTTCATTCATTCATTCACCAACCCATGGACTGGGTGACTTCTAAAGCAGGTTCTAGGGCTTGGGAATTCTTACAGAGTGACATCCAAGAAGCGTTGCAAGCTTGTTGAAATAAAGGTTCATTGTCCCCTTCGCTGGGCCCCTCGGTATTTGCGCATCTTGAGTGACAACCCACCTCCAACCCCTGACAACCCTTAAAGGCTCTCCCCGATCTTACCTTTTGTCATACATGATTAATTTTTGCTCTTATTTAATAAGGAACAAGCATATCATGTTTTTTTTCTTTTATAATAATTGGTCCAAATTAGATGATCAGAAAAACAGCTCCATGTGTGCGACTTGGAACCCCAGGTTTGAATGACATTATTTCAAAGACAGGTGTTGTGTTAAATGGTATTTCCCGTTGGGAGATACAGGTTCTGGCCTATCAGAGACTCCGGGAAGCCCTGTAGGAGGGAAACTGAACGTAACGGAACATTTATTTCCCGAGACATCCTTGAGCTTCGCTCCCCGCATCCACTGGGGAGGCGCCGGCCCTGAGATCTGTCTGGGGGTCCGCGTTGTGGGCATCCTCGCGTTGCGCGAGGCAGCCCAGGATCAGGAGCCCCTGGGGACCCTGGTCTGGGCCGCAGGGTCCCGCTGCTCAGCTCTCCACCGCCCTGCCCAGCTCGCCCCGCTTTGGGGACGAGGCTCAGCTCGGGGGGGCAGCGCCGGAGACGGGGGCAGCCCGACGCCACCCCCGGGCCCTGGGCCGGGGGCGCTGATGCTCACGGCTCCTCTTCGGTGGCGCATCTGCGGGGACGGGGAGCGGGTCCCCGTGGGCGCGGAGTGGCGGCCGCAGGGAGGCGCGCTTCGCGAAGGGGCAGCAGACGGCGGCCGGACGCTCGGGGGGCGCAGAGTCCCCGGCCCCCTCCGGTGTCGGGCGCAGGACCCCGCCGCCGCCTCGCCCTCCCCACGGGGAAAGGAAAAGCGCTCGGGACTGGCTGCGCGGCCACCTTTAGCTCCACGGCTGAGTCGCTTGTGCGCAATGATGTGACGGCTGCCCCGCTACCGACCGACCCCCTGGGGTAGTAGGCTGGGGCTGATCAAATGTTTACGGGCTAATAATTTTTTTCTACTAATTTGCAAGGCTGTAATAAAACTAGGGGCTTGATGGCCTCCGGGAAACATAGTAAGAATTGGGAATGTACAGTAATTTGGAGCTAGAAGGCCCCGAAGGCCCTACAGGAAATGATTCCCAGAAAGGAGATAAATCACCCCATTAGGTAAGTTTGTGCTGAACCAGTTATAGCCTGAGAAAAGATTTTCCAGAGGGAAATGGTGGAAATTTTCTGCTTTCAATTATTCTTGCTTTAAGTAATAAAATTAGTTCAAGTATATATAAAAACAATGTTCAGAGGAGAGCGGTTACTGGGGCCCAAGGTACCCGTGGCGTCACCTTAGCCGAGGGCCGCGGACCGGTCCGGGGCGCACATGCACAGTCCCGCTGCGCCCTCTGGTGGCAGAAGCGTCCCGACACTTAGAATCCCTGTGACTGATTTACTTCATGATTGGAAGCTGGTTCCTCTTTACCCCCTTCTGGTCCCCTGTCACCCTCCCTGGTGGTAAGCGCTGGTCTGTGCTCTGTGTTCATGCATCTATTTCTGTTTTGTTTGTCTATTTGTTTTGTTCTTTAGGTTCCACATATAAGTGAAATCATGGTGTCTGTCTTTCTCTGTCTGACTTTTTCACTGAGCATAATACCCTGTAGGTCCATCCATGTTGTGAATGGCAAGATTTCCTTTTATTTTTGATGGCTGAGTAATGTTCCATTGTATATATGGACCACATCTTCATCCATTCATCTACTGATGGACGCTTAGGTTGCTTCCATATCTTGGCTATTGTAAATAACGCAGTGATAAACATAGGGGTGCATATCGTTTTTTGAATCAGGGGTTTTGTTTTCTTCAGGTAAATTCCCAGAAGTGGAATTCTGGGTCGAATGGTATTTCTACTTTTAGTTTTTTGAGGAACCTTTGTACTGCTTTCCACAGTTTCCATTGTTGCACTAGTTTACATTCTCATCAATAGTGTAGGAGGGTCCCTTTTCGCCACACCCTTGTCAATATTTGTTATTTCTTGTCGTTGGTAGTGGCCATTCTGACTGTTGTGAGGTGATCTCTGTGGTTTGCATTTCCCTGATAAGTAGTGATGTGGAGCATCTTTTCATGCATCTGCGGCCATCTGTATGCCTTCTTTGGAAAAATGTCTAGTAAGGTCCTCTGCCCACTTTTTCATCAGTTTATTCATTTATTTATTTTGGTGTTGAGTTGTATGAGTTCTTTATGTATTTTGGATATTAGCCCCTGATTGATATATCATTTGTGAATATCTTCTCTCACACTGTAGGTACCTTTTCATTTTGTTGATGGTGTCCTTTGCTGTGCAGAAACTTTTTAGTTTAATGTGCTCCCCCTTTCCCCGAAAAAAATGTTATCAGAACCTGTATTTTCATTCTCAATTTGGAAAATGTGGTCACTATAACAATGCTTTGAAATATCTTATATAGTCTTTCTCCAGTGATTTTTAAAATTATTAGGTAATAATATCTCAACATTTAGAGCAGGGCATTATAAGTTCTGCTTATCGTTTGAAATTTAATTTGAGCTAACCACTGGCTTCCTTTTGTGAAGGAATTATCTTAATTCACTAACCACTTAATTAATTAATTCACTTAATTATCAGGGTTGATGAATCAAGTGTTTTATGTAACGGAATTTCTGGGTGATTGATCTATGAGTGTTATGAACACAGTACAACTACTCAGGACAAGGGGGCTTCGGCCAATTTGAGGGAACTTCATCTGTACCTTTTTTGTGTTTGTGTCTAAAAAGTAGTTTGTAGTTATATTAGTTGAGTTGATGGCAGCTGCCTTTGAGCTGGTGAAGATTTAGGGGAGCCCCAGAAGCTTTGAGTTCTAGTGTGGTTAAAAGCCCAGAGATAGTGGGAAAGGCAGGGATGTGGCTGTTGAGAAATGTGGTCACTATAACAATGCTTTGAATAGTGCAGCCATATCTTGGCTATTGTAAATACAGAGCAGTGACCCTTAGGCATGAACTTCTCCAGGCAATAAAATTTCGCCCTACACGGTAGTGTCAACACAACTTTTTTCAAGTCACGTTAATTCATTCCACAGATATTTTCAGTAGTAATTAAGGTGGCAAGGTGACCCTGACTGCTGCCTTCGCAGAGGCGACCCGGTCTCGGTGACTCCCATGGGCGCGTCCTGTGCCCCAGTGCCTTCCCAGATGGCTTGTGTCCCTTGGTGGTCAGTCTTGGTGACTCCCATGATGGATGCTCACTTCTTGCCCGTGGAGCAGTGAGTGTGGAGGTCACGGCGTCAGGGCCGCGCTGAGTGGATGTTTGGCTCCGTGGGTCGGTCACAGAGGCGCTGCCATCCTCAACACCAGGAGTCCAAGGCCGCCTGGGTCTTGACATCCGCCGGCAGGTGGGGGAGGACTCTGTGCGCGCCTGCTGGAGGGGGATGCGGACGGACAGCAGAGGCCTGGCTGGAGGCCCCGGGAGGTTTGCCCCGAAGAACGCGCCTGCCGAAAAAGAGAGTCTGTGCTAATAGTCACTTACCACTTTCAAATTATTTCTGAAGATTATTTATAAGCCAAGGGATTACGCCACCAAGGGCACGGTTTGTTCTTACGGCTCTTGGATTCCGTCTGATCAGGTCCAGAGGGAGTGTGTCCATCACCGGTGGAGGAGCACCGTCCGGGCGCGTCCTGTGCCCCAGCACCTTCCCAGATGGCTTGTCTCCCCAGCGGTCTCCTGGGCTGGGGGTGTGCGTGTGGCGGGGGGGGCCGGGGGGCCATAAAACTTTCCTCTAAATTCCATAGAGATGGAAAGCGTTCGCAGAGCATGAGTAGAATTTACAAAATAAACCCATGATACTTCATTGTTCTGAAGAATACTGGAGACTTAGAAAGTTTCAAGTAATGACTTTAAAGATTTTACATTTCTCTTTTTAAAATATTACTTACAATGGCCAGTCTTGCTGTTTTTGTTTACAGGGTTAACATATTTGGACTGTGGCAGCGACTATGGCCGGAAAATTTTCCGTAGGGGCAGCGTTTGGCCTCATTTACCTTTACACAGCAGAGCTGCGTCCAGTGATCGTGAGGTGAGGGTCACTCATTTTCTCGTGTTTTCTTGTTGTCTTTCACTTGTGCGTCACTTCATCGTGTCTGGCCCTTGAGGATAAGGGTGCTGTTTCCACAGCAGTTGCTGGCGCTCTGAGATGCGGGAAGGTCAGTTCACGCTGACACCCCGTCTGGCCCTGGGGCTTCCCTGCAGCTCATCAGCGAGGATATTAAAGAGGCTGTTTCGAAGAGATGCTGCTGTCCTAACACCATCTTCACTCTCAAGTGCAGTTGACTTACTAACTCTCCATACGATTCAAGGCTAACTTCCTCCGAACGTGTCCCGAGTTGGGTGTGAGTCGTGTGAGGCGTGTGGATGTGGCGTGGGTGTGGCGTCTGGTTAACCAGACGCCGTGGGCCGGGCGGCTCACGCCACAGGGTTTGTTTCCTCGCAGCTCCAGGATCAAGGGTTTGATCTGGTTTCTCCTGGGGCCTCTCTCCTTGGCTTAATAAGAGGTACCTATTCCCAGTAAAACCACATTCTTCCCCTCCTACTAGTCTGTAAGGTTCCCTTAACTTTTTGAGAAAGCACATTAAGATAGCGGTTGACTTAAAATAAACTGAAATAGAATGTACTATAGATATAAAAATTCTTTTCTCCCAAATCCCACTCTTTACCCCAAACAAATTCCTGCCGTGGAAGACGGATGCTCTCCTCATGTCAGGCTGAGGGCAGGTGCATGGGCCCCCGGGCGCATGGAGGTTTGGGGCTCACCCTCTTATGGCCTTGAGCTGCCTTGGGTCATCTGCGTGCCTGTAGACACCGCTGAATGTTTCAGAGAAGGTGGACATAAATCTCGAGTGATTCTTGAGAAGTCACAATTATTGCTAAGCATGTCAAGCGGAGCGTAAGTTTTGTTGCCTGTTCTCACTGGAGGCCCCGGGCGGGTGTCTGTCTTGGCCGTTGTGCTCCCCTTGCCCTGGGCTCCTGCCTGGACACGGCCCCTGTTCACAGGTCACTGGCCGCGGGCAGCAGCACCTCGGAGCGCCGTGCAGAGGCATCGCGGCCCTGCTCCGCGTGCATCTCTCCGGCGTCTGGACCTTCCTGCCGCAGGTGTCGGTCAGGTCGTGGAGCCTTGCTGGGATGGCCGGGAGGCAGAGCGCTGTCGCTCTAGATTTCCATTCATTGGAAGCCAATTCATTGAATCATGAGGTTGTGGGGTTCGTAGAACCCAGCTGGTAAGTAGGGTGGTGGTCGCTGGTTTTTTTTTTCCAAATTATTATTTTGGTATCATTAATCTACAATTACATGAAGAACATTATGTATACTAGGCTCCCCCCTTCACCAAGTCCCCTCCACATACCCCTTCACAGACACTGTTCATCAGTCGCTGTTTTTTTGCTCGAGGATTGTTTTCCGTCGGTGGGGAGCCGTCCATTATAATTCCGCCTGCCGGGGTAAGGCCGCTCCTGCATCTCATGGACCCGGGTCCGCAGCGGCACGTCCTCTCTCAGTGCCCCTGCCCTGTGCCCTGGCCCCGCCTGGCCTGTGCCCCGCCTGGATCTGCAGGCTGTGCCTGCCCCTGCCTGCCTCCCAGCACCGCCTCTGGGCCCCCACTGTGTGCCTGCCGGCCAAGGCGGTTCCAGAGGCCACCTGCTCCTTGAGGGGTTCTGTGCTGCCTGATGGAGAGGTTTGGGGCTCTGCTACCTGCCTCTGTAGCCATGAAATGTGAGGGGCTCTTCACGCACAAGCCTCGGCCCTGGTGGAGAGGAAAAGGTCAAAACGTGAGAAGGTGGGGTGCCTGGTAACAGAGGGGGCCCCCTCACCCTGCCCCCAATCCTGGGAGGAGGTGAGAGGCATGGGGCGGCTGGCCAGGGCGCCGGGGGCTCAGTCCTCTGCTCCGAGAGTGGGGGTAGGTGAGGGCTCTGGGTTTGTTTGCACTGTGTTCTTGCTGCAAAGCTTAAAAGAAAAGTCCAGTTCTGGCTTGGGTCTTCCATTTGCATCTATTTATTATTTGACTTAGTGTTTTTCAGACCCTGACATAGGGTTCTTTGGGGGTTTTTATGTCAGTGAATAGACCTGCTACGTCTGGAGGCCCCAGAAAGCGCCTTCGACCTGCTGTGGAATGTCACTTTAAGTGCTGCCACCACATCTAAGCTTACTCAGCATTTCTAGGAATTAGGTTATTAGCCTTCTGCCAAGCGAAGTAAAAAGCTGCCCTCCCAGGGCACCCCTGCTATGATGTGGCCTCACACCACGTCACAGGTGTACTGGTTCACGTTTCTCATTCCCAGAAGCTGTAAATGCACCGGGGATGTAGATTTATCAGAAAAATCATGCCTTTGTTTTTACCAGCTCTTCCCAGGCAGTATTTTTTCCTAGAGGAATTTAAATTATGTAAGGACAGCGTACATTTTTACAGACTCCATAGAGATTTAGTTAGAAAATCCACCAGACGTCTTCATGTGGACTTTACTTTTTAATGTAATTCCATGTTTTTTTATTGAGGAAGTAAAATTGGTGTCATGTGATTTGCATTTTTAAAGGCAAAGACCCTTCTAATCTAAAAGGTCATCTTTTATGTGTCAGATCTGGAAAATAAGGAAACGCTGAACTTTTATAGGACGTCAGGTGGATCGCAACCCCCAAAGCAGCAAGTAGTTTCTGTCGCCTTTGTTTTGTTTCCGCCTAAATTCTGCAGGGTTGGGTTCACTGCGCCACGCGTCTGTGTGTGTGTGTGTGTGTGTGTGTGTGTGTGTGTGTGTGTATGCACACATGTGTGGCTGTGCCACGCCTGCCAGAGGCTGACTGCGGCCCGTGTGCTGACCACCAGCAGAGCAGGGCTGGCCTGCCTTGGCAGAGGGCTGATAACCAGCAGGTCCCAGCCCAGGGCGAGCTGCAGAGTGTCTGCACAGACTGTGGGCTCTGGGGGGCGGGGGAGGGGCTTGCCCGTGCAGCTCCTCGGAGGGCACCTGTAAGACCGGCAGGCAGCTCCCGGGACGTGCGGGGCGGGGCGGGGCTCCGGGGCATCTAGAAGCCAGTGAGTGATCAGATGAAGCCCAGTTGATGAGCTAATAGCTCCCAGTCCTGCAGAAGTCACCAGATCTCAGGGAGGAATAAACAGGGCAGCACTGTGTCAGATTCAGTTCCAGTTCCTACTCTCTGAAGGGTGCGTTTCCTTCCTGGTGTGTCACTTACTTATTTATTTATTTTTAAATTCCTCCAGTTGCTCGTCGGGACTTTGGCCTCTGTGAGTGGAGTGCTGACCCTCGGGCCTCCGGGGACACTGGGGAACAGCTACCTGGGACGAGGCCGCCAGACTGGACGCGGGAGAAAGCGGCAGTTTGTGCAGATTGTTTCCCACAACCAGGGACACTGCGGTCGAGAAAATGGACGTGATTGACACAGGGGTTTCTGGTCGTGGTGAATAAACACGGCGCATGTGCTGTCTAGCTCAGGGGTCAGCGCTCACTTCAGTGGCTTTGTATTAGAGGGATATTATTCTCAGCATGTGCTCACAACAACTTGTAAGGAAAATCTTGGTTTGTTCTCAATATTCAAGAGGCGAAGCTGAAACTCAGAAGTTAGGTGACTTGCTTGAGCTAAAAGAGACCAGAGTGCCTGCTTTGGCTACGACCCTGAGCTCTGGAGTCTGACCCTCAGACTGGGCTTTGCCATGGGAGGCTCTGGACCCTCCTCATTCTCTTACAGACTCACTTTACTCACCTGGAGAAGGGGGATAATAATAATAGTACCTCGTGGGGTGGTTGTGCTCCACAGTGTCCTGCGGTGTCTAGCACATGCTTGGTGCTAAGTTCATGTTGGTTACAATATTATTATTACTTTGATACCTCAAACTGCTTCCCTGTAAAGAAATTTATGGACTGTAAAATGTCTACTGCACTATGAACACTGGGCAAATATTTGAACATGTGGGTTAAAGAATCATTTGGTTTTTATCCTAGACTATGTCCTGAATAATTTTTCCAAATGCAATTAGGCCTTCGTCTTAGTAGGCAGAGCATTATTCTGCCCTCAGCCACCCCCACTCGCGCCCCCTGCCAGCTGGCCCGGCAGAGCCAGGCACCAGCGGGAGACGCAGCCGGCTCTGGGCAGCCCAGCGGGGAAGCCAGTGTGTGCTTCTGGGGAGCTCTCTGGGGCTGGACGGGCTCCCCCGCTGTTTGCCAGCCAAACATCAGCTGGAGGAATCCCAGGCCGGAGGCCACACGGGGGTTTCTAAACAGGACAGAGGACACGTTAAGGGTGGACCTGCTTCCAGGGGCTCGGCCGAGCCGCAGCTCCATGCAGCTCCCTTCCCCAGGGACGCATGCGGGCGGAGAGGCCATTGGAGAGTAAGGTTAGAGGGCAGGTCCTGAGCACATGCCCCAACGGGAAGCAGTTTTACGCTCCATCTGCGTCTCCAGGCACTGGGCCAACCACTTACTGGGCAAACACCCATTGGTGCCAGGGCCTCTGTGGCTTCCGGCGCCGGCTTTTGGAGGCAGGTACCCGGATCCTCGGCTTGCAGCTCAGGGGTCATTCTGTACCTACACCGGGGGTCTGGGGCTGTGTCTTAGTGGGACTGGGTGACAGTGATTTACAGGCTGCTGACTGGGGTGCCCCTCCTTGCTGGCTTGCTGTTCTCCTCTCTCACAGCCAGTTATTCTCAGCCACAGATTTCTTTCCTCTGAACTTAATTTATTAGAGCTGTTTTGAGGAAGTCACTGGGCAGGGGTGGCCAATGTGAAGTAGTAAAGGCAGGAAGGGGGCAGGTGGCTCTCTGTCTCCGGGGATGCGGGCAGGGCTGCTCGCCTCAGATCAGCCCTGTCGCAGGCCTCTGCCTGCCCTGGAGCCCCCCAGCCCCTGCCCTGTGCCCGGGCAATCCTGCTCTTCCTCAGCTGGCTGGCCCACAGGGGAGCGGTCAGACCGACGCGGCTAAGGGTCTGTGTGCTGCCTGGGAAGTAGAGGTGGCACTCATCCCACACCTTGGGGGACTACAGGCTGTCACAGTGCCAGAGACCTTTGAGCCACAAGAGGCCCCTGAAGTGAGCCCCACCTGTCCCGAGGAAAGGGGGTTGTCTGCAGGTGGTCACGCTTTGTGCCCTGTGAGCCGAAGCCACGCCTGGTGCTGGCTGGGCAGGGGAGCTGTGCCAGGGGCAGACTTAGAGGCTGGCTTGGCTCTGTTGGCAACCTGCTGCTGGAGCTCCATCTGGTAGGGAGGCAGTGGGCGGCTGGGCTAAGTGTGCACACTCCCTGCAGCTGCACCCTGAGACCCACAGGGAGGGCCAGGGGGTGGGAGCCGAGGTGGCTGGACAGGCAGGGGGCCACACGGACAGGGGGCCGGCTGCAGGGCCAGGCTCAGCACATGCCGCGGGTCAGAGGCTGGGGCTGGGAGGGGGCTGGGCGCTGCGTTCCCCACTGGCTCTCACCCTGGGCGTGGGTCTCAGCACGCCCAACCTGGGCTGCTGGGTGTCTGCCTCCTGCCTTTCCGTCTGGGCTCCTGGAAGAAGCCCCCATGAGACACCTCAGTGGGCCACTTATTTACCACTCAAAGGTGCTAATGAGGACTTCATCGGGCCTGGTTTACGGGGAGTTGAGGCCAGGAGACCAGGGGTCTTGCGGGTTACCGAGTCGGCATCCGGCCCACCAAGGAGAGCCAGTCCCTGACCCGGGAAGCCTGCTCGCAGGGGCCGGGAGGGAGTTCACTTCCAGTGGGAGTGAGGAGCAGGAGAGGGACGCCAAGTTCAAGGTTCAAAGCCCCTGTCAGGTGGTCAATGACCAGTCGGTGAACAGGAAGGGCTGAGTTAGAAACTGCTAGCGGGTCGTGCCCTCCCAGTGGTGCCCCACCGGTGTCAGGGGCCGGAGAGGCCAGCTGTGCTGCTCGCCTGCCTCACTCCCTCACCAGCCTTCCCTCGACTGTGGGACGGTGGTTCGGGCAAGGGGTGGATGAGCTGAAACCTCCCAGATGCAAACCCACTTACCTGGCGTGTGCTCTAGAGGCCACCCAGGCGGGTTTTGTTAATGTCTGCAACTCTGTTGAAAGTTGATGGGGCGTAGAATGGGTGCCCATTCCCCACGTGTGACAGGTGGACGGCCTCCACGGACTTCTCGGCTTCATGAGAAATTCTCACAGGACAGCTCTTACTTTGAGAGGCTGTGGGGCTGGGGGCAGAAGCCCAGGGCCTCAAAGCAAGGCCCGCAGCCCCTCTCTCCCTCCTGCCAGGCCCATGGACACGACACGGATCGCAGTTGTGGGGGCAGGCGTGGCGGGGCTCGCGACCGCCATGTGCATCCCCCACTTGGTCCCGCGATGCTCCATTACGGTCATTTCAGACAAGTCCAGTCCTGGTACCACGAGCGACGTGGCCGCCGGCATGCTCATCCCACATGCTTATCCAGGTGAGAGCGGGATCTTAGCTCCTGTCGGATACGAAAGATATTATATAAAGCAGCGTGAATGGGATTCTGTTGATGAGCTACATGTGTGTGTGGAAGTGTGAAGTCTGCAGCTAACATCTCACTGGCCCATCTGTTAGGAAGAGCTCAGACCGGCCGCAGAACAAAAACCGCCCCCACATCTCAGCAGCTCAAAAGCAAAGGTTTATTTCTTGCTCACGCTACGTGTTGACTGAGCGTCAGCAAGTGCCACCTCCGGGGACCTGAGCTGGCGGGGCTGCTGCCGTCCGGAGCGCCTCCGCGTCTGTGCCCGGGGAGGAGAGCGTGGGGGTCTCGCGCACCGACCGGAGGCTCGGGCCGGGAGGCGGCGCTGCTGCTTCTGACCACGGCTCTTTCTCCCATCATCCCCGCTGTGCGGCCAGCTGCCTTCCTCAGCCGGGATCTGGCCTCTGCTCAGAAGTTAAGAACCTTCAAGGGCCATTTTTCTTACTACCCCAGCCGTGGGGCCCATTCCCTGCCCTGATCCCTACCCCTGTGGCCCCAAAAGCCCACCTTCCAGATGGTCCATATGTCAGATTTGCACTGATTGGCCGATTTCCGCTCTGACAGTCAATCATTACATGAATAGACACAGACATCGTGTGTCCACGTTCAAAACCGGTCTCCGTAGAGCCTCCGGCCTAGTGGGCCCCTCATCTAGTTGTCGCTCCCTTTGTTTTCCCAGCTTCTAGGAAAGGGCTTGTCTGAAGTCCACTCATCACCATTTTTCCCCCTGCCTCTCTCCACGATTTCAGACACGCCCCTTCCGCAGCAGAAGCAGTGGTTCAGAGACACCTTCGCGCACCTGTTTGCGATCGCCAACTCTGCCGAGGCCGGAGAGGCCGGGGTCCACCTGGTGTCCGGGTAGGAGGGGAAACCTGGAGTTACTGTGGACCTCAGGGGGATTTAACAGACTTCAGAGTCCAGCGTAGAATCCTAGGAGTGTCCCCTGCCAGCAGGGCTGAGCTTGTGTGGGAGGATTTAGAACATTTTAGGTCTTACTCTAAAGAACTCAAGAAAGACAGTTACAGTATTATTAGATTTTTAACAATAAACGACCATTACAGGCTCTCCTCACAAATACTATGTTGAGTTTCCCCAGGGATGAGGACTGGTTTGTGAATATGGCTAATAAAACATCTAGTAGGAAAACCCTCACTAACGTTATTGCGGGTCACATGGCGGATGGAAAGCAAACAGGTGTGACGCAGGAATGGGTGCAACGTATAGGGACATCCTGTCGACTCGGTGTCCTTGGAGAGCGAGAGGTCCCAAAGGAGTACATTTTGTGAGTCACAGAAGTTGCCCTTTGAAGTGCCATTTAGGAAAAAATATTTCTCAAGTGGTTAGCCTGCTTTTATTAGATTCTTCATCTCTGATTTCAGGAGACACGCATAATTCAGTGCAAAAAATTTTTAAATCCTTTTTAATGTTTCTACCACAAACTAGTGCTTAAAATGTGACACTAACTCTCTACATCATCGTAAGCAGAGATCACTGACCACTTCATCATTTTAAATTAATGTTTTAAATTTATGACATCACACATATCCTAGGTGATAACAGTCATGCCGTACAGCCTTCTGCCGAGCAGAAGGAGGCAAACGCCTTTACTGAGTTCTCAAAACTGCTGCGTCGTCTGTAGTTTTAAGAAGCTGTCCACTCTCCTCTTCTGCCATCAGGCCGTCTGCTGACATGTTCTGCTCATGAGAGCACCTGCGTCGTCAGGCGGACGTCCACCCTTCCCCGTCCCTCCCTCACCTCTGCGAACACCCAGTGATGCTGACGTCCTCATTTCCCACAGTCCCTACCCAAGTAGCAACTCTTCCTTCTTTACTTGCTGAAGTTGGACTGATACTATAACTATCTCCAAAGGCAGGTGATGAGCCACATAGAAAAATTGTTCTCAATGATTTATGGCTACATTTTGTCTTTGTCTAAAAACAAAGTGACCCAGCCTAATTCATAAACTTTGGCTCTAAGCAATTTTTGGAAACAGTTGTGTCCAAAATTCAAATGTCCTTTCAAGAGTAACTCTTTGTCACCACAGAGGATATTAAAAAGAACGTACTTCAAGCTATTCTCAATGACAGTTGTTTATTTCATTCAGGAGAATGATTTTTGTCCTACTTGCTTCCAAAAAGGATTTGAATCAGTCAAGCAATGACAAGGGCAGAAATATCTATGTGTTCTTGGCTGAGCATACAGCCTTTTCACCTATTTATTCCTCCAAAATTATTTATTCAGCATTTTGCAGTATCAGGACTGTCCCAGGTGTTAGGGAGACAGAAACGAGCAGTTTAGTACATACTGCCTGGCATATAGTAAGTGCTCAACAAAGATGTGTTGAGTGAATGTTTACGACAGACAGACACGGTCCTGCCCTCAGGTGGCTTCTGGTCTGCAGGGAATGCCTGCAAGCTGAGGAGCGCAGGTGGGGCAGGAGTTACCAGGGAAAAAGAGTGCAGGGTGCTGTGGGGCTTATGTCTGGGGACAGATTCAGGAGTTACGGGAAGCCACCTGGAAGGAAGTGATGCTGCAACGGAGACCAGCCGGGCGAGTGTGGGTCAGGCGGGTGACGTCGTGGAGGTGAAGGGCACAGGGACAGGGTCAAGGGCACGGGAGGCAGCACCCCAGTTGAGGGGGCAGTGCAGGCATGGGTCTGAGTCTGGGCGGCCGTGCTGTGTCGGCGGGACTGAACGAGTCCAGGGTCGTGCGGGGCGGAGGGTTTTACATGGTGAAGTAGCCGAGCATGTTTGCGTTTCAAGAATGTTCTGCCTGTAGTGGAGACAGAGATGATGGCGGCATGGGTTAGGGGCAGGGAGAGGGCTGGAAAGCAGAATTCGAGAAATGCTTCAGAGGACATTTACTGGGACTTGACAGCTGGTGGCACGTGGGGGCGAGAGTGGAGAGTCACGGGTGATTCTCGGGCCTCTGGTGTCAGCACCCGCGTAGAACGGGCCCCATTTTCTGGGCTGGATAAGACTGGGGAAGGGGTCCGGGAGAGTGTGTGTGGGGTTAATGGGTGAGACGTGGCGGTGGGCTCAGCCCATGGGGAGCAGGCAACGCGGGTCCAGGTCTGGTCCTGGAGCTCGGGAGAGGGAAGGGGGTCAGAGAGGCAGGCAGCCTTCCAAGGGTCTGGCCTGTAGGTGTTGGTGATGGTGCGGAAGAGGGCAGCCCAGCTCAGGGAGAGTGTGCACAGTGAGACAGCAGAGGTGTGGCACGCAGCCCCGCAGCAGACACTGGTGCGGCCACAGGGGCTGCTTTGAAGGGGTTGCTGAGGGACACACGTCCTGGGAAGCCATGAGTGCGTCGTTAGCGACCGTGTGCAGCCCTCGGATGTTCCCAGCTGCAGCTCTGATTGGCGGCAGGTCTTCCTATGTGAGAACAGCCCAGTACTTACGAAGGCGCGCGTATGCCTAGCAGCCACTCATAGCCCTACTACGGGCTCCTTGTTAACAGCCACCAGTGTCCCCATCTCAGCCGCACCATCCAGGTCCCCACGCTGGGAACAGGGCTTCCCCTGACGCCCCCGGGCTTTTTGTCTAGAGATACAAGAGATGACCTGCAACGTAACTCACAATTCACACCCTCTGAACACCCAACATTGCTCATTCCAATTTAGATGTTTTGTTGAGAATTGAGGCCAACCTTTACAATGTTGACAGTTTGTTTACAATTTAAGCATTATAAAAACCAAAAAAATCTGTCCTCAGTAATGCACAGTCACGAGTGAATAAAGAAAATCTGGGCAAGACTTTTTAGAAAGAGAATTAAATGTAATCTTTAAAAGATGCACTATTTTTATCTATTTATTTATTTTTATTAAGGTATCATTGATAAACAATCTTATGAAGGTTTCACATGAGCAATGTTTTGGTTACTAGATTCCCCCTATTATCAAGTCCCCCCCACATACCCCATTGCAGTCACTGTCCATCAGCATAATAAGATGCTGTAGAGTCGCTACTTGACTTCTCTGTGCTGTACTGCCTTCCCCGTGCCCCCCACCCCCTACATTATGTGAAGATGCCCTATTTTTAAATGTCTTAGTCCCCCAGTCATGACCATTTTAAATTTACCTACTGAGCTATCTGAACCCCAGAGAACAGAATAGATCTTTTCCTCTCTGTGTATTGGCAGTCTGTTTTTTAAATGCTTTAGAGATTGTCGCATGGGGTTCACTAGAAATGGGTTTCTAGGAAATGTTTCAGGAAATTTTCAGGAAATGTCCCTCCTAATGTTTGAGTTGGCAGATATTTCGGAGCATTGCTGCTGAAGAAGTGCCATTCTGGGCCGACGTGGTTCTGGGATTTCGGAAGATGACCGAGGCTGAGCTGACGAAGTTCCCCCAGCATGCGTCTGGCCATGCTTTTACGACCCTGAAGTGTGAAGGCCCCACCTACCTCCCCTGGCTGGAGAAAAGGTCAGTTGGAAGGGCTCTTTGCTGCTTCCTTTATCCGTCACAGACACCCACAGGCTCACAGCTGTTCAGAGCACCTGCTGAGAACCCCCCGGGCCCCTCACAGCCCTTCTGCACCGTGCTTTGTTGCTCTCGGACGGCTAGGGTTTTATAAAGCCATCAAAGACTGTCTGTGTCCCGAGGAGGGAGTCCCACCATGCAGGCAGTGACTTGCCCATCATTCACTTCTAGGGGTGATCACGCTGTGGTCCCCTCCCCCAGGACAGCCGCTCGCTGAATGGTACCCAGTCCCCTCACCTAGAACATGGAACGTCTGGAGAATATGTTTACAGCTATTTGGATGAGAGTTCTTAGGCTTATTACAAATCATTTTTTTTCCTTACTAGTGATAAAGGACATAGCTTCACTATTTTCTTTGTTATATGTAAGACCTCTAAAACTGAGGGCTTATCTAAAGTAGGTAATTGCTTCATCACCAAGTTTAGCCTAAAATACCTTGAACTTGCATTTTGACTTGGTGGTCAGGGTTTTGTGTTTCCGTCACCCAGGAAACATACTGAGAGAATTCTTTCACTGAATCTGGAAACTGCAAGTGTGTTGAGGGCCGTGAAACGTCGGCCCTTTCAAATCCCCAAATCTGTGCATTGGTAGGTGGACGGCAGCGCTGGGAGTCACTATGTAAATGTTGGAGGAGTGACTTGGGGAGGCCCTAAGTGGCAACAATGATCTGGTCCCAGACGTAGGATAATTGATTCATGTCAGTCATCAATTCTACATTTCTTTGTGAAACACCTGTATATAGCTGGCATTGTCCTAGAAGCTGGTTGGAAAGGATAAAACATGATCACTTTTCTTAAGGAATGTATAGCCTACTGGGGTGATGGTGTGTGTGCATACATGTGTGGTCGTGTGCGTGTGTGGCAACTAACAATCACAGTCACACATGTGATGGGGCCGTGCGCAGACTCCGAGGGCGGATTGGGAGAGGAAGGAGCTTGGGTGTGTGAGGCTCATGTCGGGAGCATGGTGACGTACGTGGGTAGCTTTATAAGCTCTCTTCTCCCTTTCACCTCCTAGCAACTGATGCGGGACATTTTACTGGGTATAGTTCCAGTTTCCTAAAGCTGCCCTCCCAGGCCTGGTTCCCTGGCCCCTAAAGCAGTCTGTTTGCTGGCTTGGACCTGTTCATGACAGCTGACAGGTGAGCAGTCGGCTGTCACCCGACGGCGTTGCCATCCCAGCAGGTCACCATCCTCTCTGAGTGGTACTCTGAATGTGCAGCATTCATTTTGTCCTTACGTATAAAAATTATTGAAAAATATTTTATAAAAAATGGAAAATCAGAAGTGATTGGAAGATATATTGCTATTGGTTTGAGGTTGAGGTGTCGTATATTTTGTCTTAAATTCAGATAAGGGGAAGTTACGAGACGTGCCCGAAGGGGCAGAGCTTCCCTGTTAATATGCTACATAATGTTTTCTGATCATGATAAAAGAATGGAAGAACATGTACAAACTGTTGGCTGCACAAATGAGCTGTTGTTGGGAAGTCCTATAATGTTCGGTGCTTGTACTTCGCTGGGGCTGAAGGCTCATCGCACCCCCAGGCTGCCGTCTGGCCTTGGTGCTCAGGAAGGTGCACAGCGACCCGGCTGGAGCCCACGGGCTTGGGCAGAACAGGGAGAGGCGGGTGCAGGAGCGCGTGGCCATGGCTGCCCTCCTCACAGAGACCGCAGAGGGCCCCAAGGCTCCCCACGCAGATGGCCAGGGCGGGGCAGGGACAGCGGAGGACAGACACGGACACGGAAGCGTCCTTCTCCTTGTCATTGTCTCTCTGTCTTCTTTATGCGTTTAGGAGTAGCTCGTGGGCACGGTGCACCATCATTCCTACACGTCACTGCACGTATTTCCTAGGAGCGATGATGTCGCTTTATACAGACACGGTGTTCACAGATGCTACACAGCAGTGTGTGGCCCTTATTTGTGTTTGGCCCCATCAGGCCCCGTTAGGGCCTCAGTGTATCTCTCGGGCCGCGATCCAGTCCGTGAGTACACGTGGCATTGAGTCTTCGTGTCCCTTTAGTCCCTAGTCGTCTTTGCCTTTCACAGCCTTTACGGCTTCGGATGGCGCCGGCCAGGTGTTCCGCAGAACGCCCCTCCGTTGGGGTTTGTCTGAGGTTTCCTCCTGGCCAGACTGAGGTCACGTATTTTTGGTGGAACTCAGGTGGGAGGCCGGGTCCTCATAACCTCGAGTAGGAGGCTCATGGCCCCAGTCTGTCCCGTGTGGTGGTGTCCACGCCGAGCGCCTGGCACATCTGCTGTGCCCTGCGTGGAGTCACTATCACCCCTTTGTGATCACCGGCTGCTGATAGACCTCGAGGCTCTGTGAGCGCCCTGTGCCCGTGGACCCCTCACCCCCGGGTTTAGTGCCCGCTGGTGATCTCCGCCCGGGTCATCACTCCAGGGCTTGGTGAGGGGGTTTTCCAGCTGCTGCACCTGCTCTCAGCTTTGGGGAAGAGCTGTTCCTTCTCCTGTGTTTACTTATTCAATTGTTTATTTATATCAGTGTGGACTCGCGGGTTCCTATTTTATTCAGTAGATTAGAATCTATTTATTTTGATGCCCAAATTGTCCAAGATTTGGCCTGTGGGAGACCCTCTGAGCTGCTCTTGTGTCTGTATTCTTCTTTTTTCTTTTTAGCCCTTGCTTACTTTGGGGCACCACAGGATGCCACCCACCCCAGTTTGGAGAAGAAAAACACTTTCTTTCCATCCACGTTCCCCTCCATCTTTTCCTTAATATAAATCCAAGCCGATGCGCAGTTGGAACTTATGGATTCAGTGCGGAAACAAGCTGCCTTTACTCCTTCTCCCTCTGCCTGCCTCTGTCCCCTGACGTCTCCCTCTGTTGGAACCTGTAGGCCTTATTCAGATTTTGCCAGTTGTCCCAATAACATGCTTTAGAGCCGAAGAAAATTCAGGATCATATGTTGCAAATATATACATATATATATTTAAAGTATCTATTTATATTCAATGAACATATATTTAATGCATATATATATTCACTAGAAGCAAGAGACTAGGTTCAGCCCATATTGTAAGGGAGGAAACTAGGCTTCAGCCTTGAAGGAAGTGGTTTCAAATAATTTGTGGATGTACTTTTAGAACACTCTCATTGGCCTGCTGAGTTCAAGTTGTTTACATCCTGGCCACATGCAAAATATACATATATAGTTTTCAAAAGGTCTGTTATAAGTGATGTTAGGTACAGCTACATTAAGGCTCACAGAGAAGCAGTGGGTTTTTTTCTGTGAATCTATATGCATAGTATTATTTGCTAAGTGAAATTTTAAATTTGTTTTTTTTCTCATTTGCCAGTAGACTGAAAATAGTTAATTTTCTGGCCACTGTTAATAAGGTGTCATGCTTTAGGCTTGAAGCAAGGATTAACTTTTAAATGGACCATGCCTGACAGTACACGCATACAGCGACAGCCGCACACCGCCAGCCCCCCTCAGGGTTCTTGGCCTGGTCCACATCTTTGGCAATGGCTTCCTGACTCTTCACCATCTCTTCCCTCTGCTCCCTGTCCTCACAACGGTAACTCAAAAACTCAGTGTCGTTTTCCTCATTCTAACAGACTTTAAACTGTAGATCCCAGCTGACACCGGCCCTTCCTAGAGGCAGACGGGGGCCGGGCTCCACGCAGAGCTTCTGAGAAACAGGAGGCAGAGGCTCCCCAGCTCTGCTCCCCAGCCCTGCGCAGGCCTCAGTCTCACCCGTTCTCTTTGAATTGGGTGCCCCAGGCCCTGGCTCTGCCCTCCAACGAGGAATATCCTGCCAGCCTGGGAGAGAGCTGGGGAAGGGCCTCCCTCCACCCTTCTGGCTGGGACCCAGATCCCAAGGCGGTGAGGTGGGCAGAGAGGCACCTCCGCCTTCCCCCGGACCCTCACGTGCCTTCTCGCCCCAAAGCATCTCAGCTCCTCAGCAGAGAGTCTGTATTTGCTTAACTCAGAGAACTGTTTGGGTGATACTTCCTGAATGCAGGTACGAGCCATGTAAGTGTTAACAAGGAGGGTTAAAATGCCTACCTTTGGCGAGATGGAACGCACTTACAGATTTTAAATGACACAAAGAGTTTTTTTCTCCAGTTTCTATTCATCAGGTTCCAAAACAAGCCAGCCTGTGGATTCCGGGTGCACGAGGTTCTAGGGCACTGTCTTGGCGCTGTGCATGCCTGGTTCTGTCCCTGCTGGACTGCACCCCTTTCCTGCTGTGACCTCCACTCCCAGGTCTCCCTCCTGAAACCGCCCTACTCCCCAGAGCTGCAGAGACGGTCCCATCCCTCTGCACCGGTGCCCACCAGGCCTGTCCTTCCCTGGGCCCTCTGCACCAGAATCCCTTGACCCACTAGTGCCGCCCAGGGTTCCTCCCTCACATGGCTCAGGCCGTGACGGGGATGGGATGGGGTGCAGTGCAGGAATTCCTCTGGACCCAAGAGAAGGGATGGGCTGAGGGGGCTTCCCTTTGCTCCTGGGAGATAGATTGTGTGTGTGTGTGTGTGTGTGTGTGTGTGTGTGTGTGTGTGTGTGTGTGTAAAGAAGTGCTTTGTGGAGCCCCAGTCCTCCTCGGGGGCACAGCTGCTCCATCTCCCCCTTGCTGAAACCCCCAGGGAGCATGGGATGCGCCCTGAAGACAGCCCTGCCCCCCCCACCGTATGCATGGGTCCGGCTGGTGAGGCCCAGCAGAGGGCTGGCTGCAAGCTGGGTGAGAGTGGGTGCCCTGGGCTCTAGGTGACGGCCATAGGGCACTGGCTGCGGCTCTTTAGTGAGCATGCTTCTTGGGCCGCCAGTCCCCCATTTCCTCCTGGGGGGCCAGGGCAGTGGCAGCTCCCCCTGTGGAGTGTGAAGTCCTGCTCGGGTGCAGGGAGCCCCAGGGAGAATGTCCTCAGGCTTCTTCCAGGCCCAGCCCCACCGCTGCAAGCCTCCAGGGTTGATGACTCCTACGGTTGCAAAAACCCTGTCACCCGTCTGACGTCCAGCTTCCAAGCACAGCCGCCTCTGCACCTGGCGCCGTCCTGATCCGTTGCCCTTGGCAGATACAGTGGTGCCTGGGTATCACCACATGGTCGCATCGCAACAGCGCAAGGATGACCATCCCTGGGCACCTTCAGTAAGGCTGCTCCTGGGGTGCCAGGCCTGGGTCCCTCCCAGCCAGTGGCAGGGCTGCAGACAGCCCGTCCGCGGCGACAGTTTGGGTCTGTGGGTAAGGCTGGATGGCATCAGGAGCTCAACCCTCCAGTGCCTTGGAACAGAAAAGCGGGGTGCTTGCACTCGTTGAATTCTTACACAATCTTCATAAAAAACTCCACGAGCTCCATGCTCCTACTGCGAGTTTATTGTGGAGGAAAGAGATTCAGTGAGTTTAAGAAATCTGCTCAAATCCCAAAGCAGAAAATTCCCTTATTTCTCTGAGAATAATTCTGAGCTCTGATTAGGATGGTTGGGGCACAGAACATAATGTTTAAATATTGGCACATGAAGTCCACAATCTATTAAAAGCAAAACCAAGATACTCTTCCAATAATGATCAACTTAAAACAGTTTTAAAATCCAAATATCCTTCTTAGAGGCTATGAAACATAATCAAGTGCACAGGATGCTCAGTGCGCAGGGCAGCCCGCTCACGTGCGAGATACCAGGGCTGCGCCGTCCGCGAGCCTGGCCCAGCGCTGGGCCTGCTTCACTTGCAGAGAAAGCCTGCGAGCATCGTGGGGGCTGGGCACCCACCGCCCCAGACTTTGTCCAGATGTGCTCTCGTTTCATTTCCCCAGTGAGCCTGTGAAGTCATATTATCTCCAAATTATGGGTGGGAGATTAAAGCTCACAGGAATTGAGTGACCTGCCCGAGGTCATATGACCAGTGAAGGGCAGAGCTCTCCTTTTTCTAAATGTCTTTTCTTTATGTTCACCGTCTGAAAGGTTGTGTCAGTCGGTGTGGCTGCACAGTCCCGAGCTCCTCTTTCTTCTGTGCCAGTGTTACGGGGGAATAAAAGCTTTACCTTTAAGAACACTCATCTAGTATTATATACTGGAAGAACGTAACTTAAGCTCCCAGATCGTGTATTTCACTGAGAAAGCTGGAAACCTGGGACCATAAAATTTATTTGCTGCATTCAATACTTTTAACTTCTACAAACTAATTTACTTAGGAGCAAACCAAGCCCCAGGCTCAGTCTCCTCTTTCACCACTTTTGGTGACGCTGAAAGGTCGTCCGCTGGCCTCATAGGCCCCGTGGCCCTGCAGCGCCGGCGTGGGCCGCGGTCTCTCCTTGGGCCCCCTTGTCCCAGGGAGGCAGCGCCGTCTCCCTGGAGTCTGGGACAACAAGGAGGCCGGGCAGAGTCGAGGTGCCGGCGCTGCGGCTCGGTCTCTGGCACGTGGGGCGCTGCTCACAGCCTCCGGCAGCAAGTTATGTAGGCTCTGGAAGTTTCTGTCCCTCCGCTGCCTTCGCATGAAGCCGCTCTCTGCCTGACCTGGAAGGCAGATGGTGCTCTGAACAGCGTGACCTCCTGCTTTGTCAGGGGCGGGAGGGTGTGAGCTCTCTGCCTGCAGGCCTGGTGGCAGCCCCTCCCGGGCCCGCCGGGGAGCAGCTTGGAGTGCATTTGGAGAGGCAGGTGCCCTTTGTATTTGTCAGGGTTCTGCAGAGAGACAGACCGGAGAGCATAATCACACTGATGCTGATAAATGAATGCATATGCAGATATGATGTATGTATGAGATAATATTTTTATAGAGAGGTTTATTATAAGGAATTGGTTCCCACAATCACAGAGGCTAAGTCCCACCATCTGCAAGTCGCATTGGCAAGCGGGAGGCCAGGTGGAGCTGTGGCCCGGCTGGAAGCCGGCTCGGGACCAGGAAGAGCCAGTGCTTTAGTCTGAGTGTGAAGGCGGAAAACAGCTGGTGTCCAAGGCAGTCCGGCAGGAGGAGGGTCAGCCCGTCCGAGTCAAGCTTCCAGCCGATTCGAGGAGGCCCGCGCACATTAGGGAGGGTGGTCTCTTTTACTCACTCCACCATTTAAATGTTAATCTCATCCAAAAACACCCTCACAGAAACATCCAGAATATTGTTTGGCCAACTATCTGGGCACCCCAAGTCTCGGTCAAGTCAACACATAAAACTCACCATTGTATATGCAAACCAGGATTTCATGCTGTCTTCAGGACTGACCAATGCTTGTGTCAAGTCAGCTAGGTCATGGGCACTGGGCTGGGATATAGTTGTAGTAAGAAGCATTCAGCATAGATAAGAAATTGATAACTTATTGATATCAATCCCCTACAATTTATTGCGCTTACTGTCATACCCATTACTGCATGTGCACTTTGCAGCTATGGCCTGAGGCAGGCAAGGGAGGGGTCACCCCCATGACAGATGAAGAGACTGAGGGTCAGAGAGGTGAGGTGAGTTGGCCGTGACCTCAAGGTGAAAGTGGGGCAGAACTGGGACATAAACCCCTACTCTTTGATCGCACATTGCCTCTCATTTGGAACTTATTTGTTCTGCTGAGTGGTCGCACTTCTGTCCCAGGCCCAGTTGTCAGCCCTTGAGGAAGGGCGCTGTGCCCCACAGTGGGGCCCTCTTTGCAGCGTCCTGTGCTCAGGCCTTCAGCCTCGTCTGTAGAGCAGAGTTGCCGACGGCCTTTTTCTCATGTCACATGTCCTACGCTCTACAGGTGGCCTGTGAGTGAGTATAGGACCCGGGAGGCCATGCATTCCGGAGACAGAGTTGGGAGGTGCATAGTGATGGCCACACGACACTGTGAATGTGTTGGCATTAATGGCATTGAATTGTATTCCTAAAAATGGTCAAAATAGTGAATTTTGACCCATTTCTTTTTGTTATTGATAAACTTGGACCAAAAAGTCATGACCAACTGCACCTATCATCTTGTCCATCAGCTACCCCTGTTTGTGTTCCTGAGGCAGACACGGGGGGTGCAGTGGGGGGCATGTGGCCCCGGCCCCATCACCCAGTGCAGAGGCCACAGTGACACGGAGGGACGTGCACATGTTAACAGTGTAAGATGGAGTGTCTAAGGCAGGAAGTTTTGGTGCCAGATAAATGACAAACAAGAAATGCCTGGATGTTCAAAATGCCAGATAAACCTGGTGTTTACTCAGCATCCAGTATGATTTGGGAACTCAGCAAAGAATGAGAAGAGCAGGTGTATAATCCCTTCGTTTTGGAGTCTTGAAACAGGTTTTTACTGAGGTTCAGCAGGAGGAATGACCCACCTGCAAGGACGCAAGGCAGCTGGGCCAGCATCCGGCCAGGGGGTCCCTAGGCTCACTCAGGTCTTCTGTTCTCCGCAGGATAAAAAAAGATGGGGGCCGGATCCTCATGCGACAAATAGGAAGCCTGTGGGAGCTCCATCCGTCCTTCGACGTCGTGGTCAACTGTTCAGGCCTGGGAAGCAGGCAGCTTGCGGGAGACTCGAAGATTTTCCCCGTGCGGGGCCAGGTGCTCAAAGTGCAGGCCCCCTGGGTCAAGCACTTCATCCGCGACGGGAGTGGGCTGACGTATATTTACCCTGGGGCGGCCAGTGTGACCCTGGGTGGGACCAGGCAAGAAGGAGATTGGAATCTGTCCCCAGACGCAGAGATTAGCAGAGATATTCTTGCCCGATGCTGTGCTCTTGAGCCCTCCCTGCGCGGAGCCTTCGACATTAGGGAGAAGGTGGGCTTGAGGCCCTCCAGGCCAGGCGTGCGGCTGCAGAAAGAGCTTCTAGTCCGGGATGGCCAGAGGCTGCCTGTGGTCCACCACTATGGCCATGGGGCTGGGGGCTTCTCTGTGCACTGGGGCACTGCTCTGGAGGCCGCCAGGCTGGTGAGTGAGTGTGTCCAAGTCCTAAGGAACCCCACTCCCAAGTCCCAGCTGTAGGTGACATGAAACGACAGCAGAGGGTCCCAGCCACCACTGATCAAAATATAGTTTAAGTACCAGAACAGATTCTAACGACTTTAATTAGACGTGTCTTTGTTTTCAAAATTTAGAAAGAGGCAATATGTCTCAGTAGGTTTAGACTAGTACTAATCTAATCTGGCACTAACCTAGAACTAGATTTAAGTCTAGTACTAATGACATAGGGCGTAAGGCTCCACTGTTTGTTAAATCGTATAGAGTAAGATTCCTGTTAGATCTGGTGTTCAAGGACCTGTGCCAATTTACACACTGGAAGCTGGAAGCTGTCGGGCTTCTGGCATCTCTTGGCTCCTAAATCCACAGGAGATCAGCCATGGAAAACTCTCAGCTCGTTGTCAGTGCCAAGCCGCCGAGATGCGGGAGGGCTACAGCCTAGTGAGCAGGTAACCCCTCCAAAACCCTGCAGGGTGATCATGCAGTGCAGGCCGGCGACGGTTAGTGTTAGACAAAAGCACGATCCCGTTAGGACCAGTGGCAACCTCTTTCTCCCGCCCGCTGGTACACTGATGCTTCAAAAAGGGACGAAGCACCTGTGGACGCAGTGCCATCTTAAGGGCTCTCTGGGCTCAGCCGTAAGGGTCACGCTCTCTGTTACCCAAGTGATTGACAGCAGCGTGCTGCGTGGAGGGCGTTTTTGAAGGTTGAATGGCATTGGCAGCTGGGGAGCCAATTTGCTAATTAAGTTGGAGCAATCATTCTGAAGGAAATACAACCAAAGGGTTTCCTGGAAGCTGTTAAAAAGTATCGGGGAGGAGGGGTAATGTGCCTCGTGATAAGATGAGTTTGGGAATCGCTGCATTGAGTAACCCTCCTGGCTTCTGGGCTGAGGCCTGCTCGGCGCCCTCTCTCCGTCCGCGGGCTGTGCGTGCTCAGAGCAGCGACCTGAGCCCGTGGCAAGGGAGGCGCCGCTTACGAGGCATGGAGACTTTGGAGAAATAGGTGCAATTTTCGTTGTGCATTTTGGGGGAAATGGCATGCGTTTAGGAAACCAAGTTCTATTTTGGACGTCCTGGGGTTGGCCATGAAGATGGGCAGAGGAGCCCCCGGCGCAGCGCTGTTCCTTCTGCTCCGTCCATTGAGCTTCTGCATGTGGCTTGTTTGAAGAGGACGCTCGGCCGGCAGGGGAGCTGCCGCAGGTGCCGGGGGACTGGGTCTCCATCTTCCTTCGCCGTGTTCTTCAGTTTAATCAAGTGTGGGTTCTTTTCTGTTGATGTCCACCAGGGGGTGGTATTGTATAAAACTCAGATATATTGATACATTTAGAAAAGTCTAGAAATAAAAAATGGATACCAGGTATGTGGAGTGAGTGTGATTCTTTTGAGGGTTTGGAGTTGATGTGCCCCAAACACAATCGTTCTGTTCAAAGTATTGTAGAAATGTTCTAGCTTAGGTAGACTGAAAATACATGTGCATGCGTGCACTCCTCACGTAGACGGTGAGAAATAACGTCATTTTAACAGAGAAATAAACTTTTTAATGGTTAAACGAAAATGGAGAATGGCGCTCCAAGCAGGCGTTTCCCAGCGCTTCTCCAGCAGTGTTAAGGGCGCTGTCTGTGCCCACAGTTTAAACCTGCCCCACCCTCTGCCTGTTGGCCGTTTGCTACTGTAGTTTCACTCTGCATTTTGTACTTCTAACACCCAACATCACAGGACTGCGAGATGGGAGCTTCCTGAGACAGCTGCGTGCCCCTGTTTCATGTCCACTAATTGCTGCATCTCTGTGCCCAGTGGCTCTCACGGGTTCACTCATTACGGTCAGTAGCTGCCAGCCTGGGCAGCACTTTAGAATCACCTGGGAAGTCGTGAGAAAATGCTAATGTCCATGTCTGCTTTATTAAATTAGAATCTTTGTGGGGCACGCAGGACCCCAGCATCGGGGTCTGTTCAGAGCTGCCCCTGGGGTTCTAACTGGCTACCGGGGCTGAGAAGCGCTGAGTGCTGTCCCCCCTCTCCTCCTGCGCTTCTCTGCTCCCAGACTGCGTTTTCCCTCCTTCCTCGCTGTGGGGGGTGTGCCCACAGAGGCCGTGTGTCCCGAGGGCCTTCTGGGCAAGGCAGCCTGTGGAGTTAGCTGTCTCCCAAGTGGGCATCACCCTGCCAGCTGTAGGCCGGCTGCCCAGAGTCAGCTGTCTGTCTGAAAGACGAGAGGCTGAATATACAGATGGACCACGGCCAGACCATGTACAAATAGAGAACTCTGACCCATGACCTGCAGCAACCTGCCCAGGAAACCAGCCTCCTTACCTGTAATAACCGGCCAGGGGTCTGCCTGCCAGAGGCTGGACCTGCAGGAAGCCAGACTGACATGTCTAGTGATGACCCAGCGAGCTGAACAATCCCTTCCGGAGCAGCTGGCCCCAAATGGCCAGGGCTGGACTAGTAACAGGCAGCTTCCCTAATTTCTGTCCCATTTCCAACTTAGGACCAACTAGAAAAAGCCAGTATGCATCCTGATCAACCGCAGGATGCCCTGCGTCCAGTCAGCCCCCTGGAACATCCCCATGCCCACAGCCTCCAGTCGGGGCACCCCTGGTCTGCTCTTTTCTCCAGGGTGAGGCGGCCGTCCCTGCTGCCTGCTGTGGAGGGATGGTGGCGACTCCCTTGCTACAGAGGCTCTGCATAGGTGGCCGTCGCTTCTCTCACGTGGCTGGTCTTTATTTCCGCCAAGATTTCCTGTTTATGTACGTCGATGTCTTCTCTGGGGGACTCTGCTAAGGCCTGAGAATGGGCTGTATTTTCTCCTGCTTTCTATCACAGTCCATGTAAATTTTTTCTGAACATGGAGGACAGCGGTTTTCTTTTTTAACTCCTGCTTTCAGGCATCTGGCATCGTGGCTGAGCTCAGAGGGACGCGGCGGCTTGGAGGGCACGTGCCACAGGCACAGAGCTTCTTCAGCAGACGGAGGTTATGCACACGCTTTTAGGGTTTTATTCACCCGGGAAGAAAAGTGAAACAGAAAGGCCACAGCCCAGCAGCACACGGTTGTTTAGTAGAAAGGCTGTTTCTAAAAGTGACATGTTTTCTTCCTTTTATTAAACAGATGCATTCAAACCAGTTAGTTTTGAACCAGTTTTTCTCAATCTAGTAAGATTAGAGAAAAGGAAGAAATGGTCATGGGATCTGTGTCCTCTGGGAGCCATAGTTCTGGGAAGCATGCACTCAACAGTATGTTTTCTTGATTCCTCTCATCTTTCTTCTGAAGGGTGTGAATGGTGGAGACGCATTTGAAACCTGTTTCCTCTGGGTACCATTTGCTCAGGAAAAGCTGACTGAGATGTTTTAAGTGGTCCTTTTTCTTCTTGAGAAATTTCAGCAGGTTGCTCCCAGGCCTGGGGGCTTTATCACCCTAAGTGACTTTGCAGCCCATGAATCAGCCCCAAGTAGCCAGAGGGAACGAGTCAAGCAGATCCCTGGAAGAAAGTAACCAATGTTTCTTCAGTTATTAGCAGAACGACTGACTTCCATCTGCTCCGGGCACCTGCCCAGCTGGCCTGCAGCCACGTTACCCACAGTCCTCCACTCAGAGCCGATCAGCCGGAGTCACAGTGTCACCCCCTTACGTGCTCTGCAGTATCAGCCCAGCCCCCAGCCCTCCATGCATCTTCGTGCCCTGCTCCCATGCAGTTTCGGGTGGTTTGCTGCCCTGCCTAGGCCCCTTCCTGGGGGGTCTGCTCAGGCCTGGACGTCCACTTCCTGGGCAGTATCCCTGTGCCCAGCTCTCTGGCCACAGTTCATGGGTCCGAGGAAGCTCCCAGTCAGGTTTAGGTTCAGTTGCAAGTAACATCAAGTTCCCAAATAGTTGCTTCAACGATATGGTGTTCTTACTGTTGTATGAGTCGCCATACCAGTTGGCCATAACTCAACTTTTTTGTATTTCTCTGTCACATAAAAGAAGCCCGGATGCGGGCAGTGCAGGACTGGCGTGGGGACTCGGTCAGTGGCCCCGGCCCCCACTACTTGCTCTGCCATCTCAGAGGTGCTGCTCGTGCTCCCGGTTCCAAGACGGCGTCAGAGCTCTGGTCCTCAGAGCATCACGTCCTCCCCGCGGAACCGTCCCCGGAGACTCGCAACAGTATAAGCAAAGGTGCTATGTCGTTGCACAGGATTCAGCCTCAGGCCTGTGCCGAGGCTCAAGGGAGGCTGAGAATGTGGTCTTCTGGCTTGGTGACAGTGTGAAGTCGAGGCTCTGCTAAACCATCAAACCATAAATCAGGTCAAGTCGGTCAGATTCTTAAGAATTTATATGAAGGGATTTAAAACTGCTTCCTGGGGATGGCAGGCTCTGGAGACGTGTGCACTCGGCCTGGAGTCCAGGTTGCTCAGGGTTCTACAGACGAAGCCAGGAAGGGAGGGGGCAGTCGAGGGCAGAGAGGGAAGCCCCCGGGGGGCCACTCGCATCTGGGGAGGCATCCGCCTGAGCTCAGCTCCCGACCCAGCGCCGCTTCTCACGCGGCCTGGCTGGACAGTACATTCTGCATTCCTCAGAAACCTCACATTTTAAAAAACTGCTTTTAAACAGATATGTATTAAAGAGAGAAAAGAAATGGAAGCTGGAGAGTTTTAGATTCCCCCCAAGGGAATTATTTTTCCTGTAGCAATTTCAATAATAAGGATACTTTTTATAGCTACAAGTGTAAAATCTAAACATCCTGGAGCGAATCCAGCATCTGGTGACGCCCAGCTTGTGATTAAACATCTTGCCCTTTCTTTTCTTATCACCAACAGGGGGCAGTTTGTATGTCTTTATATCCTTTCCTTCTCTATCGTTGTTGTCATGCATTGTTAGGACAAACGAAGTCAAAACTACCCAAATAAGGCTTGTGATGCTCGGGCAATAGTTTTTTCTTGTATCAGTATGATCTCTTGAATATGTTATTAGTTTCTTGTCAAAATCTTGTTATAACCCATGGAGTCCTTGGTAATGCAGAGAGATGTATGCTCTTTAATTACTAGAATTGAATTATGGCCAGTTTGCGTGGCAAACACTCACATACTGTAGGAATAATGCCTGTATATAGTTTCCTGCCCATGGATTCCATGGGGAAATATTTTATCATAATCTCCCTTTTCCCTTGAGCCTATTTAAGTAGATTCTCTCCTTTCAACCAAAACTGCTCGTTTAAGTCAGTTTATGAAAATCAAGGGGGTTCCTGGGGTGGGAAGCATATTTCAGCAATCTGCTAGACCGTGGGACAGCAAACTGCTGATAGGAACCAAATAGCAAATACTTCAGGCTTTGGGGGCCGTATAGTTTCTGTTGCAACCACTCAGCCCTCAACTCTGCCACCTGTAGCCTGAGAGCAGTGAGATAATGTGTAAACACACGGTCATGGCTGTGTTCCAATAAAACTTTATTTACAAACATAGGCAGAGGGCCAGATTTGGCCCAAGGGCTGCAGTTTGCTCTGCGCTAGACCATAACCTCCATGTGGGCAGAGACACACTCAACTCATTTACTACTTATGCCCAACTCCACATATCAAGTCTGGTCCTCCATCAACATCTGTTGAATGATGGGGCGAGCCAACTGTCAGTGTGATCTCAATGAACAGACTATCCCTGCTTAAATTTGAAAAAACTAGCAAGCCTCATTCAACAAGCTCTGTTGTTAGCTTTCTGATTGATTTTCCTTAAAAACTGAAAAATCTATCTACTACTAAAATCTCACAGCTTGAGTATGCCTCAGAGAAAGCATCCGTGGCCGGATTGTCTAAGCAGCTAGAAGGAACAGGATGGAGAGAATTTTCTTAGGAGCATTATGTCAGTCGTCCATCCAGGCCTGCACACCCCACTGGCATGACCCCACCAAGCTGGGACCGCGGAGGAGCACAAGGGGTCAGCTTACAGCTGCGTCTCCCCCCTGCCTCTGTGGCCTCTGCAGCCTCTGGGACTGTGTGCCTGAGATCTGGCTCCTTCTATGAGAGGAGCAAGATAATTGATAAAAACACCGGGCCTGTGTCGGGAAACTGCACTGGCCAGGGGGCCTTCTGGGAAGCTTGGTGCCTCATCTCAGCTCCGCTCTTCCCATGCCGACCCTTGCAGCCTGCTGCCCACCTGTCCCACTGACACTTCCAGGTGGAGGATGCTGCACCTGACCGCTTTGACAACCGAAAAAGAGGCACAATGCCTGGTGGGCCTCTCTGGGCTTGGGAGACAATGTGTTCCTCATTTGGGTGTGCTGCTCTGGCCCATTCACGCAGCGCCCTGACAAGCTGCTAGTTCTGACTTGGCCCAGAACAGGAGCAGGCTCGGCAGCGGATCCAGGCTGCGTGCAGCTCTGCCACCTGAGCCATGGGGCCGAGTCACCATGTGAGCTGAGGTGCCCGGTGCCCCCGGCTGCCCTCTGATCCATCACGTGGCAGAGTTGAGCCGCACCCATCATCAGATGGAAGTGGGGTGTGTGTGGCTGGGTCCAGACAGGTCCAAAGACACAGTAAGTAAAGAAGTGGCCCAAATCCCCGTGGCTCCCACCCCGGCCACACTGCCTTTTCTTTCCCAGCCTGACCCACGGCCCCGCTGGGACCTCCTCTGATCAGTGGGAGAGAAGACTCGGGCCTGGTGTACAGACGGCTCTGCACGTATGCAGGCACCACTGAAAGTGGGCAGCCACACACTGCAGCCCCTGCCTGGCACGCCCCTGGAGAAGGGAAACCTGGGGGCAGGACTTGGGGCCAGGCACCCAGCTTGGCAGGAAAGGCCAGCTGTGTGATTGTGTGCTGGTTCCCGGGCTGTGGCCAGTGGCTGGGTGGCACGGCCAGGGACGTGGAGGATTGTGATTGGAAAATGGGTGACAAAGAAGTCTGGGAAGAGGGTGTGGACAGACCTCTCCAAATGGGCAAAACACCTGAAGATATTTGTGTTTCATGTGACTTCTCACCAGAAGGCGGCCTGAGCTGAGGAGGATCCTAAGGCCTGCATTGATGGCATGGCCTGTTCTACGGATGCCCACCCGCCTCTTTCCTCAGCCACCCTGTCACTGCCCAGTGAGCTCGAGGGGGCAGCGGGGAGCTCTGCATGGGCTGAGCAGCGGGGACGCCCACTCAGCGAGGCCAGCCTGGCTACGGCTGCGGCCGGGCATCCAGTCCTCCAGCAGCAGGGACGGTCAGCCAGCACCTGGGGGCAGGTGGGTCCCACTGGCCTGCTTCTGTCACAGAAGGCGCACATTTTGTTCTCACTAGAAGAGACACTGGCTCTGGCTATGCACTCGCCTTCCCTGAGCACATGCTTCTGCCAGGACTGCCATCTGTGGCTTGCGGAACACTTTATCCTCCGTCATGCAGCCCACGCAGCGCTGCTTCTGAGCAAGGAGCTCGCTTCTCTGCAAAGAAGGGTGGCAGCGGCCCCGCTGATGGAGCTCCCTGTTCCCGAGGCCCCCACCGTCCCGAAGCAGCTGGTCCAACGGAACAGTGGAATGGCCTCTTGAGGACCCAGTGATGGAGAGACCCAGATGGCCACACCTTGGTGGGCTGGGCAAGCTTCTCTAGAAGGCTGTCCATTCTTTGAATCTGCACCCCATAAATGGTGCTATTTCTCTGACACTCAGGATTCGCGGGTCCAGGAATCAGAGGTGGCGATGGGAACGGCATGGCTCACCATTATGCCTGGGGACCCACTAGAAAAGGTTTTGCTTTCTGTTCCCATAAACTCATGCCCTGCTGGCCTTCAGTTCCAGAAGGAGAAATGCTTCTACCAGGAGACACATGATAATCCATTTGAAGCGGGTTAAGATGGCCACCGACTGCTTGGGGGTCTTCACCCTCTGAATCAACAGGCAAAGAGGGAGGTACAGTGCCAGTGGGTGACGGGTCCTGGGTATGGGGGAGGTTGGGCTGCTGCTCCCTGAAGGAAGCCAGACAGAGCGTGTCCGGGGTGCAGGGGGCCCCTGGGCACCAGCACGCATGAGTCAGGCCCGTGTGGAGCTACGACCTCCCAGTCCAGGCGGGACGACCGACAGCCCAGACCGCCCAGGAGCGAAGGCTGGACCAGCCCCCCAGGCAGAGGACGGCGACCAGCTGAGGGGGCCGAATACAGGGTGGGCGGGGCACGAAGGTGGCTTTTGACACCAGCTACAGCCGCGTGAGCACTTAGAGAAACAAGGACCGCGGGGGCCGTGAGCGTCACCCCTCGTTTTGTCGTGAACATGGGTCTTGTGTGTGGATGTACGTGTGCTGCTATTTGATGACCATGGTTATGATTTTGGGTCATTGGGAAGAAAATTAATCAAATTTACACTTTTAAAAAGTGAGGCTAGGAGAAATGGAAAACACTTGCCAAAATGATTCTGGAAAATAGTTAAAATAAAGGTGTTTTAACACTTCAAGACCGGTCTTCAGTTTTATTGGAACTGCCCTCGTCAGAAATACAATGTAGAAGGCTCTGTGCACGGCCCAGCTGTGCCCCCCACGGGGTGCCTTCCTGCGCTAGAGTCTCGAAAGCCAAAGCTTCATCTAGACTCTCTTACAAGCAGGGTTCCAGATGCGATCGGGTCCCTCGGGGCTGAGGCACCTGCCTGAGACTTACACGGAGTGGGGCAGCGTCAGACATGCCTGCAGGGGCGGATGGAGGCCGGGGCGCTGCCGGGGTGCACCCGCCACTCCGGGGTCCTGTGAGTCCCACTGCAGCAGCATCCGCCTTCCCAGCGCTGCAGAGGCGGTGGGGGGCTCTCGGCAGCTCGGTCAGCACCGGTTCCTCTGTTTTTCTGTGGTTTAGGAAGCCACGTAACACTTGGAAGGAAGTGCCTTTCTGCTATGTTAACTCACATGTAGCGCCTGCTGCCTGCGACTGAGCGCTAGTACCGGCCATGCGAGGTGCTGAGAGGTGGTCATCATTCCCACTGCTAGGTCCTCCTACCCACACCGTGCCGCCCACGACCAGGGCCAGGTCAGCCGCAGGTAGACCATGCAGCACTCACGTCGAGGGATTTTGGGGCATGCCCTCTTTCCCTGAGTTTACTGCCCTCAAAGTTCATCTGAAATCCCACGGTTAGGGTTTAATTTCTTTAATTCAAGGCCCTTTTCCCTCCTCCAAACGGTTCCTCTGTGCATCACATCCTTTGGACCATCTTTTATTACCTATCATGATTTTTAACATCAGTAGAAGCCTCCCTCTGCCCGGCTCACGAGGCACGGGCGCGGAGAGAACAGACGTGAAGGGGGAGAGAAGGCACACGAAGGAAAAGCGTTCAGAAAGGTGCAGCTCCGTTAGAGACGCGAGCCACTCACAACTTACCGTGACTGCGCTGCGGGTCTCAGCTGAGGGCTGGTTGTGGTTGTGGAACTGGGGTGGGGAGGGGCGTGCAGTCAAAGGTGGAAATGTTTGGGGGATGCACTCGTCTTGGGCCTGTGCTGAGCTGGAAATGCCTGCTGCCGAGGGCGTGCTGTGCAGGGCATGGAGGTGCTGAAATGCGGTTGCCGAGGTGGGCCGTGCTTCCCCAGTTAGGGCTTCAGTGAAAGAACGGAATGTGCCCACGTGCACGGGTGTGACAGGCTGTGTGAGCGGTGCGCGGTGCCCTCGCTGCTCCTGTGCGTGGAAGGAGCCACAGCAAGTGGGTTTTGAGGACAGGAAAGGGAAGGGCAGTGTTTCTTTCCTAGGCACGCTGGGCTTTCTCCCGACTAAGCCGGGACTAGGGTTTGTCACTCGTAAGCTAAATACTTCTGGGCTTAAGTGGAATGATTTTAAAGAGCTGTGCAGAGACCAGGGATCTGACTGCGTGGTCAGCAGAACCCTGGACTTTAATGGGGAAGGCGGTGAGATGCCATCATGAGCACGATTTTAAAGTTCCAGGGAACAAGTTTGTCCACAAAGCATTTCTCCAGTCTTTCCTAGGAGAATCAGAAACACTTTCACAGCTATCTAATTTTATTCTTTTCACATCCTCATGAGGTAGGTAAGAAGAAATATTCTTACACTTCTTTTTTTTTAACAGATCATAACATTTCATGACAAGCAGCTTGCAAAGAGCCCACGTGGGGCTGCGGTGTGAAGCCGGTCGGAGCGGCCTGTCCTCCGCGAGCGGAGCTGGCGCTCTTACTGGGGACGCATCCGGTAGGCTGCACTTTCTTTTTCCTATTCTCACCTTGTGGCTCTTGGTGGCCTCCCGTGTGCTAACCCAGGGCTCAGCACTGACCTCCGCTGCACTCGGTGTTAATTGGGAAGGCTTCCCACGCCCCGAAGAGTGGACTGTGCATAGGATACGCGTTTTGTTAGGCATTCAGAGAAGTTTAGAGTTGCAGAAAATTTCTCTGATGCATGAAGCTGTTAAACCTTAGGAACTATCTTTTGTTCGTTGACTCAACAAGCTTTTTCTGGAGCATGAACTGCTAATGAAAAGCAGATTAAAAAAAAAAAAAAAGACATGTTAAATCATTCACTTCCTACCTGCTACTGTCTGAGGAGAGAAATAATTCTATTGATCGGCCTGGCTAGGTTTTACCCGTCAGTAACAAAGACTTAATTTCTAAATGGCAGGTGAATAATAGATGAACAGCCAATGTATCCTGGGATGTTAAAGGCTGGAAGACAATGGAACTTCTCCCCTCTGTTTAACAGGGTTTGAAACAGGTTATATAATTTCATTATTGTGGTCAACAAGATGAAGACCTTTGTGTTAAAGAGGGTTTCTGTCTTAAAGAAATCTGATTGTGACATTGTGGATTTAGTTTTGACTTTTATTTCTTACAATGAAACCTTAGGGTAGCTCTTCTTCTTATTTAGTTTAATTGTTAAAAAAAAGATTTGGTCTGGAGGGCACTTGTGAAAGCAGCACCCCTTTGCTTTTACACCAGAATTAGGCAACACGAAGGCTCTGGTTGGTCGTATGTACCGCCCGGTGCTGGCCCGTTTCCCCTGTGCTGAGGCAGAGCTGGGGACACATCTCTGTGGCTTGCAGACCGTTTTCATTATTAGAAGGCTCTGATCTGTGCACTGAACATACAGGCTACGCTGATGACACTGTAGCTCAAGGGTTTCAAGAAAGCACTTCAGATGCTCTGTAGCGGCGGCTCGATCTCAGTGCGTTCTGCGGGCAAAGGTGCACCAACCGAAAGTAGATTACTTCTGAAATATCATCTAATTTTGTGTGAAAAAAATGCATAGTTGGGCAAGCTATTTTGTTAGATAGATCTCTGTGTTCAAGCCATATGACAGTCTATGCATTTCTGGGAGAATGGTCCACCATAAAGAAAGGGACCCGTTTCAGCCATGGGTGGTGAGCAGAAACAGAGAAAGGCCTGGAAAAGGGCTATCCTTTTGCATCCAGGACTTTACACTCAGATGTAGAACCAAGCTTTCTTCAATGTCAGCACACCCGATGTCTGTGTTCTACCTCCTGGAGCTGTTTCTATTCTGAAGTCTATAAGTTGGGGGTTTGGGAGTGTCGTGATCTGCGTTCTTTGGGTTTACAAAGGTCTTGATAAAGTTCTACCTTGAATCTATGCTTTTGTTCAAAAACCATAATTGGCTCCCCATTGCCTCTTAAACAAAGATCAGATGCTAAGCCTGCTTTTTCCAAACCTGCTCAGGACCATCCCATCTCCGGGGCAGGGCGATAGTGTTTGTTTCTGGCAGGGGGAGAAGCGTGAGACCAGGTCCAGAGGCAGGGAGGCGCAGCGGAGTTCGGGGTACAGCCAGTTGGGCTGCCTGGCTGCAAGGTGGGGTTCCTGGAGCTTGGATCTGCATGTGCCAAGCCCAGGCAGGGTTTTTGAAATCCTTGGTTGCACACGTTTTATTGAGCTCCTGTCTGTGGGAGGCAGAAATGAGCTACTCACCCCCCGCTTCTCCGCCGTGTGCCAACTGTGGGGCGCACCTGGGCTGCCGAGCCACCACCGCAGTGCTGGGCCGCTGAACTGCTGCGGCTCCTGGACGGCCAGCGTTGTGGCCACGATGGGCATTTGTTTCCTCAGTTTTACATACAATCTCCCCACATTAAAGGCTGAATAAAAAACCCACAGAGACCTTAGAATGAGAGCTGCAGCTGTTACAAACCTATTCCGGTGATCTCACACTGTGGGCAAAGCAGCTCATGGGAGCTGCGCACCGGCAATGCCAGACGACCCCCGTCCGCGGGCAGTCAGCTCAGGGCGGCTCTTCTCCCAGCAGCAGCGTTTGCGTCCCTCTCTGAGCACCAGCTAAGTCAGTGGGGGCTCGGGTGGGGGGTGTGGAGGAGGGGGAGTGGCCCCAGGCCTTATGCTGCCCCCCAGGAGGGGCTGCCCTCTGGACATTCTCAGCGCAGAATGCCCCCGACCAGGTGGAGGTGCCGGGGCTGCGTGCTCCGGTGGGTTTGTGTCTGATGCCGATGGCGCAGGCTCAGGGCCGCGTGGCCAGGGTGCCATACTTGCCTGTGAGAAGGAGCCAGGGGTGAGGGGTCGGCACAGCTCGAAGGGCATGCTTTAAGGAGAAGGTGCAGAGGCGGGGGGAGCAAAGTGGTGTGGGTCACATGCTGCACAAACCGTGGGAGGTCAGGGAGAGGGGGGAGCTGTCCTTTCTTATCCCCTTCACCATCCTGTCGGGTGTCATGGTGAAGAAGGGCGCTGCCGAGGGGCCTGAAGTTTTGATATGAGGACCTCCTCCTGTTAATGCCTAAAGCTTGGTCCGTAGTCTCACTTAGAGGGAGGCGTCTGCACCCATGGGTGCCTGGACACCGTGTCATAACTACCTCCTCTCTTCTGCCCCCGACCCTCCACCCTTACCACAGCTGGGAAGCCTGTGCGCAGAGGCCTCCGGAAGTCTGATCATGGACCACCTGGAGCATGATTCTGCAGACCCAGCTCCGACTGAATCTCTGTAGGTGGGGCTTCTGAACCTACATTTAAACAGCTCCCCAGGTAATTCTCCTGCACATTAAGTTTGAGAGCCCCTGCAATAGGGTCTGAAAATAATGTCGTTCTTATGCTTTCCCTAGAACTAGAGCAGTCGTGTGATGAGTAAGTAAGATGGCTTTTGACCTCTTAAGTTTGAATGCGTGCCCAAGCTAAGCTGGAACGGCAGAGCTCCGGGAGTCTTGCCCTTGGGCGGGCCGCGCCGCACCTTCTCCTGTCAGTGCCCTGGTGATCTTTTCTGACCTTAAAAGATTTGTCAAGCCCTTGACTTTGGGAAGGTTTCAATCAGGAGTATTTTTTCTCTCATGGCAATCTGTAGTTGGGATATAATTTCTGGCGTGTGTCATGTTGACAAGATGAGTGGAGGGTGGGAGGGGAGCTGGTCCGTCGGCAGTCCTGTGAAACAGGTGATGCTTTGATCATTCTTCACCTGAATTGCTTTACTGTGATAAAATCCAGGAGTGTCTCATTGTGGGAGTTAGTGTCTGTCAATATGCCGGGGTAACAATGCCTTGGATGTGCTCAGATTCCAGGACAGCGGAGTCTGGCTCGGTCCCCACCAGCCCCCAGCCCCGCGGCCCCCACCCTGTCTGTGGCCGCTCTCCCCAATGCGTTGGCACCTCGCACAGTGGTTCTCTCTCCCCCGTGGCCTGTGTGAAACAGTCCCTGATTCTTCCCAAGTTCCTTGAGGTAAACAAGTCCTAGGTTGGAGATGTTACCTGTGAACCACCCGGGTAGATGGTTGAATATGACTGTTTGTCGGTCAGGATGGGCGACTACAGATCTGACAGGATCCGCTGGAAGGCAGGTGCCATCGCAGGCTGGGCTTCCACAGGGCTGGGTGAGGTCTGCTGCTTGTCATTAGTCCCAGGGACGTGACTGAAGCCCTTTCCGCCAGGCAACACAGGGGGCCTAGAGGCAAGACCCCATCCCTGTGTCTGAGAAACAGCCTGTGCAGAGGGAGGACAGAGTGAGCCCACGAATCCTAGGGTACGATAACCCCAAGAGTGGGAGAACACAGTGACAGGGGACTCAAAAGAGGCAGGAAGGGTTCATGCTCTCTCTGCCAGGGAGGTCAGCACAGAGGCCATTCCCTGGGCATTTCCATAGGACCAGCGCAGAGCCGGCTTTATTAAGGTGTGGACTAGGCAGTAGTGTGATTTTAGGCAGGGATCCCAGCCCCCCATGGCAGTTCCAGGGTCTGTCATCTATTATAATTTTGTTCTTCTGGGTCTTGAAAGAGTTGGTTGTGGTGGGTTCCTCTTCCCATGCACACACCTTCGTGGATGCTTCTGCTGAGCTAGTACCCAACACTTAGCTCCACCTTTAGGATGTGCAGGTGGAGACCGGCAGCCCAGGGAACACGATCCCGTCGAGAATGTGGCTCAGGATGGACGTGGAGGGCAATCGAGGGCAGGGGTAGAAGTGGGAGGGACTAAAAGCGAACCGCTGGGTTCATCTGTGTGGGAGGCTGGCCCCAGCTGCTCTGAGGCTCTCCGCTGATGACAAAGGAATATTTGGTGGGCTTTCAATGGGATTAATATGGTTCTTTTTTTTTGGTGGACTGAAAAATTAGTAATAGCACTTCACATTGAAGACCTACAATTTTGCCTTAACTTAGCAATTCTACCTTCAGACCTCAACGTGATGAAATAATCATGAATGCACACAGATTCGGTTCATTCTTTACTCTTTAATTCAACAATTATTTATCAAGTCAAGCGCATACTCCATGCCAAGTACAGTTCTAGAAACTGCGATCTTAGAAACAACTGAAGCAGACCAAGTCCCTGACTTCACGGAGCTTACGTTCTAGGCGGGAAAGACAGATGATAAACAAGGCGTCAGTTTACAGTCTCTTGGGTGGCTTTTAGCCTGCATTTTATCAGACCTTTCAGTCTCTTGCTCCAGAAATACCTTCTTCACTCGGTTTCTGGGGCACCGCATTCTCTTCCTTTGCAGCCATTATTGTGGTATCCTGTCAGATGCCCCTCACCACCCTGACTTTAAGCTGGTGGACCCCAGAGCCAAGCCTTCAAATATTCCCCTCCCAACTCAACATCCATGTGCTGATGACCCACATGTATATTTCCAGCCTTCACTGCTGCTCTGCAGGCCAGTTTTTTAAATCCAAAGGCCCACTCAACACCTCCACTTAATGTCAAATAGGTTTACAAATATAACAGGACCACGAGATCGAACTCTCCGTGTTCTGCCCCGAACTGCCCCTGCTTGCGTCTCCTTCCCCTTCTCCTAGTTCCTTTGGAGACCTTGGGATCATCCTTGGCTTCGTTCTCTCACGGTCCACCTCTGATCCGCCAGATTCAGGCACGAAGACGTCCAGCACAGCATTGTCTGTAAAGTGAAACGTTGGAAATGGTCTAACAGTGGAACATTGCTCGACAGTGAAGACTGGTTAAATTAGGGCAACGCAGCCATTAGAAATGGTGTTGCAAATTAACGGTTATCGTAGTGACATTTTTATTATGGAAAATTTCAAGCATGCTCAGTAAGAGAAGCTGTGAGCCCATCTTCTAGCTATAATTATAAACCCAGAGGCATTCATATAAACTCACTCGCTTCATCCACAGCCTGTCATCTCCCACCTCCCCCACTGGATTGTTTTTAAGCAAATCTCACCTTGTATTATTTGATATGTAAATTATATAGTAACATTTTATGCTACAAAAGCAGATTATAAGGAAGTATGTGTAATATGATTTCATTCCAGTCGCTCTGCATACGCATAGAAAAGCCCGACGGCACAGCTGCCCGTGAGTCGGGACGCGTGACCGCTGCCGTCCTCCTCGCTTGTGTGGATTCTCCGCAGTGAACCGTAGCACGTGCAGAAAAGATGTGAGGAGGGTCCAGTTCTGGGTATGTTAGAAGGCAGATGAGGGAGGAGTCTTTTTTTTCTTGTTTAGTTTTTTTGTTTTGGGGGGAATGGATGGAAATCAGGAGTTTGGTTTTAAATGTTGAGTTTGAGTAGACATCTAGGCGGAACTGTGAAACAGGGAGGTGGACATACTACATACTTGTCTGGAGTTGGAGATGTGAAGGCTGAAGACAGAAGTGGGGGTCGTCAGTGTACCCGCAGCACTGAAGCCTGGAGACTGTAGGAGATCGTCCAGGGAGGGCGGATGGCTGACGGAGACCAGATCCCAGTCTGAGACCTGCGGCTCAGTTTCATCAAAATTAAATTAGAAAAACACAGGAATATTTGCACAGAGTCTGGCATGCTGTAAGCCCTCCATAATGGGGGCTTTAATTTTCGCCGATGTGTCCTAAGTCTTTAGCCGCAGTCCTTCCCCAGGTGTGATTTGTTATGACCTGTTCCCACCGCCCTGGTTGACGCTGGCCCTTCACCTTCCCCGTGACTCATGCCCTTTGCCTCCTTGCGCATTCGGGTCAAGGACGGGGCTGGGAAACCTTCCCGTACCAAACCTACTTCACACCGATCTTTCCCCACATTGAGGTGACAGGAGAAATGCTTTCTGACTCGTGGGCTGCTTTGTCTACCTGCTGATTCACTGCAGATCGGGGTTCCGGGTCCACACTTGTTCTTCATGAAAGGATCCCTTTCCCCAAAGTGACCCCAGGTAAATGCTACCTCCCCAGACACCAATATGTAACAAATACAAGCATCTCACTATTTCAGCCTATTATGTGCAAGGCTAAATATCTCTGGTTTAAAAGACGTTAGATAGAAGTGAGTGAGTTTATTGCTATTTTTAAAATATTCAGTTTTTAGCCTCCTGAGGAGAAATTTTCCTGGATTTCCTCCTGCCCGGCTATTTAGTTATTTATTTACTGACTTTCAGCATATACACCCTGGTTTTCCAAATTCCTACTGGGAATCTTGAAACTGTTTCATTTTCCCAGTTTTTCAGAAGAATTAAAATGTTCCTCAGAACTGGGAAGACCAGTCGTCTAATCTGTTCTCCCACGTCCGAGAACAGAGCGCATAACCCTTATCCTCCTGGGGACAAATCTTGCTCCTCTTTAGTCCCCTATCAAGCTTATTGGTGATACATAAGCTGAACGCACCTTTAAGGAATTGATATAATTAAAGTTTCATATTAACCCCCTTGAATCTTACTTATTTAAATTTTGTTTGTTGAGGATAATGATAAACGTTATTTAGGTTCTTCCTTACTTTGCCGTGGGCACCTGCCAGATGGGCCAAGGAGAGAAAGTTCCATTCTATTTTGAGGACAGGTTTCTGGGTGGGTGAAAACCTGCACAAAATAATTGGGTCGCCGAGCGTTTCTTGTCAACGTGCTCTCTTTGCAGGTGTTCGAGGCACAAAAATTCAGCAATTATATTGCCACTTTAATCATAGCTTATGCTTCTCTTAAAAAAATATCTGTTATAAAAAAGAGAAGTGACTGTAGGCCTCATAAAATTCTTCTCTTTCCTCATCGCCTTCTTTCACAGAGCCATGGAAGAACTGGCTCCAGATCTGAACCCTCTTTCTCCTCAGGGGTTATAATCCTAAGAGCGCTGTGAAATGAGGGCAAGGGACCGAGATGCATAAACACCGCCCTTTCTGATTCGCACTCCCTGGAGCCCGCACATTTTTGTAGATTACAGAGGCTTTAAGCATTGCTTCAGAGGTCTTAGTCTCCAGATTCCGCACACTACACGTGCATAAAAATCTCACTGTATCTCTTTTTTCTTTACTTTCCCTTCTCTGTTTTCCCTGTGTTTCTTTCTGGTTTTCCTTCTTAAAATTATTTATGCTGTGATTACAGGGGTCAAGTTCTTTTGGGGGCATTTACAGAGGACTAAGGTAAGGTGTCCATGACTTACGCTTCTCTCTGCAGGCTTGGGCAAATGTTTCTCTTACCAGTTGGCAAACCACCTAAAAGATAGCAGAAAATACACGGCTCATGTGCACAGGAGAGGCACTCATTCGGGGGCCAAGCTTCCTGAAGAACTTCTCTCTTGCTGGAGAAGTTTTATTTGACATTTAATATGTTGGATGGAAAAGTGACTTCTGAGTCACAGAGCCGCAGAAGCCAGCAGCGTGTAGGCTTGGCTTGTCAGCTACAGACCCTCTGGAACAAAGTGTCAAAAAAAAAAAAAAGCGGTTTCCTTTTCTCCTGAAAAGCCCTAAGGCAAAATTTGGTCTCTCTTCAGGCTTCTCATCACCCTCTTGGTTTTCTGATTCCGCGGCTGTCCTCAGGAAGGAAGAGGACAGCAGCCCGGTGTGCCCCTGGATACACCCGGGGGCCCCGGAAGTCCGTGTTCTGTACAAAATGCCTGAAGGAAGGTTTGAACCGCCTGTAAAATGTGGCCCCACAGTTTGCAGCTGTGTAGGTTTTGCTGTGTACCTAATACTTCCGTCCTTCAGGGAGCAACATTCAGCAGCCTTCTCACTGTCCTCGGGAGGCAAAGCATTTTCATTTTAAACTAAGTCATTGAGGGTAATTGAAGGCGCTCCAGCAATATGTGGGTGTGAAATCGCAGTTGCTTGGTTTCACAAAGAAAAGCAGGGTTTGATTGGAACTGTGATGTTCCCTAGCTGGGGACCAGGCCTCTGTTCCTTCCAAACCCTGCAGCCCCTCTGAGGGCGTCCTGTGGGCGGGGGCCTGCTAGCAGACGCCCCGCTGTTTTCCCGCACGGTCGGGGTGGCGGCAGGTTTTTGTGTGCACGCTGTCCCGGCCGCATCTCCAGGGAACAGAAAGCCTCACCAGTTCTGTCGAGTTGGATTTCCCGTCTAGTCTGTGCAAAGAACCAGAGGTGGAGTTAAACTGGACACTGTCAGGAATGGAAGGCCTTTGCGCTTTTCCATCTGTGCTGACCCCTTGGGGTCCTTGTGACCTTCCTTCTGTGATTTCGTAGAAAGTAGCAAGAGCTGCATTCGCCAGGAGACACGCAGCAAGGCAGGACTTTACCAGCGCTGATACCCTGCTTTTGAAAGCAGCCTTTGAGCTGTCTGGGTCCCCTCCACGGCCCGCGGGGTTTTCTGCTAAGAGTGGGAAAGTTTGCCATCCAAGAAGCATGTTTGGACAATGTCAAATGATTCAAGCAAAATTGAGTTTTATGAGCCTTACGTCTAGGACCACATGCAACTTAAGCTAATAGCAAACCGGCCTGTTCGCTGACGGCTTAGAAGGTGAATCTGGCCCCTGAAGAGTTCAGTCTGAACCACACAGTGTCTCAGTGTTTGAACGTAAGTATCGTTAGAAGAGGCCAGTGGTGTCCAGGGGACTCCAGGCAGCGCTCTCTCCATTACCTGAGTGATCTGAAGGTATTTGAAGTTGCAACCCCCCAGCCAGATGTCAAAATTACCAGTTGGTTTTCCTAAATAGTGACAAGTGAGGTCAGCGCTGCTCAGCCCAGTGGCGCATGGCAGGCACATGAACGGTGGGCACACAGACGTGGAGGCCCTTCTACGTCATTCCCAGTGCAGGAGGGTGAGCCACCCAAGGCTGGAGCTGGGTGATGGGGAGCACGCTTTGTTTACATAATGTTCTTTTAGTATAAACAAGGAAAACAGACTATGGCTTCGCTTAAGCAAAAAAAATTTCTTAAAGAAATGTATTGGGAGAACGGGAATTTCTCCCTGAACTGGAGGAAGGGGTAAATGGCCCCTCGGCAGGAAAGAGAGAGAGTGGGGTTGCTCTGGAGGCCCCAGCTTTCCTTGACCGTGTCCCTAACAAGACTCGCTGCCCTCCACTCCCTGCGTGGCCTCTCGGGCACCCGGGATCAGCCCGCTGCAGCCACAGCCCCACGCCTCACCGAGAGCCCCACCTTCTCCCGGGAGCTGTGCTTGGAGAGCTGGGAACCTCCTCTCAACGGCCCCAGGAGGTCAAGTCCTTGGCATTCCCTGACCAGTCACTGTGATTACTGTACAGTTTGCCCTTAGGTTTTTGCTTTTCTCATATTTTATTCTATTGGTTTAGCTAGTCCAGTTCAGGGGTCTTGGACCTGGGCACCTAGAAACAGAGTGCAGGCTTTTTGTCTTTAATGATCCCAGAGCCGAGTGTGCCTCTGTGTTTTGGGTATTTATTGGTTAACTATTTCTCTGAGTGGATGTATTCTATTTTCTATAACAGCCCATCTTCCAAGAAGCTCCTGGCAGTAAGTTGGCACCCCGTGCATACTGCTGACGTTTTCATTCAGTTGGGTGTATGCACACAAGATCTATGTAGATGCACTAGTTTTCCTGAGGGAAAAAGTTATTTATGAGGACTTTTAGTAGAGAAAGTAACTATAATCAGTATGTAGCCCATGATCCCAGTTCAGATTCTCAAACCAAAGTCAGAGTCTCACGTGCTTTGATTTTTTTTTTGCAAAAAAAAAAGTCCGAAAAATTCTTCAGATCATCTGAATATTTACAGCCCCTCTAGTTTGGGGTTTGTGCACATGCGGTCACTTCTGTAGCAAGACCCCCTGGGTCACTTAGAACCCACTGAAACCAGTAAAAACAGGAGTCCGCGGGCAGGGTCCTGGGTGGGGCTGGAGGAAGCGCGCAGGACCCAGGAAGATTCTGGAAACCTGGTTATGGACTATGAGCCCTGGACCTCGTCGTCCATACTGCCTGTTAACGCAGAGGTAGTGGGTATTTATCATTCTTTTGGCCATCATAGAAATTCCTTTCTGTGTTTGAAGAATTCTCACCCTTTCTAAGAAAAAAGCCGAAAACGGATCTTCCCACTTTTCCTCGTGCCTAATGTGCATTCATGTGACCAGGCTGCGGAGTGAGATATGCCTGTGCGGTGACTGGGCGTGCGCTGGGCCGGACAGGTGTGCGCTGGGCCGGACAGGTGTGCTGGGCCTGACAGGTGTGCAAAGGCGGGCGGGCAGGCCCCTGTGCGCCCAGCAGGCCGGGCCTGAGGTTCTGGGGGCCGGCAAGGGATAATGAGTTCCCTTCTGCGTAGCACCCGGAGGGGTTCCTGTGGTTGCCGCTGGGAGCCCTGACCGATCGGTGAATGAGAACCGGCAGTTTGGAGGTTTACAACTGCAATTTTCCCTCTTTGGTTCTGCTTGGTCAGTTTAACTCAGAGCGGGAGCACGATGATTGGGGTCCCAGTGAACTACGGGGGGAGACCTTTCCTGACAAGGTAATAACATCTCGATTTAGATGCTGAATCACACAGACCTGCCGATTTACGCAGGAGACACGGAGCGCCTTCTCGCGGCTCCGTCCGTCCGGGGTGCAGGGGGGGCGCCGTTCCCGCCAACAACCCAGCCCTCGGATTCGTGGGAGCCAAGGTCCGTTTCCGCGCCCGCCGCGTGCCCATAGCCGATGGTGGGTGGGTGCGGCCTGGCACCCTCACCGCGCTGGCACCGCCTCCTCCCGCTCACCGTCGGTGCCCGCAGCACCCGGCCCTTCCCTGTGCAGGACGGAGGCCTGCCCTGCAGCCCCTCGGTCGTCCGCATCCAAGTGGACACTGTCTGGGTCGTGGTGGACGCCCCGCTGACATGCCCGTCTGAGTGTGGAATGTCGCACGGAAGTGCCTGGATCTAACATGAGGCAGGCGTCTGAATTTAGCAGAACAGTGACATAAAACAAGACTCAGTTTACATCTTGTGAACGGTGCTGTGGCCCATCCTGGAGTCTGTTAAATACAGTGATTCCCGTTGGCATGGTTTATGTTAGATTCTTTGCACAGATGTGATGGGACACTGATTTGCAGGCAGATCATTTTTGGGGGAGGGGAAGCAAATTATTTGATAAAATAAAGCCATGAGTGTCAGTGAGCCGGGGCTTCTGGCGAGATGAATCAAACACCATGCGATCACTTGCTCATTTTCAGTTGGGTTAAAAGTTTAAAAGTTTAAAGTTTTTGGAGCAAGTGGAAAGACTTCCAAATGTGTTTTTGGAATCTGGCCACTAACCAGAGGCAATATTTGTGTCATGTAGCATCTAGTGTCATCCACAGTAATGGCAACAAGCATTTTCAGTTTATTTTTCATTTATTTTGAGTGGAACACAACAAATTACTTACAAATTCTGATTGGCAAAATATGTGCTCGTCGAATGCAGAGAGATGAGATGGGCTGTGGACGGAGGCCTCTTCATTCAGCGGTTTTGGGGGCAGTGTATGGGAGAAGCCTTTGAGGGTGACACAGGAGATTCGCGGAGACCTATTTTTGTCATTTGCAAATGGCATGAAAATACTGCATTATGATGCACCCTCATCTGTAAAATGGGCTCACATTTTTACACTTGAGGTCAGAAGTTTAAATTCTGCTCCCGTGCTTACTGGATGGGACAGGGGGCACACCCTGTCTGGACTTTAGTTTCTGTGAGGTGGTAACTCGCAGAGCTGCTGTGAAGCAAAGGCCAGCAGGTGGGAGCGGCTGGCCCATGGGGGCAGGTGGGTGGATGAAGGTCGCCTGTTCAGCCGGGTGCTGCTGGCTGGAATGCAGGCCCCTGGGCAGCAAAAGGTATGAGCATGAGTGCCTGTGGGGCATGAAGCCCAATATTCACTGGAATTTTAATATTTCTTTTCATATTCTGGAAATTTAAGGCTATCAGAGGAACTGGAATATATAGATTTCTAAGTCTTAAATAAAAGCAAGCAGTGACCAGTACATTTTTATTGGCAATTTTATTAGAGATATGTTCCCCATATAACTCATTTATTATAAAGTTGTTAACACTTATATACATATCAGTTTGTGATTTTTTTCCCCTCAAAACCAATTACAGGTTTCTTTTACAATAGGCTCCTAAATAATTTTGGTCCAGTGTTAAAATCTGACTGTATAAAAGTGTTTCTAAGCTTTCAAAATAGTTTCCACTCAAAAGAATATTTACAAATCTGCTATTAACTGTGCCTCTTACTATAACTGCTATTTCTTTAGTTCAAAGGAGGCCCATGGAGTAATCATGGGTTAAAGAACCAATGGCTAAATGTTTTTTTGGGTCCTGTCTTCCACATTTTAGTCAATTAAGTGCACAGTATTATTCTTGTTATTTTATATGCATTTAGAAGACAAACTCCATTTAACCAACATAATAAAATTGAAGTCCTGCCCTGCATATGGTTGTCTGTGGACTATGAGGCCTTCAAGAAGCTTATGATTTAAGAGTGGACAGGAGGCAGCCCTGAGCCGGGGACTTGCAAATATTCTTTCACTGAATTCTCACAACCAACCTGTGAGACACGACCTGTCCTCAATTGGTGCGTGAGGAAGCTGAGGCCCATCAAACATTAGGGCCATGCAGGGCTGTGAGGGAGGGACGGAGGCTTCAGCTCAAAGCCCGTGACCTTCCAGTTTGCCCACCGAGAAGCGCACCTGACAGCCACTTCTCACATGAAGGAGATTACAGGTGACCCGTGAGCAACTTGGGTTCGAACTGCACAGGGCCACGTCCATGTGGGTGTTTTTCCATGAATATATTGGAGATCTTCTTGGAGATCTATGGCAGCCTGAAAAAACATTTGTTTCTCTAGAGTACTTTATTGTAAGTATACAGTATGTAACACATATAAGTATAGAATACATGTTAATCAACTGTTTCTATTATCAGTAAGGCATCTGGTCAACACTAGGCTATTAGTAGTTAAGTTTTTGGGATGTCAAAAGTTATATGTGGATTTTTGACTGTGTGTGGGGGGGTGCTCTGAAACCCTGGTTGTTTAACTGTATTTACCAGATAAAAATTGAAATCTTCATGTAAAAAAAGACACCCCAAAGTTACACAACAAGTCTAGGTAGGTAGGGGATATTTGCAATGCATATGACCAATACAGGATTAATATCCACAAGTATAAAACACCAGCAAAAAAGGAAGAAAAAGACAACTGAACAGAAAAATCAAAAGGCAATTAATGAGGAATTGGTTGACGAGGAAACCTGAAAGACTGTGTATATATGTACATACACATATATGTAATATATATCATATTATATATGTCTTTGAATATACATTTTGTATCTCTCCATAGTATATGGGACAGTGAGGGAGAGGCCGCAAACAGGAGCCCAAAGAGATGATCAATCCCCCAGATACGCAGAACCCCCTTTTCCCTTCGTATGTGTCTTCATTTCCTCCTTTGACTTTTGCGACCCCTGGTGAACTGTGTTTCCTTCTATTTGCCATGCAAATGAGCTCACACAGAGGTGCTGACGTGAACATTAGGTTCAAGAGTCCTGGGAAATGAGCCAGCAACGGCATACCTACGCGTACAGCCAAGAGAACTGGAGACGCGTGTGCACACGGCCTGCACACGAAGGCCTACAGCAGGACTATTCGTGACGGCCAGAAGGTGGGCGCAACCCAGATGCCCAACAACTGGTGATCAGATGCAGAAAATGTGGTCTGTCCGTGTGGTGGGGCGTCATCCAGCCTTAAATAGGATGAAGCCCTGACACGCCACCAAGTGGATGGACCTTGGAAACATGCTAAGCAAAAGAAGGCAGTCATCGAAGGTGACATACTGCACCACTCCGTTTTAATAAAAGTACCAGAACAGGCGAATTTGTAGAGACAGGAAGATCAGCGGTTGCTAGGGGCTGGGAGCAGGTGGATGGGGAGTGACTACTCCTGGGAACAGGGCTTCTTTTTTTTTTGATGGTGACGTGGTTTGTTTGCTTATTTATTTATTTATTTATTTTTGAGAGGGCCTCTCTCATATTTATTGATCAAATGGTTGTTAACAACAATAAAATTCTGTATAGGGGACTCCATGCACAATCATTAATCAACCCCAAGCCTAATTCTCAACAGTCTCCAATCTTCTGAAGCATAACGAACAAGTTCTTACATAGTGAGTAAGTTCTTACATGGTGAACAGTACAAGGGCAGTCATCACAGAAACTTTCGGTTTTGATCACACATCATGAACTATAAACAATCAGGTCAAATATGATTATTCGTTTGATTTTTATACTTGATTTATATGTGAATCCCACATTTCTCTCTTATTATTATTATTATTATTTTTAATAAAACGCTGAAGTGGTAGGTAGATACAAGATAAAGGTAGAAAACATAGTTTAGTGCTGTAAGAGAGCAAATGTAGATGATCAGGTGTGTGCCTGTAGACTATGTGTTAATCCAAGCTAGACAAGGGCAACAAAAACACACATGCAGAAGATTTCTCTCAAAACAGGGGGGGTGAGGTTCTAAGCCTCACCTCTGTTGATCCCCAATTTCCCACCTGATGGCCCCCCTGCGACTGTGTCTGTCTTAGGTGGAACGGCGCTTTTTTTTGAGGTGATGAAAATATCTGGAGTTAAGTACTTGTGAAGGTTGCACAACCTGCATATGTATATGAAAACCATTCAATTGTTCACTTTAAGATAATAACTTTTATGGTATGTGAATTGTATCTCAGTTTAAAAAAGTGCTCAGAAGTTCATAGAAGAAATGACAGGTGTGAAATGGCATGCTTTTCTCTGTCATTTAGATCGAGAGGGATTAGCTGTGGGAGAGCCCGGGGCCCCCAGCCTGATGGTGCTGGCTGTGGGGATGGAAAGTGGAGGCCATGTGTTCGCTTCCCTGGGAAGCACTGGTCTCGCCTCTCAGGAGCGGCCACCCGGCCCCTGGGGACCTTCCTGGCGCTCACTCTCCGGGCAGCCCCCAGGCCTGCAGACCTGCAGCTCTGGAGCTTGCCGTTTGCCAGGCAGGAGAGCACCTCCAGCCGCCAAGGCTGGGACCTTGCTGGCCTCCTAGTGCACCGGCCTTTTGCATGAAGCGCCAGCAGGGCCCTGGGGTTTGTGGAGGATGCAGCCAAGCACCTGTCCTCCTACTGTGTGCTCCTGTGAGCGACCTCTTCATCTTAGGACTCTGGCTACCCTGGTTTTTCCCTCCCACCTTCCTTCTCGCCCACATGGTCCTTGTAGCTTCTTTGTAACAACCTGTGAGCCCGGAGCCCCCTGAACGTTCTGGAAGGCACTTGTGTTAAAAAGCCAACAGAGTTTATACCAGTAATTTGCTTTCATACAACTCTTCCCAGCTTCTGAAGGCTGTTCTGTAGCCCAGCGGTTCTCATAATAGGCTTCTGAGTTAAGACACGCCTGATCTCTATTCTCCTAAGAGGGACTGTTAAATAACCATCTTAAGGTAAACAGGGATTATAACCCGGGTTGGCTGAGGTCAGATTTACTACCTTTTCTACTCTGTACTCTTTCTAGCTCTGTGCTAATATCTAGATCTCAGAAAATACGTTGATTACTATAGGTTTTAGGCTTGATATTAAGGCTTCTTAGGTATTTTCCAAGACAACTAATACATTTGAAAGCTTGATTTTAGCTATTTTGTCAGGTTGGAGTTTCAAGCATGCCTTACATTGCTTGAAAACAAATTTGAACTGATTATATAATTATGATAAGGAATGTTCTTTTGAATAGTGAATATTCATTTTGTACAGAAATAGTAAAAAATTACTTATTTAACTAATGTGCACGTTGAGGACATTAACCCCAATCAGGAGCAGGGAGATACATCACATTTGAATTCATTTGGATACAGAGAATTGTTTTGGGAAATCGGAATGCCTGGGCCTTGCTCCTGGACCGGGAATGTCCCGGTTGTGAAGCTCAGCTCCCAGCGCGGGCTGGTGCCTGATGAGCGCCTACAGCCCCGTGTCCTTCCTTGTCATGCTGGTGTGCTGAGACGAGGAACGGAGGAAAAAGCACTGTCTCTACTTAAAAGACGTAGGCAAGCCAGGCCGCTGATAATTAAAATAAAGATACATGGGTTTGGTCAAGTCATCGACTTAAAAGGAAAAACAGATCAAAAGTGCTTTTTAGGTTGTTAAAAAGAATGTTTTAATAACAAAACCATAAAAGAATGGGAGAAATGGGGTAAGGGAAACGGGAAATTTCATTTTCTGTGTCTTTTATCTGCAGGCTTCTTGGATTATAGTTATTTTGGAACCAGAATTTTTCAATTTAAAAATAGAAGTGAAGAAATAGGAACAGCTTGGAGTTTGGAGGAAAAAAATCAGAGAAAGAGAGAAATACAGCAGAGAGACTGTACATGGATGGTGTGACTGCTCAGCTCACATGCCCTCGGGACTGGAGACACTGGGGCCGTGAAGATGACTGGGTCCGGACAGCGGTTCCCCATGTTCCCCAGCTAGGAGAACTCGGTGGGGACCTGATGGGCGCTCGGACAGGCGTTCCAGAACGCTGGGCCTCTGCTGCAGGCACACTCGTTTGCAGTTGATCTCAGGGGCTTTGTGGGCCTCTGACACCCTAAATTCATAATCTGAGAGAGGGTCAGACCCAGTGGTTGGCGTTGAGAATACAGACACCTCGGCCTCCCGGGAAGGGCCCCTCAGCCCCCAGGCAGGTGCGTGTGCCAGGGTAGGCCGGGCCCCAGGCCTGGGGTGCATGCCTCCAGCTCACACAGCCCAGGGTGACCGTGCTCGCAGTGTGGGCTTCTCTCCTGGGTTCATGGCACCGCTGGCTCAGCTGAGCCCTCAGGGGTGGAGACCGGGGCCTGGCAGCAGCCTGTGGAGTCGGGCCAGCCCAGGCCGGGCCGGGCGCTGCAATGGGTGGCCCTGCCGCCGGCCTGCCCACTCCCCTGGGTCTCCTTGAACTGTGCCTGGAAGAGGGGCCCTGTTCTGCTTCCAGGATTGTTGCCCGTGGCTCCTCCCTGCTCTTGACTTTCATGTCGCTTCATTTGTAAATAAGTGCTTATTCTGTGCTGTGAAAATGTTGAATGCTAAAAAAATTTTCGTAGGGGGCGAAATTTCATAGCTTCTTGAGAAATCAACAGAAATGGATTTCTGGGTCACCCTGTCACCCTCCTGTCCCCCTGCTTCCCGCTTCGGGCTCACGCTGCTCCAGCTGCATGTGGCGTTAGTCTGGCATCCTCCCAAGCTGATCATGTTGGTGCACTGTCTCTAATTACACACTTGTGGAGTCTTCACAACCATTTAATTAGCAAGTTGAGTAGAAGCCTCATAACCAGTCACCAATTTGCAGTAATTGGTCAGTTATATAGAAGGTAGCTACAACAGGGATTAGCAAAAAGTACACACACAGTGTAGTTCAACTCAAACGCATGCACGTACATCCATTTGCCAACCTTCTGTTGTGAGTATGGCCCCTGGCTGGGCTTCTGGTCTTTCTTGCAAACACCCATCTTAACGGCCTTATCCTGTCCAGTTTTGGGTTTCTCTAAAGTAGAACAAAAGCGTGACCCTTGTGAGGCATCTGCGGGAGAATGTTCTAGACTTCAGTGCTTTGTTACTCCGTTTTACAGTCACTACCTGCACCCCAACACAGCAGCCCTTAAGAATGGTAACCAGCTCTTACTGACTTGGTTTCTATAGGAAAGAGAAGCCATATCTTTCTGTGCACAGACTTTCTCCGTTTACCTAAATTTTAATAAAATTATGTAATTTCAATAACTCACACAACTGATGAAAACTGACTTGGCAACAAACCAAACGACTTGGTTGGGAGCAGAGGGAGGGCATGGGCAGGGAAGGTGCTGAGCGCCAGGGACCCCCATGCATCGCTTCTGGGGACGCAGGCGCAAAGCACGCCCACCGTGACTCGTGTGTGCTGTGCCCTGTGTTAAAAAGCGCACTGAAGTCACCTTACATCTGTAAGATAAATCCCTGCAAGGAGGGAGGCCTTTATTTACCTTGCAGAGAATCTGCAGACCAGGGCACTGCTTGAGGTGCGATGGTTAGAACTAGATCCGAGCACTTAGGATCAAAGGCCATCCCCCCGAGACAAACAGCAATTACCTTCACCTGAACAACACAGCTTTCTGCACTTAACAAACAAAATTTGCAGTGGCAAATATTTACAGTGTCAAGGTTACATGTCAATGGTCTTTGGAATTATGAAAATGAGCTTTCTATGTAATAGAAAAGCTCTGTGAGCTTCCTAACAAATAGATATGGATTAAACTCTACTTTAGGGTTTCAAGGGATAGGATACATACAGATTTAGCTTACATTTAAAAGTTGGTATGTAAATATGTATTAATCTTACCTATCAAAACAAATGTTAATTTTTAGTGAAATGTTTTAAATTCTCAACAGTGTTTTCTCCCAGTTTGTCTCAGGGTTCTTGCTAAACTACTTGTGACCTGTTGCTTTAATAAGAGTAAAGCTGCATCAAGGACATCGAAGGTTTATAATAATTTATTTCCACCTACATAAATAAATAGTATTTCTGTTTAGCTGGATTAAGGTATTACTCTAAAAGCCCAACTATTGAATTTCCCTACTTTCTTCCAAAGTACTCACAAAATCGTCCTCAATCTGAAAAATTATATCATGTCCTTTCTTCTGTGGCATTTAAATAAATGTAAAAATGTGCCCTGGAATCCTTCCTATGGGGGAAAGTAAAAGCGGTGAAACACGCGGTGTCCTCACAAGGCACGTGGTCTGGTCGGAGAAACAGGACGGGTCCTCTTGAAACAGACTGAACGAGACGCCGAAGCTCGCAGGGAGAAGGACAGGCAAGGACCGGGGGGGCACCCGCTTCGCATGGTCTGTTTTGCACACGGTAGAGGCTTGAGCGACTAGGGCATCGGGGGCAAGTCCGTGGGGCTAAAACCAGACCCTGAAGAGTGAGTGGAATCAGAGCTGACCCGCGAATGAGCGAGAGAACTCCGGGTGGGCGGAGGAGGCCGGCGTGGCACGCTGGGGCCGGGATGCACGTGGGAGGCAGAGCCGAGAGCAGGCTTTGCTCCTGACCGGATGTCCTTGCGGTCCTTCCGGAGCACTTCCTGCCTCTTCCGCATCTTCCCTGGGCAGCGGCTTGTCTTTGGTTGCATCCTTTTCTTCCCCTTTCTGAGAATCGCCATCAGACCGATGGTCTCCTCGCCTCCCATTCAGTCTCTGCTGGTGCGGCACTGGGAAGGGTCTAGGGGGTGCATTCGTGATGATGATAGCCTGCTTTTACCCAGTGCCCCTTAGGTACCTGTATCATACCTGTGTCAGTCAGGACAGGCTAGGTTATGCTGCAGTAACAAACATCCCCCAAATTTCAGTGGACTAAAATACAAACTTTTATCTCTCACTCATGCCACGTGTCCAGTGTGGGCTGGGAGGCTGGCGAGAGGCAAGATCTCAGCTTCTTGCTGTCATTCATCAGAAAGGTCTGCCTGAATCCTTTCCCCCGGTACGTGCTAGCTCTCCTCCTTAACTCACTGAGATTCATCACCCACGACATTTCAGAGCCACTGGTGGCCTTTTTAGCGTGCCCCACATCTGTGGATGAAGAGCTCTGTAAATGTGTTGCTCACTGCACACACGCGTGTGTCTGCAAGGCAGCCATTGTGGTTTTAAATTTGGAACCCCTTTTTGAAGCTGCTGTTGGGCATGTAATATCTGTATTGACAGAAAAACTTGCTACAGGGAACATCAAACTCAGAGCCTGGATGGAAGCAGCACGGCGAAGTGGAGCAGGTGTGGGGCCGGCGGTGTTGAGGTCTGGGTCCAAGTCACAGCCCTGCCTCCTTCTGGGGGACCTCGGGATGTCATCTCACCTCTCTGAGCTTGGCTTCCTTCACTTACAATATAAAGGAGTTGGTGTAAATCATCCTTAAGGTCTCTTTGAATAGAGTGTAAGTAAATAAGTAAAATTTAAAGCTAGAAATAGTTTCTGTCTTCTGGATTCTATAACCTGTTTCTTAAGCTCTCCCTTGGGGGAAGAACTTTGTTTTTCTTTCTCATATTATTAAAAAATATGGTCAAAATTGTCATCAGCTTAGGTCTGCTATATTTATTTGCACAGTTTGTCCCCTTAGTCTTGCTATTTCCAGAATGAAGTGGGAAAAAGGGACTGGGCCAAGGTGAGCTGCCCCAGGGCTGCCTTGACACCAAACCTGGAGAGTCTCACCCTCGCTCACCAAAGAAGGCAGCCCGGAGAGTCACAGGGCTGCGGGCCCGATAACTGGCCTCTGAGAGGGCTATTTCCTTCCCCAGTTCTTCATGTCCCTGAGCGGGGCTGCTTGCTCATGAAGACTGTAGATCTTTCCTTCCATTTAGGTTTGAGGCTTAAGTGCTTTTGGTTCCAGAGTTGCCCCACCAGCTCTCTGCCCTGTTTTATGCCACTGGAAGCTTCCCACCTACGAGAAAGGATATTTATTGGGCTGCTTCTACTTATCAGGCACTATAACTTACAGTGCATTCAGACAGAAAAGTACTCTAGAAATACAGAGTCATGCAAGAAATGTCCCAGAGCCAGAGCCTTATCTGTAGTCGCCAGCACTCACTCAGGCTACCAAACACTGCATCGCAATCTAAAGGGCCAGAGAGGCCAAGTGGACACAGTGAAACATGGACAACATGCAGGTGACAAGAGTTAGTCCCTGAGGGATGAATGTACACCTGAAACTGAGACGGGCACAGCTCCATACACATGCTTCACGGCTGTGTGACTGCAGGTGAATCTGCAGTGGGCTGGCGGGAGTCCAGGACACCCTTGGTTGGCGGCAGGTGGTGTGCACAGCTTTGCTGCCCACCCAGGCGTCCTGCTCACGACACAGCCCCTCACGCTGGGCTACGCCCTTTCTCAAAGGGGCCATCAAGTGCCACCCCGCGTCTGGATTTCCAGGGACACTGCTCCCCACCCAGGTGCCAGGCCACGTGCCAGCCTGCAGGGTGGTTGCCGCTGTGTTTCAGATGTTCAAGGAGGCCTCTGGGAGGCATTCTTTCTGCCATAATCCTGCTCCCCTGCCGTCGGTGGCTCCAAGTGGTGCATTTTATTATTTTTGGTGTTAAAAGTCATGTCTTGTTTAGAATCTAGACCTCAAATACTAGAACAGTGCTCCGCAGCCCTGAGCCTTACCATCGGCAGGCTTTCTGTCCGGCACTGTGCTGGAGCCTCACCAGAGGCTAGTGGGGCACCCTCAGGGTCACAGTGCAGGAATCAGGGGGGTTGGCATGAGGTTGGAGGACTGACGTGGGCTGAGAGCCTGCAAAGAGGCCCTGGGTACCCCTATGGACAACCCAGGTCCCAGGTGAACTTGTGGGGGGTAGAGATGGCTGTGCGGGCACTGGGGGGGGAGGCAAACCCTCTTTGCTCTCACGCCCCCAAAACCCGTTTCCCTTCTCAGCGCCTCTCCCTCTGCCCTGTGGCTCTTCTGTCCTCCCCACCCCCTGCTGACTGCACTTCTCCTTCAGCTGTGGCAGCTTCTGAGGACCCAAGGACCCTTGTGATTGGTTATAGGGCTCTGCAGGCCCCCCCATCCTGAGAGGCTGATTAGCACTGAGGGAAGATGGCAGCTGCCTGGAGTTTTCTGACTGAAGTGAGTCCCTGAACTCCTAGCAGACTGACATTGACACAGATGATGATAAGCTTCTAGGATTGTGAGTCCCAGAAAGTCTGGGTGCCTGATGTATTCTGAATACAGGTGTATGTGTGTATGAGTGAGAAAGAGAGAGAGAATCCTTAAAAATGTGGCCAGTGCTGTTGCTAAATTCCTCTTTGTTTCCTTAGGCAAACCCTGTATATGCTCATACCAAGGCAAACAAAAGTCTCACCTTCCCTGGCTGGTGAGTCACAGGACTGACATTTAAGTGCCTACTATGCACGGCAATGCCGTGGTTTCTACATCATGGAAACCTTAGCGTCTCTCCGGATCCCCTCGGAGTCTGGCTTCTCTTTCTGCCGTTTGTGACAAGAGCAGACAGTATATTATGTTTTATTCTCTTAGCCAGTCCCTTCTGCCTTTCAGTCTCGCCCAAACTTGAACTATTTTGACACACAGAAAACACGGTAAACTTAAAGATGTCATTTGAAAAACAGCCCAGAGTTGTTTGGCATTTCCGTCCGACTCCCAGGATGACAGGGAGGATGAATCTGCAGCTGAGAGTTGATTCTGCCTCGTCCTTTTTTCTTTTTCCTTCCTTCCTAGAAGTTGCCAGGGCCTGGCTGAATCATGGTGCACTTCTTTTTGTCAGAGCTGGTTGGATTTCTGGTCCCCTTGGCCCCCCAGCCCGCCCTCTGTGTGGTGACACAGAGGCGGCAGACTGGCGGGGACCCAAACGCTGGATTTAGGTTTGAGCATCGCAGACATTCAGCAGATGGACGTGGAGAGACGGGCCTGGGCCTCGCCGGGAGGGGACCTCAGGCCCAGGGTCCCCGTGCAGAGGGCTGGCCAGGCCTGTCCCCCCAGCCGTTCTGACCCGGGCCTGCTCCCGAGTCCATCACAAGGCTGACGGGGCCGGCTTGCATTTCTGCAACAGTTGCTTTTACGTTTTTGTCAAATGATTCCAACATCTGCGTCGTGCCAGTACCGGCATCTCTTGTCTCCTCCCCGCACAGCTGGAATTTTCCTGAATCCTCACATGCTGAATGGTTTTGAGCACCTGCTGGCCATTTACACACCGTGAGACTCCGAGTTGTGTTCCGGTATTATGGATGACATTATGTATTTGTTCTCACAGGCAGTTGGGGTGGGTTCAAGCCTCAAGTGCCACCAGCCTCCCATGGGTCGTGGCGTTCACCCTCGGTTCTGTTTTCCGAGCCCCTGTAGCATTTTCCAGATCTGCCCCACATGCAAGCCGCCCAGAGGCCAGCCTGGGACCCAGTGGAGGGCCGTCTGTGGGCGCGGCTCTCAAAGTCTTTGATGCCATGAGCAGGATCAGCTGCGAGCACATGCGGTGTGAGCCCAGGACTTCATGACCACTTTGTGGGGTGGCTTCCTTCCCCCCGAGTTCCCCAGCAGTACCCAGTTTCCTGCGGGTTCTGCACCTCGGGCCAGGAACTTTGCACCTTCGTTTCCCCTGCTCTGCTCATGTTTGCCATGTCCTTCCTGGGCTGTGTCCAATCCCAGGCAGAAAGAGCTCACAGGGGTTCACCCCACACTTGGGGGCCACAGCCTCCATCACACGGGAAGCTTCCTTTCCTCAGAGTTTTAGGTGCCGCAACCCACCGTGATTTCCATCACTGCAGTGGTTTTGCCTGGGATTGGGGTGCTGGGATGGAGAAGGGGAGGAAAGGACAGGGCATGGGGGATTTGCCCCCGTCTCTGAGCAGTAGGAGCCCCTCAGCACCTGCCCCAGTGTTCTGTCCTGGTGTTTATGCCCAGGGTCCCCTGCCCCAGCGTTCTGTCCTGGTGCTTATGCCCAGGGTCCCCTGCCCCAGCGTTCTGTCCTGGTGTTTATGCCCAGGGTCCCCTGCCCCAGCGTTCTGTCCTGGTGCTTATGCCCAGGGTCCCCTGCCCAGTGTTCTGTCCTGGTGCTGTGGCCACACTCAGTGTGGAACACAGAGCAGGGATGTGTCTACCCTCCTAGCCAGAACTGAAATTGAGATTCTCTTTCCTTAATGACATTTCTGCACAGGGTACCTCAATTTTCAGTGTCACCACAAAATGTGTAACTGACCCCTGCTCTTTGAGAAGAGGGCAAGCTGGGAACAAGGCCCAGCACTGCATGTGCAGAGGGAAGGCACACGAGCCGCCACCCAGACTCTTGGGAGTCCGGCTGCTACTCAGGCGACCTCTTAAAAACCACTGCGATCTAAGGGCGTTGCTGAGGGGTGGTGGGGAGGCTCTGCACTCCCAGCCACGCCCGATTCAGGCTCTGCCCAGCCACCCTTCTGTCCTCTCCTTCCCACAACAACTCCCACACTCCCCCTTCTCCTTCTGGAAAGGAATAAACAATTCCTTCAATAATTGATTCCTGCCCACTAACAGATGCTCTTAATTAGCACAAAATTGCAGGAAAATTGCTAAATAGATATATTTTGCTTGTTTTGGGTCTGTTTCTCCCAGAGAGCTTCGGCTTCCCCAACATCAGCACATGCTCAGTGTTTAGTTTAGTTTGCATGAAAGACTCACAATCTTGTTCTTTTCCGTGGACACAACTGCGATGCAGAGAATCGACGGTTAGCCCATCTCTCCCAGTGGAAAGGGGCTGGTCTAAAGCCTTTCAGAACCTTAGTAGCTGTGGGAATGTGCCACAGTAAAGAAACTGATGATTTAAATTGCACATTGCACATCATACAGTTTCAATCCCTAGAGAACGGTAGCACCAAAGGAATGGACCATTGGGAGTCTTCTTTTGGCTTACTTTATATTTTTTTATACAGAAAAAGTAAAAAAAAACAACACTTGCACAAAACTTATTTGTACAACGAGTGGTGACGTGTTCTTTGTTTGACAACTTCTGGGGAGGCTACGTGAGGCCATTCACGGTGTGGGGGCCATGCATGGTGTGCCTGTGCAGGAGGGGTCTGTTGTCCCAAATTCTGAGACCGGGAAAGCTTTTGCACAGGCAGAATCGCTGGCCCTCTTTTCTAGGTCATGGGAGGGTCTGCTTTTTCTATAATTTTTTTAATGCAAACAGTTTTGCTTGGGGCTTATGGGCTTGAATTAACCTATTTCTATTATGGGCATAAGTGTACACTGGCAGGCAAGAGACTTTTTAAAAAGATTATATATTTTTTTGCATTATCTTTTTTTTTTTTTTTGAGTGGGCATCTCTCATATTTATTGATCAAATGGTTGTTAACAACAATAAAATTCTGTATAGGGGACTCAATGCACAATCATTAATCCACCCCAAGCCTAATTCTCAACAGTCTCCAATCTTCTGAAGCACAACGAACAAGTTCTTACATGGTGAACAAGTTCTTACATGGTGAACAGTACAAGGGCAGTCATCACAGATGCTTTCGGTTTTGCTCATGCATTATGAACTATAAACAGTCAGGTCAAATATGAATATTCGTTTGATTTTTATACTTGATTTATATGTGGATACCACATTTCTCTCTTTGTTATTATTATTTTTAATAAAATGCTGAAGTGGTAGGTAGATACAAGATAAAGGTAGAAAACTAGTTTAGTGTTGTAAGAGAGCAAATGTAGATGATCAGGTGTGTGCCTGTAGACTATGTGTTAATCCAAGCTAGACAAGGGCAATAAAACATCCGCGGATGCAGAAGATTTCTCTCAAAACGGGGGGTGAGGTTCTAAGCCTCACCTTTGTTGATCCCCAATTTCTCCCTGATGGCCCCCCTGCGACTGTGCCTGTCTTAGGTTGTTCCTCCCTTGAGGAATCTTACCCGTCTATGGCTAACCAGTTTGCATTATCTTTTAATAGTAAATATTGGAATTCAGTTTCCTTGGCTCAAAAGAATAATTTTCATCCTTTCAAGAAACACATTTAATGCTGAAATCAAAAGTATATAAATATCCAAAAGCCTCATGGCTATGCTTGTAATCGTTTTGAGCCAGAACCCACTACGTCTGTGCAGCAGCCGGGACTGACCCGAGATCACGTTTTACCTCATGGGGACAGAGCCTCAGACGTCTGCAGAGCAGCCCCGGCATAGCGAGCTGGTTGTGTAGAGAGTCTTCTGCTGTCCTTAATTGTAAGTTCTGGAAATGTTTCCTACTTAATCACAACACTTGCCTGTCCTTAGAGGAAGCCAGCTCTCTCTCCAAAGCCCTTCCCTGAGGAAGTCCAGACAAGCCTTTACAAACAAGAGGGGCTACTCCCTTCCTCAGAAATCTGGGCCCCACCTCCCCTGGGATGTGTGTCCATGTGAGGGCGCCTTGTGGGTGAGGCCTGGTGGTCAGGGGGCAGGACCATGGATTGGACTGGACAGTGGGGGTGGGGGGACACCAGCCCCTGCGGTGGCTCGGGAGCACGGCCACTTCTCCGTGACAACCTGCCGCGTGTGCTCCCTTTGATATTTCAGCTCAAGCCTGCTGGGGACAGACCAGCCCCGCACTGGGGTCCCTCCGCCACCTGCTCACACAGCTCCTTTACTCACCAGAGGAGGAAGTGGGGAGGCCGGCAGGACCGGGAATCCACCTCCTGCCTCCTGGAGGTGACAGGGTAGCTTCGCTCCGGCCACTTGGCTAGAGCACATGGATAATAGGATATCTGGCATTTGGGGAACTGTTTGGGGTAAAATCATAGTAATGGTAATTTCTTTTAAAGAAAAATATTTTTTTGTCTTGTTCTATTAAACGCCAGCCATTAGTGTTTTAAGGTACTTAGAAAATTCTATTTGTAGGATTTTCTGAGGACAAATATTGATGTGTGCACTAGAGAATTAAGACAAATGATAATTGAAAGGGATGATAAAAGCTAGTGGTTTCCTTGGGGAAATCATCACCAACTGCTGTCACACTGCCAGTAAGAGCATTAGTTTATGTGAAATGTTTTTTAAACAGCTCAACCAAAGCATTCAGCCAGAGCACCTGTGAGGGCATCTCTCTGCTGCATGTTTCTATCACATCTCCACCCGGGACCCTCGCTTACATTTCTCACTTTCAGCCTCCAGTTCAGGTCAACACTCGGTTGGGAATGAGAAATATCAGACTGCAAGAAGGATACTGCTTGTGAAGCCTTGCAAATAATAATTTTATAGTTTTACCACATTGAGTGCTTCTGTGTTTAAGTGTCTCTCTGATGAAGCTCTGGGCCTCCTGCAGAGGGGAGCTTCCCGTCTGAGCCTGGGCTGCCATAGCAAAGTACCGCAGGCCGGAGGGCTGGTGAACAGAAATCAATGTCTCGGTCCCGGAGGCTGCAAGCCCGAGATCAGGGCGCCAGCACGGCTGGGCTCTGGACGAGACCCTCTGGCAGGGCCCTTCTTGCCCTGTCCTCACATGGCGGGTGGAAGGGGCTGGGGGCTCTGGGTCTCCTGTAAGAGGTGCTGTGCCCTCCCAACCTCAGCGGCCCCACCTCCCAATACCATCCCCTTGGTCATTAGGGTTTTTCAGTATGAATATCGGGGAGGGGGCACACCCATTTAGACCATAGCAGTACTTGATTGAAGAGCACGTATACACATGAATGGTCCCTTTGTCATGTCCCCAGAACCTTTCTCACCATAAAAGGGGGCTTAAGGCCCATCCTCAGTACTCTGTAGGAGCCCCTGTGCCGAGACATCCACACCATTCCTGAGCCTGGACGTTGCCCTGCCAGCTGCTGGGGCTTCTCTCTTGCCACCCCCACTTCCCTTGAGCCCCTGCACCCCTTGGAATCACAGTGAGCTTCTTGGGGGGTTTCCAGGTGGTGGCAACCCAGGTGGGGAGCTCCAAGCTCTAGCAAGGACTTCATGACTGGTGCTTGCTTTGGACTGGAGGGGTCCCCACTTTTCTTCCAAATCACTGCCATTCCCAACCCCTCACCCACCCCACCACCCTTGCTAAAGGGTCATCTCTGACTGCTGGCCTGTTGGGGCTCCTCAAGTCCACGGAAAGGTGGGAGCCAGCCCTGGGGGTGACAGCTCTGCCAGGGTCCCCGATGCCCTGGGACACGGGGTGGCACTGCCCCTCTCCATCCTCTGGGACTTTAGGCATGTGGTGCCGCGATAGCAAGGCCAGCCCTTAGGGAGGCACAGATGTCCGAAGCGCTGAGCTGCAGGAACCCTGGTGGATGGGGCATTTTTCTCCAAGTGGGGGGTGGCCCCGTGTAACAGAAAGCCGGGAGGGGGAGCCCCATGGGGTCTGGCAGAGTTTGCCTTTGATGGGAAGAGTCAGACGCCCCTGGGCCTTTGCAACCTCCTGCCAACCCGGGGCCTCACTTATCTCCGGGTGGCTGACGTGGCCTCGTGCAGCAGCTCCAAGCCGGCTCCTGCCTCCTGTGCAGACGTGCTTGCTTTGCAGGACGATGCAGCCGCACCACCAGAGGATGTGCCTGTGTCTTTCCCGCCTCTGCCCCCAGCGCCCCATCCCCGCACACCCACCCATGTTTCCGCCTTCCACAGGGTCCCCTGGCAATGAGGCCTCCAGCAGGGGGTGGCCCTGCTCAGTCCCTGGATGAAGCCTTGAGATTCCTGAGACGTGTCAGCACCACCCAGGGGACGTTTTAGGGGCAGGGGGCTCCGAGCCCTGTGAGGGACCAGCCGCCCCTCTTGGGGGAGGACTTGTCCGTAAGGGGGTGGGGGCTCTGAGGACTCCGGAGAGGGACCTGATGGGGACGCAGTTCCTGAGGCCCTGCTGCTCGGGTCCCCACACCCACCTGGAGGCAGAGACACTGCATCGCCTCCCCTCCAGATGTGCCATCATCCTGCAATGTAATGAGTCATCAACGTGTTTTAAAGATCCTCTTTAGAAAATTGCTCTGCAAAACCATTTGAAACAACAGATTCTTGCCTGTGAGTAGGCGGTCGAGTGTGTCACAGGCAGCCACCATCTGGAGGCACAGTTCCCACTTCACGTCTGGAGGGACCCGCCTCCCCTCTCTTCTGCCACAGACGCCTGGCAGACGGCCGAGGGGGGCCAGAGAGTGGATGGACTGTGGGCGGCCAGGGCAGGACCTGAAGTCACCCCCCGCTCCCCCACGGCAGCTCCTGCCCGGGTCCGCAGGCCCAGTCCCTGCCCCCAGCAGGCAGAGACAGTCCAAGAGGCAGAGCGCGTGGCCTGTGGGCCAGGAGGTTCCGTTCTCAAGTAGCCTGATTCTGGAGAGAGAGAGACAGCCAGGCAATCAAGGCCTGGGGAAAATACGGCCTGAACGAGGGGCTAGTAAATCGGGAGCTCAGAGGGCCTGCAGGTGCCTGGGTCACCAGGGAGTGGCTGGCGCCGGGGAGCCCCCTGGCCTTCGCCCTCACTTCTCCTCTGAAACCTCGCTGGCAGCACCGCCCGTCTTTCATCCAGGGGATGGAATGTATTCGCAGACCTCTCAGAGGCTCGGTCCTGGTGAAAGAATGTCCCTTTCCTCATAAGAGGTGGACAACAGGGATTTTAGTATCTGTCACCTGGAATGGGAGTGAAAGCTTGTGCGATTACTCATGAGCAGTAGGGTGATAAGTCGATGGTGCATTTTACATAATTTCATGTTATTTTGCTATTGCAAATGCATTCGGTGGACTTAGACTTAATTAAAATGCTGTGATTTTAATTGAATAGTTTGGTTTTTTGTGAGGGGTAAGAAGCTGGACCTCTTCACTGTGACTTTAAGAAGCCCTTAAATGCCAAGAAAAAAATGAGAGGTGTTAAATTTAGGAGTTTACTTGAGAACTACGGGTTCCACCCCCCAAAAGAAACTGGCCAAGAGAGAAAGCCTCCAAATTCCCTCTCCTGAGGGTTTCAGGCTGACATCCCTAACTTCCCTTACTCAGAAGAAGCCTTGAGCCAGGGAAGGGTCACTGAGCTTCTCTTGGATTTTCCCCATGAGTTATGAGCTGAGAGAAGAAAATTTCTTTTATAAAAAGCACCCTCTGATGCCATCTGAGACCCTGGGTGATTAATACTGCTTTCCTGGTTCTCACTGTTCTGATCTTGAACAGGAAGAGATTGATTAAGTTGCTTCTGAGGTCCCTCCCTGTTTTGTGAGGTTGCACTGTCTAGGATTGTTAAGTATTTTTGAATACCTACTATGTGCCAGGAACTGTGCTAGGCCCTGGGATACAGTCTCTGCCCTCGAGCAGCTAACAAACTAGTTGAGAAGATGAGTAAAGGGACATGTAAATATTTATCCCACTTAGTGAGTGTGATGATAGAGATTCGGTTGTTGACCCTCACTAGGATTTTTGTCCTCTGGAAAGACTGAGATAAGGCATGTGCAGACCTCACAGTGCATTTGTAGTCAGGGGTCATTACTCCCACGTAAGGTCCTGTGCTTTTCCCTACTTCTGGGTCCCTGGAAGCCAGCAGGTGGAGGCGCCTCAGAGATGACACTAATTGTTTCTTAGCCAGAATCTTTTCTAACCATCGCTCCCTCTCTCTGTAATGCAGAGCTTCTGGGCTGCTTTGGGGGGCGTACGCTTCATTTAGAACCTGTCTTGACAACGGAAGCCTACAAAACTGAGAGAATATTAGAGTCACAATTATTCACTGTTAACAGCAGTGAGTCATAATGGACAAGGAAAAAAACCTTCTGAAGGTATGAAAGCAAATTCAACCCACACCCTCATATGCTGCTTTTTAAGGTAAAAAAAGTCATTTCTGTCAAATCTGTATTCAAGCTTCTACAGCAAGGCCGAGCAACTGATACATTCACCATTGATTTAGTTATTCCTTAACTCAGCACGCACTGGCTGAGTACCTGCTCTGTGGCTGGCATGACCTGGATATCAAACCTGCCGTAAACACCTGCACACGCTGGCAAGCAGCCAGGGTGCAGGAGAACTGTGCGCTCCAGCAGCGGGCGGATGCAGAGGGGTGTGGGGGCTCATACAGGCCAGGGTGGCACGGGAAAAGAAACCTAGAGCTCGGGACAGTACGGTTCTAGCCTGCACTGGGGCCACACCCCTGGACTTGTGCCCAGTAGGCAGCCCGACAGCTTGACTGGGACCCCGCATTTTCTGATGAAACACCAACGGGTATGGTGTTCAGGCGGATTATGCAGAACATGAGCTCAGTTTAATTAGGCATTGTTTCTAATGTGGAAGACCACGGTTACATCTCTGAGTTCTGGACTCGAGGACACACTGTCTGCTGCTAACAAGAAATGGTTAAGTCATAAACACAGTGTTCTGTTCTAAGGGAAGGCTCCAGACCCAGCTTTTTATGACAACCCCCAAACCATATGCCTCCAGGAAGCATGCCTTGCCCCACAAAATCTAAGCAACAGTTGCTGTTTTAAAAGGAAAAAATAGGTTATAAAACATTATCTATCTACCCACCCATCTATCTATCTGATCTACCCATCTATCTCTATTTGTATGAATAGCATAAAACCCTAGGTTCTGGAGATGCAGACGTCACAGTTTTATAAGAAGAGTTTCTATTATATTTACTGCTACAAACACACACACAAATGTGTGCACACACACACGCTTTGGGATAAGCAACAAAAACACTCTTTGAGGTTTTACCTTTCAAAACAATAGCATTACATAAACAAGCAGTTGATCATTGAAGTGATTTTTGCCCAAAGTCCCCAGTTTTAAGGCCCCTTTTGTCAGATTCTACCTATGGGCTGGCAGAAATGCTATTCAAGCTTTTGGGATTCAAAGTGAAGTGAAAATGAATTAGATTCTTTTAAGATAAATAACTAAAAAGCATTTCGGAAAATACTGTTTTTCTGGAGTCTGTTTTCCTTCATTCAGGGCTAATTCACTTTATAGGGCTAAAATTACACGGGAAATCAGAGAAAGAAAGAAAGAAAGGCAACAGAATTTACAGAGTTGTGGCTCAGCCAGGAGTTGCCTTATCTTGCTTGCAAGAGTTTATTGAAGGCCTGGCTGTAAATCTTTACGAGAAATCTTGGAAAATCAATATTTAATTAATTTTTAGGTGCTGAATTTTACCAAGTATTTGTTGTTTCAAAAGATGTCTTTTAATGAGATGGCTAATGAACGGTAAAAATGGAAAGACCCCTGTGTTTATTTTTGAGGTAGAAGAGGAAAGGGGGGCATTAGCAGACAGACTGAGTGGAAAGATGTCTGTCCAGCAGGAACAGATCTGTACAGGATGCAATCTGTGGAGGAAGAAACGCTGAAAGTGTACCTTTGATAAAATAAAACCCTGCTCCGCAGGCCCGCAGTGGGGGAGCGGCCGCAGGGAACCTCGGAGGCCTGGGGGAGGCCCGGGGCTGCCTGCAGTCTCGCAGGGCCCAGCTTATTGCAGCCCCGCGTCCCTGGCTGTTCGTTGGAGGGGGATGGGGGTGGGGGCCGTTGCTACTTTAAAGATCAGCCCGGGTGCAGCCTCTTCCCTCGCTTAGCTGAGGCTGGACTGAGGCAGCTGGACCGGCCCCGGGGGTGGGGGTGGGCGCTTTAGAAAGGTTTGCGGCAGGAGTCGCCTGGGTCGCTTATGAAACTGCGTGTCCGCAGGCAGCAGCCCCAAAGATTCCGATTCGGCAGACAGGGAGTGTCCCCCAGAACCTGCATTTCAAGTATGCCCAGGGTCCCCGTGGTGCTGGTGGGCCGCGGTGAGAGCGGGAGAGGCGGGGGGTCAGGCCTCAGCAGTGGGAGGAGGAAACCGGGGCAAGAAGCCCCCACAGCAGACCGGTGGTCACGCTGGGGAAGCAGGGAGGGGGCGAGGAGGTGCCCACTGCCAGCCCCCAGGCAGACTCGCCGCAGGGATGAAGGACGGCGTAGGGAGCACAGCCAGGGGTGGCCTGAGACCCGGAACCAGGCTTCCCGTGGGGGCGCCTGCAACGGGCACCGTCACTCAGCGAACGCAGAGCCTGGGACCGTCCAGACCCCGGTCACCGTGGAGGGTCCCGGGGCGAGGGGCTCCCAAAGGCACCCGCGGGGCCACCAGCCGCCCTGTGCGGGCGGCGCAGGTGCGTTGGGCCGCGAGCTCCGGGCTGAGCCCGCCGCAGGGTGAGAGCAGCGCCGCCCGCCGCCCCTGCTCCTGGGCGCGGGGCCTCCTCGGCGGGGGCCCCGCAGGGAATGAATCCTCCGCTGAATAGGCGTTCAGGGCGGGATGATCGGGAGAAGACCCAGCTCCGTTTTCCGTTATTGTCATTGTTTCTCCCTTTACACAGTGTTGTGGGCAGGGAAGGAGAGGAACGGGGCTGAGGGTGACGCGTGAATCCGGAGGGTGTCGCTTGCCGGCCTCCCTGTCGCTGGGCGGGCGGTTCGCCCCGACGGCCGAGGCCTAAGGGAGGCCCCACCTTACATGTTCTTTTCACATCAAAGATTTGGAAAATCGGGTAAATGAAACGGTCGGGCAAGCCCAGAATATCTTACTGAGAAGTGACCTGTTTGCTGCCATGTTTCCCAGTGACTTAAAGCAAGGAGCCTCCGAACACCGTGCGCGGATGTGGAGGCCGGGTGGGCAGAGCCGGGGAGCCCGGGGAGGGTGCCCGGGAGGGTGCGGGGGGTCAGGGCGCCTGCTGCGCGGCCGGGTAAATACCCAGGCCGGGGGCTTGCGGCCTTGGGCGCCACCAGCCGGGCCGCGCGCTCTGCGCCCCAGTTCCTCTCGGGGCGTATTTGCTGAATGTGCGTTTGAAGTGAGGGACTCGCTTCTGCCTGATGCGCAGCCCCGCGGGGTTTCTTCTCCCAGTTTGATGGGTGAGTCAGAAGTGCTTTGTCGGCTCGGGGGCGGCTTCGCCCCACGTGGGCTCCCCGCGCTCAGAGCAGTAACCTCCCTCCCAGCGCCCGTCCCTGGGCGGGACTGTGCCTTGACTTCCTTGACCCCGGGCAGCGTCCGCCGTGGCCAGTACCTGCTGCCTCTGCGGACAGGGCGGCCCCACCGCGTCTGCCTGAGATGAGGGGTAGGCAGTCTCGGGTTCTTCGGGGACCTGTGCCCGCCGTCGGGTCTCACCCCTCCCGCAGGAACGCCGCCGAGTCGGACCTCTGTGCTTTGGCCCTTGTGGGCCTCGGCCTTCCGTCGGCGTCTGTCCACGTCCCAGACTAGCACCCCTCTGGCCTCCCTGAACCTCCGCCCTCCACCTCCCCCCGCCCCCCGACGTGCTGTGCCTCCTCCCTCTGCCTGTGGCTGGAGCAGCTCCTAATCTCCTTCCAACCTGCCTACAGCCTCCACGAGGTCACCTGGCATATCTGGTCCTTGGGATTCCTCCGAACATCTCCCAGCAGGCCTGGGTTTCCCTGGGGAGGGGGGTAGTTGGCAGTGAAGGACGTCGCTGTCCTGTGACGGTTCTCGGGGACCAGGGAAGCAGTAAGTCCCTACTGCTGTTTAGCATCCCATGCTTAAAATGATTCACGTTGATGTGAATGTGAATTCCTTACGGACTGCGTGCGATCGCGTGAGCACAGACAGCCCGGCTTCCCAAGTCATCAACTCGGCGACAAGCCGCGCAGTCTCTGCTCCTTGGGGTGGGAACGTTACAGCAGAAGGAAACAAAAACACGCTCAGGCGGCCGGGGCGCCTTCAGCAGCACAGAGCTGGGAATGGCGCGGCCTGTAGCAGGGGCCCCTGTTCCGGACTCATCTGCCCGTTACCTGCCTGTGGCCCTTGCGATGGTCTCAAGTGGCTATATCTGCCCCATGTGGCTGTTAGTAAGTTGGTAACTTCAGTCTTTGGCATGGGGATGATCTTGGTGAAGCCTATAATTCCCAGCTGGAATTAGAGCATCCTTACTGTAAGGAGAGAGAGGAATATTAAAATGCACCTAGAAAAAAACGAGGGAGCGTCTTAGCCATTTTATTCAGTCACGCTGAGTGACCCGAGACAAATGACCCTTCTTGGATCTTCATGTTTTCTGCCACGTTTTTCTGTGTATTCTTTAAAAGAAAGGAAAGGTAATTCTTAAAAGCATGTGATTTTGGACAAAACTGTGGGAAACATTGGCATTCGGTTATCGAGGCTGAAAATGACCTAAATGTGCAAACGGATTTATACAGCATTTTGTAAAAGGGTGAATGTAAAGTAATGAGACCATCTCAAATACACCAATGCTCATATAAACAGCCCTGAACTTGCAAATGATAATATGTCTCCAAAAAGGGCAGGAGAGATTTATTTTTGTTCAGAACACCTTGTTCCATAGACTTTTGTAGAAACTGCGTGGCTGGGGTCCCAGGCAAGACCCCCTGAAGTTCTCTGTGGAAGGATTGGGGACCCTAACAAGTGCCATGTGTCTGTTCTTTACCAGTAGGTCCCAGCACCTCTGTAATTTATATTCAGGCCCACGAGTGACAACTGCCAGCCGGAATCCTAAATGGTAAGGGTTAGGGGCAGTACATGGGTGACGTGGAGGCCCACCCAAGGGTGCTGGTGCCTACAGGGTCACCACTGCTGTCAGACTTTCCCAAACAAGAATTCTCAGTTGTGGTCCTGGTGGATTTTTTGTAAAAACAAAAGGTTCAAATCAGAGTTTCTGCACAATGGCAACATTCCTCATGGGTCAAGGGAAAAGCAGTGGTGTATACCCATGGAGCTTGGTACACAGTAGGCACTCAATATACATTTGCTGCATAGGTGATCGCTTGACGTAAGGAGTCGAGGCAGAGAAGCTGGTTATGCTGTGATTTAAACCAGGAGGCTGAGGATTAGGAAATCGGCTGCTCAGCTGGTCGGTGAGAACAGAGCTCTTTTTCTGGAAGCCCACCAGCTTTGCTTCAAGACTGGAGGAAGATGGGAAGTTGTGGCACTACCGTTTATTTTACATCATACTAAAAAATGTATAAAAGTAGGTCATAAAAATAATTGCATAGCACCACATGCAAATTAGAGACCGCAGCATGGTGCTATTTTCTTGCTCCGAGTGCCTTTAAATTTTACCTAGTATTTCACACCCTGGAATAGTTTCATTTAAAGCATATAACTGCATAAATTGAAACTAGGAAAGCTGTGCTGGGGGAAATTTTTTAAGTTCCTTTTTGCTTTCCTTTTACTTCAGAGCCATTAGGTAAGAGTCCCGTATGACTGCAGATTATTACATGTAGAAAGGCAGTTTCTTATTTTCATTTAAATGTTCAGTGTTCACTATTCAAAGCCAACTTTGTAAAGAGCAGATGAGAACAGTTGAATTCCAAGGGGAACAGAAATGAATAGATTCTATGGACCAATGCAGGATTCAAATGCTGAAAATACCTAATTGAAGACTGGAAACTAAAGAAAATATCTCTTATGGCTAAAAAAAATTGGATGCTTTGGGTGATGGTGTAATGTTGACTGCGCTGTTACTCAGGATTGAGGATGGGAGCAAGAACCCCCCCTTCCCACGTGAGCTGCTTGCCTGGGGGCAGGTAAACAGCTGGCTGACAACATCTCAGCTGCTGCCCACGGAGGAGACCCTGGCCGGAAATGGGGGCCCTGAGGTGAGGCGCAGGGCAGGGAATGTGGGCCCTGGGTGCCCAGCCCTTGGGGGTGCCGGGAGGTTGCGAGGCAGGGGGGCAGGCAGGTGGCAGGTGGGTTGTGGGGCCTCTACATCCAGGCGGCCTGTGGGCTGACCAGGGCCGCAGCAGAAGCCCTGTGCCCCTGCTGAGCCCCAGCATTCCGGGCAAGCTGAGGGGGTTGGGGGGCCATCCTGGAGGGAGAGGGAGGGTGGGCCATTGTTTTCCTGGTCACCTCCTCCATGTAATGTTAGTGCCATGAATACACTGCATGTTTGTTTCTATAAATGTGTGTATCTGTGCTTTGTGTATAAAAAGATGAAGTTTTTTTGCCCCCAAGAATTGAATTTTGCCCGCTCAAGGGCAATATCTGTTGAAAATAAATGTTTTAGATGAAACCTTGGCATTTTGTGCAATGGTATTTAATAAAAATTAATAGTTATAAAATATTTTCCATCCATTCTTCACTGTTATGTGTTCTGGAGAACCTATTTCTCCCCCTCTGGTAGCTGGCAGTTTACAGATCTAACCAAGTCATTTCAGTTAGGTAACAGATAATCCCATTACCCAGTAGGCATCATACCAGGTAATCATTTGGCCTGATTCTCTGGTCCTGCAGGGCTGAGGAATGGGCCTATGGAAGCTCCTGGGGAAAATACAGCTGTCTTCTTCCAACTCTTCTGTGGCAGTGGTGAGGGCTAAAAACTTCCCCTGCATCTGGGTTGACTTGATTTCATTCTGTTCATTTTTGTAATAGCTTTGTTGAACTGTAATTCACAGACCACAATTCAATGGCTTTCGGTCACTACAGTCCATTTTCTAGAACATTTCCATCACCCCTACCAAGAAGCTCTGTGCCCAGTAGCCGTCACTCCCAATCTCCCTCTAACCCTCTTACCCCCTTTCACTCCCTAGTTCTAGGCAACCACTCATCTACTGTCTGTCTCTATAGATTCACCTATTCTGGACATTTCATATAAACAGAAACATGCAATCTGTGACCTTCCATGACTGGCTGTTCTCATTTAGCACAGTGTTTTCAAGGTTCATCTGTGCTGTAGTGTGTATCAGTATCTCACTCCTTTTTACTGCTGAATAATATTCTGCTGTATGGATATACCACTGTTGTTTATCCACTCATCAGTTATGGACATTTAGGTTGTTTCTACTTCTTGGCTTCCATGAATAATATTGCTGTGAACATCATGTACAATATTTTGTGTGGACACATGTTTTCATTTCTCTGGGGCGTGCACCATTTTATACTCCCACCAGCAGAGAGTGAGGTTTTCCCATTCTCCACATTGTTGCTGACGTTACTGTTATTCATCTTTTAGATCATAGCTGCCCTACTGGGTTTGAAGTGGTACCTATAGTTTTGATTTGTTTCACTCCATCAGCTAATGGTTGTGAGCATCTTTTCTTATGTTTATGCTCTGAGTTTTCGATTCCTGGGGGACATACAGGACCCTCACCTTAATACTCAGGAACACTTTTAAAAGAATAACCAGGGACCTGAAACAGTGCCACATCCATCCTGTTGACCCTGCAGCAGTGTTAAAGGGCATGCAATTGCCAGCATTGTGTCTAGTCCCAAGGACACATTTCTTACACAACTTGAGAAAAGGCAACCCCTCCCTCAAGAACCTTTACTGCCACTTGCTAGAGAGTCCTCCTTGTGGTGACTGTGGTGTGAGCAGTGCCCCCTGGAGCCGTTCGGGGCACAGAGCACGCAGCCACACTAGCAGCCCTGCGCTGAGACATCAGGAGAGGAGGCCAAGACGGTTCCTCTGTAGCCTTTGGAGAGTTAGCCCTCTAACCCCCCTCCCCATTTCTTCAACACACCTGTCAGATTTGATGGCCCTTCTGTGCTGAAGTTTGCTACGATCTGAAACCCCTGCATCAGTGTATGCAGAATAATAAAAAGACACCTCTCTCAGTTAGTGTCATGTTTTTCATTCAAATTTAATCATTCAGCTTTAATCAAAGTGATGACTCTTACACCACTAAACAAGACATATTTCTGAATAAACTAAAAATGTATAAGTATGGGAACATTCAAAGTGATGTGCTCCCTATGTAAGTACAATTAATTCATAATTTCTTCTTCCTATTGATGTGAACTGAGTAGAACCACACACATTCGCCTTTTTTCTTTACATGGACTGTTTTGATGTACATTCCATTTCTCAGAGGACAGCTATCGTCTCTGAGTCAAACCACATGCACAGCTCTGCAGCCATTAGAACAAATTACCTCCTCAGTAAATGCTCCTCTCCCTAAAGGAATTGACCCCCGGCTTATAGTTTTCATATTTTCTCACACAGGAAAACTGCTTAGGAGTCTGGGGTAGTCTTGTTTCATCGTTACATCTTTAAAAAAATTAATCTGATGGGCTTCTACATGTTCAAACATGTGACTTGTCAGCAGGTAACTTCTCTACATTTATCCAGAAGCTGTTAGCCCTATGCTTTCTGGGGAAAGGAGGTTCATTGAATGCATACAGTTAGCCATGTGTTGAAACAGGAGAAGGCTTGATATGAATAAGAAAATTGGCCTTGGAACTGTCATATGGTCAACCCACCATTTTTTACCTCATTATATGTTTTGTCCATTTCTATCCCTTTTTTTAGAGGCCAGATGTGATGATACCCAACTTGAGGTCAGCATGGCCCACAACGGACATGAAGTACGTCATTTCGATTCCAGTGATGAATCGCCCACACTCTGGGGAGCACCTTTCCTGTCGCCTCGTATCCGTGGACTAGAGGGACCTCCATCCAGTTACTGCTGCCCCAGAAAACTGGGGACCATTTTGAATGAACTTCGGCATCACAAGGTCAGATTTTTAAATCTGATTTCCTGACGAAGTAAAGCAAACAAACTTATAAACTGGTTTTTAACACTGCCAAGAGCTGGATAGCTGAGGGCCCAGCTCTGACCTCCCTGATCCCACATCACGATTTATAGTCAGCTCTGCAGACAGAGTTTTGGCAAGGATGGAGCTACTTAAATTAACTAAAGGTTTTAGCTGCTGTTGGGAAGTACGAAGGTTTTGGCCACGGCGGGCAAGGCGTACAGGCATGGGCTCAAGAGCACCATTTCCATCTGGCGATTGATTCAAAATGTCCAGACAAGGCAAACTGCTTATGTCAGCCCCAAATACAAAAGATAATCGGAGCAGGCTCATGTTTGGTAAGGGATTGCTTGTGTATTGTGTTTCTTGCTGTTGGAACAACTATTTTGAGTTCCAGGCTCTTAAAGGTCAGAATATACCTGTGGCTTTGATTAAATGTACTTTGTAAAACGGAATGAACATTATGTGTGTTACCACTGATATAATTGTGTCAGAGGATGTCAAATCTCTACAAACATTTTCTTTTGAATAGGCAGCAAAACAAGGAAACTCAATCTTTTTACTGTGTTCCTTGAAAGCGATTTTTAGTGTCAACCTAAGCCAATTGCACGTTGTAGGTTGAAACTAGAGAAATTCGCCCGAGTGTACTTGCATTTGATCACCAGTCTTTCTTGTCTTGGCCTATCGAGGCCTATCACTCCCAGCCAGAGATGGCATGTAACTTAGATCATGCCAGAAATGGGTGTTTCTGAGAAACAGTGCACATGGACCTCAATTTTAGACTGGAATTGGCTGTTTGGCCCTTAATTAAAAGGCTTCTCCTCTGCATTGTCCTTCTGTTCCTCCCCCTTTCTCCTGCTCTCCCTTCTCCTCTTCTTTCTTCTTTTTAAAGAAAACCTCTCTTTAATTGGACAGCAAGAGCTCCTACAAGAACAACTTCAAAAAATTTGCTGCTCTTTAGCATGTGATTAACTATTGACTTGTATTTTGCTTTGCCATTGAGAGTAACTAGCATTTAATAGTTAGGAGCCTGTAGGGAAAATGGAAGTGCCTATGGCCAGGATCCTCACCTGACCCTAAACTGCTTGGTGATGTCACTGGCCTGCTGCTGGGCTATTGCTCCCACACCCGCAGGCAAGGAGCTACTACTGGCTGAGTCACTATATAAAGAGCCCTGCCCAGGGCTCTGGGCGGAGGCAGAGGCGGGGGTGGATTATGGACCTGCAGGTGCTGGGTGCAGACGGGATCCTAATGCTCAATCTTACTGCCTGGAGAACAAAGCCAGGTATGAACCCTTTTACCCCAAGAATGTTCCGTTGTCATTCCTTAGTGTCTTGTCAGTGGGTTTCAGCCCTGGATGAGTTCACTATGGATTCAATGTGACCAAGAAATGACAGTAGAATGTTCTTGGGGTGAAAGGGTTAGACCCAACACTATTTCCAAGGTGGCAGGTCAGTCACTAGAATCCAGTCTGCTCAGAGCGAGCCTGCAGGCAGCAAGCCGGTCTCTGCCTCTGGGCTCCTCTGCCCGCGCAGCCGTCTCAGTCCCTGTCCTCAGCGCTGCCACCACTCCAGCCTCGTCTCTGCTCTCCTGCAGCCTTGCAGCTGGGCCACCGTGTCGCCCAGAGCCCTGGGTGGAGCTCTTTATAGAGTCAGTAACAATGTATTGGCCACACGTGTGCAGTAAGCCAGCCGACCAGGGCCACGGAGAGTCCTGGCCACAGGAACCTTCGCTTTATCCACACTCAGTCTCACTGACTCCGCAGTGAACCTGCCCGGGGCTGAAACCCTCAGGTAAGGCAAAGCCTCAATGAAATATACATAGGAATTTTTGGTAAAATCTCTGAACAGAACCTGAAGAAGCGGGGGCATTTTCAGACCTTTATTTTGTTTTTAGCACCATCATCTTCATGAACCAGTGTTTTACAGTTGAAAATTATAGGCTTGAGTCTCCAGTGTGTCAACTCAAGGTTATTCAAAGATCCAACCGCTGATTCTTTGTGTTCATTTCGGAGTCTTGATGCTCCTCCTTCATTCTCTGTCCACCCTGGTCCTGACCATCCTCATTCTTCAAGAAAAGGAGTGAAACTAGGAGCCTTTTGGCTTTTTTGGATGATATTTTAGCAAAAGATTTGGTCAATGTGAGGATAAAGTAAGACTTTGAAAAATGATCTGTGGAGATGATTCATCTAAGCCATACCTCCTCTGAGAAATGTTCTCAGATCACCAGATACACACCTGAACTGTGTTTAGCTCCACGGCAGCTGCGTTGGGCAAACCTTTGTGCTGAGGGTGAAGCATGGGGCCTTCAACGTGCTCCTGGGACAGCAGAAATACTTGCAGGAATGCCAAAGAAGAAGAAATGTTTTGAAGGATTTTTTTATATTTCTAAGGCTGCCTATTTTTATTTAAAATATTAATAATGGCATTTATAAATGATTAAGATGGTAAATTGTATGTTATGTGCATTTTACCACAATAAACAACATTGGGGAAAAAACCCATTCATAATGAGTGATCTGGCTTGGAGTTGCCTGGTATGGATTCGCCCCTTGAAAAAATCCTTGAAGAATTTAAAAGATACCAATATTCTTTCACAGGGGTTTTTGGTGAAAGCTTTAGAACAAAAACAATAAGCACTAAACTCATTGCTGAGTGACTGTCTCCATTAGGAACAGGCCTCTAGGAACTATGTGGTGCCAGAGAAAAGGAAATCTCATTTCTGGCCTGTAGCAAGAATGGTCTGTTTTCATTTTTCTGCATGTGTACAGACACTGGTAAATAGGATGTGGCTCTGGTGGGGAAGCAAATAGAAAGAAGGCATTCTAAAAATGTCTGTGCTCTGCCTTGCCTTTCACTCACTGTTTCTGCAGTTGACTGTAGAAACCAAAGGGATTTTAGTTGTTTTAATGTCACGACTTTAAAATATCATAGAGTTTGGTGATTTTTCCATGTTAAGCTGGTATTTTTATCCACACCTAGGTCCCAGCCCCTCAGGCAAACATGACAGGCATCCTTCTGAGATGGTGACAGGGGGATGCATAGGGCTTTTGTACTGCTTTTAAAACTCTTTGGTCATTTTAATTTGAAACTATAAATCAAAAATGCTTCTGAAGCCCAGCTGCATCAGCAAAGCCTGCCAGCCAGGAGCCAGCCCATCGGGGGTAATGTCACCTGGATCTCGCGTTTTAATGATCCTGCATATAAGTCTTGGCTGGGTGCGTTGCTGTAACTATGCCTAAGGATTTTTCCACAATGTGTCCAGAAATAGTGAGTCTTACATTGCTGCTCATATTAATCGTAATGTGAGCTTTTTTTCTAAAGTCTTTAGTACAGACCCTAGATGATCCTCCTGGTTAATGAGAAATTATTATTTTCAGTCTTGGTCACATGGATGATGATATGAATACCAGGACTGCTTCCGAGCCCCCCTCTGTAGGCTCATGAGTTCTGGTCTGAAGCACGCGGGCTCTTCGTTTGTGGCATGCGGCAAAGTCATGGGACCTCTCTGGGGCTCAGGCTGATTGCTAGTAAAACAGGGACAACGATGCTTCCAAAATGGATTGTTTTTGGAAGTTAGATCAGAGGACCCCCTCCCCCTCTTGAAAGTCTCCAGCAGAGGGCCTGGCATGAATTAGTCATTCAATTGTAAATACAGGGAATTTTTATTGACAATTTCATTAAGTTTTTACTAAATTTTAAAGAAAATTTTTCTTTCATTCTTTGTTCAGGGAAAATATAGCAGAGATTTCACTGGAAATTGGTGCCTGCTGTTAATTCCAGGAAAGAGCTTTTACAGAAAGCTTCGTGTGACACCGAAGGGCATTCGGACCCTCAGACGTGGTTGTGGGAGGAGCTGTGGGGGCCTGAGCAGCCGGTGAGCGGTGGTGGAGGATGGGCACGCTGTGCTGTGGGATTCAGTGCGCAGCCCAGAGTCACCACGGGGCAGGGGCAGCCAGACCCTCCTGCTCAGCCGGTGGCCCCCTCACTGGGTCGCTGCCTGAGGCTGGTGACGGGGAGGCCCCTTCCCGGTGGGGGGGCTTTCTGCTTCCTGGGCGCAGAGCTCACCCTCCATCACCAGAACACCAGTTCTGCTGTGTGGGTGCTGCTGTGTGGGAGAGAATATGGGCTTTGAAACTAAACTACAGAAAGATTCCTTTTTCTTTCTGCTTATGGAATTGGCAAATGTAGATGTTGATACAGCCCCCATTGGAAGGTTAGTTGGGAACAATGCTCATGCTTTGGGGACATACTAGACTGGCCAGGGACAATAATAGACTCAGAAAATTCCACCCTGTGTGTGTGATCCTTTTTATTTCTTCTTTACCTTAAATTCCACTTTGTCTGCTGTTCTGCCCGACCAGCTTTGTTTGGATGAGTATCTATGTGACGTTCGGACTTCCCCCGCCCCCTCTCTGGCGTGGCACTGTTTTGTACCCTTTCTGTCCCCTCTGTCTCCTGGGCTTGTCTTTGGCAGTTGGTGTGCGTCTTGCCTCTGTACTTTCCTCTAAGTCCATGTTAAACTGATTCACCTTTCTTATCAGAATTACCTGGAGAAACAATATCCTTGGACTCCCAAGTCACCTGTTCTAGTTATGCTTTCAAATATGTATTAAAATACCTAACAGGTGAAAGAATGGGAAATACTTATGTATATTGGCCCAAGTGGCATTCTGGGCCCGCGTCACCCGTGGTCAGTGTGTGGGGGCCACCTGGGGGTGGATGCCAAGTGCGGTGTTGGCTCGAAGTCCTGGGTGGAGCCTGGGAATCTGCATTTCGAACAAGCCACCCCAGTGCTGCTGAGGGCACCGCACGGAGCAGCAGGGTCTGTGCGCCGGCAGAGGCAGGAGAGGAGGGCACTGGCAGGCCTGGGGCCCTCTGGTGCCACTTGGCATGCTGCTTGAGCACCTGCCCAATGCTGGGCCCCCCGGGGCCGCCCTGAGGCTCCAAATTGCTTTTCCATTCATGTGACGCTGGCAGCACCAGTTCCCCTATGGCCCTGCTGGGCAGGCACTTTCCCAGCAGGGAAGCCCCTTTAGAGTGTCTCCTGTTGGTCTGCTACAGCGATTCAAGCCCAGGCACACCTAGTCTCAGACAGCCAGGGTCTGGCTGGCCCTGCTTCGCGATATGTGTGTCCGGCCGAGCCCCATGTGGCTCGACGGCAGAGACCCTTTACCGGGAGTAAGATGGTAGGGCTTGGCAGTAAGATGCTCTCTGACCTGGCCTCCCCCAGGACTTCTTAAACGAGTGTGCAGAGCATCACAGTTCAGACGCTTTATCCTCTGCACAACTGCCGAGAATTAACAGCAGCAGCCCGGGCACCAGGGACCTCAGGCGCGGTGTCTCAGGAGAGGTGGGGTGGGGCTCAGGGAAACAGGTGCTTGGGGACCCGCAAGGCCTCTGCGTTCTTCAGAGCCTGGCACATCTCTGCCCTGGACTTGTCTGCATTCCTCTTTCAGGGACAGGTGTGTATCTCTCTGCGTGTTTGAAGGTAACTTCATCTTGAGGAATTGCTATTTAATCATGATGATGCTGTGTTTCTGAGAAATATCCCAGTTGCCGTTGAGGAGTCATGAGTCATTCACGGTCCTGAATTGCAATTTGAGACGCAGAGACTCCTTGCTATCCCCATCAGTCTGCAGTGGCCCCTAAGGACAAGCCGTCTCGAGAATGTGGGTGGAGAACTTCCACACTCAGCGGTTAAGAAATGAATTTTGTTTTTTTACCCTCTTCCCTCAATTATAATGATGAGATTTGCTATGAAGCAAAGGGTCTGGGCTCCTCCTGAGGTTTCTGAGCGAGTATGCAGCCAGCGTGTAGATACAATGGATCACAAAGCCCGTTTGCAGAATGAACCAGGCCCATCTGACAGCGGCGGTTCGCATCGGCTTCGATGCGCTCTGCCCGGGTTTTCCTTGGGCAGAAGCCTTGACTGGCAACGCTGGGTGCGGACGGGGCTCTGGGGTCCGGAGACCCACTCCCACCTGTCCGACCGAGTGGTTCTTAGACTTCAGGGTCAGGATTCAGAACAATAACAGTAGCATGCCTCAGGCAAAGAAACCAGCCCCCTAGGGAGCTGGATTAGACTGTCCAGCTCAGGCCCAGCCTCAGAGGTTCTGATCTTGCTGGTCTGGCATGGAGCCCAGGAACCTGCATTTTGAACCCACCCCACCTGACTCTGCAGGTGATGAGAAAGTCTCCCTTGGAGAACTCCCATGTGGGGAGGACGCCAGTGGCTCGGCCTTCTGTTTGCAAACCCCTCATCCCCTGCTGGGCCCAAAAGCCATTAAATAGGAGGGCGCCCAGAGCCTGGCTGGTGGCCTCTGCGGCCTCCCTCCCCCACCTCCTTGCAAGTCACCGCGTCCCCTGGGCCTCAGGTTTCCCTGCTGTTAGATGTGCGATGTGAACCTGCTGCTTTAGACAGGTGTGCCCGCAAGTAAGCTCACATTTGGTGAGAAAAATGAACAAGGAGTTGGCATGAGACGAGGACTGTGATTTTATCTAAAACAAAGCATTTTGACTGACTGTTGCATCTTTGAGATTTTCTAAAGGTCACAGTATTATTACAAAAGAGGACAATTTCACGTATGGAGGAAATTAGCCTTCAGGGCTCTGGCATTTATTTTTCTTTGTGGCTGTGTACCAGGGGTGGGAGCATTTGTCTGAGAAGCTTGCCATTCTGACAAAGTTTGGGAAACAAGAGCCCAGGGAATGAATCCTGAGGGAGCCAGGGGTGGGTGGGTGCTTCATATGCCGCAGATGCCGCAAGGTGTGTGACTTCCTTCCCTGAAGGAGACTGTGTGTGCAGGTCACTCGGCTCTGCACAAGTTCTGTTATAGGTGTTAAAAAATACTGAATGCCTTTTGACAGTAAAAGCCCCCAGAACTCGCTGCCATGCTAGTGACTCTTCTGAGAGAGTGTGTTTGGGTGGCAACCCTGTGAGGCCTCAGGCTTCAGCCCCGTGGTTCTCTGAGTGCCCGTTGCTCAAACAGGCTCCTGACGCTTGGGAAAAGGTGGGCGTAGTCTCACTTGTCGGTAAAACCTGATTTACTTTCCAGCCAGTGGAAATATCAGGAAAGGAAGGTTTCATTTTTGCCACTTTTTAGTTAAAAACCTAAGGACCTTTTAAAAAATGCGCACTTCCTAGCATGGACTGGCATTCAACACTTTTGCAATTAAAATGATAATGAAGCATTTCTGTAAGAACATCTCTTTAAAATCAGTGCGATGGGTTCACAGCGCATCATTAGAAGGAATTATGTAAAGCGGCCTCTCTGTTCCAAGTTTTATTTTAAGATTTAATTTATTCCAGATTCTGCAGGAAAAAACCATCCATGTGACAAGCCTGCTAACAGATGTCAATTTGGTTTTATAGCACATGCCTGCACTTCAGAGTCAGAAAATGGAGATGATTCTTTTTGCCTGCTGTTTAGTACATGACACAGCTGTGCCCCAGAGGGCAGCTGATTAATAACCTGCGGGCAAGCGACTTATCACCCGCGTTCGTCTTCCGCAGTGTGGAGTGTAGGCTTCATTGCACGTTTACCCTCTCAGATTGGGAGAGGCGCTGGAAAGAGCACAGATGACAGAAAATGGATTTTTCTGTGTTTTAATATCATCTAGGTCAGAAGACAGATTATAGTGTAGTGAAGAGAAATAAGAGAAAAAATTGAAATTATTCACCTAGATAGAACTAAATCTTTGTTACATTTTTTTGGTGTAGTGTTGGTGGGTAAAACAAAGTAGTTCTATGAGATAAATATTACGGCGAAATCGATAGTCTCGACATAATGTTCCTCTGTGTGACACGGCGTGGTTATCAGTGGTTGGCATGGTGCTCTTTGTTGATGTGCCTGTCTGTCTGTCTGTCCAGTCCATCCACCCCTCACTCCTCCATCCAGCGATCCACCCAGTGAGTACTCACAAAGTGCCTTCTATAGGCAAGGGCCTGTGCCTAAGGGATGAAGATATAGGGGTACACAAGTCTCCTTTTAACATAAACATTTTAATTGTGGTAAAATGCACATAAAAATGGACCATCTTAACCATTTTTTTTTTATTAAATAATTATTTTTTATTGAAGGGTAGTTGATGCACAGTATTACATTACATTAGTTTCAAGTGTACAACACAGTGGTAGAACATTTATATACATAATTCTAGGTTCCAGCTATCACCCTACCAAGCTGTTATAATATCTTGACTATATTCCTTATGCTATACATTACATCCCGGTTACTTATTTATTTTACCATTGGAAGTCTGTCCTTTTTTTTTTTTTTTTTTTTTTTTTGTGAGGGCATCTCTCATATTTATTGATCAAATGGTTGTTAACGAAAATAAAATTCTGTATAGGGGAGTCAATGCTCAATGCACAATCATTAATCCACCCCAAGCCTAATTTTCGTCAGTCTCCAATCTTCTGAGGCATAACAAACGAGTTCTTACATGTAGAACAAATTCTTACATAATGAATAAGTTACATAGTGAACAGTACAAGGGCAGTCATCACAGAAACTTTCGGTTTTGCTCATGCATTATGAACTCTAAACAGTTCAAATATGAATACTCATTTGGTTTTTATACTTGATTTATATGTGGATACCACATTTCTCTCTTTATTATTATTATTTTTAATAAAATGCTGAAGTGGTAGGTAGATACAAGATAAAGGTAGAAAACATAGTTTAGTGTTGTAAGAGAGCAAATGTAGATGATCAGGTGTGTGCCTGTAGACTATGTGTTAATCCAAGCTAGACCAGGGCAATAAAACATCCACGTATGCAGAAGATTTCTCTCAGAACGGGGGGGTGAGGTTCTAAGCCTCACCTCTGTTGATCCCCAATTTCTCACCTGATGGCCCCCCTGCGACTGTGCCTGTCTTAGGCTGTTCCTCCCTTGAGGAATCTTACCTGTCTCTGGCTAACCAGTCATCTTCCGGGGCCATACAGGGAAATGTGAAGTTGGTAAGTGAGAGGGAAGCCTTATTGTTTGAAAAGGTTAGCTTTTTACTTCTTTGCATATTTATGCCCTGTGGCTTCTATGCCCAGCATTTGTCTTGAGGTATCTTTACCACTTGGAGGAGTTATGATACTCGGTAAATTTGATATGAGGCACGAATTCTATTTAAGGGTTGTAATTAGGAAGGAAGAAGAAAAGCTATAGAAGTAGCAGGCGGAAGAAAACATGGGAAGATTGATTATTTCTTTGACATATCTTCTTGTAGAGTAACTTCAGCATATATAGGTTTTAAGCTACTACTTAAATTGTGCACACACATTAACATAATAGGAGTATAGTTACATAACCAAAGCATATCTGTAATTACCAGCCATCTCCAGTGAAACCAAGAAAACCAGTTAGGCACCTTAGGCATTTGTGAAAACTTATCTATGATATGGTGGATATTGTACAACTGAACTTGAACAGTCTGAGAGAAATCAGACAAATTAAAACAACCCATTCCTGGGGACTGTTCACATGCCATATGTTCTTTTAACAGTAAATAGTCTGTAGTTGTAAGAGTTTGGAGCGCTACAATTTGCACTTCTCCAAATTCTTGGTTGAGTTCCAACAGTATAGATCCAGTCAAATTTGTTGTTTTACTGTATGCACAGGCCAGCTTAGATATCTCCTTCCTCATTCCCATGGCAAGTCCAGGAGCTGGTGGGATGAGTGCATCTACAGCTGTAGCAGTGCGTGGATCTTTGTTGGGGTTTTTTGATGATCATCTTCTGGCATGAGTCTTCCAGAGAGTGCAGATGTTGGAAGTTCTTTTTCATATCGTATCTTAGTTCATTTTCGGGGTAGCCCAATTAGGCTTTGATCCTCTGTATAAACACAAACAGACCCTTTGCCTACACTTTTATATGCCCTTTATACCCTTGTGTAGAACTCGTTGGAGGTTACCACACAGGAACTGCCCTTTTTTTTTTTTTGCTTTGTTTTTGGTATCACTAATCTACACTTACATGACGAATATTATGTTTACTAGGCTCTCCCCTATACCAGGTCTCCCCTATAAACCCCTTTACAGTCACTGTCCATCAGCATAGCAAAATGTTGTAGAATCACTACTTGCCTTCTCTGTGTTGTACAGCCCTCCCTTTTCTCCTACCCCCCCATGTATGTTAATCTTAATACCCCCCTACTTCTCCCCCCCTTATCCCTCCCTACCCACCCATCCTCCCCAGTCCCTTTCCCTTTGGTACCTGTTAGTCCATTCTTGAGTTCTGTGATTCTGCTGCTGTTTTGTTCCTTCAGTTTTTCCTTTGTTCTTATATTCCACAGATAAGTGAAATCATTTGGTATTTCTCTTTCTCCGCTTGGCTTGTTTCACTGAGCATAATACCCTCCAGCTCCATCCATGTTGCTGCAAATGGTTGGATTTGCCCTTTTCTTATGGCTGAGTAGTATTCCATTGTGTATATGTACCACATCTTCTTTATCCATTCATCTATTGATGGACATTTAGGTTGCTTCCAATTCTTGGCTATTGTAAATAGTGCTGCAATAAACATAGGGGTGCATCTGTCTTTCTCAAACTTGATTGCTGCGTTCTTAGGGTAAATTCCTAGGAGTGCAATTCCTGGGTCAAATGGTAAGTCTGTTTTGAGCATTTTGATGTACCTCCATACTGCTTTCCACAATGGTTGAACTAACTTACATTCCCACCAGCAGTGTAGGAGGGTTCCCCTTTCTCCACAGCCTCGCCAACATTTGTTGTTGTTTGTCTTTTGGATGGCAGCCATCCTTACTGGTGTGAGGTGATACCTCATTGTAGTTTTAATTTGCATTTCTCTGATAATTAGCGATGTGGAGCATCTTTTCATGTGTCTGTTGGCCATCTGTATTTCTTTTTGGAGAACTGTCTGTTCAGTTCCTCTGCCCATTTTTTAATTGGGTTATTTGTTTTTTGTTTGTTGAGGCGTGTGAGCTCCTTATATATTCTGGACGTCAAGCCTTTATCGGATGTGTCATTTTCAAATATATTCTCCCATACTGTAGGGATCCTTCTTGTTCTATTGATGGTGTCTTTTGCTGTACAGAAGCTTTTCAGCTTAATATAGTCCCACTTACTCATTTTTGCTGTTGTTTTCCTTGCCCGGGGAGATATGTTCAAGAAGAGGTCACTCATGTTTATGTCTAAGAGGTTTTCGCCTATGTTTTCTTCCAAGAGTTTAATGGTTTCATGGCTTACATTCAGGTCTTTGCTCCATTTTGAGTTTACTTTTGTATATGGGGTTAGACAATGGTCCAGTTTCATTCTCCTACATGTAGCTGTCCAGTTTTGCCAGCACCACCTGTTGAAGAGACTGTCATTTCGCCATTGTATGTCCATGGCTCCTTTATCAAATATTAATTGACCATATATGTCTGGGTTAATGTCTGGATTCTCTAGTCTGTTCCATTGGTCTGTGGCTCTGCTCTTGTGCCAGTACCAAATTGTCTTGATTAATATGGCTTTATAGTAGAGCTTGAAGTTGGGGAGTGAGATCCCCCCTACTTTATTCTTCTTTCTCAGGATTGCTTTGGCTATTCGGGGTCTTTGGTGTTTCCATATGAATTTTTGAATTATTTGTTCCAGTTCATTGAAGAATGTTGCTGGTAGTTTCATAGGGATTGCATCAAATCTGTATATTGCTTTGGGCAGGATGGCCATTTTAACGATATTAATTCTTCCTAGCCACGAGCATGGGATGAGTTTCCATCTGTTAGTGTCCCCTTTAATTTCTCTTAAGAGTGACTTGTAGTTTTCAGAGTATAATTCTTTCACTTCTTTGGTTAGGTTTATTCCTAGGTATTTTATTTTTTTTGATGCAATTGTGAATGGAGTTGCTTTCCTGATTTCTCTTTCTGTTGGTTCATTGTTAGTATATAGGAAAGCCACAGATTTCTGTGTGTTGATTTTGTATCCTGCAACTTTGCTGTATTCCGATATCAGTTCTAGTAGTTTTGGGGTGGAGTCTTTAGGGTTTTTTATGTACAGTATCATGTCATCTGCAAATAGTGACAGTTTAACTTCTTCTTTACCAATCTGGATTCCTTGTATTTCTTTATTTTGTCTGATTGCCGTGGCTAGGACCTCCAGTACTACGTTAAATAACAGTGGAGAGAGTGGGCATCCCTGTCTAGTTCCCGATGTCAGCGGAAATGCTTTCAGCTTCTTGCTGTTCAATATAATGTTGGCTGTGGGTTTATCATAGATGGCCTTTATTATGTTGAGGTACTTGCCCTCTATTCCCATTTTGCTGAGAGTTTTTAACATGAATGGATGTTGAACTTTGTCAAATGCTTTTTCAGCATCTATGGAGATGATCATGTGGTTTTTGTCTTTCTTTTTGTTGATGTGGTGGATGATGTTGATGGACTTTCGAATGTTGTACCATCCTTGCATCCCTGGGATGAATCCCACTTGGTCATGGTGTATGATCCTTTTGATGTATTTTTGAATTCGGTTTGCTAATATTTTGTTGAGTATTTTTGCATCTACATTCATCAGGGATATTGGTCTGTAGTTTTCTTTTTTGGTGGGGTCTTTGCCTGGTTTTGGTATTAGGGTGATGTTAGCTTCATAGAATGAGTTTGGGAGTATCCCCTCCTCCTCTATTTTTTGGAAAACTTTAAGGAGAATGGGTATTATGTCTTCCCTGTATGTCTGATAAAATTCCGAGGTAAATCCATCTGGCCCGGGGGTTTTGTTCTTTGGTAGTTTTTTGATTACCGCTTCAATTTTGTTGCTGGTAATTGGTCTGTTTAGATTTTCTGTTTCTTCCTGGGTCAATCTTGGAAGGTTATATTTTTCTAGGAAGTTGTCCATTTCTCCTAGGTTTCCCAGCTTGTTAGCATATAGGTTTTCATAGTATTCTCCAATAGTTCTTTGCATTTCCGTGGGGTCCGTCGTGATTTTTCCTTTCTCGTTTCTGATACTGTTGATTTGTGTTGACTCTCTTTTCTTCTTAATAAGTCTGGCTAGAGGCTTATCTATTTTGTTTATTTTCTCGAAGAACCAGCTCTTGGTTTCATTGATTTTTGCTATTGTTTTATTCTTCTCAATTTTATTTATTTCTTCTCTGATCTTTATTATGTCCCTCCTTCTGCTGACCTTAGGCCTCATCTGTTCTTCTTTTTCCAATTTCGATAATTGTGACATTAGACCATTCATTTGGGATTGCTCTTCCTTTTTTAAATATGCTTGGATTGCTATATACTTTCCTCTTAAGACTGCTTTTGCTGTGTCCCACAGAAGTTGGGGCTTAGTGTTGTTGTTGTCATTTGTTTCCATATATTGCTGGATCTCCATTTTGATTTGGTCATTGATCCATTGATTATTTAGGAGCGTGTTGTTAAGCCTCCATGTGTTTGTGAGCCTCTTTGCTTTCTTTGTACAGTTTATTTCTAGTTTTATGCCTTTGTGGTCTGAAAAGTTGGTTGGTAGGATTTCAGTCTTTTGGAATTTTCTGAGGCTCTTTTTGTGGCCTAGTATGTGGTCTATTCTGGAGAATGTTCCATGTGCACTTGAGAAGAATGTATATCCCGCTGCTTTTGGATGTAGAGTTCTATAGATGTCTATTAGGTCCATCTGCTCTACTGTGTTGTTCAGTGCTTCCGTGTCCTTACTTATTTTCTGCCCAGTGGATTTATCCTTTGGGGTGAGTGGTGTGTTGAAGTCTCCTAGAATGAATGCATTGCAGTCTATATCCCCCTTTAGTTCTGTTAGTATTTGTTTCACATATGCTGGTGCTCCTGTGTTGGGTGCATATATATTTAGAATGGTTATATCCTCTTGTTTGACTGAGCCCTTTATCATTATGTAGTGTCCTTCTTTATCTCTTGTTACTTTCTTTGTTTTGAAGTCTATTTTGTCTGATATTAGTACTGCAACCCTTGCTTTCTTCTCACTGTTGTTTGCTTGAAATATGTTTTTCCATCCCTTGACTTTTAGTCTGTACATGTCTTTGGGTTTGAGGTGAGTTTCTTGTAAGCAGCATATAGATGGGTCTTGCTTTTTTATCCATTCTGTTACTCTGTGTCTTTTGATTGGTGCATTCAACCCATTAACATTTAGGGTGACTATTGAAAGATATGTACTTATTGCCATTGAAGGCTTTAAATTCGTGGTTACCAAAGGTTCAAGGTTAGCCTCTTTAGTATCTTACTGCGTAACTTAGCTCGCTTATTGAGCTGTTATATACACTGTCTGGAGATTCTTTTCTTCTCTCCCTTCTTGTTCCTCCTCCTTGATTCTTCATATGTTGGGTGTTTTGTGCTGTGCTCTTTCTAGGAGTGCTCCCATCTAGAGCAGTCCCTGTAAGATGTTCTGTAGAGGTGGTTTGTGGAAAGCAAATTCCCTCAGCTTTTGTTTGTCTGGGAATTGTTTAATCCCACCGTCATATTTGAATGATAGTCGTGCTGGATACAGTATCCTTGGTTCAAGGCCCTTCTGTTTCATTGTATTAAATATATCATGCCATTCTCTTCTGGCCTGTAGGGTTTCTGTTGAGAAATCTGACGTTAGCCTGATGGGTTTCCCTTTATAGGTGACCTTTTTCTCTCTAGCTGCCTTTAACACTCTTTCCTTGTCCTTGATCTTTGCCATTTTAATTATTATGTGTCTTGGTGTTGCCCTTCTTGGATCCTTTCTGTTGGGGGTTCTGTGTATTTCCGTGGTCTGTTCGATTACTTCCTCCCCCAGTGTGGGGAAGTTTTCAGCAATTATTTCTTCTAAGATACTTTCCATCTCTTTTCCTCTCTCTTCTTCTGGGACCCCTATAATACGGATATTGTTCCTTTTGGATTGGTCACACAGTTCTCTTAATATTGTTTCATTCCTGGAGATCCTTTTGTCTCTCTCTATGTCAGCTTCTATGCGTTCCTGTTCTCTGATTTCAATTCCATCAATGGCCTCTTGCATTCTATCCATTCTGCTTATAAACCCTTCCAGAGTTTGTTTCATTTCTGCGATCTCCTTTCTGGCATCTGTGATCTCCTTCCGGACTTCATCCCATTTCTCTTGTGTATTTCTCTGCATCTCTGTCAGCATGTTTATGATTCTTATTTTGAATTCTTTGTCAGGGAGACTGGTTAGGTCTGTCTCCTTCTCTGGTGTTGTCTCTGTGATCTTTGTCTGCCTGTAGCTTTGCCTTTTCATGGTGATAGGAATAGTCTGCAGAACTGGGACGAGTGACGGCTGGAAGGACTTCCCTTCTTGTTGGTTTGTGGCCCTCCTCTCCTGGGAGAACAGCGACCTCTAGTGGCTTGTGCTGCGCAGCTGCGCGCAGACAGGGTTTCTGCTTCCTGCCCGGCTGCTATGGAGTTAATCTCCGCTGTTGCTGTGGGCGTGGCCTGGCTCGGGCAGCTACTCCAAAATGGTGGAGTCGCGTTGGAGCAGGAACTGCTCTGAGGCTATTTATCTCTGTAAGGGGCCTCCCTGCTCCCTGCAGCCCAGGGGTTAGGGTGCCCAGAGATCCCCGGATTCCCTACCTCTGGATTAAGTGACCCGCCCTGCCCCTTTAAGACTTCCAAAAAGCACCCGCCAAAACAAAACAACGCCCACCAAAAAAAAAAGAAAAAAAAAAGAAAAAAAAATTTTTTTGATTAAAAAAAAAAAAAAAAAAAAGGTGGTCGTTCGTTTTTCTTTATTCTCCGGTGCCAGCCTCAGGTCTCTGCTCACCGGTCTTTCTACCCTGTTTCCCTAGTATTGGGGTCCCTATCCCTTTAAGACTCCCAAAAAGCGCTCGCCAAAACAAAACAGCAAAAAAGCAAAAAAAAATGGTCGCGCGCTTTTCTTATGTCCTCCGACACCCGGCCTCCAGTGCCCGCTCACTGTTCTTGCTGCCCTGTTTCCCCCAGCATCCAGGGCCCCCTGGGCACGCACTGTGCCTGCGCTCTCGCCTGGATGGCGGGGGCTGGGTGTTCGGCAGTCCTGGGCTCCGTCTCCCTCCCGCTCTGCCTGCTCTTCTCCCGCCGGGAGCTGGGGGGAGGGGCGCTCGGCTCCCGCGGGGCCGGGGCTTGTATCTTACCCCCTTCGCGAGGCGCTGGGTTCTCGCAGGTGCGGATGTGGTCTGGATATTGTCCTGTGTCCTCTGGTCTTTATTCTAGGAAGGGTTGTCTTTGTTATATTTTCATAGATATATGTTGTTTTGGGAGGAGGTTTCCACTGCTCTACTCACGCCGCCATCTTCTGCCCCTCTCCTCCCATCTTAACCATTTTTAACTGTATAGTTCAGTACTGCTCAGTGCAGGTTTTCTTCAACTGAAGATGGGGTTACATCCTGATAAAGCCATCGTAATTTCAAAATACTGTAAGTCAAAAATGTATCTGGTACACCGAGCATTGCAGCTTAGCCTAACCTACGTTCAACATGCTCAGAACGCTTATTAGCCCATGGCTGGGCAAAATCATCTGGCATGAAGCCTGCTCCGTAATAAGGGGTCCAATAGCTCTTGTGATTTGTTGAATCCTGTACCGAAGGCGCAAACCAGCATGGCTGTGAGCCCCTCTGTCAGTGACCCTCGTGCCACAGGTCTGACCGGCGCTGCTGCTCACCCAGCATCAGGACAGGGGGTCCTGTGGCGCATCGCTGTCCAGGAAAAGCTGTGTGTCCGCACGGCCTCCAGCCGGCTGATGCCTGCGCGGCTCTGAGCAGCAGCAGACGGTGTGTGTGAGACCGGAGCCAACCTGCAGCTGACTGTCCTCTCTGGCAGCCACGGGCAAAGAGGGCTATCGAGGACTTGAAACGTGGCAGAGGAACTGCAAATGGAATTTATTTGATTCTAATTCATTAATTTAAATTCAAATGGCCACACGTGGCAAGCGGCTGTCATATAAGGCAGCACAGCTCAGCAACACTGCCTTCCTGAACATTCCTGCATCTCCACCTCCGAACGGTTCCCTGCATCAGACACGACGCAAAGCAAACCCCGAATGTGGCGCATATGTGACGATGCCCCCATACGAGCTGCGTCCTTACCCAGCGCTGGTAGCGGTCGGCTGGAGCATGTTGCAGATGGAGTTGCCGTTCAAAGCCAGGGAAACACTCCGCAAGAGAAAAACAGTTTGTGTATTTTTCTGAGTCTGTTCAGAACTCACGGCAAGTAGTTCCTTCTTAGGTAATTGTTCTGTGTTAGCTCCTGAGGGTGAGAGGTTTTGAGTAACTCAACAATCCAAGTTTCTGAAAGAAGAAGAAACTCGGCGGGTGCTTGAAGCACAGCCGCGTGTGGTGCCCCCGGGTCGGCAGAGGGGAGGCGGGGAGCAGAGGGAGGTTTCAGGTGTTCCGCCTGGAGGAAGCAGCATGAAGGAAGGAAGGCAGGCAGGTAGTTTCACGGCATTTTGGGGAACCGCAAAGAATTACATTTGGCTGCAGTGGAGGGTTCAAAAGGCACTGACTATCAGGACAGTGGTGCACGGCCGGCCGGGAGGGATGGCGGCCGGAGCTGCCCCGGTCTGACTTCCAGCGTCTGCCTCCTCGTCTCTTTCAGTCACTGGGGCTTAAGCAAGATGGTCGTGGTGGTCAAGTCATGTGAAGGGATAGAAAAGAGAGGCCAGCGGCAAGCCGTCACAGCGGCCAATGGACAGGACTTGCTGTCTGGTAGTATTACACCCACTGCCTGCCTGGAGCCCTTAGAAACGGCCCCAACGAGGGGTTAGTCCTGCCCGGACGAAGTTGCAGCCCAGGTAAGGGAAGGGAGTCGGGCACGTCAACCGGTGAGCGCAGAGCAGGCCACCTACGTCCCCTCTCAGAGGGGGTGCCCCCAGGCGCCCTGGTGTTCGTCTGCCTCACAGACGTGCCCGGAGACTGGCCGCTCTGCCTCTGGTCCCTGGCTTCTGACACGCGACTTCACTCGCTGCTGACCCTTTGTGATTTTCACACCCAGAACAGCGCTTTTTTCTCACTCATGTTTCAGTATATTATAAAAATAAATAAGCCTGTGAGTTTATTTTGCGTCCCTCTAAATTGGTCCATGTTTCATGGAGCCTAGGCTACACTGCCGGCCCCCAGCACGCTCCCGCGTCGGCTCGGTCCCATGTCCAAGGGTAAAGATCCTCCTGTTGTTGAGTCTCCAGATCATGTCTGGCTGCAGGACATTTTATTTGGTAGTTACTCATTTGTTTATACATCTATTCATTTAGGAATAGTTTATACATATTTATGTTTTATGTCCCATCTCGCTCTCTGGAAATACTTGAGAATCTTGTGTAAATACAGTTAGGGCAGAAAGAATAAACTTACAGGTGAGGGAGCTTTAGGGCCCAGGGTTTTGATTTAAGGTGGGACACGCAGCGTCGCTCTCAGCTGCCCAGGGAAGTGGAGTAGAAATAAGTGGGTTACAGGGCGGCCGGTGCTGTCCCTGGTCCTGCCTCGGTTCACACTGCTGCGTCCTCGCTGCTGCCTCTCACCACAGCCCTTCGACTTCCTGACTGGTGGCCAGCTCGCCACGTCGACCCCGACCTGGGTTTCTGGGGCTCTGCGTGGCCTCATCTCACTCGGCCCGGAGATTCCTGTCCTGGCAGCCTCAGGTTGGATTCTGTGGAATTGGCTGGAGATCTGCCCAAAAAACCTTTGTAACTGTTGCCCTTATTTCCTTCAAAATTCATTTGCCGAGCATCGGTCCCTGCAGAAGTAACTTCTGTGAGTGGATAACTGCATAAAAAGCACTTTCTTTTGTTACTAGTTCGGAACTGGTCCTGCATTGGCTCAGAGTGACCCATCCTACTTCTTACAAGCTGCAGATCAGCTTTATCTCCCTTGCCCAGTGGTGGCAGAAATCTTGTAAAGACAACAGTGATAACTGAGCGGATTCGGTGTGTTCAAAGTCTAAGTCTCTTAAGGAGACTATTAATCCTCTTGTTCATCTAAGATAGATTCATTTCTATTCTTCTACAAAAACAGGATCCTCTTTCTAAGGTGTTCAGCTTTTAATTTTGAGCAGATTTATCTTGTTTTAAGTGGACCTGATATATAAAAGCCTAGATAGACCTTGCTTTTAAGTATTAAATAACAACTTTTCATAATTAAGCCAAAAAGCAGGAAGAAGTTGTATTTGTACAAGTATTTTAAAGTTATGATTGAATATTGACCCAAAGTACAGTGAATATGGAGAATGTATGTAATGGATAGTAATTTAATTTTTAAAAATATTCATAAATAGATGAGTGGTCAAATTAATGCTTTAAAAAATATGAGCCCAATTACAAAACTCAATTTCCACACTCCTTTTCAGAAATCCATCGTTTACGAGACACGAGCTGTGTCTCTAATTGGTGTGTGATTCTGGATCCCAAACCAGACAGACCACAGGGAGGCAGGCAGCTGCATTCGCAGGTCAAGAGCAGCCTGAGTAGGAAGACTCTCTTGTTCTGTGTTAGTTGATTGATAAGCTGGATGGTTAATATTGATACTTTATTGGTGTTTCTTATGTAGCTTTGGCTCTTAGCCAGGGATTTTGATTAATATAATGATTAATTGGCTTTATAATTGATGGTAATAGTTTTAAGCTTTAATATGCATTTCCTGGGTGGAAAAAGAACCTATAGCCTTTAAAAGATTTAATATAGAACAACAGATAAAGCATGTTTTTATTGAAGTATTTTAAATAAAAAGTTATACAGACAATTTAACATGCACTTGATTAAGATTGATTTGTTTTCTCTTTAAATGGTGTGCAGGATTTTGTGCAACCCAGCACATGGTTGCAGGCCTGGCACCTGTGCTTAGGGAAGCTCCAGGGAGCCTGTGGCTTCGGGGTGAGAGGCGTGTGGAGCAGCTTCTGCACTGCATTGCACAGGGCCCCCCCCCCCATCGGCCCAAGCTGGTGCGACCTCCACTTCTTGAGAGCAGGGACGGAGCAGGGCCACAGGTCAGTAAAATTATCAGAAGGTGCAAACCGTGCCTATCCGCTGAATCTCTGCCTCTCCTTCTGGAGTGTTCTTCTTCTGAGAAAATAGCAGAACACAAATATTTCCAAGTTAGTCGGTGTCATTGGTTTGTAATAATCATGCAATTGAACCTAAAGCTCCATCAGCAGGGAAATTGGTTAATAAATTAAATCAATATAAAAAAATCATTAAAAACAAGTTACGGGTGGAGGCTTTTGAACTTTTTTCTTAAGCAAGAAAGCTCTTTTTCAAGTTAAAACTTTCCCGAGGATTCCAAATACATAAAAGAGAGAAAGGGGGGTCTGCTCCCCTGGAACTGCAGTAGAGGACGTGGGCCTCTCCCACACCGCCTGCTCCTGTGGGGCCCCTGTGCCCTGGCCGCGTGCTTCCAGAGCTCCGGGGGTCAGTGGGAGAGCCTTTCGGATGAAGATGTTCTGGCCTGGAAGCATATTTATGGTCCGTCACACTGGAGAGCAGATTTGAAAACGGTGTAATTTTAATTTTGTGAACCGCAGCATGTGCTGCGATCTACTTGTTGTGTGGAGTTAGCCGTTAACCGCCGAGGAGGGACGGCTGGCTCGCCAGCAGCCAGGCTGCCATGACAGTAATAGGAATGCATTTTAAAATTCTTTGTGGAGAGATGCTGGTTGCCTGTAAATAGGGCATAGCGAAAACACCTGTTGTAGAAGTACGTTTGCACAGATCGAGCTGTGTCGCACGGGCTGAAGCCCGAATCCCCAGTGTGACTGTGTTTGGTGAAAGTGAGTCCAGTGAAGTCACAAGAGTGGGCCATCGCCCGGTACGCCTGGTGTCCTATAGGAGGAAGGGATGCGGGACTGCGCACACGGGGAAGGCCGTGGGAGGCACAGTGAGGGGGCCACATCCACGAGCCGAGGAGAGGGGCCTCAGCAGAGCCCCGGCTGCTACACACCTGGGCCTCGGCCGCCCAGCCTCCGGAACTGTGAGAAAATCCACTCCAGTCGGTGGTGCTTTGTTACAGCAGCCTAGCAGACTGAAACAACACAACATACACGTATTTACTTATTTTTCCTTCTTAGTTTTTCTTGATTAGTCAGCATTAATCCATTGGATATCCCAGGTTCTCCGTCAGCTTCCGAGGACAGCCAGAGCTAACAGCAAGCATCATGCTTATGCTTATGCAACGTCCTCTTTTATTCTGACGGCTTGAGGCCTTATTGCTCGTTTTCCCTGGAGCTTTGCTGGGTCCTGCCCGGGTTCAGGTCCACTGTGATGCTGTAGCCTGTTCATGGGTTTGTATGGAAAGCAGTGCTGCTTTTCATCACTGGGTCTACTTCTGCAAACCTGGCTACGAGCAGGTTGGCTGGTCCTTCCCGTGTGCGCCAGTCCTCCTGCTAAGGGCCCGAATCCCTCCCGCCCCTCTGGGAATGGGGCAGGCCTGCGGTTCGCTTTGACCAGTAGGATGCAGTGCATGTGAGGCTGGGGCATCCAGACGAGACCTTTAAAGGTGCGCCCTAAGCCGGCTGACAGGTGCACAGATGTGCTTGTCCTGCCCCAAGCCCCCGAAGGGGCAGAGGCTCCCACTGGGGGTGTAGGCAGGAGGTGCTGTGCCCGATGGGAGGGTTCCAGACAGAACCCTCCTGGCCCTGACGAGCCCAGACTGCAGGCACCCCACCTGCAGAACCCAGACAGTACATTTCCACTGTTGCAGCCACACCGTTTGTGGCCCAGGGTTGCAGCCGCCCCAGCAAGCTAGTAAGACCCTAGTGACCCTTCCTGGCTTCCCTCTCGTGTCTGCAGTTCTGGGTGGATGAACATGGGGTAAACTTGTGCCCACAATGAGGATGCTGCCAAATGGCCTCACATCCTAATCCCATAAAAATGAAAATTCTCATTTCCTCAAACCGTTCTGTGCAAGGCTGTGTTGTTGGATATTTCAGGCACAAGGACAAAGAGATAATTTTTGACAGGAGGACCCCTTGAACACGGTGAAATTATACCACATACAGTGTTTCATCTACCTTCTTTGAGACCCTTCTACCCAGGGCTGTCTTAAATTCCAGCATTTACAGAGATAATACTCAGTTGTTGTCAAGAAACCCAGTTTAACATAACTGTATAGGACTGGCACTTGATAATTCCGATATCATCATTTGCATGATTTTTAGTGCAGTAACCATTGGAAGCTGATGTTAGAATCTTAAAAGCAGCATATCTTATGCAGAGATGTTTAGAGCCTTACAGTGACAGTAATATTGGATGCATTATGCAGTAACAATGGAAATTACATGTGCAATTATCAGTGGTGGTCATGGGACATCCTGAGATGCAAGAAATGGAAAAGGCACCCTGGGAGAGAAGAACCACGTCGGATTCCCAGCGTTTTGGCCTCTGTGCTCTTAGGCCAGAAGGCAGGAAGTGCTCCGTGCACCTGCTTCAACGCAGCACCTCCCCTGGGCTGCGTGATTTACATCAACCTGCATGATTCTGACTGGAGTGGAGAATTTTCAGTCACTGGAATCAAAACGGGTGTTGTGCTCGAAAATGCTTTTTGCTCTTTAGATAGGATAGCATTTTGTAAGTGAAAATTGGATTTCCAAAGAAACATGTATTTGCTATGATTTATCTTAATCATTTGGTTCTTCTGATTAATTGCTGATTTAAAAAACATGTTTGGAAAAAACATATAAAGTGTTTTCCTCTATACTTCAACAATATTGTTTTAGGTCAATTTCAGGCTGATTAACTTTGACCTAGCCCTTTAATATATTGTTGGTCATATCCAACATAGGCAAAAATCACAGAAAAATATGGCAAAAAATAAATCTATAAGGAACCCAAGAAATTCTTCACTATGGGAATTGACACAATAAGTGTTGATTTTGAGTTTTGTATCGTTTTTGTACCAATTGGAAAATTTTGTGAAGTTTTGATTAAATATTTCTTTTGGCAACTTAATTACCCTAATTCGGGAATATTCTGCTTAGAATGTCAAAGATTAAACAAAGTGAAGAAAGTGCCAGGGTAACAGAGATGAAAACGGAGTGAATTAAGGCTATTGTTTCCAATTCACAAGAATTATTTTAGTATATTTCACAAGAGTTATGTCTACATGGAAACTGCCTTTGCTCAGCCCCTTTCAGAAAAGAGTGTTTTTCTTTTGTCTTGCTTTTTGTTTTACATTTTCTCTTTGATTTAGAACTGTTAAACCAGCAAGGCGGCTTGTAGATTTCTAGGCTTTTTTAAAGCCTCTCGTCCTGTGGGGTGGTCACCATCACCCACTCCCAGGAGGTATTACCCAGAGCAGCTCCTGCAGGATCTCGGGACGCTGGGCGAGGGCTATTTTCTTGGGGCAATCAGGTGTAAAGTCTACGTGTCTCCTCCTCCACCGACTCTGCCATCACATGAAGCGTGTTACCTCTGTGCTCGGCCCCGTGAGAAATTTACCAGACGTGCGTGGAGAGAGGCGAGGCTGGCCCGAGGCTGGTCCTGGGGCTTCTGCGCCCCGCTAACTTCCCGTTCATGGGCAGGAGATTGGCACCTTCGGTGGCAGCTTCCCAAGGAGCCGGGTAGGGCTGTGCCGTCACCTCCTGGGGCTACAGGCTCTGCCATGTGGTGGGGATGTCCTCCGTCCTAACGACCCCAGTTTGTGTCTGAACACCGTCTGCCTTCCTCTTGGCACCGCATCACCCCCTTTACCTCCCTGCTCCATCCTTGGTTTCCCAAATCCTTGTCAGCTCTAGGGCTGTTTACATGGGATTATCCACGTAGGAAGTCATTATTTACGCTGAAAAGTGGTCTGCAAATGTGAAAGGGGATGTTGATAACACTTTTGCTCACTGATCAACGGCACCGTGTCTTCCAAACCAAAAGCCTTCTAGGGATTCTGAGTCACCGTTTCCCTCTTGTGCTTTGTGAGGAGTCCACACCGTGCGGGGGTGGAGAACCTGGGCCGCGCAGACAGACAGCTTTGATTTCCCCACGGTCTCTCCAGCTGTGTGACAGGGTAGCGCCTCTCTGAGTCTGGTTTCCCAAGCGTCACATGGGGATACCGGCAGAACCACGCTTGGGGGCTGCTCACGGGCGAAGATGCACGCGGCAAGGTCACGACGCTCTTAGCGTGGCGTCAGGCACGTGTAAGCCTCGGCAAGTAACTGGGCTTCACGCTTTCTGCAGCTATTTGGGGTTTTGGATTCTGATGGATTTTGTGCACAAAACACCAAACCAGCGAAAAGGAGCTGTTCTCATGATTTAATTAGTTGCAAAACCTCTTCCATTCTTATTCTTCTTCCTATATTCTGTTTCACCTGGGATGGAAGTTGGATTCATTTAAATGAACAGAGAATGGTGTTGCCTTTTTTTTTTTTTTAAAGAATGCTGTGCTAGTGTATTTTTTTAATGAAATAATGGGATAATAATAATAACAATAAACAATAATTTTTTACAAGCCCAACATTCAGATACCTGAGAACTCTTCCCCCGGCCTCCAGCCCTGAGGAAGTTGGCGGGGCAGCTCGTGAGGCGGCCCCTGCAGGCGATGGCCTCCGGCAGGGCCCCCACAGGCCAGCACTCGGTCAGGACATGGCTGGGCTCCCCTGAGCAGCAGATGGGGCGCTGGGGGGCGGCTGTGGGCACGGAGTGCTGTGATACGCATGCCCACCATCTCCTCGGCACCCGTTCCTGCTGGGCGGGAAGTAGGAGGTCCCCTTATCTGGCTGGCATTTCGTTATCTGATGTTCATGTTTGGTGTGGAGGGAGGTTAGAGATTCATGGCGCAAGTGAGGGCCTTTTGAAAAAGAGCTCTGACTCTAAAATTCTCTCTTGGGAGGTAATCACAGTGATGCCCGTAACATCCAGATGGTATTTCGAACGTTTATTGGATCTGCGCACCTCACTGCATCATTTTGCTACAGATTGATGTTCTCAGAGCAGATCCGGAGACTGCAGAACGGAAAGCTTTGGGAGATGGCATCGGGGAAGATGTCCTTGAACAAGCTCGTTTTTGAGAGCCGTCTCCCCTGGCCCGGGCTCGAGGTCCGTGGCGGTGGCTGCAGTGGCTCCTCCGAGAATCAGGGCCAAAGGATCTCAGGTTTTTTCATAGTTACAAAGACTCATCTAAACCTCAGCTGTTCCTGAAGAGAGACATTTTCAACGCAAGCAGCTGTTAAACTCCGAGTTGGGTGAAAAATACAGGATGGAAGGAGGGTGCAGGATGGCCCCCAGAACTCACGGAAATACTTGCAGAATGTAGTACATCCCTGATTCTAGTTATTGGTTTGCTGTCCAGTTTCCCACTGGCCTGTCACCTGCTTGCGGGGGACTTACGCTGCTTTTGTGGCACGTGCACCGGGCGCCTGCCATGCGGTGGGGCACAGTCAGCACTTGTTGAAGGGACGACACAGAGGTGCGGTGGCAGCCAGCTGCCCCTGCCCAGACCCAGGCTCTTTGTCTCTTTCCCCTGGCAGGGTGGGGGTACTCGCCCTCCTTTTTAATTTGGAAGATAATCTCCCCCTTATCTCAGCATTCTCTAAAATTCATTTTATATCTATAATCAATGAATTCGCTAACACGATAAAGAAATGATATGTATTTTCCACATTTACTGGGTGAGATTCTTGGGTTTGTAGCCTGATGTTTAAAACAGGGCTGCCATTTGTGTCTAACTCACCTCTGTCAACGTTTCTCCTGTTTGCCGTATCAGCAACACCCTCCACAGCCGTGGGGATGTCAGTGGGCTTTGCTGACGCCATGCTGTGGTCTTATAAGAACCACTGATCCTGGCTTCTGGGAACTCTGACACCACATCAGGCTGCTGCATTTAAAATCCTGCACTACCAAGAACTTCAGCTGAGGAATGTTCGTACTCGGCCTTAAACCCCCTTCTGTTCCTCTGAAACTGAGCACAAAGCGGAATTTCGGTGTCTGGATCGTTGCCTCTTCTGACTTCCAACCTGCTTTCTCCAAAAAAGACTTGCCTAGGCTGTCAATCTTTTTTATTTTCATACATTAGCTCAAAGACGGAGTTTTCCCTTACTGGGGGTTGGCGTGTGTTACATGCATGCGGTCTGAGGGCTGGGGTCGCTCACCCCGAGGGATGGTCGCACAATGCTCAGTAGTAACAATCTTTTTACATAAAAAAAAAAAATTAAGCAGAAAATACAGGTTCTCAATAGCTCAAATGATCTCTATCATTTCTATCTGCAGAATTAGAATTTACTCCTACAAATGATTTTCAAAAATCCTATTTAAGATAAATAGTATAAAAATAAACAAATCTGTTATTTTATTATAAATGAAGTATATTTTATGACACTTTTTACATCCTGAAGGAGCAGGAAAACTACACACGCACTGTCCACGATTGAAGCTTCATGGCATCACAGAAAGCTCCTCCGTACAGGGCGAGGCACCGCTCACTCCTGGTGGGTGGTGCAGAGCACGGACCTCATCGCGCTATATATATATCTGCAGCAAGAATGGGTGTACTGTTAAGAAAAAAAGACAAACTCAGAATAAATCACAAACACACCCACCCACACCCACCTACTGGCAGCCTGTTCAGTAGTTATTTGTACTTTGCTTATTTCTAAGACTGCCCTGCACCCCCTTGGCGGACAGTTGGGGTTCCGTGATGTGGCTTCTCTGCCTCTAGGACGGGTCATGCTACCACATTAGCACTGCGGCCCCTGCAGGCTGGAGAGCTCTTTGCGGGGGGCAGGAGGTCTGCTCTGCGCATGTGGGATGTTTAGCCCCTGCCCTGGCCCCTCCGTCCCCCACCAGGTGCCAGGAGCACCCCTCCACCACCTCTGCCTCCACCAGACAGGTCTCCGCACAGCACCCAGCATCCCCTCGGCCCCTGGAGAACTACTGGCCTGGGCTATGAGACGGGGTCTAGGTGTTCCCAGTGCTGCTGCTGCTGGGGGAGACCCTGCTTGTGAAGAGCAGGCAGAACAACCATGCCCATAACCACCCCATAACCACCATAACAGCCACAAGAGCAACACAAGCAAAATGCAAACAACCAGCCACCGCCCGAGCTCCCTGTGCGCCCAGCGCCGGGTGCAGACAATTCCTTCTTCTCCCGCCAGCCCGCCAGCACAGCCCCCGATTGTGCAAGCGAGCCCTGACTTGCTCAGATCGTCCAGCCAGTAGGTGGGGGGCAGTCGGTCAGCTCCTGGAGCCCAGGCCCGGCCAGTGGCAGGGCCCCCCCAGGGGCCTCTGAGAAATGAGGTGCTCCTTTCAGGGGACGCATTCTGGCCTCCCTGGTAGCAGTCGGGGGAAAAACTACAATGTACTAAACCCAGACCTGCAAATCTGTTAGGCTTAGTTTGAACAAGGCACTTAACTAAAATATGTTGGCTAAGTGAAAGCTTCCCAGAAAAATACGGGGACTCAACTTCTCTGTCAGCGTCTCCAGGTTGCCAGGAAGACTCCTGCGAGGCCTGAAAGTGATCTTGGCCCTGGTCATCCCCGTGACGGCGCTTGGCCCGGGTCTAGAAGGGCACGGTCTGGAGGGCAGGTGGGCTCCCCTTGGCACAGACGGGACACAGGAACTCAGGGAGTATCTGATTCACCCTCTTAATTAGCTCTCACCAGAGCCCTGTTCATAGCTGGGTCTGAAAATACAAACTTAGTAATGCTCTTATCAAATGATTAAAAAAACCTGTTTTCCTTTAGGTGAAAGACGAAGATGTAAGAGATTCAGAGGTCACCTTTTAGCACAAACTGTGCAACAATTTGCGATTAAAGTTCTTCATTTTTAGAGGTGTTTGTATTTGATGTAGTTATAATGAGTTATCATGTAATACTTGTAACTATTCGACGGTTCAAGTGAAGCAAGTCGGGGAGGACATTCACATCCAGAGGGAAACAAAGGTGAATTCATGAATTTACAGTGTTTATTCCTTATCAGTTATTTATGTAAGCATTTCTGCCTTGACTATAAGGTTTTAGTATATAGTAAACACAGTACAAGATCTGCATTCACTTTCTAGGTTTTGGGTGTTTGGCTTTTGCAAAGCTTGGATGACCAGCAGGTGCCAGCCTCGTCGTGTTTCCACCAGATTAAAAACGAAGGCCTCATTTCAACAGATTATTATACTTGACGGAACAACATACCTCCAGATAGAACTGCAATGTTAAGGTGAGAAAGTCATTTCTACAACTGCTAAGTGACTATGATCATGGAAAGCGTACATGTAGACATATAGAAGTAGACACACGTTCACACACATACGTAATGTACACACACAAACACGTTTTGGGTTAGCTCAGCTTCTGAGTTCATGTCTGAAGCAGCACAGCTCCTGCAGCACCCGGGTGACTGCGCACGTCGCTGGTCTGAGGGCCTGGACAGAAGTGCCGATTGTGACCCAGTGGATGAATATGTATTTCCTAATGTGCTGTCTTCTGTTAGTTCATTTTATTTACCCATTGATCAAATACACACTTGGTAACGTGAATTTTGAGCCAAGTGCTGTGACAGAACCTTCCTTCCACTGGATCCTTGCCTTCTTAGGCTCCTTAGTACCGCTTTTTTATACTGGATTTCATCACTTATTTTATGATCCAGCGACAGTGTTGCGGACCGAGCTATGACACACCGCTAAGACAAGCCCTATTTCAGAGATGTCAGGTGGTGGAAAACGCATTTTTGGTGAAATACACCATCAGTGTTCCTACATCTCACTGAGACCCAATTTTAGTACCTCGGGTGGATGATCCCGACCCAGGTAGCTCTGCTTCCCTTCCCCATTCCTGACCTCGTATGGCTCCCCAGCTAGCTTCTGTGTTCTTTCGTTCTGCCCCCGTCAGTGACACCATCTCCGGGTGACCCTGTGCGGAGGTTCTGTGCACACTGCGGGAAACAGCAAGAGGGGGGCTCCGTGTCTACTGCTGGCGCTGCAGCCTGAAGGCTGGCACCCCCGGGGTGGGGTCACACAGTCACTGCTTTTTCCAGGGCATCGATCAGCACGCCAGGATCCCGCCAGCATCGATCAGCACGCCGGGATCCCGCCAGCGCCACAGTGCGCCATCAGAGCCTTGCTGTGCCACAGCACCTGCTGGTGCCACCCCTGCTCCTTACCTTGAAACTGTCTCCTTACTTAGCAGCAAACATTCCCAGCATGTGTTTCAATATCTAAACATTCTTCCAATTAAACCTTCACTGAAGCATCAGTTTCAGGAATTGGCTGTGGGTGTGGCAAGATGGCCACAGTGAGGGAAGGAGCCCCGGTGGCCACCTGATTCTGGGGGGTGACCTTGAGCCTCTCACACGGGACGGGAGCCCTGCCCCTTGGTGGGCTCTGGAAGGGAGCACTCGTGAGTCGGTGCCACCAGGTGAGCGTGCACGGAGCCGTCACCCTGCCCTGTGTGTGCTGGGGGTGTGCCCTGTGTTGCTATTAAGTTGATAAAACCATTAACATGCCATTTTAATATTCTGTGCCCACCTCAAAACATCATTTCATCAAAATGACCCATTTATAATCTGCAAATGGTTGAATTTGGTGTCCCAACCAGAGTTAAGACTTAAAAGGAGACTAAGAATGAAAACCTTGATAACACTTTCTACGAAAAAATGCTTTATTTAAAAATACGATCTTTTTAAAAAAGAGACAACTTTTATATACAGTTACTTAGTTTAGAAACAGTCAAAAACACAATAAAATAAACCCATATTTAGAAATTATGATCTGTAACGTACACTGCACTGGTGCTGAACAAGACAGTTTAAATGCATGATCGATCCTTTTCATCCCATCATGCCTCAGTGATTCACATTCGTCAAAGCCAGTGGTTGGGACTAAAGAACAGACCTGTCTTCCCCCCTCTTCAGGCCACAGCGGCAGCTAAGCAGTGTACTCTACTTCTTTGAGTGCCCGTGTGTCCAAAAATATATCTCTACCACTTTTATTCCTTTCTCCCATTTTCTCTTTGAAATGCACTCATATGTGGTGGTAGCGTCTGGTCATCTATACCAGGCCTTTTCAAATTTTAATTTAAAATAAAAGAAGTTTAAGTGCAAGGAGCACAGGACTCCAAGCTCAGGCCCTTGGGGCGCCAGCACTCAACATGATTTTGGTCTCCAAGTCAGCACGCTGAGCAGCTGTGAGCCCACCTTCTTGGAGTGGTACTGAAACATTTCAAACATCTGATACAGATTTGTAATAAAAGAGGGGAAACGGCTCATCAAACTAAAGTGCTATTAGCTACTTATTCAAAAGGTTATCTTGATTTCACAATCTGAAGTTTTTAAACTTTATGAATCACCCAGTCACTGTTTCTCAGACTGGGGAACCCTGGCCGTTTTTCTCGAGTGTCAACTTCACTCAAAAGACATGGAAAGAGGTTGAACTTTTCCTAATTTTAAAAGGTTCTGTTGAATATATTCACAAGCAAAATCAGAATACTTTTAAAGGTAAAATATACAACTTCAGAGAAACTACAGGTTGACGTTTTGGGCTGTATGCCCTCATACCATGTCCCGTGAGGAGCATTTCAGTAGTGACATCTGTGAAGCAACGGCCCAAGGGACCGATTTCTCAAAGTAGCCAGGTCCTTACTGACAGGAAATACAAATAAAACTTAAGGTCTTGACTCATTCTCTTGCGTTCTATCTTCAAAAATAAAGTAATTCTCTGGTCATATGTAGTCCTGTCTACTGACCAGAAGAATGTCAAGGCAGGAACTGGCCTGGTTTTGGGGGGCACTGTTTAATGGTTAGAGGACAGCTGTGGCCAGAGAAGACCGCCGGCTCACAGCTGAATGTGCGCCACATGCCCCAGAAACAGCGGGACATCACCCGGAAGGTCAGAACCGACCCGCGGAAAATGACACGACGGTGACTGTGTGCGGCTCCCCTTCCTCCAGTCACGTGGTCACGTCGTCCCCACTCCCTGTCTCCTGTCTGTGGGCAGGTTGGCGTATGCGGTACCTTTCTGAGTTACCTGCCAGTAATTACACCCCCCTTTAGAATCCCAGATCCACTAGGGACGCCTTTGCGACTCCAAAGGGGTCCCCTCGCTCCATCCTGGGGGTAAACCCAAACTGCCTGCTGACAGCACCTACTTGTCAAACAGAAGTCAAGGGTCATTCTCTGTACAAACATCATCTGTGAAGAATAAAACAAAGCTGGCAATGAAATTATATGAGCCAAATTTCCAAAACTTTTTTTTTAAACAATGGGCTAATCTCACAAGGCCATGTAAGAAATCATAATTTGTAAATCGAGTTGTCACTCAAACACATTTAATAATTAAATATAGTTAAATAGGATATGGGATCAAAAATGATCCTAGATGTTTAAGGATTAATCTCACTAATCCCACAGCTTGATGAGCCCGTCCCAGCCGCACGTGATGACTTTGGACGTCTCGTGAGGGTGCCACACTGCGCCCACGCACACTTTATCGTGGGCTTTGAACCGGCTGTAGAGCTTGGTGGTCTTCCAGTCCCAGATGTTTAATTTTCCATTTCCATCCCCTGAAATCACATAGCTACACGGGAAAGAAAAATGAACTCAAATTATTCAAACACCTTAAACTAGTAGAGTGGATACAGCACAGAGAACGGAAACATAAAAAAGGCAATGTGAGCGTCCCACCCTCGGAGCGAGGCTGAGCATAAAGCAGTCTATACACATCTACGGAGAAGGCCCCCTGCGCTACCAACCCAAGTAAAAAATCACCTTCAACTTAGAAAACAGGGAGACCCAGGTCCACAACGAATGCCGTATCACAATCACTCTCCAGACGGTCAGAGCAGTATAGGGGGACCAGCGTCAGACAGAGCCAGCGAACATATTGGGACCCATCCTGCTGTAGTAGACTCGGCCACTTGAGAATCACTTTCTGGCTCCAGGGTCTTTTGAATACGTCTAAGCCTGACTCAGAAGTAGGAGCCTCATCTCTTTTTCCTTCCTAATTACAACCCCTAAGTAGAATCCGTGCCTCATATCGAAATTACCAAGTATCATAATTCTTCCAAGTGGTAAAGATACCTCAAGACAAATGCTGGGCATAGAAGCCACAGGGCATAAATCTGCAAAAAAGTAAGAAGCTAACCTTTTCAAACAATATTGCTTCTCTCTCACTTGCCAACTTTACATTTCCCTGTATGGCCCCGGAAGATGACTGGTTAGCCAGAGACGGGTAAGATTCCTCAAGAGAGGAACAACTTAAGACAGGCACAGTCGCAGGGGGGCCATCAGGTGAGAAATTGGGGATCAACAGAGGTGAGGCTTAGAACCTCACCCCCCGTTTTGAGAGAAATCTTCTGCATCCGTGGATGTTTTGTTGCCCTTGTCTAGCTTGGATTAACACATAGTCTACAGGCACACACCTGATCATCTACATTTGCTCTCTTACAACACTAAACTATGTTTTCTACCTTTATCTTGTATCTACCTACCACTTCAGCATTTTATTAAAAATAATAATAAGGGAGAAATGTGGGGTTCACATATAAATCAAGTATAAAAATCAAACGAATAATCATATCTGACTTGTTTATAGTTCATGATGCATGATCAAAACCGAAGGTTTCTGTGATGACTGCCCTTGCACTGTTCACCGTGTAAGAACTTACTCACTATGTAAGAATTTGTTCTCCATGTAAGAACTTGTTCGTTATGCTTCAGAGGATTGGAGACTGATGAGAATTAGGCTTGGGGTGGATTAATGATTGTGCATTGAGTCCCCTATACAGAATTTTATTGTTGTTAACAACCATTTGATCAATAAATATGAGCGATGCCCTCTCAAAAAAAAAAAAAAAAAAGTAGGAGCCTGAGGCCCAATTATCAAGCGAAACACACCTGGTCACAGGGATTTCTGAATCACCTGCACCCATACAGTCTAGCTAAGAACGGGGGAATGAACGCAGAGCTTCACTCACAAAAAGGCTCCAGGTCTCACAGACCTAGTGTTGCCCAGAAATGCTCTGCACCTGGATTTGGGGCCTCAGCTTGGGAAGCTGTAGTGAAGCCACGAACTTCAACAGCGTGGCACAGAAGGTGGTCACTCAGTCACACAAGACGGGGACCACAGCCCTCCCGGCCTGCTTGTTAGAGAAGCAGAGGAGAAACAGGGCCCTGACTACACAGACAGGGACTCACCATGTGTTAAAGGCCACAGAAGGAGAGCTACCGAGGAGCTCAGAAAGCAAGTGTAGTTTTCATGACTTGTCCTGCCTTTTTACCTGGCATTTTGACGATCTGCATAGTTCTCATACGATCATTGCACACAGGAAAGTGACTTTAAAAGTGGTGTGATTTGCATAGCAGTTTATGTCATCACGTTTGACGATGAAAATACATGAGAATCAAACTTACCTCATGTCTGGGGAGAAGTCCACCTGACAAGCATAGCCTGCTACCATATGGCCCTTAAAAATTTTTTTCTTATTTAATCTAAATCTGTTTTGTGCTCCAAAAATCAAGATTTGATTGTCCATTGATTGGCATGCTAGCCATTTCCCTGTAAATTCAATAAGTAAGATATTTTAGAGAAAGGCTGAAAAGCTTAAAAGACCTTTTATTTCAAATACATTCTTTTGTTCTCAACTACTATATAATAAAAGGAAAATGAACTCAACATACCACCTGTAAAGTGTTACAAATTTGTCACTGGCAAGAGGCATTTACATATAAAGTAACGGATTTTTCTCATACAATCCTATACCATCGAGCACTCTCCATATAAAAGCTATTTTTATTTAAGGATAATAAGAAATTCTGAGTTCAGAGTTAATAGACCTAAACTAAAATTTTATGAAATGCAATTGGAAGAGATGCACCTATGTTAATTATGGAAAAAGGAAAGATTGACTCTAGTTGAGAAAACCTAGGATTATTCAGAAAAAAAGATATGATTAAAAAAAGATAGTAACTGTTTTTGAAAGGCCGCAGCGCCTCTATCTATCCGGGATTGCCCGGAGCCCTGGCACCCTCACTGCAGCGTCTTCCCTTCCCACACCCGACGAACCGCAGACCCTGTGAGCTGAGCGAATGGCCCTACCGGTGCCCACAGGCCGTGCGGCTCAACGGCCGTGCTCAGCAGAGGCACGCTGCTTGTGACGCGTGGTTTGAGGTACACTCCCCGAGCTGCAGATGCACAGGGACGCGTGACAGAGTACACACTATGGTGACTACCAAACCAGGACGCAGTGAGGGTGCTCTTCTTGACAAGGTGCATCACGGTTCGCCTGTGGCAGATGCCGCCACAGAAGAGCCAACTCTGTCCCTTCCGTGCTCCACACTCCCAGGAGCTGTGTACAGAGCTGCCACACACCAGACCCTCCACCGCAACCCTCAAGTGGAGCTGTGCCTATGTGCACAGGCTGCTGTCAGTGTCTGCAGCACAAACTACCTTGTGCTTACAAGGCAAGCGTTACTGCACAGAAAACAGCTTTAAATAGAGCTTTCTTATTTTTGTCTGAGAAAATCCTGTGCCGTGCACTGGTGAGGTGTGCTCAGTATGGTGAGCCGGATCGAGATTTCCCATCCCCTGAAAGGAGTTCATAGGAAATCACTAAATGACTTGTTGAACATGTTCTGTTGGAAGGAGAATTATTAAAACAAAACCAGTTCTCAGATGGAAGTAGATTCTTAGCTAACGTTAGCTGCAAATCAGTTTCTTTTTTTACTTTTTTAAAAAGCAAGAGAAAGGGTGTTGTGACACAAATAGGAAAACCAGTGGTTATTTCTAACGCTGGGAAGGTTGCCTTATACAAGCGTGGGACTGCGAGACCCCCCGGAGGGAAACGGCCGGAGCTCCTCTGGGCACAGAACTCGCCCCGGGTGGCAGAGGCGCATCTGAGACACTGTCCGTCCACCAACTCACCGTTTGGAGACAAGGTCACTGCAGGCATCGAGTGCATGCTGGGCTCCGCTATGTACTTGAAATCCACAGGGATATCCCTGAAAACGAGACCATGCATCAGAAGGAGCAAGTCTGAAGAGCACCTTCAGAGGAATTACCTCTGAAACAAGAGATACTCCTGACATTCTGAACTTAAATCTTTCACAGGACTTCCTGGAGGAGGGAGACCAGAGCGGCATCCCACTCCTTATTATAAATCCTTTGCTTCAAAAGAAACTTCCTGACGATTGTCAGTGTCACTGCTTTGGGTTTCTAACTCTATTTAAACTTTGGCATTTATGTTAAAAAAAAGTCCTGTTACTAGAAGTTCTTTAACAGTGAACTCATCTGACTACGCACCGAGGTAGGCGGACGATGTCCGAGGCAAGCTCCCGGGGAGTGCCCCCTTTCTACCTGCTAGGCCGCCCTGGCTTGTCAGTCTGCAGTAGGGTCTGAAGAGCCCCCAGCGGCACCAGTGGGTGCTGGTGAGGCTGCGGGATCCGCGGGCAGGGGCGGCCTGTCAGGCACTGAGAGGACGACGGGCGGGGGAGAGTAAGCGCTGCGTACCTGGGCACCTTTTATTTTTTGTTTATGTGCGAAGTATTCCAGATGTGTATGGTGTGGAAGAAAAAGCACTTAAAAAACTCTCAAGTGAATGATACAAAGGATAAAACAAAAACAACAAAAACCTGCAACTGGTCACCTAAATCTAGATCCGTCAAAAGTTCTAAGTGCCTTCTCATTTTTAATATTCTCTGTGATAAAAAAATTCTTTAGTAATTCTGAAGGATTTCGGGCCTGTGGTATTTCGTGAGAGGACAGAAGTATTTTTTACAGGGTGATGGGTGGGAAATATAACCTGATGAATAACATAATATAATGCAGCACTTTCAATTTCAAACTATGGTTCAAGTTCCAAGACTTTGAATAACTGGAAAATAGTAACAGCAATAATAGTAACAACTCCAATAATAATGTGCTTTTAAGTAGAGATTTTTCTCTATCCATCTTATGAATCCATGCATTTTAAAAAACTACCAGGGTCTTGGTCAGAGGAAAACATTTTCAGGAACAACCTGGGGACAGTATCATTTATTAAATTCCCAGCCCTAGCCACCTCCACAGTACCGATGAGGCTGACATTCAGAATGACCCAAATGTACTGAAAAGAGCCTCAATCTGAAAAAGGTTCAACATTTTCTTCCTCCTCGTAATTATTATTAGTGGCTAATAATTTTACAACATGGATTAAAATCTAAGAGCATTTGCTAAATTAAATTAACCATAGTCCAGGGGCACATCAGTCAATGTTTTACTGCAAGGAAAACAAAAAGATTTAAACAGATCCCTTCTTTGCAGAATTCCTGGCATAGTGAGTCTGGAACAGAAACGAGTCCGAACACTTTGTGAAATTCACTACTGCTCGGAAAAACGTCTGCTAGGCATCGCTGATAAATGGCAACAGTATTTTCTAATTACAAATTGTAATTCAATATAATAAGCTAGTAACTATATCTTACAAATAATTTTCATTCGGGAATTAAAAAATCATTGGCAAAACAAACAAAAGCCTGTAAGATTTAAAGATAAAATGTAAACGGTAGTGTCAACCTGTAAAAATAAATAAATACTTTTGGGAGAAAGCATGTCTATGACATCTCATGAATTTAGCCGACAGAATGCCCCAGACCTCTCAGGACCTAACTGGATTCTTATTCTCCTCTAAAACTGCCTTAGTTTGCCCAGCTTCCTTCGGTGTGTGTCCTCTCTCTGGGCAGGCACAGGGCACAGAGGAGGGCCAAGGCCCTGCTGGGAGGCCCCGGGGGCGACGACCCTCCTCCTGCTGGGGTGGCCTCCATGGGGTGCGCAGGGCCTCCCCCCCCTCCCAGGCAAGCTGCCAGGATCACGAGAACTGCTTTCAAGGATGGCGGGAGGCGGCGGGGGCCCGCCCAGGGGGCCTGAGATGTTCTGCCTCCTACTCGTCTTTGCAGCAAGACCCCGCCTCCCAGTCATTGCTTTCGGACAATCAAACTGGCTACAAGTTGTCTTCTCTCCCCACCAGACTCTTCTTTCACAGGACAAGGCACCCATGTGACTAAGAGCTCAAGCTCCGGATGTTCCATGTAAGCCTGTTGGTACCCACATAGCAAAAACCTGTGGCACATACAGAGAGAGAAAGATAGAAACCGAAGCATGTACAACCTTTCTTAGTCTCCTCACCTACAAAATGGGAGGGTAAACATGCCTGTCTCGAAAGCCTGCTTTTGCACATTAAATTGAGATAGTTCATGTAAGATGCTGAGCACGCCCCGCACACAGAGCAAGCTCCATAAACGCAGCATCATTAATGACTATGACAATCATGACCTCCTGAGACATTGAGTGTGTGCTACGTGCAGGGCGCTGTACGGGTGCTGAGGACAGAGGGAGAGCCCAACCCTCAGTTCCTTCTCCTAAGTTTAGGAGCCTGCCAGGAAGAGGGGCACTAAGAAGCTGAGGGCCTCACGTGAGGGCTGCTGGGGAGGCGCCAATGGCAGGCGAGGAGCGATCTGAAGGGTAAAGGGTGCCGTCATTTACAACGAGACAGCACCGTGGCTCTTAAGAGTATTTCTTAGGCTCTGAAATGGAAAAACAACAACCATGCTAACATCACCCCTTAATTTAATCAAAATATTTTGCAGACCGATGCTCTAATTTAGAAAACACACATGATTTTCTTAAAGCCCTGTAACTGATGCATAATTTACGTTTCTTTTATTCCACATTTTAAAATGGAGCTGGAATATCGTAAGATAGAAACATCCAAAAATTGAAGTATAATCAATCTGTCAAACATATGTAAATAAAACAAGTATATGTGTATTTATTTTCTAGAGTATTATGCAAATGGTCTAAGGGGGCTCACGTAAAATTTGGTGCCCATATCAGATTCTCTGCGTGTAACAATTCTGAGGTAAGAAAGACCTTAGTTATAAGATGGTTTCAAATCATAGTCTTTCGGGATGACATTAAGACTACATATAAGGTATAGGCAACTCTGTTAATTGGGGGCAACTTAAAGGGATGACGTGCTAAGTGTGGGAGAAACTGTGGTTAAGTCACCCAAATCTTCAATGGCCCACGTTTCCTGACCATGGTCAGGGACCTGCTCGGCTCCCCAAAGGGGCTCAAATGCAGGAGGAAACTACTGGCCGCAGCTCAAGGCTCCCCTCTCAGGACGGCTTCAGGGGCGGGGGACACGCTCTCCTGGACAGGCCGCAGCTGCAGCTGAGCTCAGCCTCAGAAATGCCTGTAAGAACAGGCTGCACTCCAGCCAAACACTCATTTTAACCAAAACATTATTATGCATTTCTTTGCGGATAAATTATAAAATATAATCTATGGCAATGAGGTGAAACTAGCACTAGTATTTCTTGACTTATAAAAGTGTTTTTTTTTCTCTCTGTGAAAACAAGATTAGCCAACATATTCTAATTATATTTGTTTTCTACCACTATGGGCTACGAATGGCAGGCTACAAGGGTGATGACATGGGGTGGTTTTCAGTATTAAATAATCATAATGTAGACATTTAAAAAGTTAAGAGATTTTTCAGTTTTCTTTGGGTTGGTTCCGAGTCCGGGATTGAATACTCAATCCTGAGGGTGACCGATATAGTCTGTACATTTGTGCCTCCTGCTTCTCAACAGTGACTTTTAAAAGATGAGCAAAAAATATAATAAAAGAATGCAAGACAGCACGATATAAACTTTTCACCATGGAAGACAAATAACTCAACAAGCATGTCCTTTAGAAAGACTGTCCAAAGCCCAAGAAAGGCAGCATGTTTAAATTTTTATTCCCATATTCTGGGCACTTGAAGAGTTAAAACAGTTCAGTGGGCAAATCAGACATCAGAGATGCGAGAATATTCCAGTGGCCACATACGATCAGGCTTCTTTCAATGGCTTGCTTTATATAAACCAGACTTTCTGCTGACAGAAACTCACCATTCCCACACTCGGAGGCTCTTATCATCAGACGTGCTCACGAACCTCCTGTTCTCATCCACGAAGACGATGGTGTTGACAGCCCCCAAATGCCGGTCATATTCCTGCACGATTTCTCCACTTCGGATGTCCCACTGTTCATCAAACAAGAGAAAAGGTAAAGATAGAAATGGAGCAGTTTATGCAAACAAAGGTCATAATCACAGGAGGTGGAGAAGCACGAGATCCCCAACATCATGTTTTTATGAATTTACTGCTTTCCACTAAGAATAGACCACCAACAGTCCCTAAGAGCAGCAACATCAGAGACATCATTGCTTATTCCATTCTGATGCAACCAGGCCACCGTAATTCCACTGGACTTCCCTGAAAAGCCTTACCTGCACTATCTTCTTGTCAGACATCCCAGCCACAAAGAGATTTTGCTTATCTTCATCGGGATTGAACTTGACACAGTAAGGCACTTTTCGGTTTGTAAATCTGGATACACATTGTCCTAGAACCAGACACCCAAGTTAAAGTAGGTGAAATGAATCTGACCACTTAAAGACGACCCTGGGATTAAGATCTAGAGGTCATCTGTTAGTAAATTTTGAGGAAGGAAAGCCTGCTTATTTTTTACCGTTGACGCTATTGTCTCTTTTCACATATTTTTAGTGATTTATAATGAAAGCTTTTTCAGAAGTAAGTCTGTGTCATCAGCTGCAGAACAGATAAAGCTCTCCAGGTGATTAGGACACTCAGCCAGGGAAGAGAACCACTGTTCAAGAGGTGAAGAGCTCGGCTCTGGCATTACGGAGACCCTGGTTCGAACCCAGTGTGGCCACTGACTGGCTGAATGACCCTGGAAAAGTTTCCTCTGTACGCCTCAGGTTCATCTAGGTTCATCTATTGTAACAACAGTACTTATCTTACAGGGATATTTTAAGGATTGAATGAGATAACCATTTAAGCACTAATTATTAGTACAATGCCTGGTAAACAGCAGGTGTTTAATAAATACTAGCTATTATCTTTACCCTTATAACTCAGTAAAATGCAAGATGGTTCTCTATTAAATAAAATACTAGCCACAATGTACTCATGCAATTAACATATCTGAATATATAAAACCAACTGGTCCATGGAAGTTTAGACCTACATTTGAGTCAATTAGGGCAATAAAATTTAATTCAGTTCATCAGACATTTACTGTGCTATTATGTACAATGCAGTGTGACAGGTGGTGTAGGGGATCAAGAAGATCAACCAAATAGTCTATGGAATATTTCAAATGTGCTTGTCTATCAGTGTGTTTGCTTTATGAATTGTTTTTATTGGGAACAAATGTGAACAAGCTACCTACCTAGCTGCGTGTCAACTTAAGACACTTTGTGACACCAGCTCCTAGTCAGTGGCGTGACCACCAGCAGCTGCAGGAGGCACCTCTGGCCCAGAAGGCCACCCACTCTTTTCCACTTGCAAGAGCCCATTCGTGTGACAGACACGTGCAGGGTGCTCACCTGTCTCGGTGTCCCAGAGCTTCAGGTACCTGTCATAAGCTGCACTGAGGAACTGCGTCCCTGCCGTGCTAAAGCAGATGTCCCTGACAGCTTTGCTGTGGCCTAGGGGCAGAGACAACAGAAATGCAAATGAGGGCAGGCGTCTTCCCACAAAGCCTCGCCACCCTGAGAAAAATCACTGAGCAGTGGGTTTCAAGCTGCGCAGCGAGTTGGAGGGACTACAGCCCCACCCCAACTTACTGGCTCAGAATCTGCACAACGTGTGGGCCTGGGAATGCAGGTGCGTTCCCCCACTGCCCTGTCAAAAAGTTCCTCCCGTGATTCTGATGCATGACATTTATGTAGGAACCCAGAATAGAGATCCAGCATCAAAAACGAAGCTTTGTCATGGCAACTCTTCGCAGTCACACACACGGCTGGCGGCCACCCCGCCAAGGGCCCGAGGAGAACAACGGGCCGGGTGTTGCCGGTGAGCTAGAAGCAACTGGTGACATGTGGGGAAACCGAAGCGGCCCTCACCTAAGGCTCGGAGGTGACAGCTCCTGTTCAATAACTGCACGTTCTTGTGATCACATCGCCAAATTTCATGGAAGTGGATTAAGAATCACAGAGACTAAGTCTTTTCGAAACAAACATTAACTTCTATTTTAAGGTATCATTTTGACAATACATCAATTTTAAGCGCTTTACTTGGAAATCAGTCCTACCAGACCAAACAATTCCTCAGAAAGTCATGGAGACAAGACGTGGCTACATGGAAGCAGAGATTTTCCTATTTCCTGCCACCCCACCATGACCGAGCCCGGAGAGCCCCAGGGTACCAGCTGCACTCAGCAGCCCTGACGCCCACCCCAGAGCCCGAGTCAGGCAGCAGGGGCCACGGCAGGTGTCCCAGGCAGAGCCACCCCTTCCGAGGCAGGACATGCCCCGTTTGCCATGGAAAAGCTACCTGCCAGTGCAGGGGCGAAGGGCAGGGACCCCGTGCCATCTGCAGGAGACGGTCTGCTCCCCTGCACGCTGCTGAGAGCCAGGGCAGCAAGGCCCTAAAGTTGTAACAAAGCACAGAACACACTCCCACTTCAATCTATAAACAGAGCCACCACTAGTCACACAAATAGTGTTTCAATGTGGTATAGTTAAATCTGGAGAAGTGACGAGCCTTCACATGAAACCTGGCAAACACAAGAAACTATTCTCTACCAAAAGGTCAGCCTTCCAAAAAGCCAATCACCTTTTGGCCTTCTTTCCTCGGAGGGGTTCACGCCATCTCATCCTTTCCAGGCTTCAGTTGCCGACCCCCAACCTCTCCTCGAGGCCCACCGTCTGGACATTTTCATCTCACCAGCCTCAGCGGCTCCGACTCCACGAGTCTGACCTCGCCATCCCGTTACGTTCCCTCTGACTGGCCCCACCGCCCATCCAGCCGGAGGGAAATCACCCTACATTCCCACCTCGCTCTTATCACTCACATCCAGTCACCACGTCCCGCTGATCTTAACCCTGTTCCTTTCCTCTCTGTTTCTGCAGCTTGAGTTCAGGCTCTCGGTATCTTTAGTGCAGAGCAATGAAACAACCCTGTACTTCATTCCTGCCGTGCTCGGTCCACGACAGCATCCTCCATGGTGCCGCCGTGACCTCTGCAAGCTTCGATCTGACATGCTGCTTTCCTGCCCTCCCGAGGCCCCAGGCAGCTTCAGCTCCATCCTGGCACGGCGAGAACGGCCTTGACAACAGAACAAGGGCCTCTGCACTGGCCTGCGCCTGTGTCCCTCTGCTGCCACCTCCCTGCACCTCCCCGCCTGGCGGTTCTCAAGTGCACGTGGCCCCCAGGGCAGCGTGTCTCCATCGGCCCTGCCTCTGCTTCCGGTGCTCCCCTCCTGGCCCGCTCTTGGTCTGCACGGGAGACTCCATCCCTCCAGACCCAGCTGCTGACTATGAAGACGTTCCTTCATATCAGTGTAGTAAGATTACTGTCAATGATGTTTTAGTTTAAAAAGTCTTTTCAAACAGATTTATAGCCAGAGAGAAAAGAAGTATTACCAATAAATGTTCGCAGACAGCGCCTGTCTCCATAAACCTCCCACAGCTGGGGAAAAAACAACACATAGAAATTGTAAGTTTAATACAAGACAAGACTGACAAAATGACAACTTTTGATTCACCAAAGCAGTCATATACCAGCTCCGTGTGTAGGCGTGTCAGGGAATCCGGCCGAAGGCACCACGTATCACGACACACACTGCTTGGTGCTGGTCTCTGTGTGCTACTATTTGGACCGAACACACACACACACACACACACACACACACAACTTTGAAATCTGATACTAATATCAAGAGAACTTACACAAGTGATTTTCATATTCTCTTGTTCTTTTCTCTACTTGACATATTTTCTACTATGAAAAGCTACTTATGTAATATTATGAACTACTTTAAAAATAATTAAATGTTATTAAAACTGCCATGTTTATAACATTTTGGTACTGGAAGGTTTTTTTGAACTTCCTGAAGTAGTAAGCATTATAGAAGCCATATGAAAATGATGAGCTAGACTAAAATATCAACAGGCTATTAATTCTCAACACGTTAGTGAATTAATACAATAGCTTCAAAGCTCCCTATATTCTTGCCTGCGGCAAATACAGTCGTTGCCGTGATGCCGGTGCTCTAAATCAGAAGCATTTCCTGGCCACCCAGGGCCAACAGGGTGGGGTCTCAGGCCCGCAGCGTACCGGGAAGACCCCCAGGACCTGGTCCTTCGCCTGGACTGTGTAGGCATACTGTGCCTCTCAGATTCTAGAGTCCAACAACCATAGACTTCAATTCTCAGCATATATGATGCCGCTTCATTCTGTTCACTCTTCTCAGACACACTCTCCTCCCTCGGAGCCCCCACCGCCTCCTTCCTATGGAGGTTTGCTTTCTCCTGGAAAGCACGCACCTGTGCCTCTATGCGACCACTCCCGTCACAGTGACACGACCACCCTAGGGCCGGGGCAGCACCTTCATTATTTTTTATTCTCAACTCCTTGTACATAATAGGACCTAATAAATGTTTATAGGAATGAACTAAATTGAGTTCTACAGTTTCATAATTGGTCAAAGAATCTCAATTAGCACCGACTGGATACAGTGAAGGTCAAAGGAAACAGTTTTAACACCAAACCGTTGGCTGTCATTTAAGCAGAGACGGATGCCTAAACGGTCTCATCAGAGAAGCTGCCCTTACAGACTGTCACACCCATGAATTATTCAGAGAGAACAGTCTTAATGACCCAACTTTTCGAGCCCCAAGAACGCTGCAGGGTTGATGCTCATGGGCCACCCTGACAGTCCCGGCACGGAGGACCCACGGAAGGTGAGAGCTCTTCTTTCAGGTGTTTAAAGGCTTTCCCCAGATTCAAGTGGACATGCAATGGCACCTGAGTTCTTTCTACTCATGCTCCACAGCCGGATGTCATCTAAGAGGGGAGCTTCCCAAGACTATGAAGTAGGGGAAGAGGCTGGGAGCATTTCTGCCACGTGGTGCCTACTAACAGTTACAGGAAAAGGATGAATTACGTTATCTACTCTCTAAAAATGAGGTTTGCATCACAGGTCCACCCTACTTCCTAAGGGTCCGAGGAACACACAAACTCCATCACGTGTCCAAAACCTCTATAAAAACACACTATTGCAAGTAAATATTTAAGTGTCTAAAGCCAACGTGATTGATTACGTTCTCATCAGTTCTCTAAGCTTACAAAGGGCCAGGCCGACGGGATCACAGGACCGTGTCTGAACCAGCGTGTTTGGGAGCAGCTCATAAACTGGACACTCCTGAGGCCTAAGAAAACGAAGAGCCTCTAATTGCCTCATGAGGCCAAACTGCCTTAGTGCCATGCAGGCAGACCGGGCAGAGCCTTTGGCTCTGCAGCCCTCCTGCTCTGGGGCAGAGAGATGGCTCACCTTGATCTTACAGTCCATGGAGCAGGAGAGCAGCAGATGGCCAGAGAGAGGAAACAGTCTGACGGCGCTGACGCCCTGTAAGAAGGTGCCAGTCAACAGTCAGAAGCAGTCTATGAAATCAGCTAGAATGAAAGTCAGCTAACTAGGAAAGGACAGTTTTTTAGCAACCTAATTCACTGTTTTTCTTCATTCCAAAATCATGCCCCAGAAGAACCTTCACTAGCATTCCAAGAGCAGCCTACAGACTCTAAGCTTGTGACAGTCTGTCTCTGAACCTCAGCACTGACCTCCTCGCCCAAGGGAAGCCTGGGTCCCGGCTGCTAGCACCCCGCCCCGGCTACTCCCTTGGCTCTTCACTAAGAGCCGCGAATCTTCAGTTGGAATCATGCGGATGACAAAGGACATCAGCATCAAAAGTATTCAATATCTTGCCTTTGCAAAGGTTTAAGTATCACCACCACTGTAAGCCAGGGACCATCTAATCTTCTCTGGGAGCCCCAAGAGCTCAGGCAAAATTACTGAGGCTCTGGGACCCATGAGAAGTCAACTGTGGCAGGAACCACCTTACGGGGCGAGGAAGCAAATCATGAATGCCTCATCAGGGCTGATCCAGGAGACCTTCGTGGCTGGTCAGCCCGCAACTGCGTGTGGGCAGAGCCAAAGCCCACCCCAGCTCAGCACCAGCCTGCCCCCTCCTCTAACCTGTCCTCCCTGCACCTCTCCCAGACCTGCCCAGTGCCCCGCTCTAGAAGCTCGATCTTTATGTTGGCTTCACTACCACACAACGCGCAGGAACAGCCCATCTACTACCTTTGTGTGTCCGGACCACACGTGGATCTGCTTTTTGGGAAGGTAGCACTTCTCGGGTGGCACAGACGAGCGCAGGTTCACACCAACGTCCTGAGGAATGTGGAGATAGGACCTGCCTTGATAGTCATACATTTCTTTAACTGAAACAAGGAAGCAAAGGGAAGCAGTGAACGACTCATGCTATGGTCGTGAAATTCTATCCTTAAAAGGTTGACAGATGTTTTATTCATAGAGACATCATTCCACATTAAGGGTTAGACAATAACACTGACGGTGTTCAGAGCAAGACTGTGCTCGAATTTCGTGCCTGAAGTCATTGCTATTATTTACAATTAGAGGTAGTATTTTGGAATTCCCAAATACCCAGGCGACATCAGACCCTTTAATAAGATCTGTACTTCTTTTGCTTAGCTACACATTTCAGTGATACATAAGAGACTTCATGTGGTGGAATCACAGCGAGGGAAGAAAAAATTATACATGGGCTTAGTGAGTCATTGTCAAAGATCAGAAGCAAAATAGGGCAAGGGGAGAGTTAAACCAGAAATGTCAACTATCCTTCTCCCTCTTTCCTCTTCTATGCACTTCTGGGCTCCTTCTTTTTTCCACTTTCAAGGCTAATTTTACAATGAAGTCACTTGTGGGAAGTTAATGACACAGTGCATATACAGCATTTAGCAGCAAGCCTGGCACAAAGTACGTGACAAATGTTGGCTGTTACCCTTGGCATGGCTGCAAGTACCACGGTACCCAGGAGACTGGAGAGCCAACCTAAATACTTGATATGTGATATAACATCAAAACAAGCAATACTACCAAGACTGAATTATTTGATAATCACTAAATAATTTCCCAGTTATAAATATTAATGAACCATATACATTCAAGAATATTTATAACTCATTTTGGAATGTATTTCCTAAATAAGCATTTCCTTTCACATATCAAAATTATGATAATCTTAATCTCCAATCTATTCATGTAAAAAACAAAGTTTAAAGTATAAATTAGTAACAGTTATGAACCGTGAGGCTATCTGGAGAATTTTTGGCTTGGGTTAAAAACAAAAGGTTAAAATGACTAGGGCCATATTAATATACCATAAAGAGTCTGTTTTGCAGAAAGAACAGATTGTGGACCATTCTGGTTTCTTCTTTATCTACCTTTTTTTTATTCATTGGCATTTCAAAAAATTATCTGGGGCTATGTTTAATCCTGCTGTTTTCTCTCCTTTATTAGAACAGAGAAGAATTTGCTCTCCTTTCTTTGGGATGCAAACTGCCCAATATAATTATTCCTAATAAATGAATTATAACAACCGATTAATAAAGGCAGTTGATACTGTATGAATAGAAGAGAACACAGTAAATATCTGAAAGCTTATCAGAAAAGTAAAGAAGCATAAAAAATACATCACCATGTAAGATTGTCTTCTCGTCCCCAGGTCTCTCGTCTTCCTGTTTGCCTTTCTTCTGCCTCTTGGCTGTGATTTCATCCAATTCTTTTTGTTCTTCCTAAGGAAGTCAAGGAGTGAACACTAGAATGGGTGCTCCAGAACGCTATCATGCCCAAAGTTGGTTATAAATTCTTTAGAACGAGTTCTATTTTTTGGTGAAGCAATAACTGCAAGTATGTGGCCCTGGATAACAACCTCAGCTATTCGACAGAGTACAAAATGGCACATAAACATACGCATACTAATTAATACTTTTAAAGGTATTTTATACAAAACCCATCCTTCTGGAAACCTAGAAATAAATCTAACATATTATGCTAATTATGCACATAAAAAGATTAGGCAATTAGAAAACCTAATACCAGAAAGGAAACTGAATTTTAGTATAAATGTTCAGTAAACGGCTTTTACATAGTCATAAGGACAGAAGTGATGACTACAGATTTGTGACATTACTTTTATGGGAGAAGCACCGCAGGGAAGGTGGGTAGTGGTAAATCTTTATGATGACACAGAGGTCAGCAGATGACGTCTAAAGTGTAAGTAAAGTGCAGCACATGCATATAAGCTGAGACACAGCCAGCAAGCCAGCATGCCAGCCCCATGACGACAGGAGTGTCTCGACCCTGCCCCCTGCTGTACCCCTCAGGCCGGGAAGAGTGAGTGGCGGACCAGATGGCAGCAAGGGGCAGGGCAGGACTCTACAGGTTTCTTTATAAACTTCATGGTATTATTTTTTACAAAACAATACAGATATATTACCTTGTTAAAATCTTTAAATAAATGAATAAATAAAATACACCATCAATCCTAAAATCATAGAAAGGCTGATTTTATAGTTACTATCTGAATATCTGGTATCAGAAGGACAGCTCTATGGTAACTTAACAGCATTATCAAGGTGATTTTTATTAAAAATTGTTCAATATTGCATTTTAATAGAAAAGTATGAAAGAAAATAAATAAGAAAAAATATAAATAAAAACATCCCAAAGAAAAACAAAGAAATCTTTCTGTATTTTCTCAATCAACCAAGGGAGAGAAATTTTCTTAGTCATTTGGTTCTCCTAGAAAATCTCAAGATCAGTCACACAGCTTCCTTTCATGGTAACGGGGCTGCCCCCAACCGGCCGTGGAGTCACCAAAGCTTACTTCTGAAGGTCTGGCTGCATCTTTTTCATCCACGTATTTTGCCCATGGTCCCAAGAAGCCGTCAATATTAGAAGCATCATTTTCTTTGAACTTTTTCCTCTTTTCTGTTTTCTTCTGACCAGTTTCGAACACAGTTAAACCTATATTAAATATTTAAAAATTTCACAAATATGGATATTAAAAAAAAATAGCAGCATATATAAAATTTTACTTCATGTGGTTAAAAAACAGTGATTGTTCAAGTGACCAGAGATTCACAAAAAACACAGAATAAAATCTAAGTGAATCTGTCAGATACACCAAGTCACACTACACAAAAGCAGGGCCTCAACCTTCTGCTCACAGTAGCTTTCTATCACTGTAAATTTGGCAAATTTATTTAAAGAAAAGACCTAGCTATGTAATCCTAAAGTAGTATACAATCCTTTTAATGAATCATACACTTACATCACTGGATTTTACCACTTTCTGAAAGAAACCCAGCAATATAATATTGCTAAATAATGATAAAGCTACCTTTGAAAGCAAGAATAAACTAAAATTTATCATTTAAAAACTAAATTAAATTACATTAAGTAATTGATATCTTTGATTCACTTGTCATGAAACAATAGAAATTAAACAAGGTTTCACAAGAATCTGGTATTTTTCCAAGTGATCTCAATCCATAAATCTTAAAGAGTACAGGCTGTCTGAGATTTGATTAGTTAGTAGAAGGTGCCTCACAATGTGTGGGTGTTAAAAGAAGGGCTTATGGGAGTCTGTAACAATGTGATACGGCTTGTAGAGGTGTGACTTACAGGAAAGTGCTTATCTGTATTAATTCAACTCAGTTTCCTCTGGACTGTGTTACAACAAAAGCTGGCTAAAATTCTATTTGAATAATAATCTAGCTCATATGCCAAAGGCAACTTGATAATATAGGGTCCACAGCTACTATGTAGAAATGGGGGGTCCTTGTACAACCAGCATACTTTTTTTTTTTTTAGTTTTATCTGTTACTTGTTTTTTATTTCTTAAGTAGTAACTACATGTTCCTTGAAGAAATATATGAAAATACATAGGGCAAAAAAATTACTTGAAGGAAACCACAGTATTTATGAATCCAGATCTATGTTGTGTATATCACTCCAACACATACACACAAATTTTACACACACACATATGCATAGTTTTAACTTTTTTTATACTAGGCTACATATATATTCATACTATGCATATTTCTGGGAAAGCTGCTGTCTACTAATAGGATTTAATGGGTACCACGTCATTATGGTAAAAGTATTTACATCAATAATGTCTGCAGAAAATTTCATCAAGCCCATCTTATATTGTTGGGCAGATAAACTTTTTAAACTACTTAATATTATTTTTTTTAAATGTCCTGGCTTGAATATCCTAACACATACATCTTTGTGCATCTGTCCAACTCCTGCCTTAGGGTGGACTCCTAGATGTGGGTGGCTCTGCAGGACCCAGAACATGTACATTTTCAGAGCAACCAGCATATTCCTTCTCTAATGAGCATTTTATGGGTAAGTTTCCCATGGGCTCATGAGCTTTGTGACAAGTTAGTACTTAAGAGTATGATGCTTTGTCTTATAAGCACAAACATCTTTTAACACATATCAAACTCAGCCTTCAAGGCAACCCTTCAATGACAAATCTCCACAGACATGCACAATGAAATTCTTTTTGCTCTATAAAAGTGTAGCTTGACATTAGTACTAAGAAATAAACTGCTAAAATTAGCTATACATTAATTATAACCTGAGGGATCTCTACAAGGTTGGCATCGTGCCAAGTACTCATAACAACTCAACATAAGAAGTGTCATGATTTTCCCCACAAGGTTGTCACCTAGTTAGGTGGCAAAAGCAAATTCTAAACCATAATAGTTCTAAACTATACTGCTTTGAACTTTTTCCCTTTATTGTCTCAACTAAAAAAAAAAAAAAAAAAAAAATCAAGCTAAAAAAATACTAGTTTTTTCCTACTGTCTAAAGTCAGTCTGTAATACAATTATAGGCATATTTATTTGATATTAAGTATTTCAAATAAATTACCTTGATTTTTTTCAGCTTCCTCTACAGAACCAATATATTTAGTAGACACCTGATGATTATCTAACGAAGGGTCTAATGCATAACCTGGAAGGTAAAAAGTACATATTAGTGACTCTATTTCTGCCACTTAGATTTTATAATATAAATATACTCATTTCATATTTTCCTTCCCAGATGTTGAAAGTGTGTCTTTAACTTAGGACCAATCCTTCTTTCCTGAGTTATGTTTCTATTTAGAACAATTAACCCAACTGCCAAGCTGGACCATGAAGGATTTCAGCAGAATTAGACGTGTCTTACAGGATGAATCTAGTGTGTTGACATTACATATAAGAGACTCTGTGGCCAAGGTATCAAATTTTAGTCTTAAATTTTCTAAGAGCTTAAAAATGTACGTACATTACACACCTGGAAGTTCAAAACCTTTTCTTTTTGGTAAAAGATAATACATGGCAATATCAAATTATAATTTATCAATTATGTAAACAAATAATAAGAAAGAGTAAATTGTATTAAAATCTAGCTATTATTATTTTGAAAGTGCCTTTCTCAGTAAAGACAGTCTTCCCTCCTGATTTTAAAATAACTTATTTCTACTTCATATGCCACTATCTCCTTGGTACAAGAACTTACTGATACCTACTAGCACATACATACACTCCTTCAACCAGTGACAGTGGATGCAGCTACACAGAACGAGGGCTCAGTGGCCTATGGGGGGGCTCAAGGAAAGAAAGTCTGTATTAACTTAAATCAGTTCTTCCTCAAGTGGGAGTGCCAGCCTGGTAAATGTTAGGTAAAGTCGGTTTTAATAATACTCCAGGATATTCACAAAAGATAGCTAGTTCATTAATCGGTCTATGGCCTATGACCCACATGAGCAATCACAATATACAAATGGATATAGTTAACATTTTAATTTTCCAGCTAAAAATTAACGGGAACTTCTTTTGGGGAACAGAATAAGACTTATCACAAAACACACTTTTCAAACAAGCTAAAGATGTAGACGCACAGCTCATCCTCATGATATGCTACAAGAAACCACCTCCTGGCTATTAGCTCCCTTGCATATAGGTGTTTCCAGTATTAAATCACGTTACTTGTCACAAGGGAGCTTGATCACCAAAAGGCAGCTTTGGACTAGGGTCTCTGAGATCACAGGTTCGAATCCCATGAGTTACTTTTATCTTTCACCTCTGAGGTACAGAATAGTTTTCTGTAAAGGATCTTTTGAGAGTTTTTATAAGGCTCAAACAAAACTGAAACCAACATACCCTAAGTTAAGGATCCCCATCTTAACCCTGAAAATGTATGCAGAATGTAACTCCATCTGGAAGGTGACTTACAGCTATATAAATGGTGTTGCATTGTGTGAGCGGAGCAATGGAGTGGGGTGTGGAGAGGGAAGGGAGAGAGACCCCGGTTCTTCCTGTGGGACCCGGGTCAGCACCACACCCAGTCCGGCCTGCCAGCCAGCCTTGCTTCTGAGGAGAGGAGCTAGTGCCGTCTTCCTTCCCGCATCCTCGGTGGGGAAATCTCTCCTGTCACTGTCACCATTACCACTGCTGGCCCCACCCCGGGTAGCTAGGGGGTAACAGCACTTTTTCCCTTTACAAAGTTAAAGAAGTTAACATTGAGCTATATGCCCTACTGGAAGTCAGACAATGACAGAACAAGATACACCTCAGAATTTCAGTCCATTTAGTTTTCTACTATCCTACATCTCAGGTAAGTCAATACATACACATTGTAGTTCTGCAATTATCTCATCTAGCTTTCTGAAGCTTATTTCCCATTTCATCTTTTTAATGGAGTTAATGTCTACTTTATTTCTTTTTAGTCTTATTTGTCATGGCTCTGTATCAACTTTCTAATTAGGTTCTTAAGATTAACACTAATATCCCAGTAGGAAAATGAGATGAGACTATAAGCAATTTGCAAAAGAATGGCCACAAACATGGAAAAACTTTCAGCCCCACTAGTAGTCCAAAATAATAAAATTAAAATAAAGAGGTACAGTATTTTATCAAAAAAACAGAGGGAAACCAATCATATGGATCCAGGACTTTCATATGTGGTGGTGGCAGTGTAAGCTGAGAGAGCTCTTTTGGAAGCAATGTGACAACATGTGACAAAAGTTCTAAAAATATTTATATTCTTAGACCTACTTCTAGAAATTCACCTTAAGAAAGTAATGAAAAACAACAACAACCCATGAAGTTTTATGCCCAAAGAGACTCACTACCACTTTGCAAAAAGCATTTTACTGCAGTTTAACATATATATATATGCCCACATTTTAAACAGTGAGAACCGGAACCAATTTGAAATCTAAAAGGAATGTTAACATAATAATGACATCTTCAGGAGAGTATTTTAAAAAATCATTTAAAAGTGGTTGATAAAGAGTTTCTAATACTGAAGTTAAAACCTCATTAATAACAACTATAGCGAAACTAAAGTGTTTGTTTTAAATTCTATTTTAAACTTCGACAAACTGGAATAGAGAAAATTCTGGGCAAAATAACAAGAGGAAGAAAGCTCACTGAGAAGCGCAAATCAGAGCAGCCAGGGAGCAGGCCGGGGAAGAGAACAGGACAGAAGCGTTCACCAGGCCACCGAGATGAGTGGACAAGCATGGTGACCGCGGGCGGGACGCTCGACCACAGAGTCGTAAACGGGACGATGAAGTGAAGGCGATCCTCACGGCAAGGGCTCCACACGCGGGCGCCGTGATCGACTAAAGCTGTCACACGACAGGAATTTTCCAAAAATGATATACTTAGATTATAACGTAGCTACAACTATTTAAAAATGGGAAGAAAAGTAGGATCAGTGTCTGTTCTATATCCCAGCAGTTACAGAGTGATAAATATGAGAGTTTGTGTAAAACCGAGTCCATGGCCTTCTCTTTCCGACGCGCAGAAGGCGCTAGCGGAGGGGTGAGGAAGGCTTGCTGCCCCGGGTGCTTTGGAAAGGAGACGGGCTAACGGGTCACGCAGCCTTGCGTCCGTGTGCGCGAGACAAGTGGACAGGAGTCACTACCCGAAGTTAGACAAGAACTTTCTTGTTAGCGAGAGTTAACAAAAGCTATTTGCTTAGTACTTGGGGGTAAAGAAAAAAAAGAGACTGCTGGACGCGAGGATGGTTAACTCGTTTATTAATTTAAGTATAAATAAATTGTTCTCAGTTCTAAGATTATCTATCACAAAGGAGACAGACCAGAATTTTCCTGGTTTTGCAACTGGCTACTGAATTCCAGGCTGCCTGACACAGGATAGTGCCATATTCCTTTTTTATGTCTTCAACCTCTGTCCTAGCCTACCACCTCCTAATAGGGGAGGGAAAAACATCAGCTGTTTAAAAAAAAGCCTGATTTACAAACCCAATTCTAAAACCAATGAATAGTTTTAAACACTTACTCTTGCTATAATTTAAGAGGGAAAGTAGTTATCAGTGTTAACTTGATTGGATTTTTTTTGTTGTGTTTTATATTAAAGGAGACTTAAGCTATCTCTTATTGCTTAAGACCTTTCTAAAGTCTAAGAACACAAGCAAAGTCTTTAAAAGTCTTTTACTATCGGCTATAATGTAATAAATTCAGGCTGAGTGGAGCGGACCTTTTATGAGCTGCATATATGCTTCATATCTAACTTTGACAGGCTGTGATTATTCTGAAAAAGAAAAATAGAAATGATTGGTGCAACTCAAAAAGAAGAAAAAGGAAGAACAAGGAAACACACCGCTCATTTTGAAGGAATCCAGGTTGCTAAATTTAAAAAGCAAGAAGGTAAAATAGATTTTCACACACACAAAGATCACTTCTAATAAGGTCAAATTTGAAACTGTAAGTTTTATCACCTTACCGTATGTGGCAAAAGTTCTTCTTTGCTGTTCAAACATAAAATCATTGATATGAGCTGGTTCAGCATATCCAGAAAGCATATTTCTAGGGGCAGCCATCTGCTGCGTCCTGAAGGGATTTTCTGGTCCAAACTGCAATGTTATCAGAAGAAAAAAAGAAAAACTCAAATTCTGAGCGTAGAAAGCTAATAACTAGATCTTTGTACAATGTATTTTCAGCTCTAAGTCATCAGCCCGAGGACCCTCTTTGGGAACACGCTCCTCTCACATGGTCAGTGCATCTGGGCAATGGCTGATGAGCCGTCTGTCAGCGCCCCACGGGCAGCAGGAGAACCAGCTCACCCAAGCACAGGTGCAGATACTCGGACCTAATTAATCAGAGTGAGCAACTCAGTGCCTCGGTCACACCAGCCACACCTCAAGAGCCCCACAGTCCCATGTGGCTGCTGGCCACCCAACCTCCACCAGTGCTGGGAGCTCTGCTCGGCACCTGCTGTCGGTGACTGGGGGTTATTAGAGTTTCATCTAAACCTTGACATGGGGATTTCTGGTTACTTTATATCCAAAACGGCACATAATTTTTTCAAAAAAATACATGCTTCTCCTTCACTGGACAGTGAGTTCCGTAAGGTGGACTTAGAATCCCAACAGTTATATAGTGCCTGGCCCGTACTAATCAGGAACTCACCAGGGTTTTAAAAGAAAGAATAAAATGAACCTCTCACTTTGAAATAGTGGAATTAGGATATTTCTATCTGAACTCTGGAAGTTCTACTGTCATGATGAAATAATTGACATCAGAACATCTTGGGTCACTACCGTCAGAAACCACCTTTTCTATGACACACTTCCAGACCATAAACATAAATACTGACCTTCTCTTCTTAAACAGAATGCTGCCTTCTCTAGATAGCACCATTATACTATGCAAGAAAATCTGAATTTAAATGCTAGATTTGCCTTATGATTTTTTCTGCTTTAGAAGAAAATAAACCACTACACTATTCCTTCATACGGATAGCTTTCATTTCTGTTTGAAATGATTCAATTTTAAAATGTCTGATTTAGATACAAAACTTCCATTATTTATTCTAAGTTATAATAAAGGACATAGTGCAAGACTCTGCAGCCCATGTTAATTCTTCCTCTTGAAGTGTGGTTGGTGTGGCTGGAAACATAGGGGAGAAAAAAATTCTAGAGTACTGACTGCTGGCAGTTACGGCTGACTTCATTCAGCCACGAAGTTTATTATAAACATAATGGATACCCATAAAATTAAGGATAGTAATTTAAAAGTCTCCTAGATGCTCTAGTTGCTCTGGTCCGTCAGCTGTCATTCACAAAGCAGCATCTGGTATTTCTGGGGGGGCAGGAAATCTAAAAGGATTAAAAAAACCCATGTCTTTATTGTTATCCTATTACATACAATAAACTAACAATCATTAGGTTTACACTTTCCAATTTAAAAAAGGAAACTACCTTTTCCACAGTCTTATTTTATTAAGATTTTTACAAAAAGAACAATTCTTCTTAAAGGTCATATATATCAAATCAGCTTCATCTTTTAAAGAAAAACTTTCAGAATTAAAGAATTGGTTTCTATATGAATATCGATCTGTATATTACAGCTCAGAGTGTTCTCTTATATGTGGTGCTATACTTAACACAGTCTAAAGATTAAAAGTGCTTATGTTCTATAGGTATTTAGGCTGAGACAACAAAACCTTCTAAATGATGTAGAAAGCTGTGTAGTGGAAGATCCCTCTACTTCTGGCCCACCTCAACTGCCTGCTTACTGGCAGTTACTAAAGCTGCCCTCAAAGACTTTAATGCCAACAAGAAAGGCAGAGAATATTAGTCAGCAGAACTCGGCTCTTCCCAGTTACTCAAAAAATTATCTCCTAGTTGTTCCTGGTCTGTGAATATTCATCTCTTTTAATTCTGGGTTAACCATTAAAAAACAAAACAAAGCATATAAAAAACACTGAAAACTGATTTCCAAATACTTCTTTTAAACTTTTTGTCATTAAGAATAAATTTGTATTCAAGTGAACTTAGAAAATACATATTCAAGTTAATTAGGTATCAACATTTAATAGTTTTTAGCTAAGACAACACCCAAGCACACCATAGTCAGTTGTAATCTCTCATATAAACAAACATGTTTACATATTAATTAAGATCACTACTACCCCCAAAATGTTTCCAAGGCAGGTAGGTATCTTTACATCTTTCACCTCAGTTAAGTAACTTATTTATGAAGTTGGAAGAAAAGCATTTTTAATTTGTTAAGACACTGGATGATAAATCTAAGTGATCTGCATATTATAAGGCAGTAGTTCTCAGAAGTCTTCAGTAGGCAGAGGACGTGAGAGTCGATGTCTTACAGTATATTGTAACATCACAGGAATTAAAATTTGTACATACAAACTGACAATATGAAATCATAACCATAAGTTCATGTAAGAAAACAAACAAGTTACTGAACTAATAATTACACTTTGATTGCTGGTACGTTTTTCATTAGTATTTATTGTAGTTATCAGAATTTAAACATTTACAGACAAAGGTTAAGGTGAAAAGAGTCTATTGATTCTCTTAATTATTTTCTGCAAAGTTGGAAAAGATCACCACAATTCACTTTATTGTCACACCTCAGTCTTACCGGACACAAGCACAGTTTAAACAGTAAACTAGTATTTCCACAGTTCTGGTTCTGTGACCTGGGGCCTCAGTTTCCTCGTCTATAAAAGAGCTGAGCTATATAATTTCTAAGGTTCACTCATTCTAACATTAATATTTATAGTAGCCCTTACTGCCAGATTTTTAACAGTACCTGGAATTTTTTCCCTCAACTTTTATATGTTTTCTGTTCCTAAAAGTACTATTATTTTAAGTACTTCCTGAGGCTTCCTGAGGCTTATAGATTTAATATGAATCTAGAGAAGCTAACAAATACACTTTTCTCTAACTAGACCCAAAAAAGATTGAGTGAAATGAAGAAAACAGACTGAAGAATAGCCATTAGGTCTTCAGGTTCCATCTGTAATTCAAGGAAGCTTATCTGGACAATGAGGTAGACGGTTAGGAGAGGAGCTTGGTCGGGAGGGAGGAACAGCGTTTGATAAAACGAAATAGCCCAGTGGGCTAACTTACTGAACCAGCAAAGCCAAAGGCCTAAGGGTGCACCCTGTGAACTGCACCATAGTCTTCCAGTTGGTCTTCTGGCCACAGGGCAGCTGCTAGAGTGGTACAGACTTGAAGCCCCAAATGATGTCACCTGCTGGCAGTGTCACCTGACTGGATTCCCCGCTTTGACAAGGGGTGCGAGGACTTACTTCACAGGGCTGCAGTGAGCGCTAAAGGAGATTTAGGAGACGCTGGAGTGCGTGGACACAGGAACCCCTCAGCATGGCACCAGGCACACAGCAGTAAAAGTGGCTTCAGTTCATCATGCCTATTCCTGTTCCTGTCCTCCCTGTAAGCCCTTCCTCACCCCTCCTGAAAACTCAGCTTTGACTATGCCACTGCCCCACTACAGGACCTGACAAACCTGTCATCAGGGAAATCAAAACCAAACGCTTCGCTTTGGCCCCCACAGCCTGCACAGTGGTACCAAACCGCCACTGGAGTCTCACCTCTGTGTCCCTACTGGCAACGGCCAGGGCATCCTGCTCTTTGGGTCTTCTACGATTTCCCTCAAGCTGTTCTTTTCCACCTGGAATCTTTCCTCATAAAAGCTTTCCTAGTCTCAATGCCGATAATATATATATGTACCAATAAAGGTTACCATTTAATAGTATCCAAAATAAAAAAAATAGACCTCAGCACTGACACAGGAACATCGTAGACCTCACCACTTCAAACCTTCTCATTTTCTGAATTCAGCAGACCTATTTTACTGGGGTACTTTTACATTTTAAAATCATGAAGCATACATGTAATATACAACCTCTCTTCAATGTGTCAGCTGAAACAGTGTCAAGGGATATGAGATGGCTTGTAGTTCGACAGGCTAGAAGGATTTAACAAATGATGGAATAAACTTTAAGATGTGTCACGGTCCTAGAGCATGAGAATGAGGTTTCTGCTCACTCACTGCACACCCAAGAACAGCTAGAGCTGTCTACATACACGGTACGCCGCTCTACGCATCTCAACTGGCATTTTTTAAGTGACTACAGAAACCTAAGCAGACAAGTTATATGAAAGAGCTGTATGACTCTGCTTTATCGAAAAAAGGACAATGACTATCTGCTAAAATATGAAAAATATTAAAAAGCACCTCTTTCTCCACCAAGATGCATCTTTAAAGTGCTTTTTGAAGATCCTGTTTCTGAAGCCGCCTTTTTTTGTTTTATAATGACCATTTTCTGGCATCTCTATTTTGTCAATCAAACATTTTTTCCCCCCTTTAAAGGCAAAATATCTAGAAATTTAATCTTTTCTACACAGACTCTCCTAAATGGGTAATTTTCACTGTTTCTGGTTATTTTTTCTTCATCTCCTTTTAATGCCTCCATCACCCTTTGTCATCACGAGAAGAAGGAATCCATGACACATGCTCCTCAGAGTGGGCGACGAACCCTGCCTACATCAGAGCGGCTGCCACGTCAGTATGCACCTCTTTTTGGAGTTTAGCACGGGAACATTTGAAACTAGATGTTTCATAATATACTGTGCACTGATGATGCTAATAAACCAAATCTTTTTCCCTTATAGTTAATTTGTAATAGTCCCGTATCAATGCCACGAGGATGATGTTAACTAAGTTCAAATCTAAGAATCAGATATTTTATGATTTCCTTTTTCAAGACACAGTTCCATGCTACCAGATAGTTTTATTTTGGCAAATAATCATTAGTGGATTTCTTAAAGTATTCTCACAAAAGCATACATATGATTTAAACTTTTGGAGAATAGAAGGATGTATTTTCTTTTTTTTGATATATAATTGACACATAACAGGATATATATATTTTAAAGTTAAATAGTATAAATATTTTTGTGAGAAAACTTTCAAAAACTCATCGTTTATTTGTCTCTGCATAGTTTAAATACTTTGGCAAAAAGCAGAATCTGAAATATAACGTTTTCTCACCTCAGGAGCAAACATTGTCTCATAGGTGGGATTATACTGGACCTCCTTGACTGCAGGATCCAGGTGGACTCCGGTCTCCAAGTCTTCCTAAAAGAAAACCAAATGAACATTAGAGAGCTGACAAGTAACTATTTTGGAGGCTATATTAAGGTCCGGTGAGCCTTTTTAATACCAATTTTATGATTATTACACTACTGCCACGTGATAAATAATTCTAATAATCGAAGTCTAATAAAAGTCATGTACATAGCTATAGAGGTTAGAATGCATAACAAAAATTTCTTCCTTTCAAAATATCAACTTAATCCTGTCTGAACAACTTAAATATTTCTAAGTTAACACTACTCAAAGCTGGGTACCAGTGCTGTCCCTACTTTACAGATGAGGGAACTCAGGCGCAGAGCAGGCGTCCCAGGCAGGGTCTGAGTTCTGGCAGTCTTGAGTCCAGAACCCGTGGAAACCGTTCCCCGGTGCTCACCCGAGAGTCATCAGAAGCACACCCTGAGGCTGGGGGCAGGGGCGGGCATGAGGGCACAACGGGGACTGAGGGCAGAGGCCCAGGAAACACCAACACTGAAAGGGAGGGCAGAGGAACGGCGGGTGGACGGCAATCGGAAGCCAAAGGGAAAGTCACACGGAGGAACCATGGGAGCCAGACGTTCAAGTCAAGGGCAAAACCTGGCGCCTGGAAGGCCTGGGAGAGTAAGTGTCCCCCAGAAGCTGGGGCTGGGCTGCACTGGGCTGAGAAAATGAGTAAAGCGTTAAGAGGTCTAAAGAGCTGAGCTGGAAAAAGAATGAAGATTCAGGAGGTGGCCAGAGGGGTGGAAGTTCGGGGAGTTTGTTCTGTTAAAACGGTAGGAGGATTCTAAGTATTCTTTCATTCCAGATGTCCATTAGTTAAGAGTAAAATTCATAAGCAAGTCACTAAAAACCTGTAAACGACTTCAGTTATGTAACACTAGACTCGGGAGCATCTTAAATGCGAGGGCATTTTTGCACACTCACCACATTTGAGCTCCTGATCACCCCCATCGGGCTCTAATGGGCCTGGACTGCCGACTGCGGGCTGCTCTCCCCGCCTCTGGACACACCCACCAAGCTCTTGGCCATCTCGAGGCTTCTGTCTCCTTCACCTGGACACGCCTGCCGTACCTCGCGTACCACAAAGCTGCTTTTTCAGAGAGGCCTTCCCCGGCCGAGTCATACTCCAACCTTACTCCCCATCACATAACTTTTCTGTCCTCCAAGGCACTCAATCCGATCGGTACCCACTTCACCTGCGCACATTCTATTGCCTGCCTGTTGCACCAGAATGTATGCTCCCTGCAGGCAGATGTCTGGCTTTTGGCCTCCGTGTCTTCAGCCCTTGGAACAGTTCCTGGCATATAACGTGTTCAATAAATATTTGCCAAATGAACTGTATAACCCAATTCCTCCCTCCGTCCCCTTCCTCGGCTTGGATCACGTAGTTTCTTAAATCCAAGCCCCCTTCTCGCTACACTGGCGTAGCGTCATCACAAGCGCTATCACAAGTCGGGGCACTTGCATCAGAACCCGGCCCGGTGCTACCAGGTCTGCAGCACGTCACTTCACCTTCGCAACGGTCCTCCCAGGTACACGAGCCTTTTGGGGCGGCCTCCGCGCACAGGTACGGCGGCGGCGGGGGCACGTTCACAGCGTGGCCGGGGCCGCAGCCTCGTCCCGCCTCCGCACAAGCCCAAGCCGGCGCCGCTCGCCCGGGGGCTCCCGAGTCGGCCCTGCGGTCTGCGCCGCCGCCCGCTCCGGGCCGCTCCCGAACAGCGGCGCAGGTGTCCCCGCTTCCCACCTGCCCCCGCTGGCCGGCGGCGCGGGCGGAGCCGGGCAGCGCCGTCGGACCTTCGGGGCCGCCGCTGCTCGGCGCCGGCGAAGGAGGCACCCGCCCGCCCCGCCTCGGCTGCGCGCTTACCTTGACCGCCACCTCCGGGGCCGCGTCCACCGCCACCGCCAGAGCGGGCTTGGCCGACGGCGACTGGGACAGGTGCATGAGGGCGTCGGCGGCCGGCAGCGAGCACCGTCCGCCCTCACTGTCCGAGTCCGACTCGGACCCTGAGCCCGAACCGTAGGAAGCAGCCAGCGACGCGATCGCGGCCGACATGACGGCAACAGCCCTCCGCGGCGACCAGGCCCGGGCGGAAGGAGCGACTCCCAGGTCCTGACAGATCACCAGGAGATATATGATTTTCTTCCTTTCTAAGAAACAACTAAATGCCTTGTGACATTTTAAAACACTCAGTTAATTCGAATTAGAATACGTACAACAGAGCTAAGAATTTGGGAATATTTACTAGGGACACAGAATCATAATAGCTTACAATTTTCAGGACCTTTATGGCGCAATTCGAGACTACGAGTTCCGAAAGTACCTTAAGCTTCGAGGCCACACTCCCGGCGTGCAACGCGGCGGGACTGGGTGAGGCACAGTGGGACCTGTAGTTTGAAGCGGGGGGGGGGGGGGGGGGCGGGGAGGCAGGGGCGGGCCTCCCGTGGGCCACGCCCCCGAGCGGCTGGCTCGCTCAATTGGCTGTCCCCTCCCTCACTCCGGGGACAAGCATCGTTCTCTCCGGCCCCCTCCCCCAAATTGAAGACCGGGCACTACCATAAGCCGCAGGAGAGGGGGGAGAGCGCATTCCTTCTCCGACGGGTGAGTGGGCGGGGGCTGCGTCGGCCGCCCGGCTGCATCTGGGCACCGAGAGCGCGGGAGCGCAGGGAGACGCTTAGCCTGGGAGACCTGTGCTGGCGGGGAGCGGCTCCCGGTGGGCATGGTGGGAGACGAGGCAGCTGGCGTCCGCCGTCCCCCCTGCTTCGGGCGCGGGTCGCGGCGCCCGGCCGTGGAGAGTCGCGCGCGGGGAGGGGGCGGTGGGGGCGGCGGCTCGCGGTGTTGTTCGCTCGCGCGTCGAGCGCGCGGTGGGTCCGGAGATCGGCGGGCGCCGCAGGCGGCGTTCCCCGCAGCCCGGAGCCTCGGCCGCCTCCCGGAGCGGGCACCCCCCGGAGCCTGCCGCCCCTGGGGCTCTGGGCGGAGCCCTGGGAGCTGAGGGGACCGGCGGCCGCCACCGGAGCATGAGGAAGGGGTAAGGCAGCCGCCCCCGCGCTGCCGGGAGCGCGTTCCTCAGGACTGTCGCCCGGGGACGGGATGCTGGAGGGGGACCCTCGGCGGCCGCCGCGCGGGGCTGCAGGGAGGGGCCGCCCCCGCCCCGCCTCGCCGGCTTCCCGGCCGCCCACCCGCCCCCCGAGCTGGGCCGAGGGGGACGGCGGCCGGCGGGCGCGCCTGGCTCCCCGGTTGCCCACAGCCGCTGTGGGCAGGGGAGGCTGCGGGGCTCTGCTGAGGTGCCGCCGGACTGTGGCGGCGGCAAAGCCGCCGCTCGCGCTGCGGGCAGGAGGCTCCAGGAGGCTCGTGCGTGTGCGGGTTTGCGCCCCTACCGCCGGGTGCGGGCGGAGGTGCGGCGGGCGCGGGACCCCTTTCTTCGCCGGAGCAGCTGGGTAGCGGGGGGCCGCCTGGAGCAGTTGGGGAGCCGCTCGCTCTTCTCCGGGTGGGCAGCGCTCGCCCATTGTGCCGCCCAGATGAAGCTTCCCCTCTGCAGCATCCATTGCACCTTTCCCGTTCCCCATCCCCTTGCTACAGCGTGCCCCCTAGCTTCGGCGCTCGGGCGCCGTCCGCCCTCGCGGTGCTGGACGGGAACCCGGGCGGGGAAGCAGCCGTCCTACCCGACGTGGCCGACCTGTCCCAGAGCCGAGTAGTCGATCCCCAGCTAGACGAGGCGCCCTAAGACCACCCAGCCTCATTCTATCGCTGTCTATGTACATGTGCCCTGGATTATAATTTAATTTTGCCTTAGGTGTTAGATTCACCTATTAGCTAAGTCTTATTTCGGTCCTGTAATTGATGCAGTTGATTTACAGGTTATTCAGCCCGTCTGATGTTTAATTTGTATGGTAGGTAACTTTAATTTTTCTAATTGTTTGTTAGCTCTTCATCATAATTACAAATGCAGGGTCTTTGAACTCTCAAGAACAGTTTTTTCCTTACTCTCTTTTAAGTTTATGTTAGGAAAAGTGTATTTATGTCGAATATTTGAATAAAGTACTTACTATGAATTTTCTCAAGTTTTCAATAAGAAAAGTTTTGCATTTATTTTAGAGTCACAGAATGTTTGATTGTTGCTGATAGCCTTCAGTTAAAGGAAGTATTTTCTATTTATGGTGGGGTTTTAACTGCCATAATGAGCATTCCCTAATTTATCTAAGTTTTGCTTTTTATTTAGCTCCTTTCTTTGCGATGTCATTTATTAAATTCCTTGTCATAGAATTTCTTCTCCTTTTTCTAACTTCTGTCTCCAAGGACGAGTAGGCTCTAATTTTGAAAGATGAAATAATTTTTGAAAATGGAAGAAACAACTGTTGGTTATTTGATTATAATGTCAAAAATTGTTTACATCTCATCATTTAAAAATAAGTGATTCATTACCAAAAGTGTTTTTCTTTTGCTAATCCTCCCTTTCCAGCTTTTCTTGTTTACGCTTGTTGCCACAACCCTCCTAATAAACGGAGTCACACATAGGCATTGCAGAGGCAGTTGTTTTAGGGCACAGTACTTGTTTTATGGCACTTGGAAGTGGCGCACATATAATATTACTGGTGGTGTAGGATCCGTTGCTTGGGTGGGAAATGACCTTGCGATTTACACATTTGTGCCTTGGTTTCCTTGCATGTAAATGGAGATACAACACTAAGTTGAATGCATAAATTAAGTAAAGAGGATTTCACAATGCTTTTAAAGAAAATTTAAATATTTTAGATGATGAATGATGTAAATATTTCAGTGTAAAATACAATGAAAAAAAAATCAGAGTTTTTTGTGGCATGTTAGAATGCCTAATTTACATCGAATTTTGCCTTGGAAACATATGGCTCTAAATTGAATGTTTCTCATCAAGTTTTTAATAACTGCAAAAATAATAGGTATTGTAGTTAATACCTGTATGTAGTTATAAATATAGGTATGGTTAATATTGAGGAAAAAGTCACATGACTTGGTAATATGCAAGTAGAATAATGAAATGTGTGAAAAATAAATCTCCAGAAAACATTAAAGACTTTTATAATGAAACATTTTCAGATGACACAGTCCAAAATACGTAGTTGTGATCATTTGTACAGTATGATTTGGAGCTGCTTTGTTTATTCAGGTTTGTAAATAGCCATATATTCATGATTGTATTAATATCGTATAATTTTATATTACATATTGTTTTATTTTTGGAATAGTTTAAGATAACATTTCCAAGTGCTTAATTTTCATTATTACAATAGATAGTAGCTTTTGATGTCCTTACTGGAGGATTAACTGTTAATTTTCATAGTAGAAACTATTAAGATATTGTATAACTTTTACGAAAACAGTGCTTTTGGCTACTTTGTAGGGAAACTTCATAAAACTATTCAAATGTCTTTAAAATTACAATTATATAGGTTTTTTTTTTTTAGAATTAATTTGATTACTTAAAAAATATTTTCTTAAATAGCCAACTGAAATCCAGTTGTCATTATCGCTAAGGTAAATACAGTTAACTCAAGGTTTGCCTAGGCTCCTTGAGGACAAGAGCTTACCTGATTGTTTATTGTCATAAATCTAAACTTGCTAGTATAGTGTTTAGCAAATAGTAGGGGCTTGATTTTTGTTGTTGTATAAATAAAATGAATAAGTGAAGAATATCCATTGATTTAATGTGCTGCATGGAAATTTTTAAAAATAGATGTATCATACATTTTAATTCATGAGACATAGTTTTTTATCTCAAGAGAAAAGAGAAAAATGTATTTGGAGGTTCTTTGAACTCCATTTACCTTTTTAGATACAGGTTCTTCACCCACATGCTTATCTGAACTAGTGCTAAATACTCTATAATGTATATACCATCATCCTCTCCTTTATGGAATGTTAACTTTCTTCTTACCTCTTACAGGTCACTTCATGAACAATGTACATAAAGGTGCTTTTTTCCTTAAATTAGATGAATATAGAAATGTGTTTGGTTCTTTTTAACTTACCTTAAGTCAAAGGCTTGACTTAACCACAGTTTTCCAGTGAAATAGTAATAAAAAGATGTATGTAAATTATATCCTGTGTTAAATGTGCCTGAGTACCTAATTTTAAAAATAAATGACCCCTGAGTGGAGCATTTTATAAAATGAGGTATCTTATGTTTTTAGTTTATCACATTCAGTTTATAATTTTGAGTCTGTGTATTGCTGGTTCCTAACAGCATGAGATTGATTATATTTTAAAACTTGCAAATGGTTTAGAACTTGGAATTTACTGTTTCAGAAAAGTATGCTTAGTAGTGAGATTCACGAACAGCCACCAAATTTAACCCATAATATACCTCAGTTTAGAATTAGGCCAATAATACTAGTTATAAAATTATGTTAATAATTAGTACAAGTATTATATTGGGTATACCTATAATACTGTGTACAATCTTTCTATGGGAAAATCAACTCAGATTCTACCTTGAAGTGCAAGGAATACATTTATGTTGATTAGACATGCCAGCATTATTAGTTAGGTGCTTGTCCTCTAACAACCAGTGGACATGAAGAAGAGGATCTTCCTTGGTTCAGTGAGTGGTGCAACCTTATGTCATCTGGGCAAGAGGTTGGAGAAAGAAACTTGGGGGAGCTGGGGTCGTCTGTGTGACATTGGAGAAGTCATTTTTACATCTCAAGGTCTTTGGCTTTCTCAGTTGTAAACTGAGAAGTTTGAAGCGGATGATCTCTGAGGTTCCCTTCAGTTACAAATAAAATTCAAAGACACTTCCATGCTTTGTGTACCCTTACCTTATGTTACTGCTCACGTGCTTTCTGTTAGGGAGTTTCTCCTTTTTCGATCTATTTCTGAAAAGATTATATAAAGTCTTAATCTTTTTTTTTCATGTGCCTATTCATGGAAACAAGACTTTATTTTTTAGGTTTTTAAAGAGAGTTTTTTGTTATGGTTGTTCAAATTTTTTTTTAACTCCTAGCACCACCAAGAAACAGATTTAAGATGATTCCCTTTGTTTTCCTCTTGAGTTTTTTACTGACAACCTATAAGTAAAGTCAAGGTAGATTTTATATATACTTTGGAGAAAGATCATATTGAGTGAAACTCCAGAGAAATTTTTTCTAAGGAAAATACTGGAACTAAGGTCATAGAGTGGATGTATTTCAGAACTAAAGTTGTAGAGTCAGTGGCTGAAGGTAAAGAGATGGTATGTGGCTTGGGTGTGGGTTGTCAGATAATGCTTGGGTATCCTGTGTTTTCCTTTGCCGGATCTGGCATCCTACCTGGGCACTTTGGGGCATGGTGGGAGAGTGGGTGTGGTGGGATCGGAGAGGGAGGAACTGGGCTTATGGAGGCCTTGAGGACGGGGCCAGTTTTTTGGTTGGTTTTGCTTTGCTTCATTTGCGTGTGTCTAGTACTTGGTTTAAGCTAAGTGGCTAATTGAATGGATACAATTACTACAGAATAGCAGGAAATTCTCTTAGGAAGATGGGAAGATTAGGATGCTGTGGAAAAAGGGATCATGAAACAGCTATGCTTGTCATATAAATGGGAGTATTTTGGAGGTTTTTAGTTAATTTCTTATTTGGAGGCTAATATTCAAGAATACCAGGTGACATGTTCTAAGAGAAGTGACATTGCATGCTTGCTACATGTGCAAGTCACTGTGTAAGTGCCATCATACTTACTATTTAATTGATGCCAAAGTCCTATAAGCATTTAAGGAAGAAGGAGGATAACTAAAACAAGTCGCTCATTCTGCTCATCAGAAGCACGGGTTTGCTGCAAACCACTTCTGTTCCCTTTCCGCAGTAGGTTTCTGCTGGACCAGCCATTTTAATAACTTGGTAACAGTAGTTCTGCCTGCCTGCTCCCCTTCCCCTCACCTGCAGTTGGTTGATCTCCTGGTGATTACCACCTGCCCACGCTAAGCCATTTATTCATTCAGCGCTTAATTATTGAGAGTCAAGTAGGTGCTAGAAGAATGCAATGAAGAACAAAACAGGCTGATCCTATTGGAGTGAATGAACAGTGTGGTAAGAGGGATAGTTACTAAACAGAAAGCTACATTTACAATTAGAAATTCTGGTGAGCACTATAAAGGAAAAGAACAGAGAACCTAATTACCTTTTTAAAGGTAGGTCTTTTATTAAGATCACTCTGGCTTGGAGGGGGCCAGGGAGGTCAGTCACAATCCTGCCCACTTCTGTAGTTTATTGGTCCAGTTTTAGACACCTACACTAATCCAGGACATTCAGACCTTTTCCTGGGTCCTAAGTGCCCAGAGGATTGAGTTGTTTTCTTCCCAGTGGCTGAAGATATAAGATATAAAACTAAGAAGTTGTTAGTGGCCTTGTTTCTTGCCATGTGAACCAGAAAACCGGGGGCATCTGGAAGAAAGCAGATGCAGTCTTGACTGTGTCAAGTGTCTTTGTCCATGGTGCTGAGATTGGGTTTCAAGAGACTCCCTGATATCTCTGTCGTAACTTGTCCTTTTTGCATAAACTGGTCGTAATTGTGTTCCTGGTACATGAGTCCTCTCATGGATTAAGTTTGTACAAAGTCGTATGGCTAATAAAAGGTTGAGATAGAATTTGAACTCAAATTTCACTGTTCCATTTTTTGCTACTACCCTGTTCTGCCAGAAACTAATGGTTCTAAAGGAATTCCAAGAAGGTAGATGTTGGGTGGGTGACAACTGTAGGATGATGATGGCAGTGATGCTTTCTTTAGGGTATATTTGACAGTGGTACAGTTTCCTGTCATTCTTCCTCCTCTTGAGTAACAGTTACTCAGATCTGCTCTAATAAATTAATATTTCTACACTGATGAACCCATTTGAAAAGAAAAAGGGCTTGTATGTCAAAGCATGGATTAATTTGTTTCATTCCTCTACCAAAAAATATGAAATCACACATTATGCTACAAAAGTAAGCTTTTTTGTTTTCCACTCTTTAGTAAGACATCCATTGTCTTATATCTGTCTTTTTTTTTTATGTTAACATGTGCCAGAGATAATGCCAGAGAATTGTAGAAAGATTAAGAAAAAAAAGAAGAAACAGGAGAAGCATTTATATTTTAGCTGAGGATGCAGTCTAGCACTCATTTATTTTAGAAACCAAAGTAAAAGCTTTGTGTGTTGCATCATAATACATGGCTAGGAATTTTTTTTGGTTTTGTTGACATTTTCAAAGAACCTTCTTTTGGTTTCATTGGTTTTCTCTGTTGATTTCCTGTTTTTATTTTCATTGATTTCTCCTCTAATTTTTTTTTTTTTTGCTTGCTTTAGACTTATATTACTCTTCTTTCTCTAGTTCCCTAAAGTGTAAACTGAGATTATGGATTTCAGGTCTTCCTAATATATGCATTCAGTGCTATAAATTGTTAGTAATGCAGATACCCATTTTTTGCCATGCTGTCTGCTACAGAAAGATGATGACTAGAAGTTTCATATGGGTGGGAATATTGGAAGGTGAAATGCCAGGAATAATTTGTGTTCACCCTGGAGCTCTAGTTGAGAAGTTAAGTGAATCTAAGATTTCTTCTTTGCCGCTGAAATAGGTAACATAGGCATATGCCATATAGGAGAATAATGAAATATAAGGAAAATATAAAAAGGAGAAAAGCCACTAAATGCTCTTATCTCCTAAGTTAGTTTTGGCTTTAAAAACCATCGTTCTTCTATAACCCTCTAATCCAAATACCATTAAGTTACTCTCTCCATGATCCCGATTACCTGGTTGTACTATTACTAGTATTGGTCTTAGATTTCTAATTCCATAGATTTTGTGGATACGAAAAATATATTGATGTAATCTGCTTCAAAAGTGACTATCAGTTTTTGATGATAGGAGTTTCTTATGACAATAATTTGGACCTCACCCCTACATCTAATCCATAATCAGTCCTGTCTATTCTGCCTTCAAGTTATATCTTGAATGACATGCTTCTCTGTCACCATCACCTAGTGCACATGACTACCTGATCGTTACCTGGACTACGTCAGTCACCTAACTTGATCTTCTAGGCAGTACATTAGAATGGCAGTCCTAAATGCCATTGCCCACCTCCCCAAGTCTCCAGAGAGCAATTAGAGCATCAACCATTTCTGATTTTGTGGCAGTCTTGCTTAAAATCCTTGAATGGATAACATTGAAAATCTTCAGCGTCCTACTTGATTGACCTCATCCCCTGAGAACACTCAGTCTCTGCTCCCTACAGTCCTGCCCCTTGGCCACTCTCACATCTGCTGGGGCGTCAACCTCTTCCCAGCTCAGCCTTGGTGTATGATGCATCTCCTGGGTAAAAACGAACACACACATGCTCCTACTCCCCCGACCTCGCTCGCTACCTCCTAATAGTTCTTTTGATCTCAATTTAAATGTCATTTCCTTGAGGTAGATCTTTTCATGGAGTCCAGTATTTTTGCTTCATTGCACTTCCATAAGTATAAGTAGATACTGTCATCTGCTTAATCCATGGAAGACTATTTCTGCTCAACTGTTCTTCTGCAGCACTTACTGGCACCATTGCGCTTGAGTCACTGGTGTTCCATAAATGGACCGCAGGATGAATGGGTGGATGGCAGTGTGTCAGGAGTGCCATTTTTCATATAAAGTGCTACATGTTTATTTGATAGGTGACTGTTTTCAGAGGAATTACTTTGTAGTAATATGAAGAACACCCAATCTTGTTTTCCATATAGTTAATCTGCATTTGTGGTTTACATACCTCAGATGTCAAATGAACATCTCTTAAATTAAAAAAAATAACCTTGGAGCTGTGCTTGTATAGTAACTTGTCAAGTATTTATGTAGTGATTATATTAATTGGAAAATACATATTTTCTTTGAGAATAACATGGAATCACATAATTACTGCTATTTAGTGACTCTTACTACTAACTTAACTATACTGAATCTCATTTCTGTTCTATAGATGTCTAATGCTGTTTATTATTTCATTAGCATCTACTTGACTCTGACAGTAATGTCTGTAATTGCAGAGTACATAGCTTATTTCTTCACTTCCTTTTTTACTTTAGTTCAAATAGCAGTGTGTTCTTTTCAACCTTGGTCTATCAAATTTAATAATTTGCTATTTGACTTAGATGAAAAATATACTTACCCTACCTATTTATTTATTATTGGTAAAGATAGCACTGTTCTTAAGGCAGATTATTTTCAGCACAAGCCAGAGCATCTCAAAGCAGCCACATAACTAAGAGGTGTTCACTATGATCAATAGATCGTGATCCTGTGGGTGCCTGATTAGGCTTTGCCATCTCTGTGTGTAGAATTTTAGAGATTAATGAGTAGTTTAAGAGATTGTGGGTAGTTTTAAAATATATTGCTCATTAACAAAGGGAAGATTTGTTATTTTTACATATTCCTAAGGTGATTCTATACTAGCTTATATTGTTTCACTGATAAGTTCAGTTATTTTCTATTTTACTTGTTTACTTAGGATAATAAAACAGTTTGGGATAGATGAATATAGATTTTGGGAAGGTACTTTATAGAAATTCTGTTCTTGATACACTTTTGAACAATATCCTTTTTTATGTATTTTAAACTAAATTGCTTTTTATTTAAAGACCTAGGGTTTTACATAGTTAAAGTATTTTTTAAATTGGAGTTGATATATTTGTTAATGTGAAATTTTTATTTCATGCATTCTTATTTAAGGAATATTTATACTATTCTAATCAATTATGTCTCAGAATTATAAAGCATTTTGTCATTTGCATAGAAATTTATTAGGAAAATTCTTTCCGTAAAGAACATACCTCCATTTAAACATTCTTGTGCTCAAATTAAGTGTTATGTTGTTATGCATAATTAAGTGGCTTCTAATCTTAGGGGAAGTGTAGGACATTTCTCTAAAGGTATTTACTCCCTCAAAAATTGTTAAAATATTTAAATTACTGAACTTTGTTTTTATTTAGAATAGTTATTTTATTTTAACCTTTAAGGTCACATAATATAAAACTTTAATTTGAATAGTGCTTTCATGAAAACTGAAAATTAAATTTCTGTAATTTAACATAAAATTTTCCTTATTTAATATGGTCATTTTATAAATTAAGAAACACTTAAATTTAGATCATAGGTTAGTTGTTTCATTGACATATGAGTGAGTATAGGAATTAATCACTTGTCATTGATGACATAATAAAATACTTTAATTCTTATGCTTTTTAAATGTCCCCCAATTTTTCCAGTATATTTATTGAAAAAAATCCATGCATAAGTGGACCCATGCAGTGCAAACCCTTGTTCAGGGGTCAGCTATCTACATATATGTGTGTGTGCACATATCCAAACTATAAATATGTATATATATTTACATGTATGTGTGAATATATATAGTTTGGATCAACAGAAGACATTCTTAAAATAACTTAGAGTGCATGTCAATAATATATAGTCAACAAAATATATTTTCAATTTAGTTCTATCAAACATTTTGCTATGGTTAGAGTTCAATAGTTTCATTTGCCTTACTGTTCAAAAACTTACTGTTCTAAAAGAGGCTTTCAATGGACTGGTTTAATAAACATGATGTCTATGCAGTATTTTATTTTTATTTTATAAATTTAAATATATTTATAATTATAAATATAAATAAAATTAATTTTTAATTTTAAAATCTATATCAGGACTAAAATTAAAGCCATGAAAGGTTTTTTAAGTTAAGAAACAGATTTATTGATATTTTAGCTAAATTATTTTATCTTAAGAAATAATTTAGAGATCTTTCTCTTTAGGGGATTAGACTTTAGTTTACATATTCTTTCAGTCTCTTGATGTTTGCCTCAGTAATGGACAGTTTAATTGCCAAAAACCTAAGAAAATATATGAAGAAATCTAGGAGTTTAGTGTTTTACATCACTGGCCAACTCAATTACTTTTATAGCCACATGGGTTATACAATAGTTGGGAGAGTTTTGTTCTGATAGTATCTTTAGATGTGACCTAAGAGAACAGATTAAAAAATTTTTTAATTAGTTATGTTTTAGCACAGTATAATTTAGCTTTTTAAATAAAAGGTTTTCCCCCTCAGATAGGCAAGTTAGGCAATAGTGGATTAAAAGATATTAAAATATATGCAATCTGTTCATTCTATGCAGTATTTTTTATTGTTTTTAAACAAAACATATTTGCAGTACTAAAAAATACTGAAATTAATTGATTTTGGTTTTGCTTGCTGATTTAATTATTGTAACTTGTTAGCCTGTAGGGTTTTTTCACCCTCTCCTAATCTGACAGAGGACCACATAGTGAAGACGGTGTGGGGACCTCTCTGCACAGTCAGGAGTCAGGCAGACTAGGACACGGGTCGTTAGGCTTTGCCTTACTGTTCGCCACTGACACTTGGATGGCCAAGTCACATGCTTGACCATTAGAGTCACCAAGGGGCGAAAGGAGTGAAAGGAAAGGGTGAAGGGAGTGTTCCTCTCTAAAAAGCTTTTGAGTTTTACCTAAAGGTACTATTTTAATCAGTTTTCTTTTGAGATTAGGGTAATATTTTGAAGTGACTTATTTCAGTAGTCATAACTTGCTGTAGGTAAGTGCCGGCAGTCCTCACTCTGCCCAGTAGCATGGGACCAAAAAAAATGACCAAACCAGCCAAAACTGAACTTAGCGATTTTAATGGAAAACTTACAGTTGCTCTGTGATCTTTAAAAACTTTGTCAAAATATTAAATTCTGCTATATTGGTGTAAATGTGTAGGTAGATGAAAAAATATTAAAATCAATATTATTTTAGCACAGTGTAGTATGAACATTGGAAGCAGTTCCAATCAGAGTGTTCTATTTCTTTGTAAAAATCTTACCCAGAGTATCTTGAAGAGTGCTTTGTCATCTTGTGTAAGTGGAGTGAGCCTCCCTTCCGTGCCTTGGCAAAATGTGTTACTCCTTTCTACTAAATTTGGGTCCGTTTCCAACATTTTATCCTTTGTACTTTGAATGTTGGGAAGCAACTCCAAGAGTTCCTTTAATGGGAAGCTTTTTGCTGGCATCACTTCCTCCGGGACAGCCTCCTCCTCGTCACAGCTGTTTTCCTCATGCCTGTGCCTCAGCTGAATTCCTCTGCCTGCGTCTCTCCAGTCTCTCTGAGTGGTGGTAACGTTCCCCACCCTTAGCGAGTCTCTGTTACTCTACTTACACTTGAATTAAACTTTACTTACAGTGTTACCATTTTTCCTTCCTTTGTTGCCCTTTCAGCTTTGTTGGCCAAGTCCCTCTTTCAATTACCCACTTTGTGAAGTTTCCAGTGGATTTATTACTGGGAGGCAAGAGGTAAACCCAGCTACATGCTTGCTCTCTGTACCGAATCCAACAATCAATCGCCAGAGGCTTTGTAAGGAAGTGACATGATTGGCTGCTGCTGCTGCTGTCGTCTCTTATAGCATAGTGCTGTGTGGACTCAAGTGCTGGCAAATTCCTCCCAGTTAAGGTCTGTGGTACGTGAAATTGGAGCCCTGTTGTCGGGGAACTGGTGTTATTTAACTGAACTATGGTAGCTGAAATTTGTGCATCTGGGGAGTCTGGGAAGTGAGGACTGCCTGTAACTCAAAAGAAAGTTGAACTCTGATCGATTGAATAAAAGTTTGGTCAGTTTTGATGATATTGAGGATACAGGTCTGCTTTGACTGTTTGACCTCCCAGCTCTTGAATGCCTGAAGCTTTTACGTGGAAATGTAAAGTTGATGCTACTCTCCACAGCTCTGATCCTCGCAGGCACTTCCGTAGACACCATCTCTAGAACAAACCCCTTGTTGTAGTCAGTACAAGCAATGGTTTTAGAAGAATAGTCAGTGATGATGAATTCACCACGAGGCAACTGACATCGGAAGTAAGGTTTCTTTTTTTTAATGTTTTATATAATGTTGACATTGTAATAATTGAAGATGGGAGAAGGTTAACAAAATCAATTTTGATTCATTTAGTCAGGGGACTCCATTTTTATTGTTTTTATACTAACAAATATTTTATTATTAAATGGAAAAGATAAGGTCGCAGTCTGTTGGTTGAAAGTGAATAATGTTAGTTTATTGTTTGGTTTCCTACAGGTGAACTGTTACAGAGGTTGCTCTCAAGATGCCGTTAGTGAAGAGAAACATCGATCCGAGGCACTTGTGCCACACAGCGCTGCCTAGAGGCATTAAGAATGAACTGGAATGTGTAACCAATATTTCCTTGGCAAATATAATTAGACAACTAAGTAGCCTAAGTAAGTATTTTTATATCACTTAAAAACAATACAAACCAGAATGTTACATGTTAGAGGATTAAGGTGTTTTTGTGATTAGTTTGTGGGGGCAGGGAGTACAGAATCACCCTGAAAATGTAGTCATTTTAGTAAAATTAATGAGTTTTAGAACCATTTCTTCTTCCCCTAGCTTCCTCTGAGAAAGGGAAATAAGAACAGAATCTGTAGGAACAGTGACTTTAGATTTATGATGACTTTTTAAGAAACTGGAACAAGAGAGAATGTAAAATATCTTCCACATATTTTCAGAATCTGTTTTTGGCATACCTGAGACGGGTCCCCTCCTAGGCTTAGAGAATCTTGGATTCTCCCACTTGGCCTGAAATTCAGTTCTAGTGTAGAATCTGCTTATGGATGCTGATTTCAGATTAAAAGATGCATTATTTATATGTGCTTTTATATCATAATCTTCTCTAACTCTCAGCAGGTGAGAGGATACGGACCAGGCAGGTAGAGTGTTTCCCTTTTAGACACGAGCCCTAGCAGGAAGTGGGAGAGCCACATTTACAGCGGTTTGTGTTATTTTCCCACTGTTGCAGTTGGGTTGCTAGAGAGTTTAAATTTGTTGCAAATAAGAAAAATTGATCAGGACAGCACTATTAAATGTTATTTGATATTTATCTCTGATCCCATTAAATGTTATGATATATGTTTCATTTTTGCTTAGGCAAATATGCTGAAGACATATTTGGGGAATTATTCAATGAAGCACATAGTTTTTCCTTCAGAGTTAACTCATTACAAGAACGTGTGGACCGTTTATCTGTCAGTGTTACACAACTTGATCCTAAAGAAGAAGAATGTAAGTTTATTCATGTTTTGTTTTCTTTCACATATATGTTGTGGGTTAGGTGAGATGAGGGATATATTAAGAGCAGTATTGAACATGAACTTATTACATATCCTTTTCACCCATGACCTTTGGTGAACGTGTTGTGAATTACTTGTAAATGTCATTAGCATGACTCTTGGCTTTTCTTTTTGGCTTTTTTCTTTTTTACCTCTTCTTTTTGTATACAAAATACCTCTTAATTTTTTGACAGAAATTTTTTAGCCAGACTTTTCCCTCCATTCTCTTTATCGTTTCTTTACTCCCTTATAATTTATTTTGTATACTTTTGTTTTAGAAATAAAAATTATTTGAAAATTATCTGCAATTTTTAAGTTTGATTCTGTACAAATGTAATGCCTTTTAATATGCTTTTTTGTGTGCATGTTTTTAAATTGCTAAAATCTGATCTAGTTATTTGAATGTTACTCTCCCTTTCAAATGAACATTTCCAAAAAACCCAAATTGCCAGTATGTAGGACAAAAATGTTCCTTACTGAGTATTAAAGCAAGGGTGTCAGGGGAAAAAAACACATTATGGGCCAAAACAGTGGTAAAATATTTCACACCCTGATGGAATACGCTGAATGTTGATGTGTCTCAAACTTCTTTGTTTTGTTTTGTTTTTACCAAAAGAAATAGAACTACCAAGAACGTACTTATCTACCCTTTTAATGTGAATCTCTCGTAACTCTCTCTTCAAAATATTTTTTTGTTGAGTAACATTTTTAGTATAAATGCAAGTTATGAAATAGATCCAAATTTGAACAACAAAAATAAAAAAGGATATCACTGGAAAAAGTGAAAGTTGCCATGTAATGATAAATTTTTTAATGATTGAACCAACTTGTTTTGCTGTAACCTAATCTAATGCCTAAATACGGGGAGGCAAGTACTTAACTTAGCATGCTGAGTTTCTACTGCTTGCGGAGGTACACGCTCGCAGATCTGGATGTAAAAAAAAACAAATGCTGCACTTTTTTGTAGAACAACTTTATCGAGATGTATTTCATTACCTTACAATATACCCATCTAAAGTTAAAGTGTATGACTCAGTAGTTTTTAGTATATTCACAGTTATGCAACAATTACCATAATGAACTTCAGAACATTTTCATCAGAGCAAAAAGAAATCCTGTAAGCTTTAGCAGTCACTCACTAGGTCCCCTACCCTAGCCTCTAGCGATCATGAATCCACTTTCTGTCTCTGTGGATTTGCCTGTTCCGGACATTTCATATGAATGGACTCCTGTAATATGTGTTCGTCTGTGACTGGCTTCTTGTACTTAATGTCATGTTTTCAATATTGGTTCATGCTGTTGAGTGTGTTTGCATTTCCCTGATGACTAATGATGTTGAGCATCTTTTCATGGCTTTTAAGCCATTTGGAGGCAAGTCACCCGACAGGACGTGATAGAGCTAGGATTTAAATTCAGGGCCTAAATGATGAGGGTTTAAGTCAGCTGTTTGTGTATCTTCTTGAAGAAACATCTATTCAGGTCCTTTTCCCATTTTTAAATTGGATTATTTTTCTTTGAATTAGAAGAACTCTGTATGTTCTAAATCCAAGTCCCTCATCAGGTACATGATTTGCAAATATTTTCTCCCATTCAGTGGATGGTTTTTCATGATGGTATCCTCTGAAGCTTGTACACGTACATAAGTTATACTTTATGAAATTCTTGAAAATAAAATCATTGCCAGTGGTGAAGAATATCTTATGGTCATGCTTTCAAATATATTATTTACATCCAAGATTTTCTATTTAAGTAAGTTAAACCTTTAAGTTATAAATAGGTCCATCTGGTAACACAGCTATATATACAGGTAGTTCTTACTTGTAACAGAAATAAGACATTTTTTTCAAAATACATATTGCTAAATTTCAACTAATATCTTAGCACTCCTATGGAAATTGAAAAAAATACAGAGACTAGTAAATAACTTGAGATGTGTTTGAGTGTTTAAAAAACAAGTGTGCCAGTAACTACCAGAATTGTTTATAGTTTCCTCTGAAATTATGTGGAATATTGAGGAAGAATTCAGAATCTGAAAGCTGAACTACTTAATTTGAAATTGTTCTGGGAATGTTGGTTAAAGGAATTTTCAAAGTTGTTTAACTTAGATTTTTAAATTCAGAGTTCCAACAAAATAACATGAATACAATACTCAGTTACTAAACTATAATATCAATATTTAAAAATTACCATTAAGTAGTAAATAACAGTGAGAACTACCAGTGTAACTTAGAAAGTATGTAAAAAATGAATTTTTAAACAAAGACCTGTACAATTAAGTTTAATTTAGTTATGCTTACATCCTGTGTTGACTTACTGTGTTATATGATACTATTTAATGATGTCGGATGTCACTGTTGGCACCTGGAAAGGGCTCTGTCACAGTAGTCTGTTAACAAATAAGACAAATAATAAACGAGAGCAGGTAAAGACAGAAAAATGTATATTTATAAGCTCTTTAAAATCTTACTCAGGAAGTTTTCGGATATTAAACACTAGGTTCGTCCTGGGTGCATGCTGTGGTAAGTGGGGCAGGAGAGCAGCAGGAACCGGTCCGTCCTGATGGTAGAAAGCAGAGGCCACTTCTGACGGGCCAGAGAAACAGCATGTGGTGTTGTGCACAAGGGTAGGCCTCGAGGGCAGACACATCTGGGTTTTCTGTCTGGCTCTGCTACTTATGAACCATTCTGCCTGGACCAGGAATATATTTCCTAGCCTTAGTTTTCTTACGTGTAAAAATGGAATAGTAATTCCTATAGCATTGAATTGTTGTAAAGATTAAATAAAAGTCCATGAAAGCAGCTAGCACATGTGCTAGTAAGTATCTTTCATACTACTCTTTAGTGATAGTGAGAAAAATCAGATTCCTTGTCTGATTTTTAGTTTGGTGTTTTTAAGTGTGTTACCAGTCACACAGCAGTGGAGTTGCTGAGAATGCAGTCATGGCGTGGCCATTGCACAGGTAGCCTCATTGCTCACCTGTACCAGAGATCCAGATATTCATGTTGAGTTTCACTTCTGAGGGTGATAGGGATACACTTGTAAGGGAAAAGAATAATTTAAGAATTGTGATTACCGTACTGACCGTGCTATGGTATAAGGCACTTTCTCTGTACTTAAAACCACATTAACTGTGTAAGAAATCATCTCCTTTTTTAATATCAGGAAATCATTCTAAGAGTCAAGCATGTAGCATTTTGGTACACCTCTTAGTTTAGCATGCTGCATAGTCCAAAAGGAAATGAGTAAATGAAGTTATTTTAAATCATCATGGGTGTGATGGGGCTGGGCTAGTTACTAGAGATAGCAATGTACGAGACAGTCCCAGTCTTTAAGAGCTTATAGTTAAGTGGAGTTACTTAGAGTATGCAACAAAAGACAAGTGAAATAGACAATAATATTTGACATTATTTGAAAATACTTTCTCTACAGTAAAATTTGTTTTAACTTTATAGCATATGATTATTTATAGTCTGTATAACATAGAGGTCAGCAGTCTGCATAGCCCAGAATGCCACCGTAATGACGCACTTCCTTCAGTGTTATTGGTTTAGGCTAAATAAAAGTAATAAAGGGGATGGAAAAAAAAAGATTATTGAGAAAAAGAAGAGAATGTAGGTTTGTAGGTATCAGCAGTTAGAGAAAAGGAAAAGGTATATTTGGTGGGAAATGAAGAGATACTGCGTATGTCCTTAGAGCCTTTTGAGCCTGAGATCAAAGGCCGCGATAAAGCCTGTCTGGTGGGAGCTCCAGGCCTGGGGTAATGCAGGGGTGGTGAGAAAGCTTTTGAAATGGTCGCTGAGCTATGAGCCCCTGCAGTCGCAATCTCCTAAGCCATGCTTACACAAATACAACATATGAATTTGTCCTTATGTTAAATCATCTTAGTAAAATAAAACACATTCTTGATTTTTGTTTTAGTGTCTTTGCAAGATATAACGATGAGAAAAGCTTTCCGAAGTTCTACAATTCAAGATCAGCAGCTTTTTGACCGCAAGACCTTGCCTATTCCCTTACAGGAGACATACGATGTTTGCGAGCAGCCTCCACCTCTCAATATACTCACTCCTTATAGGTCAGTAGGCTAATAAATGAGAAGGCTGGTTATTTTTTGCTTTTTATTTTTTACTTCTTTTTTTTATTAGAATATCATTTATATACAATCTTATGATGGTTCAAATACACAACACAGTGGGCTGGTTGTTTATTTTAGACTTCAGCTTCAAATAGGTAGCAGTCTACGTTCAAATGCTAAGTCCCAAACATTCTTTATTATTGGGCTTCTGACCAACACAGAGAATCGTCCTTATTCAAGAGAGATATTTTGACAGGCATTATTATGAAAAGCCAGTGGCAAACTTACTAATGTGAAGAGACAAGGAGTTGTTAGTGTCTTTTTTATTTTATTTCTAGTCAGATGGAAAATAAAGAGCTCAAAACTCTACCACACTAATGAATATCATCTTTGCTTGTTCTCGTCTGCTTTTGATCTGACTGAAGTTTTTACATGGTGAAAATGTAGTATCTATTTTAAAATTATTTTTTACCATTTAAAGTAAAATCTGGAATTATTCTAGCACACATAATATAGGTGGGTCATGGTAGGGCAGGACAGCACGGAGAAGACAAGTAATGACTGTAGCATCTTACTGTACTGATGGATAGTGACTGCACTGGGGTGTATGGGAGGACTTGATATATGGGTGCATGTAATCACCACAATGTTCATGTGAAACCTTCATAAGATTGTATATCAATGATACCTTAATAAAAAAAAAGTTTAAAAAATCTGGAATTCAAGCTTTCTTTGAAGTCCTTTCATATGATTTGTTAAATAGGTAATTTACGATGCACAATATATATCCTGAAAAAGATGACATTTATAGTTATTTGAAACTATTTGTCAGTATGCAAATCATTGGATATTAATAACTGTTGCTACTAAAACGACTGTCAGGTAATTTTTTTTAGATTTGGTAAGATAATCCGAGTATTGGCACAAACCCTGTACAGTTTCTCTATTTTGATGACTTTGTGGTTTTATAGTTTTATCTTTGACAGAACCATTTGTAATTACTAGAATCTCCCTAAGGACTTTTAAAAGACTAGGTGTTCAGCACAACTTAAGTATGAAAATTGTCTGCTTCAGATTATTAATACCAATTCCAAAAACACACGGGTTTCCGTTTTCCTTTATTTCTGGTCTGGTTTGTGTGAAGTGTTTGGTTGGTACAGTGTCTACTTTATTTAACCAATATTTCTTCACACTCTATATCTTACTAATGTAAGAGAAAAAACATTTTAGTAAGACTGTTCTCTTACTACTGTAAGTTACATTAAATGATTGTCTTACTAATGTATATTTTAATTTTTGTATTTCAGAGATGATGGTAAAGAAGGTTTGAAATTTTATACCAATCCTTCATATTTCTTTGATCTGTGGAAAGAAAAAATGTTGCAAGATACAGAGGATAAGAGGAAGGAAAAGAGGAAGCAGAAGGTATTACAAGAGATTCCAAAAACTGAAGTTAGTTTTCGTGGATTTGTATTTTGTTGCATACATGGAACTTTACTAACCCTGTACTGGGACAGTTTTAGTTTATTGGGTCCGTATGGTCAAATCCTGAAGCTTTATAGCCACACAGGCTAACGGGGAGCAGGTGGGCCACTGGGTAATGACAGCGTGGTGTGCTGAGTGCCACAGCAGGCGTGCACGGGGGTCTGGGTCGTGCAGAGTAGCACCCGCTGTGGGCAGAAGGCAGCGCTGGTGAACACTGCTTGCAAAGGTTCAAGTAGGAAGGGGGCCGGGGAAGAGAAGGGCCTTTTGGTGAGAAGGAACAAAGACGTACTATACGGGTATTGGTAACGCAGACTAAGTGGTGTTTTCATGCCACAGAGCATATCCCAAATATTTTGGAAAGATTATTATATTCTCGCTAAATTCTTGTTACCTGTCTGCCGTGTTGTCATTTTCTGCTCTCTAATAAATTCCCCTGGATCTGCCTTATTCTAGTTGATGATAACTGGAACTGTGGGAGGAGAGAGCAAGGCTGGACTGAGGCAGGGTCGTGAAGGAGGCGGCATCCGTCTCCAGCACCCTCCATTTCTCCTGTAGCGACCTCTGCTTCCCCCTTCCACATGGTGTCTTCATGTCACCGTTCTCTGCCCTGGATGATGTCCCAGTGTGCTCGCCACATGTTGCATGCTGGTGACTGGCAGCCCAGATGATGCCAGCCATCAGTATTTTGTTTCACGCACGCAGTGGTTTTAAGACTTCTGAGCAGGAGTGCCTTAGATGGGAACGCCTGCCCCGTTCACTGCAGTCCCTGCCTTACCCCCGACTCTCCTCACCACTCCGTGTTTTCTGCTTGGTCCCTTGAGGCACTGGACTTTGTCACCCTGTTCCAGGGCCTTCAGTGCCTCCTCACAGTTTGAAACACTTTGTATTTTATTTTTCAAGTACCCTGTTTTCTGTTGAGTGACATAGTTATTATGGATTAATTGGACAATTGGATTTTTTCTGATATATTGGCCCGCTAATTGGTCACTTTCCAGATAACATAACCTTAGTACATTTTCAGATTTTGATTAGAGGAAGGCAGTTTCATTAATGGTAGAAATTTCACTCATTATAGCAAAACTAATAGATGTGAGAGGAGAGTTGGTGAATCTTTTGTTTATGTGTAAGGACTTAACCTCAGATATTGTCATTCCAGATATACTTATTTTATCTGGTGCATCAGTGCCAATCAGAGGTCAAAAAAATGTGGTGAGAAACTGGGATTACAAGCAAACTAGCGAAGATTTAAGTCTGTGTGAATGAACTGTCTCTGTGTTAGCTTTACTATTATATGATGATACTGCTTTTTTTCAGTATCGATGTTAGAATTTTGATGGTTGTGACTTCTTTTTTAAAACTTAGCACTTCAGCATTTGGCTTTATTTCAATATATCTGTTATAGCAGAAAAATCTAGATCGTCCTCATGAACCGGAAAAAGTGCCGAGAGCACCTCATGACCGGCGGAGAGAGTGGCAGAGGCTGGCCCAGGGCCCGGAGCTGGCCGAAGACGACGCTGCGCTCTTACATAGGCACACCGAAGTGGCTGGTGGCCCAGCCTCTCATTTTGAAACAAGGTGTGTTTTTTTCACCAAATTAGTGCTGAAATACCGGCTTTATTCCCGATACCTGTGCCTCTAAGTTTTAAGTCCTGAGCTCGTGAACTGGCAGTCCCTGTTGTAAGTGTAGAGATGACTGAAGCCCTGCCCCTGTGAGCCCACAGGTCTGACCTTTGGCAGGTCGTTGTCGTATCTGGACTGTGGTTCTGTCAGCTATAGAGAGGTGGCTGGAATAGGTGAGCTTCAGGGTTGTCTTTCATAGGAAGTCTCAGTGCCCTCTCAGTAGGACAGGTGGAATCTTCTAGAATTTCAAAATAGAGGAACGGGATCTTCAATGTTTTTGAAGCATTATTGATCCACTACATATAAAATAGAGGAGTTAAGAAAGGGTTATATTTTGTTCCTTCTCCTTCCTGACTTCTTTTCTGTGCTGCATCTTGCACCTCAGGACTTTCACACAAAGTCCCTCATTCCCTTTCCAGAAACACAGGTCTTTGACCTTCCTCAGTGCTAGGGGCCCTATCTCAGTGACACACTAGCTGAATAAAAATTACAGCGGCATCTGTGAAGAAATTTATTTGTGTATAGTTAATTAATTCTAGTATTATTTTATATATATACATATATATAATAGTTATTGCTTTTTTGAATGGAAAAGAGCTTAAAGTTTCTTTTGTATAATACAAGTAAATTGTTGGGCCATTTATGTGAAATATCTTAGTCTATTTAGGAGTAATATATATGTAAGATACTATTTATATGCATTACTGAAAGAAAAAGACTGAATGGAGATTAAAAAAAAATTAGTACTCTAAAAATGAACATTCATTTCTACTGTTCAGTAATTCAGATATTTTGCTGACTGACAGTGTAAATGCAATAATTTCTAACTTAGTTTGTGCACATCTTTTAAATCCAACTTTGTCTCCAGTATGCACTACAATCAGTAAATTTTCTTTCCATGGCTCAAGGTGTCTGTAATTTTGCTTAAATCTGATCTTAAGTCACATGTTGCCTTGTTACTCAGCTATTTTCTGATTACCCAAGCATCTTTGAAAACACCAAAAAGACAAAGATGATGTAGTTAGCCATCTCGGTGATGCTGTTATCAGGCAGCCTTCGTCTCTGGGTGTAAGACGTCTGGAAGGCATGTAGGTTTAAGAGAGCAGCAAAATGTCTTAGCGGCAGACAAGTCTAGGTTTCATAGTCTAGCTTTTTGTCATTGGCAACTTGTAAAGAAAAAAATGAAATAGAGACAGATAGCATTGAACACAATTTGCTAAAAGTTAATTATCTTGTTTATAAGATTCTATATGTAGTTTTTTTTATCCTTGTGAATTGAATTAGTATTATATTATAAAATGAAAAAAGCTTAAGACCATTATAATAAACCTATATTAGCAAGGAAAGGTTGCATTGTGAGCAGCATTCTTTATCTTAAAAGCAGGATGAAAGTAATAAATTTCTGAAAGAAGTTCTTAAAAAAGTGGTTAAAATACTGACATTCAAAGGATAAACCTTAGCTATCTCATGTAGAGTACTTTACTCCACCAATAATTGAAGAAAAACAAGATACCATAATTTTTTCTAGACCGCAGACATATGTGGATCACATGGATGGCTCTTACTCCCTCACTGCCTTGCCGTTTAGTCAGATGAGTGAGCTGCTGACTAGAGCTGAAGAAAGGGTGTTGGTCAGACCCCATGAGCCCCCGCCACCCCCACCAGTGCATGGGGCAGGAGACGCGAAACCCACGCCCACCTGCCTCAGGTATGCCAGGACAAGCACGTGATGCTTTCTCTCTCTGGACTTGGTAACGGTTTTCTTTAAAGGACCGGATAGTCAATATTTAGGCTTTGGGGGCATCCAGTTTCTGTCACAACTATTCACCTTTGCCACGAAAGCAGCGGTAGATTACACACAGACAAATGAATATGTTTGTGTTTCAACAGAACTTTATAAAAACAAGGAGCAGGTCAGATTTGGCTTGTGGGATATAATTTTCCAGCCTCTGATAAGAGCTCACACATTCTTTGGGAAAATTTAGCTACTGAGAATTTACTTTACAGTGTATTTCATTGTATTATAGCTTTGTTATCAAGCATGTGGCTTGCAGTATATTAACAAAAATTAAGGATTTTTGGAATGTGATAAAGGACTAAAAGTGGTACTCAAAGATGTGATTGTAAGTGTTGGTTTACTATTGGGGAGAACACTCGAATTTAGGAGAGTAGGCAACTGCTCCTAATTATCTGTCAGAGACACTATTGGGAAGTTTAGTTTTGTCCATTGTTATACAAATTATAAAATTTTAAATAGAGGTTGGTGTTACAGTTTTCAGTGTAAAACAATTTTCTATCACTGACTCTTGATTCCATCCTCAGGAAGAGAGACATTAGTTTTCTTTTTGTGGTTTGGAATTAGTTGTCATTGATTTAACTGAAACAATACATGATGAGTTTTAGTAGCATCAATGAATATACAGCATTGCATTGGCCACAGGTATCGCTACAAATAGTCATGTGTTAAATGTTGAGTCACCAGAGAGACACCTGTCACAGCATAAGATTGAACGTTTTATTTATTAAAGCAAGCACAAAATGTTCAAGTGGTGTGACAGTTGCATGAGAGGATGAGGCCTTTTAGAACATCACAGACCAAAGCCCCACCTGTCGGTTTCCTCATGGGTGTACTCTGAGCTCTCTGCATTTCAGCCTCTGCTCAGGAGTGTTCAGCCTCCCTAGGACCATGTCATGCAGCTACCTGATGTAATGATTGACAGTCGTTTATATTTCATGTGCTTAATTTTTTCTCTTAATAACTTGCTAGGATTTCTTTATCCTTTCAGTTCTGCTACAGGTTTGATAGAAAATCGCCCTCAGTCACCAGCTACAGGCAGGACACCTGTGTTCGTGAGCCCCACTCCCCCACCTCCTCCCCCACCTCTCCCATCTGCCTTGTCGACTTCTTCACTAAGAGCGTCGATGACTTCGACGCCCCCCCCACCGGTGCCTCCCCCCCCTCCCCCTCCAGCCGCCGCCCTGCAGGCCCCAGCAGTGCCGCCCCCTCCAGCCCCTCTTCAGATCGCCCCCGGAGTTCTTCACCCAGCTCCTCCCCCCGTCGCCCCTCCTCTGGTACAGCCCTCTCCGCCGGTAGCTAGAGCTGCCCCAGTGTGTGAGGCTGTGCCAGTTCACCCACTCCCACAGGGCGAAGCCCAGGGGCTGCCCCCGCCCCCGCCCCCGCCCCCTCTGCCTCCCCCTGGCATCCGACCCTCATCACCTGTCACAGCTGCAGCTCTTGCTCACGCCCCCTCCGGGCTACATGCAGCTCCACCTAGTGCCCCGGGTCCCCAGGTCCCATTAATGCCCCCGTCGCCCCCGTCACAAGCTGTACCTGCTTCTGAGCCAAAGCGCCATCCGTCAACGCTGCCTGTCATCAGCGACGCCAGGAGTGTCCTACTGGAAGCAATACGAAAAGGTGATTTTCTCAGAGGCCGTTAAAAGCATTACTACGGTAGTACTAGAACTTTCTAAATATTTGAGACAACAATGCTTTTTCTCACTTATAAAATTTCAGGTGATTATGTTTTTGCACAAATGGTCTACAGAAAGTAAAGCTATGTTCAACTTGTAGTTTAAATCATTTTCCAGAAAATATATCACAATCATTTTATCACAGGGATTCGTAAAATGTTTATTGAATGAGTGAGAAGTTAAAAATATCAGACTTGAAAGTTATAGAAAATTTAGTTAAAACCCTTTATGTTTAGTATGTATGTTAAACTCCTTTTACAATTGTCTTTTCTTTAGTGTTTAAGGCTGTCCATTTGGTCTGTCAGAGATACTTGCTCTACCAGATGACATTAAAAGATGAAGGTTCCTCTCTTAGTAACAAAGGGAAGACCTTTCATACTCTTCATTTATTCAGCCGTTTCCCAAGCACCTACTATCAGCCAGGCACTAACAGTATAGAATGAATAATAGTGCCTTTCCCTGAAGTACTGGGGAGAATAAAGCTGCCGGAAATACACTCAACAATGTGTCATTTACCTGACTGTAGATGGAAAAGAAGAAATGTATCACCTGCTAACTTTTTAGGGCATGATGAGTAGGGAGATGCAGCAGACCATGATGACTAAATGAACTGTAGATTCTACTAAGAAATCTGTTAAATTTACCAACTAATGTCATAGATAACATCCTGAAAGATTGTCTCAATAAATGTGGTTCCTTCAAATTCTTTCTAATAGATCTTGCTTTTTATTTTCCTACTAGTATTTGTCACGTGTGTTTGATTTTATTGCAGAAAGATTAACAATATCTAACACTTAGCATTTTGGTTTACAATGAATGGTTTGGATTTACTGTGTCAGGTATTCAGCTACGCAAAGTAGAAGAGCAGCGCGAACAGGAAGCTAAACATGAACGCATTGAAAACGACGTTGCCACCATCCTGTCTCGCCGCATCGCTGTGGAGTACAGTGACTCAGAGGATGACTCGGAATTTGATGAGGTGGACTGGCTGGAGTAAGAAAGCGCGTTGGTAAAAACTGCACTGAATGCACATGTCCTTTGTGGTGCTTGTCCTTTGAGAATGTTTGTCATTCCAGTGTTTTGCTTTCTTTTCCTTATGATAAATAACCCTTTTCCTCCATAATTTTTGATTTCTAGGAAGAATATTAGCATACATTTCAAACTAAATGTTTGACAGTGGCTTATCTTTTTTATTTTTCCCTGAAAAGACATAATTTTCAAATAAACCACTAAGTATTAAGCATGGACAGCTGTTGTTAGAATAGCAAATTCAGTTTTTTGATATATCTTAATTGTGCGCTTTGTGAATTTAATTTAAAGAAAGCAACTGAGATTTTGAGGGCAGCTGTATCTGTAATGAGCCTTATTCCATTTCCTGATGTTTTAACAGAAGAAACACTGCATTGATAGTAAGAATACACTCAGAAAGTACAGTAAGCTTGTAGTTTGAATTCTCTTAAAGGAATGCTTGAATTTTTTAAATTAATGTTTTATTGTTTTTAAAACTTGCCTTATTTGAATGTTTAGCAGTATTCCCTTCCCACTTATATATTGTGTGGTACAATTTTGCCTGCCTATAAGAATTTTAAAAATTTCCATGTGAAATACTCTGATATAAATATACATGTAACTTACATAACTGTTAAGAATAACAGTCTGGTTTAATAAATGGTTCATTTAAAGGTTCATAGGTGTTGCTCTTTGAATAAAACTATTTCTAATAGTTTATCAAATAATTTAAGGTAGGCTTGAAAAGCATAGATAACATAAAAAATTTTTAATCCTTAAGCTATATATAGTTTCCTCTCAGTTGTACAGATTCACATTGTCTATTGTGTAAGGTGACTTTAATATCATTTTTTTTCTAAGGACACAAAATCAGTATTTCGAAACTTACTATGCTCTGAAATTAAAATCTGCACTTGCCGTCTAATAAGTTCAACCACCTTGACTTCAGTTTAACAGCGTTCTTGAAAGTACATTTTGCAGAGACAGAATGAGTTGTCATGTCTACACAGCCTGGATTCAGGGGTGGAGGGAAAGCAGCACTGAAGCCAGGTGATCTCCTGTGAAGTTCTGGCAGTTTTGGTTACAGCAGTGATGCAGTCTTCACCTTTGCCCCTTTTGCAGTGCAGTTTCCAGCTCTCCCATCAAGAGATGGGTTCTGTTATGAAATACCTCCCTTTATTCCCACTTGGAGGAAGTCCCACCCTTTCTTCAACCACCGACACCCATATTTTCATGACGTCCTTAGACCACAACTGGAGCTTATGCTCCTTTTCAGTTTCCGTAATTCTTTTATTATAAGCTTTCTTCGAGGACACTCACATCACTTTCTGTCGCCATTAGTGCCTGTTTGAACTTGTCATACAGATTACTCAAAAGACAACAGGGGCCTTGTCTTAAGTAGGCAACTCAGAACGTCCTTTCTTATAAATAGGTTCAGAATACCTCTTTTTTGTTCTGTTCACAAGGGCTGTTAAAATATCGTATCTTTCTAGCACTGTTCCTGCTTTAAAAATTACCCCCTGCTAATCTCAATAACACATCTATTAAGTTCAACCACCTTGACTTCAGTTTAACAGCATTCTTGAAAGTACATTTTGCAGAGACAGGCTAAAACTAGTCCTAATCTCATCAAAACACTATGTGTGTGTGTGTCTCTCTCTCTCTTTTGGCCTGAAGGTGTAAGTTATTAATATTTATGTTTGTGTGTGTGTGTGTGTGTGTGTGTCTCTCTCTCTTTGGGCCTGAAGGTGTAAGTTATTAATATTTATGTGTGTGTGTGTGTGTGTGTGTGTGTGTGTGTGTGTGTGTGTGTGTGTGTGTGTCTCTCTCTCTTTTGGCCTGAAGGTGTAAGTTATTAATATTTGTGTGTGTGTGTGTGTGTGTGTGTGTGTGTCTTTTGGCCTGAAGGTGTAAGTTATTAATATTTATGCAGTCATTTCTTATGACAGAGCAAAATTTGGCAGTTGTCTTAATGTAATGGGAATTCTCAGGAATTACCTTTGAAACATCGTTTTACCCTTAACCCTGCCCTGAGAGTAGACATACTACTGCTGTTTGTATTTTCATTTTTACTCTACTGCATTTATCTTGACCCCAGATTTTTTTTAAACTACCACCCTAAACTGAAGCAAGCATAAAACAATTTAGTTAAAGCTCAAATGTTTCAAGAGATTAGTTTTGGAATTCATGATCTCTATATTATCTACTTAATAAAAAAATGCAAATAAACTAATGCAAGGCATTAATCATGCAGTATCAGAATTTAAAGATGGCTTTGCTTTGTTGAACTAATGAAAATTAAATAGCAAATTGCAGCATTCCTAAGATTTGTCATATAACTGTAATTAATAGAAATCATTCTTCTGAAGCCAAACAGAACACATAAGACCCCATAACACAAAGAATAAGTCTTTTGCTCTCTCTTTATTCATTGCTTTATGAAGAACAGGTTTATTTATGTTCTCCCCGTGACTCGGCTGTAGATGCGTCAGTGATCAGTAACCTCTGTTGCTTTCCAGGCCTGACAGCCAGGCTCTGAGTAAAAAATGAATACCAGCCTTGAATGAACATTCCAGGCACTTTTTTTTACTGACTAGCTATCAGTTCCTTTTTCTCATTATTGTAAGGCCAGCTGCTCTGACTTTTTTTCCTTTAGGAAAAACATTGAAACAACAGAGCATGTGTTAAAGTCATCTTTCTCAGGATATTTATGTTTCTCCTCTTTCCTATAATAGAAAAATTGCCTTAGTGGTAATGAGTTTGAAAATTTTATAGTATCCATATAACTGTGTTTCTTGTGAATGTGTATGTGTGATATTCAAAGACTTCCTGATAAATTCCTTCTCTGTCCTGCCTGCAGGCTAGCTCTCTAAATACTGTTCTTGATACAGGGCACTGATATCTCTGGGAATAATAAAATTTCCCATCCATTCTTTTAGCCTAGAAACAATATAAAAGACACAAGAACCATCAAATCACAATTTGTCTTCTGTTGTAGCAGCTTCCAATATTACTTAAAAGTATCTATTTCATATTTACCTTTGGGGGCTATGAAATGTTACACCACTTTATATTTATTATTGTATTTCTTTTCATTTCGTCAACAAAAATTGTTTATGCCTGCAGAGTTACTGTGCTGGATATTGGGGCCATGGCAGTGAATAGATAAGAGCCCTACTTTCTGATAAAGTATACAGATAAATTAACAAAAAACAGTGACTGCTATGCTAGGGAAGTGCATAGCACAGAGACCAAGCCTAGCCTGTGAAGTTGGAAACAGCCTCCGAAAGCACCGAAAGAAAGAACGGTGCTTCACCCCTGAGGCTGACCTAGGCAGAGGTGCAGGTGGGTGGTCTGCCACAAAGGAGGGGGCGTGTGACTGTCTGGCAGCGTTTGGTGCAAAGCAAGCAAGGAGCCAAGTAACCAGAAATAAATTAGGAAGGTAAGCAGAAGCAAGTCATGAAGGGTCTCAGGAAGCAGACTGAGGAATTTGCATTTTATTTCATGGGCAATAAAACCAAGGAAGTGACATACTGGGACAGCATGGAAAGATAATGGGCAGCTGCAGAGTGGTGAGTGAATTAGAGGGTAGTGAGCTTGGACGTCAAGAGACCAGTCAGGCTGATCCAATAGACAACAGAATATAGAAATGGGGGTAGCACAGGAGACAGTAGCAAAATGGATTCAGGAGATATTTAGAATGTGGAATGCATTGCACTTGCTACTTGGAGCGGAAGGAGTCCAGGATAATGATCAGAGTCCTCATCACTGACACAATGACCAGGAGAGGAGGGGTGGGTGTAGGAGGATGGGTGATGGTTGGGGACATACAGCAGGGAAAGACCCACAGACGTGGTTGGAAGGAGGACTCGGTCTCACATGCGAGCAGAAACCTCTTCCATCTTCCACAGGACGGAGGGAAGGGACGGATGTGTAAGCAGATGGAGTTAGAGGTCTGGTGCCAAAAAGTGGAGAAAGTTTTATTTTCTCTTTGAAGTAGTTGACAGTGGTGCCCTGGGTGACTGGAGAGAAGGAGGAGTATGTGTAGTTTTAAGAAAAGTATAGAGTAGGTTTGAACTAGTGAAAAATGGGAGAACTTTCCCGGGAAATAAAAGGTTGTCAGACAATAGTGATAGATAACACTGTTGAGATAGTGGCCCCAGTTCACAGTCTGTGGTTTTTTGACTTTTTTTCCTTTAGAAAAAACATTGAAACAACAGAGCTGTTGTATCCCTCAGCTTGAAAAGTCTATACTGTTTGATTCCATTAATTTTGTTTTTTACTGCGTATCAAAATGAAACTGGATTTTTAGACTTGATTCTTGGATTGGCTAATTTTCCACAGCTCTTTGGAAGTGAACTGTGTGTATCTTTACCCTTCGCCAATGTCCGACTTAGGATCTCAGTAAAAGAACCTGGGTAATTCAGTGTGAATTGCTTACCATTATCAAAAAACAATTCAGAGAGGAGCTTAATAACCAGGTACTAAGCCTTTCATCTTGATGGCGAAGACCACCTCATTACTTTTGCTTGGTGTTCAGTCTTTCTTACTGTGGAACATGCGTACGGGCAAGCCTGAAATTCCCGACTCAGCTGTCTGCAGTGCCAGCCCCAGCGTAGCCAGATCTGGGCCAAGAAACAGAATACTGTCGTCACTTGAGGAAGTCTCCCTCCTGCACCCTCCTAGCAACCACCCCTTCTTGTCAATGCCAGACCGCAGGGTAACCACTGTTCTACTGTGTGGTGATCGGTCCCTGTTGTATGCAGACTTTCACCACCTATCCATGTATTCTGAATATAATAGTTTGAACTTTCTATGAAAGGGATCTTTCAGTGTGTGCCTTTTTGTGTTTGACTTCTCTTTCTTAAAATTATCTTAGATTCACCCATGTTACATGTAAACTGTGCTTCGCCTACTCTCATTGTTCGACAGTGATCAGTGGTATAAATATGCCACAGTTTATCCACTGTTGATGGATATTTGGTTTGCAGTTTGACATTTTTGCAGATAATACTGGTGTGAACATTTTTGCTTATGTTTTGTTTTGTGTTGGCATTTCTGTTAGTATACACCTAAAAGTGGAATTACTAAATCATAGGATATGCATATTTTTGCTTTGGGAGGCAATGGCCAGTGGTTTTCCAAACAAGTCATACCAAGTTACACTCGCAGCCCCAGTCTGAGAATCCCTGTTGCTCCACGTCCTTGCCAGCCTCTGCTATTATTCTGATTGTAGCTATTCCAGTGGGTCTGTGGTAGTGCCTCACTGTGGGGTGTGTATTCTTTTCCCTGATTACTAATAAAGTTGGGCATCTTTTTATGTGTTCAGTAGCCATATCTTCCCTCTGTCTTGTTTCCTCATGTTAATGGTGCTCTTTAAAAATAAGTTACTCCTTTTCATGAGGTTCTAAGATTAGTGCTTTTGTGCCCTGTTTAAGAAACACTTGCCTCTGCCAGGTTCATCAGCGCTTCTTTGGGATTGTCCTGTAGAAGCTTTGCTGTTCTGCCTTTTCCCAGTTAGGTGTGTGATTCATCTGGAGTTGACTGGTGTGCCATGTGAAGTCAGGGTTAAGTTTCATTGTGTTTTCATATGGATAATCCAGTCAGGACAGCACCACTTACTGTAAAAACTGTTCTTTTCCCCACTGCTTGCAGGGCTATTTACCAAAAATACATAAACACAGACAAAAAAATAAATATGTGTTTCTGTTGATTATGACCATATAATGATGAAAGTACAGATACACACAAATACGTGAGTCTGTCTGTGGACTTCATTTGGTTCTTGTGGCCTAGCCCTACACTGGTATGTTTTTAGTGGTCATAGCCTTCTAGGAAGCGTTGATATTCAAGAAAGGGAGCCCATTCATATGGTTGTTTTCTTTAAAATTATTTTTACTGTTTTGGCCCTTCGCGTTTCTATACAAATTTTAGCATCAGATTGGCTGCTAACCGGTTGGACAGTGAGAGGCAGCAATGGCTAGATTTGCCATGGCAAGCGAGAGCTTATTACACAGTGTTCACTCCTGCTGCATGGCCACTCTGTTCACGTGCCTTCATGCGAGTTTTCCTGGCCTAAGCGTAGCACACCTCCATCAGCCGAGCCCTAAAATGTCTCGGGAGCTCTGTGATTCTAAAGGACAGAACTTCAGACAGCTGCTCAGTGGTATCTCCTCTAACACAGCCAGAAATAAGGGCTTTTTCGTAAGCTCCCAAACCAAGCTGTCGCCCGGAGACCGCAGCCGCTTGTTAACAGCCCTCACGTTCTCATTATCCCCTTCAGAGCATCACAGCAACTTGGCGGTAACCGGGTAGCCCCACTGTCCTAGCATTTTTCTCCATTTCATTCAGATGTCTGAACTGTTACACACAGAAGGACAGTCACCTACCCTTGGCAAAAGCTTTGCAGTCTGGCTGCTGGGGACTGCCCGGCCAGGGTGGCATTCCTCCCTGCCTACCAGGTCATGAGGAAACCAGTCCCAAAGGTCCTCCCACTTCTGCTCTGACTCCACGTCTGCCGCCACCTTTTAGTGTCCTCTGGGTGTGTGTGCCAAGACAGGGTTAAGTGTGCAAGAAACTCGGGGGAGTGCTTATGAAAGAGAAAGGGCAGGAGGCAGAGAAAGCACGTGGGGAGCCTTCGGATGGTGGAGAAGAGGAAGGAAGCATCTCAGACGGCAGGGCTCACCTACGGCGAGCTGCGGCCAGGCCTGCGGGAAGCCATCAGGCCAGGGCTCCTGTCCGAGGGATGGGCCGGCATTACTAACCCACTGTGCTTAGTCGCTGGCTGGGAGCAGCACGAGGTGAACTGGCCTCAGCATGGGCACGACAGCAGGTCCAGGAAGACAGCAGCTGGTGCCTCAGTTGTCCTGCTTCCTGCGGTGAGAGGTCGGGACGGGGCTCCAAAGGTCGCCATAGACCCCTGGTCAGCATCGAGGGAGCATCTGCGAGAGGCTCTCCTCCTGGGCTCTGCTGTCCGCCGGTGTCCTCTGCCAGTACCCCCGCGTTTCCATGACCGGACCGTTTGTAGGGTTCAAAGTCAGGTACATAAACCCTCCAGTTCATTCTGTTTTAAGATTGCTTTAGGTATTCTACTTCCTTTATATTCCCATGTCAGTTTTAGAATTAGCTTGTCAATTGTACAAAAAAATTTCTCTGAGAACTTTGACTGGAATTGCTTTGAATCTATAGCTCAATTCAGCGGAGATCAACAATGCTGAGCTTTCCCTTCAGTGAGCAGAGTCTTGGCTGTCTCTACCTACGTAAGTCCTCTTGAATTCATCTCAGCAGCAGTGTACTCTTCAGAGAATCTTTGTTCTCTCTTTTCCATTCTTTGTTTATCTGTGTTTAACTTGGATATTTTCTTCTGGCCGCTTTTGTAATCACTTAATCTGTATCTAATCTGTTGTTACACCCATTGAATGGGGGCCTTATTTCTGTTATGTATTTATTATTTCTATAATTTCCAATTTTTAAAAGGTTTCCAGTTGCTTATCAGATCTTTTACATCTCCTTGAAAATAGTAAGGGTGGTTATTATATAGTTTGTGTCTGTAAGAAATCTGGGTAAATCACATATACTCTATTTTAATGTGATATTTCTGTTGATGTTCTTGATGTCGTCTTCTCCCATCATGTACCTGGTCACAGGTGATTACAGGAGTAACTTGAAGGCGCTGTTACCACCTTGCAGAGAGGATCTGCCCTTGCCGCTCCGGCCAGCACTCACGGTGCCCCGTTTTGGGAGTGGAGGTACTTCAGAGCTGATGTGGTCCCCACACAGCCTGTGTGCTCCTGACCCGACCTTCCTCCTGGGGTGCAGCCCCTCACGCTCCCAGCCTAAAGTGAGCAGGTTCACCCGTCTTGCCCCACGGCCAGCCCCAGACTGCAGTTCCCCGCTCCCAGCACCGCAGGGTGTCATAAGTACTGTTGTTTTCTCAGGAGTCATTAAACTCAGGTTAGGCCCTCAAGTCCCCCCGGATCTTGGCCTGGCAGCTCAGCTCTCAGGTGGTGTCAAGCATCTTTAGTATTGTGCCTAGCTTTCCAGTTGTCCTCAGCAGGGCGGGAGATCCAAATTACCTAGCACCCCATTACCAGAAGAGATTGGCCAGCCCAATCTCATTTTTTTTATTTTATCAACAAAAAGGAAATTAATGTGAAGTCAGTTTTTGGTACGTAGGAAAAATACAAATTAATAACCAAATGTGTTTCCATCTTGAGCATGGGTTATATAAAATGCACAGTTTCCAAATTTTAGCTGAGTTCTTTTAAGTTTGTTATTAAACTGTTTGCTGTGAAACTATATGCAGCTGCATTTTAAGACACATTAGGACAAAAAAGAGAACTGAACAATCCAGGTTATTTTTAACTAACAAAGGAAGTGTTCAAAAGCCTAGACACAGAGGCTCACATGAGTGGAGGCAGAGCATCCCTGGGGTTTTCTGAAGAATGAGAAGCCTGTCAGCTGGCTTCCACTTTACTGCTTGGGGATTTATGGGACACTGTGAAGTCACACAACTTGTAAAAAACTGATGATAAATCAAAATTCCCTGTGGCACCTTACTTTGAAGCATTCTTGCTTAAGAAAAGAATGTGTATGTTTGAAGCATTTATTTATACTTGTGATTTTATTTTAACTTTTTGGTGACTGGACTCTTTGTTTATTACAAACAGTGCCCTACCAGGTATCGCTCATAATACCTTTGCTAGAGGATCAAGACTAGGTCTTACGCATCTTTCTACTTCCAGTTTTTGGTATAATACTATTGTTAAAATAACTGTTAGCAATTTAGGGTTCTGGAGAAATAAATCATTCTCCTTTCCAGGCTCCTTTCCAGACAGTTAAGGGGTTAAGTTTTACATATTATAAAAGAAGCATTACTATTACTACCAGCACCACCGCCAGGCCCCATAACAACCATCTGAATTGTTTTCGTGCCAGGCACTGTCTGAAGCAGTTCACACTCTTTACCCCATTTAATCCTCCAAACAGCAAGAAGAGGGGGGATCTGGTGTTATCTCCATTTTGCAGAGGAAGGAGCTGAGGTTCAGAGAAGATGTGACCTGGCCCATGTCTCACAGCTTATAAGGAGTAAAGCCTGGATTGGAACCTGGGTCTGTCTAACTCCAAAACCCCTGTTCTTAATCACTATTACTCCTGAAAGCTACTATGAGTTTTCCTACCTTTTTAAAAAGAATATTCTGGATGTCATTTCCATGTAAAAATGATACTAACATAGCACTTACCAGAATGTATAAGAATTATTTGTTTATATTACCCTCTGCTTGTATTAGACTGAGTGTCTTGGGAACTGTGTCTTGTTTGCGTTTTGCATCCCAGCCGTCAGTATAGTATAGGCCCTGGTTCATAGGCGGCCTGCAGTAAGTGTTTGTTAAAATAATAAATTAATGAGTGAATTGGTGTCGTCATTGTCAGTGCTGGTACAGTGAGGCGCTAAAAAGGTACAGAAACGGAGATGTAGGTTGCGGTGCGGGAAGCTGAAAGAGTAGCATTTGCCTCCGTTAGTGTTGGTGTCACAGTGACTTGCCAGCATGGCGGTGCCTCCCCGGCACAGTGAGTAAGCAGGTGACCTCTGGCAAGCCTCTGCCCGCTCCCCAGCCCACTGCACTGTTAGGCCATTGCCTGTGGCTTACCCAGTGGTCAGTCAACTTGCTGAGCATCAGATTCATCTTCAGACTTTTTAGAAACTTCTTAACCATTGTCTCTTCAAATGTATTCTACCCTATTCTCCTTCATGTCATCTTTGGGGATTCCAATTTTATATATTCTTGATGACGTGACACTGTCCTACGGCTCTCGGATGCTCTGTTCCATCACCCCACGCTCTCCTTTTTCCCTTTGTGTTCCAGTTTGGGTGATTTCTGTTGCCTTGCCTTTGATTTCTTTGGCTGTGGGGGTCTGCTGATGTCAGAAGCATTCTACAGCTCTCCCACCAAGCTGTTCCATTCCTTCCTTCATCATTTCCATCTCTGCCAAAACTCCCCCGTGCTCATGTGTGTTGTCCACCCTCCCCAGTAGAAGCTTCATCATAGTGATGGTTGTAAAATTCCCCGACAGTCCAACAGGAATAGGAACTGACAGTCTTTGTAATTGTGAGTGTGAAACATTATCACTTTATTTTTGTTTGTGCCTTTATTGACCATATAAGTTTCTTCACCTATTGTCCATTAATATTCTTTGCCTGCTTTTCTAATGGAATATTTGTCCCTTTCATATATCACACAATAATATGAACTGTAAATATCCTTCCCCACTTTGTAACTTGCCTTTAACTTTAGTATGATGAGTTTTACTCCACAGAAGTTTGAAGTTTTAATGTGCAATCAAATTTATTGTTACTTTTCTTAATGGTTTACACTTTCTGTGGCTGGTTAAAGACATCTTTTTATACTCTGGGGTCATAAAGATATTTTCATATAATTTATTCTGAAAGCTTTAGAAGTTAGCTTTTTTTCACATTAAGTCTTTAACTGTCTGGAATTTATTTTTCTTTAGGGAATGAGATAGGGAATCTGATAATCCTTTTTCTTTAAGAATAAAAAACTATTGTACAAGCCTCCCCATCTCCACTAAATTATAATGCCACAATGCATATATTACATTACCATATGTGAAGGGGTTGGTGGTATATTAATCTTTACAACAATATGTTTTCCTACTTACTATAGATTTCTAAGTATTAATTCCTGGTAGGCCAAGTTCCTTTTGATTTCTTAAAAATAATCTTGGCTATTTTTGGTCCTTTATTCTTCCAAACGAGCTTTAGGACCAACTCACAAATACCACAAATATTTTTTTGAGATTTTTATTGGAATTGTGTAGACTGCTGTCTGTGCATAGATTGCATAGATGGAACGACCCGTGTCTCCAGGGAACAAGTGTCAAGCCCTCCAGAGAACCCCTTCCATGCTTGGGTGACAGTTACCGAGTCAGCCTACAAACCTCACAGTGCAGCCAGCAGACAGCTAGAAACTCCACGGGGTCCAAGCCTCCTGTGCCCAGGACCCTTGTGGACTTTGCCCTGTGTACCTTGGCTGGCTGCTCATTGGTAACCTTCATAATGAACTGTAATTATAAGTATGGCATTCTCCCGAGTTCTGAGTCATTCTAGCAAAGTACTGAAACTGGGGTGGATTGCAAAAACCTCTGACTTTGTGGCCAAGTTGGACAGAAGTGTGAGTAACCTGGAGGCCAGTGCTCGCCACTGGCCTCTGAAGTGACGGCCGTCTTGAGGGCTAAGCCCTCCAACTTGTGGAATTGGACTAAGTCTGGGTTGCTAGGGTCAAAATTGAATTGAACTCTATGTAGGACAACTAGTTGGTGTGGGAGATTTGGCAAAGTAGTGTTGGAAGAGATCCCACGTATTTGATGTCAGAGGAAAACACTGTCTCACATAATAACCCAGAAATAAAATGCTATGGATGTGTTGTGGGGGGCAGAGTGGGAGGGAGCCCCAGGGGTGCTCATCAGAGGGGGAATAGGGCAGGTGAAATGAGTGAAGGTGGTCAAAGGTACAAACGTCCAGTTATGAGAAAAGTAAGGCCTGGGGGTGTCGTGTACAGCATACTGACTACTGCAGAGAAATTAAAAATAAGACAGTGGGACTAAGTCCTAATATAGCAGCAAAAAGGTTAAACTCACCAAAGGCAGAGACTCTCAGAGTGGATCAGAGACAAAATGTGATACAACATTACATTATCTATAAAAGACATTGATGACAGGAATGCAGAAAATTGACAATGAAAGTAGATTAAAATATATATACCAGGTAATTAGAAATGAAAAGGAAATTTGGATAACACTAATATGTTATAAAATATGAATTTAAGGCAGAAAATATCACAAAGGACAGAAGACAGACATTATATATGCATGAAAGAAATCATAAGAAAAGATATACCCATTATGAGCATATATATACCTAATAAGAAAGATTCAAAATATGCTAACCAACTGAAAGAATGGCAGAAAGAAACAGATAATCCTGCAACTGTAACTGCAGAAACAGATTGACAAAGTGGACAAAAAGGAAAAGAAAAAGAAGTGGAGGCTATCTAAGAACTAACAAAAAAAATTAAATGAAGATTTGTTTTCAAGCATGCATGAAACATTTACAAAAATAGATCGTTTCTGAGGAAACAAATTCATAATGAGGAAATTCATAAACTAACAAGAAAAATAGAACTAAATTCTTTTTGTTGGGAAACAAATAACATGCTAGTAAACAACCTCTGAGTTGCAGAGAAAATCATGAAAAAATTTAAGGAATATCAGAACTACAATGAACACTACACACACAACTGGAAGTCAGTTGAAAATGTCAGGATAACTTCTAGCTTTAAACACATTTATCAGGAAACAAGGAAAATTAATAAAAATGAAGTGGGCGATCAATAAGGGAATTTGGGAAATAGTAACAGAGCAAAAAGAAAGGAGGATATCATAAGCTCAGAAATCAGTAAAACAGTGAACAAAAAGCAGTTGACAGGATTAACAAAAATTGCTTTTCAAGTATTAATAAGAAAGATCTCTGGCAAAACTGATGAAGCAAAAAAGAAAGAAGATAAACATTCAAAAATACAAGAAAGAAAGGGAAAGAACAGGAAGATGAAGAGAATGGACGAGCACATGCACTCCTATCTGACAATAAATTTGAAAGCCTGGATGAAAGAAACAAATTCACAGGAAAAAATGAAATGTTACAATTGGTACAGGAAAAAAATAGGGCTTGAGCTAAATCAGTAAGTATTGAACAATACTTAGGAAAGGAGGTCAAAGACCTATTACCTCCCAGAAAATACCAGGCTCAGAAAGCCGCACAGGTGAATTTCACCAAACTTTCAAGGAACAGGTACTCCTGTCTTACACAAGTTGACCCAGAAAATAAGAAAAATGAAAACTGCCTCATTCATTTTTATGAACTTAGTCTCATCTTGATTTCAAACACGGAAGATAAAGAAAATTATAGATTCTTTTCACTGTGAACATAGATACATAAGATATATATTTACTGAATACATCATTTTATTTAAAACATAATACACCAAAATCAAGTGAGGTTTATTCCTGGAATAAAAGGATGGCTGAACATCAGAAATTCAATCAATATAATTCTCCACCTTCCATATATATAAAGGGAAATCATATAACTACCTCGATCTTTGCAGGAACAACTTTTGAAAAGGACCAATACCTACTTCTGATAAAAAAAACTTTTACCAAACTAGGACTAGAAGGGGAAGCTTCCTTAAATTGATAAAGCTTACATCCAAGTTATTATTTTTGGTAGATATAACCACCTTTCTAGAAAAATCAACAGGAATTATTAATTATTAGCAGTAATAAAAATTTAAGAATGCTGCTGGATAAAGATCAACCTATGAGAATTAAAAGCATCTCTTACACTATATACTTAAAATTAGTATACCGTTTATAATTGAAACAAAACTTTTAAACAAAACTTCAAAAGCACAGATCCCACTGAAAAAAACACCACCAGACAAATGAATTGGATTAAATAACAATTAAAGGTTACTGTTCAGTGAAAAACAGTTAATGGAGAGATGATAGAATGAGAGAAAACATTTCCAGAGTCTACACTAGACCTGGGATGTATACTCAGATTATACAAGAACCTCCTGCAAATAAAAGATAAAGACAGAATTAGACAATATCCATCATATTATTGATAAGTTTTCACAAATGCCTAGGGTACCTAACTGGTTTTCTTGGTATCACTGGATATGGCTGGTAATTGTAGGTCTGCTTTTGTTACGTATCTGTGTTCCTATTCTGTTAATGTGTATACGCAATTTAATTAGTAGTTTGTTAAAACCTATACATGATTATGTTACTCTACAAGAAGATATGTCAAAGAAATAATCAATCTTCCCATGTTTTCTTCCATCTGCTACTTCATAGCTTTTCTTCTTCCTTCCTAATTACAACCCTTAAATAGAATTCGTGCCTCATATTGAAATTTACCGAGTATCATAATTCTTCCAAGTGGTAAAGATACCTCAAGACAAATGCTGGGCATAGAAGCCACAGGGCATAAATATGCAAAGAAGTAAAAAGCTAACCTTTTCAAACAATAAGGCTTCTCTCTCACTTACCAACTTTACATTTCCCTGTATGGCCCCGGAAGATGACTGGTTAGCCAGAGATGGGTAAGATTCCTCAAGGGAGGAACAACCTAAGACAGGCACAGTCGCAGGGGGGCCATCAGGTGAGAAATTGGGGATCAACAGAGGTGAGGCTTAGAACCTCACCCCCCCCTGTTCTGAGAGAAATCTTCTGCATACGTGGATGTTTTATTGCCCTGGTCTAGCTTGGATTAATACTTAGTCTACAGGCAGACACCTGATCATCTACATTTGCTCTCTTACAGCACTAAACTATGCTCTCTATCTTATCTTACATCTACCTACCACTTCAGCATTTTATTTTTAAAAAAATAAGGGATAAATATGGGATTCACATATAAATCAAGTATAAAAATCAAACGAATAATCATAATTGACCTGATTGTTTATAGTTCATGATGCGTGATCAAAACCGAAAGTTTCTGTGATGACTGCCCTTGCACTGTTCTCCATGTAAGAACTTACTCACTATGTAAGAACTTGTTCACCGTGTAAGAACTTGTTCGTTATGCTTCAGAAGATTGGAGACTGTTGAGAGTTAGGCTTAGGGTTGATTAATGATTGTGCATTGAGTCCCCTATACAGAATTTTATTGTTGTTAACAACCATTTGATCAATAAATATGAGAGATGCCCTCTCAAAAAAAAAAAAAAGATAAAAACAGAAGCCCTGGTGGAAAAATGAACGAAGGACAGGGAGAGGCCTTTTATAGGCACCCAGACACTGATTATGTAACACTAGGTAACACACAGGAAGAGGTGCTCCAGATTATTAGTAATAAAAATGGAATTGCAGCAACAGTGAGATACCAATCTATACTAATTAGCCTGGGAAAATGTGAAGTTGGATAATGCCAGGTATTTGTAAGGATGGGAACTTGAGGGAAAGAGCAACTGGTTCAATCTTTCTGGAAAGAAAAGAGAGAAGGTGCCTGTTCAACTTAGGAAAATGTAGTATATGCTTCTCCTATGATCCATCAATTCTTGTGTTAATCCCTAAGAAACGCTCGCCAGAGGGATAAGAGATTGTTCACTTCAGCATTGTTTGTGGCTGCGAGGAGTTGGAAATAACTCAGTGTCCGTCACAAGAGCAGAGGTAAAATGCCACGGGGCACTGGCTCGGGTAATTGGCAGCAGATGCACCACCCAGGTTCCTATGAGACAACAGCTTGGCTGAATGCTGAAACCGCGGTGCTCAGAGAAGCGCGCGGCAGAGCCCAGCACAGTCCAGAACTCAGCGCAAGCACAGAAAACACCAGCAAAGTTTTACAGCAACTCAGACATGCAAAAACATGCATCTGCAAAGCGGTGGACTGTTTGCCTCAGTTTAAGTGATGGGAGAAGAATGGGTGTGGGGTGTGAGGATAGAGGGATAAAATCCTAGAAATGAATGAATAAGCAAAGGGCAAGTGTGTGGAACTCACACTCAGCCGGGTGGGGTCATTTTAACAGATCTGCTGCTGGGAAAGTTTCTGCCTAACCACACCAGCTTTGACTCATTTGCTTGGTGCAAAGATTCAAAAAAACTGTCGCTGTCCCATGGAATCCATGATGCCTCGGGAAGCTCACATGATGAAGTTCAAGGTATAATCGTAAAAGCAAAACCGTATGTTAATCAGTTTAACTTAAAAAATAAATCTGGAAGAACAGAGCGTCTGAGGGGGGTCGCACCGCTCCCAGAACAGGCGCCCGTCCCCGGCTCCTCCGCGCCCCCCCCCCCCACCTCCAGGCCCGGCCGCCGTGCGGCTCTGTGGTCGCGGCGGGGCGCTCGGCCCCAGCGGGGCTCCGCGCCCCTCTGACCCGCCCCTGCGGGCGGGCTGCGCCCTCGGGGCTTCCCGGGGCGGCGGGACATCCACGCCCCGAGGCCCGACCGCGGCCGGTCCCCCCAGGAGCCCGGGCGCCCCCGGAGGACGCAGCTGTCGCGAGTCGCGCCGAGGGGCCCCCTGGCCCGGCCCGGGTCTGGGCTGCGCCGCCCGCCGTTGTCGCTCCTGCCTCCGCGGGAATAAGCGACGGAGCCCCGCCCCACTCCCTTCACCGCGGTCGGCGCGGCGGCGGGGATCCCCCACCCCAAGGCCCTCGCGGCGCCTCCGGTGTGAGCGGAGCAGCCTCGCAGCGATCTTTCCGCGGATTCTTGGGGTGACACCGTCGCCATGACGAGGGGCCCCTTGGGGCTCGGCGGCACCGGGCCGCGTGGGGCAGCGCGTCTCGGGGCTGCCCGGCCGGGGCTCCCCTCTCCCAAGGCCGGCCAGGGGCCACTCCGCGGACCCGGGAGCCCTCGCGGCCGCGCCGCACCGCTCGGGGCAGGGGGCTCTCGGGGCTGCGACGGCGGCCCGCCCGCCACCGTGTCTCCCGCCCTAGGCCTGGCCGCCGTCCCAAGGAACCTGGCTCGGGTTTGGGGTTTCCGCAGAGCCCCTTGCCGGGAGGCAGGGAAACCCGCGTCCAGACCCGGCCGGAGCCCGCGCTCTGTGGGGAGGATCCGGGCTCCCGGCAGCGGCAGCCCGCGGTGGTCTGGGCGCGCCCCTGCCTCTGTCCGAAGGGACCAGAGGGGGACCATTCCCCCGAGCTTGGGGAGGACGGACGGACAGACAGGCGCTTCCCAGGCACCCTCTTGCTTGGGGGCGCCTCTGGCACAGGCCGCAGCAGCGCAGTCCTGGCCCACTGGGGAAGCTGTTCATACTCTTAAAATGGAACCTTCACGATGTGATTGTTGGCGCTACACGTAGTTCAGAGAATTCACCTGCAACGTCCCGCCCCTGGGTGTCCTTAGGTGCTAAGGCCCACGCCGTATGCAAGGCCCCCTCCGCAGCAGCTCCCAGAGGGCCTGGGGGGCGAGGGGGCTTGTCGCTCCCACGGCGGAGCTTGGAACCCGGGACCGGATGCTCAAGAGTCCTTCACGGCGACTTTCATAAATGTGTATGAATGGGCGCAGTGGGCACAGTGGGCACAGTAAGATCCTGCGTGTTCTAAGCATCCCCCGTGAGAGGCTGGCCTGCCCAGTTCGCAAGCGCGCGCGGCGTCTGAGCGCCAGCAGGAGCTCCGGGCGGCCGACAGGGGGCGGTGGCGCCGCGCGGCGCGGGGTGTCTGCGCCGCCCTCGGAACGCCCGCAGGCCGAGCGGACGGGCCGGCGCTCCGCAGTGTCCCGGGAGGCGGCACCCCCGCCGGCCCCTACCCGAGGGTCCCCGGCAGGGCCCGCACGGCCCTCCCACCTGTCTGAGCGGGGGGCGCCGAGCCCGGAGGGAAGCGAGGCCGCGGGCTGGGGGGTCGGGGTGGCGGGCGGGCCGCGCGGAGGAGCGAGAACCCCGCGGACGGTGCCCGCGGCCGGTGCTGCCCGGCGCCTGTGGGGTCGATTCTGGGCCCACTGCCGTTGGGCGGAGGACGGTCTGAATCTCGGCGAGAACCGTGGCCACGCAGGCAGAACGGGCGCCCCCCACCCCGGGCGCCCCCGGCTCCGCCCGCCAGCCCCGCGCCCCGCCTGGGGGCGCAGCAGGCGCGCTCGCCCTGGGCGGCCGGTGCCTCGGGGCGGTGCCCGCTGTGGGAGTCGACCCGGTGCCCCGTGCAGGGTGGCTCCGGGCTGGCCCGAGGGCATAACGCGCGGCCGACGCTGCCTGCGGTCCCGGCGCTCAGGCGGCCCCCGAGGAGGGCGAGTCCCCAAGAGGCCTTGGTCTGGGCGGTTCCTTAGCACGACGACCCTGAGCCCGCTCCCTGCAGGCCTGAAGGTCCCCGGGAGGAGGATCCGCGTTTTCCGACGGCCGCTGTGGTCTGCTCGCGGCCGTCCGCGGGGAGACACCCTCCTCGGTGCGCGGTTTGCTTTTGCGGCGGCGTCTGCTCCGCAGAAGGCGGTCAGACCTTCATTCATCCCTTGAAAGCAGGTCCTGAATGCTGCCCGGACTCTGCGCTCGGCGTGGAAACAACAGTAACAGTGATGAGCGGCCCGTCTGCCCGGGTGGAGGCTGATGGCACCGCCCCGAGCCCTCGCCTGCGCTGCCGAGGGCGCTGGGTCTGCCCCGGGCTCCCAGGGGTGCCCGTGGTCTCGCAGCCAAACCCGTAAGGGAGGCAGAGTGGTGCCCCCGCCTATACACGGAGAAACCGAGGCGCGGGAGGTGAAGTGGCCCCGGGTGACCCGGCTGCACTGAGCACGCGTGGAGTCTGGGTGGGCTTCCCTCGGGGAGGTCAGCGAGGTGGCTGTCGAAGGACATGCATCACCACCACCTGGGAAGAATCGCAGCCGGGCTCCTGGGTGGAGCCAGTTTGGGCCGAGACCTTCCAACCGGGGGCCGTGCCTCCCGCGGGACGCACACCAGGACGCAGGTCAAGGGCTGCAAGGAGAGTGGACGAGACAAGCCCGAAGCCTGCGGGCTTCCATCCCGGCGCGGGTGCAGTGGTGCAGGGCTGGCTTCCCCGCGTGGGGGCCCAGGTGCCTGTCATCCCGGGGCCCTGTCCCCCTCCCCCGACCTCGGCTTCCCTCCCGCGTGGGAGCTGCTCGGACTCCAGTGACCGTGTCTGCATCCGCTCTGGGAAAGGGAGCGAGGACAGCCGTCCCGTCCCTCCTGGAAGTCACTCGTCACTTCTTCCTGCGTGACAGTGTTAGCGCTCAGTCACGTGGCGGCGCCTGGCTGCCTGGGAGGCTGGGGTGCACGGTGGGACCCGCCCCAAATCCCACTCTTTGATCAGATGGGGAGGACGGCCGTTTGGTAAGGCCATTGTGAGGACAGTGACGGGAAATCCCTGCTGCCGAGTCGGGGAGGTGGCCACGTCCCGCCTGGTCTCCTCGCTGGCGCTGGGACGGGTGCTCCTTCCCCTGCCAGCCCTCCACGTGAGCAGCTGACGTTTATTTTTCAGTCTACCACCAAGAGCCATGCCAACAGGACCCCAAGGCATCTCCTGCTCACCTCCCAGCAAGATTGCCAGGGGTCTTCCTATGTAGGACCCCCGAGACCGAGCCCAGGTGGTCGCTCAGGTGAGAGGGGATGCTCCTGGCCCTGCCCGGGAAAGCTTCCCCACGCAGGAGCTGAGCTGTGGCCAAGCCCCTGACCCGCCGCCCTCCACACGACTCCATCCTCGACACCCTGAGGGCAGGCAACACACTTACCGGTTCACTGCTCTACCCGCCACACTTAGCCCAAGGAAGTATTATTCTAAGTGCTTTTATGAATTTGATCTAAATATCTCACAGCTCTCCAGGTGAGGTCACTGGGCAACCTTCACTAGAATCACCTGGAGGCTTCTTAGAATGCAGGCCACCAGGGTCCACCCCAGATTGACGTCAGCACCCCTGGGCTGGGCCTGAAGCTGCATTTCTACCCCAAAGCTCTGGGGTCCAGCCCCATTGCCACCTGCTCTTGAGCTCCGAACTGACCAAATCCTACAATTTAATGCACATTATTCATCTCCAAGTGAGACTGTTTCTTTAACTGTGTAACTGCCACACAGAGGGAAGTTTAGTGATTTGCCCCCAAGGTACTGGGTTAATGACCAACAGGCTGTATTAAAAACCTAAACATAAGGTCTGAAACCGTAGAACTCCTAGAAGAAAACCTAGGCAGTAAAATCTTGAACATTAGCCTTGGCAGTTTTTTTCTGGATCTGTCTCGCAAGCAAGGGAAACAAAAGCAAAAATGAACAAGTGGGACTACATCAAATCAAAAGCTTCTGCACACAAAGGACACCATCAGCAGAACAAAAGTCTTCCTACAGTATGGGAGAATATATTTGCAAACGACATATCCAATAAGGGATTAACATCCAAAATATATAAAGAACTCACATGCCTCAACACCCAAAAAGCAAATAACCCAAATAGAAAATGGGCAGAGGATCTGAACAGATGCTTCTCCAAAGAAGAAAAATTCAGATGGCCAACAGGCACATGGAAAGATGCTCTACATCACTAATCATCAGGGAAATGCAAATTAAAACCAAAATGAGATATCACTTCACACCAGTTAGGATGGCCACCATCCAAAAGACAAGGAACGACAAATGCTGGCGAGGCTGTGGAGAAAGGGGAACCCTCCCACACTGTTGGTGGGAACGTAAGCTAGTTCAACCATTGTGGAAAGCAGTATGGAGGTTCCTCAAAAAACTCAAAATAGAAATACCACTTGACCCAGTAATTCTACTCCTAGGAATTTACCCGAAGAAAACAAGATCCCTGATTCAAAAAGACAGATGCACCCCTCTGTTTATCGCAGCACTATTTACAATAGCCAAGGTGTGGAAGCAACCTGAGTGTCCATCAGTAGATGAATGGATAAAGAAGACGTGGTGCATACACACAGTGGAATATTATTCAGCCAAAATAAAAAAGAAATCCTGACATGACAACATGGGTGGACCTAGAGGGTATCAGGCTCAATCAAATAAGTGAGGCAGAGAAAGACAGATACCATATGATTTCACTTATTTGTGGAATCTGATAACAAAACCAACAAATGAAACACACTCATAGACACAGACTGGGGGCAGCCGGTCGCCATGTCAGGGGTGGGGGTGTGTGAAGTAGGTGAAGGGGATAAAGAGGCCCAAACCTCAAATTATAAAACAGTCCAGTCACAGGGGTAGAGGCTCAGCATAGGGACTGTAACTCATAATAATCACGACATCTTTGTACGGGGAACCGACGGTAACTACCCTTATGGTGAGCATTTGATACTGTATGTGATCGATGAATCGTTTAAGTTGTTAATCCAAAACCAATACAATATTGTATGTAAACTATATTCCAGTAAAAAAGCAGATCGGCTGCGACAGCTCTAGAGCGCCAGCCATTCTCTCTAGCTCGTGACGGTGCCCAGAGGCCTTTAGATAACACCTGTGAGCCTCGGATTCTCTAAGTCCTTGGGCCCAAAGGAAGCTTGAGCAGGAAGACGCCGTCAGCAGGCCTGGGTTCCCAGGGCCTGGACCCCCAGCGCTGCCGTGTCAGATCTCTGCAGCCGCTCATGACCATCCTTCTAGGCCCCCGCAGGCTGTGCCCCAGCCACTGGGTGGGTGCCTGTCTCCCACTGAGCCCCCAGTAACCGAGATGACCCCAAGTAAGCTGGAAGGGTCTCCTGCCGTGGGGGCAGCAGCAGGCGGCCTGGGCGGAGGGACCTGAGAGCCTGGGACTGGACGCCCCGGCCCCAGGCCCTCGCTCTTGGCTCAGAGCCTCTGAGTACGAGAGGCATCAGGGGTTCTTGTTAAACGTGCAGGTTCAGGCCCCGCGTCCCCTCAGAAACCCTATTTGGAGGTTCTGGGGTGGACCCTGGGAGTCTAAGACGTGTCCAGTGGCTTCGGGAAAGGTGGCCTGGCGGCCTTGCTTGCCGCCCCCTTGCCACTGCCTGGAACTGGGCTTCCCACCCCTGCCTCAGAGGATGCACATTTTTAAAAAACATAAACACTTATTTAATTTCTTGTTACAGTAATTTGAAAAACTAGTTACCAAAGAAACCAGCGGACATTTAAAACACAGGAGGCAGGACGAGCCGTCGGTCCTGCTGAGCCCCTGCCGGGGCCCTGTGAGGACCGCGGCCCCCGACCAAGTGGCGGGGACCCCTGGCACCCTCCCACCAGGCAGAGAGTGCTGCTGTTGATTTGATTTTTTGTTGATGTTTCATTTCCCCAAACATACAATAACTTGAAAAGAAAGGAAGAAAATGAAATCCAAGGAGAAAGTGGATTTAGGAGATTAAAGCATTCACAGCCCTTGTAAGAATCAGACTCTGTGGGTGGGAAGGTCTGTCCCAGAGATTGAGCCGCCCCCTCCTCTGGCTTCCCGCCGCAGGGACCCAGCCTCTCTCATCTCGGCTGCAAACAACGACCCCGGTGCTGCTCAGACTCCCACCCGCACCAGAACCCCCTGGGGGGCCTGCCGGCCCACCTGCTGACCCACCCCAAGGGCGCTGACTCGGTAGGTCTGGGGTGGGGCCTGAGGATTTGCGTGCCCACCACGTTCCCAGGGACGATGCTGTAGGCTTCAGACTGTCCTCGGCCGTTGGCATTCGCCAGTCATTTTAAGGTGGGGACGCCGTCCCGAGTCCTCCGATGGGGAGGGCACTGTGAGACAGGACGGGGCGGGGGGCCTGGGCCCCTCTGGGGGCCTGTCTCCGCCCTCCTGACCCCGCCCGCCTGACACACGCGGTCATCTGGAAGGGCAGGCCCCGGGGGCCCAGGGGACGGGCCAATGGCTGCCAGCACGCGTGGCTATTCTGAGGCCCAGGGTTCATGTAACTGGAACACAGCGTCTTAACCCCTGGGGCCAGAGGGGGATTTGGGTCAAGAGGAAGTCGAAAATGGAATCACAACAAGTCGGAAAAGCTCACTCACCTCAAGCAGCACGGGCCCCGCCTCCGGGCGGACCCTGTGAAGTAGGAAATGATTACCCGCTGCCCGTGCTCGCGCGAACTGCAGGGCTGGGACGTTACTCAGGAGGCAGCGGGAACAGCCACCAGTGGGCACGTACCTTTCACAACATTTCTAATTGAAATAGCAGCTTATTCCAGAATCCAAGAACCGTCTTCCTTTTGTTACATGTGAAAAAGCCGCTCACCTTTCCATTTTCCAAAGTCGTTTTCTGAAAATCAGAGGAACACTCGGGTGCTGTTGCTGAGTCCTCCACTGGCACAGGCCCAACAGCACCCAGCCTCTCGCCTGCCCGGCGGCCACTTCCGGCCCGCGTCCCTTCAGACCCCTGCTGCGCACTTGGTGCGACTAGTGGTGTCAGAGCATTTTAACCAGGCTGTGAATTTGAGGGCATGAGGCCATGCCATTCATTCGGTGGCCCCAGCACACATTAGGTCCTCAGCTGGCATGTGTCTAGTGAATTGAGCAAAGGAGTAAATAAACGAACGGATTAAATGTCAGTGAGGAGGGTGGGAGTGAGGCAAACGGCTCCAGCTGAATTCAATGTTGATGCTAATTCCCTTAAAAACGGAAGACCTCCATTCGTACAGCGCCCCCCAGGTAGGGACGGAGCACCTTCTCCTGCGAGAGCCCTGCCGTCGCCTCCAGGTCTCACACACTCCTTTGTCGCCAACTTTGCGGGTCTGTGGGTCTGACAGATGGCCACAGCCTGTGCTGGGCTTTGAGCGGCTCTCTCTGAAGCCGTGTGGCTGCCCCGTCCCATCAGCTGTCCGCCTCCTGGGGCCGGAGCCTCCTGCTGGCTGAGGAGGTGAGGCTGAGTCCTGGCGGCTAACACTCCCCAGCTGCCCTTCACCCTCCGCACCTTCGCCAGCTGCCGTGGGTCCAGAGATTTCTGACCCGAGTCCTGGTAACCTGGATGCCTGATGTCCTCAGTTTTAAACTCTGGTGTCCTGCCAGTGGGTTTCAGCCCCGGGCAAGTTCACTGTGGATTCAATGAGACCAGAGAAGTGACAGTGGAACATCCTTGGGGTGAAAGGGTTTATACCCAACTTTATTCCCACGGTGGCAGGTCCATCACTAGCATCCCGTCCACTCAGGGCGAGTCTGCACGCAACAAGCCGGCCTCTGCCTCCGGGCCCCTCTACCCCCTGCAGCCGTCTCAGTCCCTGCCCTCCGTGCTGCCACCACTCCAGCCTCTGCTCTCCTGCAGCCATGCAGCCCAGAGCCCTGGGCGGAGCTCTTTATATAGAGTCAGTAACAATGTATCGCCCACACGTGTGCAGTGAGCCAGCCGACCAGGGCCAGGGGAGAGTCCTGGCCGCAGGAACCTTCACTTGGTCCTCATCTGGACACTCTTGAAAGTTCCCTGTCTGTCCGCATGGGGGTGCATTTATGGGTGTGTGTACGTTATTTTTCTGGCCCATTTCCTTTGTACCCAGGCTGCTAAGACCTTAGGTTAAAGACGCCCACTGCTCTCGAGTTCTTCTGAAACATGCACACATGGGGGGTGGGGGGGAGCATACGCCCCTCTTCTCTTCCCTCTCCAGGCCTGCTGTCCCTGTAGTGCAGAAAGATTGCCTTTCATGTCCTCCAGGCAAAGGGGTGCGTGTCAGCCACAGCCGCTGCGGTGCTGGGAGGAGCCCTCTGAAGCCTGCTTTGGCTGAGGCTGTTTGCATTTCAAAGCCGTGCTGAAAGCAATGGCTGGGTATGTGGGGCCCCAGGCTGCTTCTGTGCCTGCATCACAGCCAGCCTAGGAACCCGTTCACCTGGTCTCCACCAGGAAGGGGACAACCAGCAAGAGGGACCCGATGGCGGGGTCCTTGGTGTGTCTGCTCTGTGAGGACCGGGTCCCTCTAGCCCCTGCCAGTTGGTCCCCAAGGCCACCTTGGCCACAGGACACGGGCAATAACCACGTCCTGGGGATACCTTCTTATTGAACCACTTAGCCAGCCCTTGCTGACGTCAGCTGAGTGCCGAGGAAGGCATCTCACAGGTGTCAGCAGCCGGAAGTCAAGGCCCAGGGCAGGCACTCTTCTTCCACGCAGCCCTCCCTGGTTGCCCATTCCCCATTCAGAGCTGTTGCTCTCTGCTCCTCCTTGAGAGTGTGCATTGCATCTTATCCTGAGCGGCAGACCCTTGTGATGTGTCCTGCCTGACCCCCTGAATTTCCCAGAGTGAGGACCGTGTCACCTAGGGCACATATGATAGCATGATAGGTCCCTGGGATTTGCTGAACTGAAACAAGTTTTATATTTCAAATGCTCACTATTTCAGTGCTCTTTACAGCCAGTTCCTGGTGGTGCCCTGTCCTGGGTTCCAAGAGACACAGGGGTTTAGCCACAGAGGACTCCCGGAGGCCTGGGAGCAGCTGCCAGGGTGTGGGGTGGCTCGTCTGGCCTCCCCGTGGGATGCTCGGCGCCGGGAGCAGCCCAGAGCTCTGCAGCCTGGGCATCTGGACCCACCTGGGCTGTCTGTCCAGCAGCTTCGCCTTCTTTCTCTGCCCTCCAGGAAGGGAGGCTCCCTGTGCATCCCGGCTTCCCCCATGTGCTGCAGAAGCTGCAGACGGTGCAGAGCTGTCTCTGCCTCATGTGTGTCCAGCTAACTTAATGATCTCGCTATAGGGTAGCTGTCTTGAGAGACCGTTGCTAAGGGCCAGTCACACGTTTCTCGCTGTTGTGATGGAAACGTGATTAGATGCTGATCCCTGCTCGGCAGAGCCTGCTGGAGTGTCTGGCTGAGTGGCCTCTTCTGCAGGAGCCTGTAGGATTTCACAGGCCAACCACTCTGTGATCCCAGCAGATGGGCGCAGGGTGGGAGTGCAGGAAGATGTCACGTCCACTTCAGCCTGAGGCACTGCCCGGCGGGCGCCAAAGAGGCAGGCCTGGGTGGCCCTGCCCTTCAGAGTGTACAAGCCAGCTGGGAAAGGGGGACTAGACAGAAATGGTTCACCCGCAATCTGGGGACGCCCACAGATTGGATGCAGAAGGTCAGGCGTTCCAGAGGAAGGAGGCGTGGGGGGAGCTCGTGTGGGCCGCAGGGCTCAGGAAAGCGAGCTCTCGGACTGGAAGGCGAGGGGCCCTCAGCAGGGCAGGTTGGACCGGCACGAGTCGGGGCTAGAGGCAGGATGAGCCCCCAGCAAAATGCAGTGATGGACCCCGTTCAGTGACCACCTTCTCAGGGTGTTTCCTTCCACGTGTGTCCTCTTTCTGCCCTCACAACTGCCCTGAAAACCTGGTGCTATTGTCCCTACAGGGACAGGTGCGCTGCAGGTGGGAACGGAGACCCAGAGAGGTTACGCATACCATCCGTGGCTGCAAAGCTGGTGAGCGCGGTCTGGGGTTAATCCCAGGTCACTCTGGCTCGGCAGCAGTGCTGGGGTGGAGGGGAGGGGTGGGCTGGCTGACAGAGGAAGAGGTCAGGACTCGGGTGGGCAAGCTGCTGGGTCAGGGACAGACAGGATGGGCCCTGGGGGGCTTGGCCTGCATCCTGCAGAGAAGTGCACCCTTTGTATGAGCCACACAGAATTTCCTGGTATAGAAAATATCGGTGTTATATATATTCGACATGGACTACTATTACCCATATATCACACACTTCATGAAGCTCAAAAAATATAAAAAGTGTTAAAGAATGAGATAAAACCCTCTCAGACACACATATTCTTAAGGTGGAAAATATTACTATATATTATATAATGTGAAATAGTGTGTGTATATATAGTATAGTGTATATTATATATACCATATGAAATATTGAAATATATATTAGAGAGTACTTAATTTAATTTTATTCTTTAACACTTTTCATTTTTTTTTTGCTTTATGAAGTGGTACGTGTCTATGATTCATATATAATTAAATGTACATATACAGGGGTGCGGGTGCAAATATATTTTGCTGATGGGTTTCTGATAGAAATAGTTTGGAAAAACATTTTTTCTCTAGTTTACTGTATTGTAAGAATACAGTATACAATACATATTACACGCAAAATATGTGTTAATTGACAGTTTATGTTATTGGTATGGCTTCTGGTCAACAGTAGGCTATGAGTGGTTGAGTTTTTGGGGAGTGAAAAGTTGTACGTGGATTTTCAGCTGTGCAGGGGCTGCAGAGCGGGAGGCAGCGCCCCTGACCCCTGCATTGTTCAAGGGTCAGCTGTACTGGGGGAAAGCCTGTTGGTCATCGCAAGGTCACCTTCCTTCAGGGGACAGCAGGGGCCTGTCAGGTAGATGCCTCACCAGCGCTGATCTGGTGATTCCTAACCAGCTGGTTGAACGTTCCATTTCTGGGAGAGCTGCAACTTTTCTTTTGGTGGCCTGGGGCTTAACATAAGGGACTCCGTTTGGGGCCTGTTGCCTTGTTTTTGACACTCTGATCATGTCATAGCCTTCCCTTAATTAATCATTCAGCTTTGTTTTCTGCCAGTTTTTCTGTGTTTTACAAAAATGTTTCACTTTTTAATACGCATAAGGAATTTATCTTCAGTGTATGGTGTGAAGGGTTAATCTAAGTTATTTTTTCCAAATAACTTAATCTTATCCCAAGACTCTTCAAGGAATCCTCTTTCCACCATCACGTTGTGGGGGCTTCTGCACCACACACTAGGTTCTCCAGTCCGGGGGCCTGTCCAGAACTTTCCATTCTCTGTTATTTCCATGTCCAGCTGTTTGCCAGGGGCCTGTTGCTTTAAATCATACTGAAGTATCTCCAGAGCTAGTTTTCTCTGCTCCCCTTCGATGCATATGGAGTAGGGGTCTCGCTCTTCGTCACACTAGTCCAGTTAACCTTTGCCACGATTCCACAGTTAGAATCATTGTTGGCGGTGATGAGGGAGCACCTGGCACTTTGTGCCTTACTTGGCAACCCTCTCCAGGCCTGCTTCCCCCTCTGGGGCTTACCCCCAGATGCTCCCCAGCGCGGCATGTCTGGGGCCTCGAGCTTACCCTGGCCAGGACCCCCATGATGGAGAGGGGAAGGGGGAGGGCTGAGAATTGCCGAGAGAAATGTGAGGTGATTTTAAATTTTCTGTATTTTATGATCTTGGCCGTCTTTCAGGCCTTGCTAATCCGGGAGAGCCTGGCACTTCCAGAGCTGGCCAATTCCTAAAAAGAGTAAACCACTCACTCACCTTTCATACTGAAGCCAGCCAGTCCAAGTCCACGCCCCGTCGCTTCTTGTCTCGCTGTCACACTGAGCCAGCATCCGCCTGCCCTACTACCCCAGGGCCGGGTCCTGGACGCGGGGCGCCCCACACCACTAGCCCGGAGCCTGGTGACGCCGCTCAGGCTGGCCAGTGTCAAGCTGCTGCCCTTGCGTCTCTGCGAACCACAATAAAGGCCTTCGTCTGTGCCTTCCCCTCACTCCTGCTGCTGAGCCGCCCTGGTGCTTCCCCACGTGGCCCTGTGGGCTGTGCCCCCTGAGCCCACCGAGTCCTTAGTTCTTGGTCTAACTCCACGGGTTTGTTTCCTGTTGAAAACTTAGCAACTTAGGAAGGCATAGTGTTTCTCGACTTAAACAAATAGCTTTACTGAGATATTTGTACACCATGAAATTCACCCAAGTAAAGTATACAATTCAATGGTTTTTAGTATATTCTCAGATGTATATAACCATCACCACAAAAAAAAAAAAAAAGAAAAAACCCCACTCCACACTCTTAGCTGTCATCTCCTCCCACCCTCCCTACCTGGCCCTAAGCAGCCGTGGGTCCACCTTCTCTAGACTTCCCTGCTCTGGGAAGGGAGTCATATCAAATGTGGTCTTGTGTGATGGGCCTTCTTTCACTTAGCATAACGTTTTTAGGGTCATGCCTGTCGCAGGCTTATCAGTGCTCCGTTCCTTCGGGCTGAATAGCATTCCACCGTGTACGTCACCACCTCTGGTTCCTGGGTCCTTCAGATGATGGACATCTGGGTTGTTTCCACCTATTGGCTGTGAAGGGTTTATAGATTTCTAGAGGGCTGGGGCTGAAATGGCTCTTTGAGATTGGGAGTTCCCACCCTTTATTTTACAGACGGAGAACTAAGGGGCCTGGGAGGTCCAGATTCTCTCCACGATTCCCTGACGGAGCTGGAAACAGAACCCAGCCGTCTGACTTGCAGGCCGTCGCACATTCTCGCTTCTGCAGAGACAGATCTATGGTTTCATAAATGTTTTGAGCTCGGCTGCTCCACCACCCACCAACAGCCACCAGGAATTGAGAGCAGACTTACCTGGTGTATACAGTCTTCTTCCTTGTCAAAACCACGCACATCTGCCTGGTAGCAGCTCTGGGCACAGATGAGGGTAGGAGGTGCCGCCGGAGAGGGAGCATCTATCACCACGTGACACTTTTTCCTTTATGTGCATTTAGCTTTAAAAGGCTCTGAAATGGTTTTATAAACACCAAGTACATCTTGAACAGAGGCAGACAGGCTGCCTTGTACTGTGGCTTCCAGACCTGTGTCCCCTAGAGAGCCCCTCCCGGCCCCACTCCCAGTCTGCACTGCACCGCACGACGGCCGCCTCCCAGCACCCTGCGCACCCAGACCAGCAGGCACGTCCGCAACCCCCAGGACTGTCTCAGGTGTTCAGGGGTAGGAACATGGCTCCTCTTCTCTCAGAGGGTTAGGGAATCCTGGCTTAACTAACACAGAGTTTCCTCAAGGATGGAAGAGTTAATTACAGATGAGAAGCAAGCTGCTCGAGGGGAAACTGCACTGGGTAATTTTCCTTTTTCTTTTACCAGCTGTGGGAAAACTAGATCAGTGAGCCACGGAGGTGACCCCATTCACATGCAGGGGCCTGATGACGCGGGAAGGCAGGACCCGGCGGTTCTGAGCTAATGTGAGATCGTCCGGTTTGGAATGCGGAGGACAGGACCCATTCGGACTAGGACCCCTGAATGATGACTGGGAAAATCCAAAGGCGTTAGGAGTCATTTTCACATGAAGAAAAGGTGAAAGTGGAACCAGACCATGGAAAACCCTGGGGACGTTTAGGGATGTGGGTTAGGGAGGCCTGCCGGTGGGATGGAGAATTTGTATTTCTCCAGGTTCCTGGGCCTTTCTGAGGTGCCAGGCAGGGGCCGTACTTTGAGAACCACTGGTTTAGAGACTCCTCCAGGCCCCAGTTTTCTCTTTGTCATTCCTGACAATTCTCCCCTTCCTTCCCAGGAACACTACACTTGGGAAAACAAGGAACACACCCCCTTTCTCTGAACTGGCTCCAAAAAACCATCCCCACGGTTCCTCCAATACTCACATTTCCAGAGGGCCCCCCTGCCTGCACAGACAATCTCAAAAGAACTGCCACCAAAATGCTTCCAGTGGCTCAGCACCAGTGGTGCGGTCTCGACTGGCGCCCACACCTTCGGGCACAGAGGTAGTCTGGATAATACTAGCAAAGTAAACATCCCAGTCCTGTTACGGCAAAGTTCCTTCCTGCGTTTTGCACCTGCTGTGTTTCCCTGGAAGCCCCTAGAGAGAGGGGCTGCCGGTGCTGACTGATCGCTGTTCCTATTTTTCTGGAATCTTCCTTTGAATTCAGAGCAAGTGGGAATTGAGGGAGGGGTTGGGTGTGGGGTTCAGGGAAGTCGGGGGAGGGGACCATCCCTTTTTCCTCTTTCCTGTTCACTACATGTTTCCTTTCTTCAACCCAAATATGTTGGGAAAGAATGTGTTTGAAGCCAGCATTGAAAGCACCTTTTTTTCTATTACAATCAAAAACCTGAGCTTTCAGTCGCTTGCTTATTCAGTCAAAGAGGATAAAGAGACAAGGAAAACCCAGCAGAGCGGCCGCCTTCCCTCCCGCCTCCGCAGCGCTGCGGGTCTGAGGTCGCAGAGGCCCGGACGCCGTGCAGAGGGCGCTTCGGGTTCCTGGCCTCTGGTACCAGCACACGGCACGCACCTGGGCCAAACAGAAAAGGTTTAACCATATTTTAAAAAAGAAAGCTGCGTGGAAAGAATGCCACAACCCCCCACAGGAATGCATTTTGGTCCGAAAAGGTGAAGATGTGGTGACTCTGCCCCACTCAGGCCCACGTACACCCCTCGGCGGCCCGGGGTGGCCCTGGGTGGCCGCATTCTCTCTGACCGGAGGCTCCCCGGGTCCCCGTGCGCGGGGACCTCCAGCGCCCGCTCGCCTCTGAGGACCGGCGGTGGGGGCTTTGTTGGTGATGCGGCTGTCACAGCCTATTAGCGCATGGGCGGCCTCCCCGGGTGCCGGAGGAGTGACATTTATAGACAAAAACTGCATAATTAAGCTTGACAGAATTTTGACGCTTTCTTGGCAGCACAATTTGCTCATCAAGCAAAAAGACTCCAGGAGGCTGGTCACATGGCACTTGGAACTCTGGAGTTCAAGACCGGGCATCTTCCACAAGTGGAGCTCAAACTCGGGAGCTGGTCTGACTTAGAGCAAAAATAAAAGCTCCTGGCCTCATACACCCGGGTCTGAAGGGGAAAAAGGATAAGGATGAAGCCAGATGTTTTTCCAAATTGTTTGAGAATGTGGACCATATGCACTGACAGTGATTCCTTCCTATCTGTTTTCTTCATAAAAACTGTCTTTTATTGTGAAGTAACTCACCTATAAAGTACAGCAAACACGAGCACACAGCCCGGGTAACGATTCAGAGCAACAGCAGCGTCCCCACCACCCGCAGAGACTTTTGAACCTGGTTTTACAAATGGACTCAAGCCACATGCATTCTTCTGCGTCTGGCTCCTCTGTGCGGCGCTGGGTCTGTGAGCTCCACGTATGTTGTTGCATGTGGTGAAATGAAACTTTTCATGTTTGGTGTTGGGTAGAATTCTGTTCTGTGACCAGACCCCCATTTATTCATTCTACTGTTGACAGACATCACGGCCTCCATTTTCTGAGTACGTCAGACCGCCAGCTTGCACATGTCTGCATGTGAAACATGCGATAGAATTAGTGTCTGGGCTCCCCCTGAGAAAAGGTCAATTCAATGGCAGTGAACATGGCTGAGCTGCAGGGTGTGTGTATGTCCAACAGTAGTAGATGATGCAAAAATATTTTCTAAAGAAATGGTAACACTGCCCCAGTGAGGTAACTGTATTTAGGGTCTGACATCTTTTATTACTAGTCACACCGTTTTAGGGTCACTGCCGGCAGATGACCACTGATGACCCATCTCGAGGTACATGTGAACGTCCTTGCTTACTAAGAAGGCTTGGGTCTGTCTGCTTCTGGTTTCTGGCTTTTAGAATGTCCCCAGAGGAACTGGCTTTATTACAATAAGAAGCCAGGAGGGAAAGAAAGGTATAATTTGATGCTTCACCTCAGATTAAAAATGACTTCCAGTGGTTTTCTAGAATTTGGCCATAAGCAAAATTATATTTTCTATAGGCTGATGAGAAAACAAAACCCTGCTTTTAATTGCAGCAAGCCTTTCTGCAACATGACATTCTGTAACGCTGTGGGGCGCTGTGCTGGACCCTTTTTAAGCTTTTATGTACATTTTATCAGAATAAAGTGTTTTGAGATAAAAAGCAGCGTGCTCTGGGCATGCCTGGCTCCTGTGAGAGCTGTCGCTCCTGTGGGGGAACGACAGTGGGGGGCTCCCCTCTCCCCATACAGATCCAGACAATGATGTTGGCCTGGATGGGTTTATACAGCCATTCTGTGCAGGAAGCCCATGAGATGCACCCCCCTTCTATGCACACAGTCCCAACAGGATGGGCAGTCCAACAGCTGTATGCCAACATCAAACCAAAAAGCCAACACTGCTTCCGTGTTTTCAGGGAAGCGGTGCTGTTGGCCTCCCTGTCGCCTTGGCCGAGAACCGTGGGGCTCGGCGCTCTGGCAGCCTTGCGGGCCCCGGCGATTCCTGTGCGGCTGCATTCACTGCTTCCATGTGAGCTTCTGGTACATGACTGCATGTGCCAGCCTTCGAGCTGGCATTTTGCTTTGAGACTGTATGCCAGCCGAGGCGGGAAGAAATGCACAAGGCAGCTGTGGAGGAGGAGGATCCATCAGGCAGTAGAAGAGCACCTCTGAGGGCTCACAACAGGCCAGCAGGTCAGCCCGAGGCCCCCAGCAGGGTAAGACGGGGCGGGACCATCTCCCGCTGGGGAGAGGCTGAATAGTCTGGTGGTTAAAAGCATCCTGGTGTGAGCAAGACCACACCACTGTCACAGATAAATTAACGAAGCCCCCCACGTCCTCAAAAGAGAACATTAATAAGAGTTCCGGAATAGGTTGTCAAACTGAAGAACTGCTTTTAAATATTTAGCAAACCCCATGGGGGCCGGGGTGGCATCTGCACAGTTGGGAGGTGGCCTCGGGCAGGGTTCTGGAGCAGACTCTGTGGCCACACCCAGGGCCGAGCCCAGCGTCCCCGCTTCTGGTTCGGGTGACCTGGGCAACTATTTCACCACCTTGTGCCTCAGTCCCCTCAGTAGTGCCTTTAAGGCTTTATAGGGCTGCTGTGGGCGATAAAGGGTGACGCAGTGCCCCGCACACAGGTGGCCCTCCGTAAGCGTGAGTTACTAACCTCAGGGCGAGAGCAGCCGGAGGCCCTGGGCCTGGCCCTGGGATGGCCCCTCACGTCGCTCAGCCTGAGCCCCTCGGAGCCGAGTTCCTGTGGGCAGGGCGGGGCCCAGGTGAGCTGTACGGTGCCCTGGCATCTTGCCCCGGGCCTTCTGGACCGTCACCCTGAGCCTGTCTGCCGAGAAGCACCAGGCATGTGGCCCCAGCCGTCTTCCTCGCACACGGGGCTTTGTCTTCCTCCTCTGAACTAGGATCTCACTAATTCCGTAATTTCAAATCCTCCCTCTTGCTTTGCTACGACTTGTGGCTCATTCACTTATTTGAAGGTATTTATTGGGCACCTGCCGTGCTCCACGGACAGTGGCTGACGTCCGGGACTTGGCAATGGGCTCTGCAGTCCTGTGAGGGAGATCGGTCTGAATAACTCCCCATTAACGGACAGATGAACAGACATAAACGGGTGAGGAGAAGCACCACAGTGTGAAGCAAGCCGGGGAGGGATGGAGGGACATTCCCAGGGGTCCAGGGTGCTGATTTGGACGGATGGGCAAGAAAAGGCTTCTCGGAAGAGGCGATGCTCCTGGGGAGGGAGCCAGAAGTAATGTCTGTGAAAAGTGGGTGGCGTGGGGCCCCCTCTAGCTGGGCGGGACCCCCGGGCAAAGGCCCTGAAGTGGCTGTGAGCTTGGGACAGAGATGAGCAAAGGGTCCCGAGGGCGGCGGGGAGAGCAGGGGCCAGGTGGGGGGCCTTGTAGCCAGGGAGGGGGACGCGCCCATTCCAGTGTCATTCGTGCCTGACCTGGGGGGTGCGCTCTGCTTCTGCGTGCATCCCAGCCCCCCTCTCCCACCTAAAACTGGCCCAACAGCCAGCATGATGTCGTGGGCGTGGTAGACACACTAACATCCACCCAGTATGATGGTAACTCCGGGGGTTTGGGCTACATTCAAGGGCAAATTGTCCAAAACCTGGGAAAACGAGCGCTGGTCGAGCTCCCAGCTTGTAATTCATCTTTGCAGTTGGTTTTACATTAGGAAATTTTCTCTCTCATGAGGGTTAATACTGGGTCTCGGCTAGTGCAGGAGATGACTTCCTGAGAAAGCTCCGTGTAGGCTCAATCCTGTTTTACATCCAAGTGGGGGCTGATGTAAATCATTTTGTGTGGTACAGACCTTTCATGAAGGTGGGTGGGGGATCCTCTGCCGCTCAGAGACAGTCTGTTTCGTACCGGCTCCGTGCACAGCCTGGCCCTGTGGCCCTTGGCTGCCCCGACTGCCCGCCGGGTGTTAGTGCCCTCTGCCTGGGCACAGCCCTCCTTGACCAGGGACGGGAGGGAACTGCTGCCTCTCAGGGCAAAAAAGCTGGCAAGGATGTGAGTGAGGGTCTTTACTCATGACCACAAAGAGAAGGCAGATAGGTTTTCTAAATACTGTACCCTGGGGGCCAGTAGGCGTTACATTAGGTGCATTACACACATTCTTGCTTCATTTACTATTTAACAGATGAGGAACCAGCGCTCAGAGAGATGAAGGTTGATCTTTAAGGCCACATAACCCCCAGGATCTGATCAGTTTCTCTGGTTCGAATTTAACTGCTGATGGAAACTCTCACGTATACCACCTCGCCCACCTGGGGAGGGGGTGGTACTTCACTTTTAACATTTGGGCGCAAGCACGGCCCTGGAACAGACCAGAATGTTTAAACATAGCTGAGATGACAAAAGGGAAATAAGCAGAGAGGAAGAGAGAGTTACTTAGGCTTAGAGCTTACAGCTCACTCGCCTTCAGTCTATAGTCTCCCTGTCTAAGTGATTTCCAACGAGGAAAACTCTATAAAAGGCCATTTCCATCCCTTTCTGAGAGCCTGGCCCACAGGACTGTGATGGAGCCTGAGAATTTACATATTTAAAAAGCTCTGCCCAAGGACTGCCCTGTGTAACCCTCTGCCCAAGGACTTTGCCCCAGCCCGCCCCACTGAGGCCTACGCCGCTTCTCCTCGGAGAGCCTCGGGCCCCTGCAACATCCGCTTCAAGAGACAAGGGCTTCGCTTTCCACTGACAGCCCGCGTGTTGCAGAGGCAATGCCCTCTCCAAGGGAAACGGCCCCTGCCTGCCAGGCCCTGGCCCATCTCAGCGCAGCCAGCGGGCACTCAGACGGGCGACGTGCTTCAGGGGAGGGACTAAGGCACCGCCACGTCTCCCCAGCCCCGGGTGCAGGGCCTGCACCTCCTCCCTGGCCTCCATTCGCCAGGACTCATGCCTTTCGCTTGTCCTGGGGGCAGGACTGAGGGGCGATGCCTCACAGATAATTTGGGAAAGTTGTTTTCAGTCTGAAGGCTTGAAACTCATTTTCTAAAGACTGTTCCAAGTGGCTCCTGAGGGACCTTCATTCATCAGCGGCCACTTAGACTGACCTTGTGCTGCTTGCATCGGTTAAGATATTGATGGTCCCCATGCTTCCGTGACAACAGTGACCTTAGTGAGGAGCACAGCGCGGGCCTTGGGGGCATGGTGAGGGTGGGGACGAGGCCCTATGCGTCCTTGAGTTCACAGCACGCAGTCGGTGCCCAGCACCGATAGCTGTTCAGTAACGCTGAATGGAAAAAGAAATGTGACGGCGGTTCCTCTTCGAGGCGAACGTGTTTGAAATGAACTCCCACTGTGCCTGGTCCCCGAGGCCCTCGGGCTGCGGTGGCCGTGCCCGGACGCCCTGCCTTGCTGTTACCAGCAGGCCAGGCCCCAGCTGCCTGCGAACCAACGAAATTTCAGCCAAGTGGGATTCTACAGTTCTACGAACTGATTGGAAGTGGGTGTAACGGTTTGACACTCCCACCTGCGGTGCTCAGGCAGAACGTTTTTCCTCCAACTTCTTATCCTCCGAATGTCAAAGTCATCTTGGCTGATTTGGTCCTCTTTTTTTAGCAAGGAAATTGCTCCTACTTTTGATTCCAAGTCTCTCTGATGATGGGGGACGAGATGACAAGAGGGGACGCAGGCCAGCCTCCAGCCAGAAGTGACTTTCTGCGCGAGGTGGCAGGATGACCGCACTCACGTGTGTGCCTGTGCCAGGTATGGACACGCATGCGTACGTGATTTCCGTGACCAAAACCCATCCGAGGGGTCGTGAAGTGGCAGTTCCGAGGGGACGTCCCTGACGACACCCAATGTTCTTAAGGGGGCAACTCTCCTGATCTTCACCACATTTCAATCAAAAGCGAATCTAACATTCTGCATGTAACCATCAAGCTCATCAGGAACCTGAGTCATGTGAGCTGCCAGGACAAAAGAAGCTGTGACAGGGTGTTCGCCTTTTTTATGCAAATGGAAGATAAATATTCATGGAGCTTTATTTTAGGGAGAGAAATTTCAACTGGCAACACTAATTTAAGTTTTATTTCTCATGTGCACAAATATCTTAGATCCCTTTGGGAGCAAGGTAGGGGGGTAATTATACACCCTTAGGGCACACGTGTTGGTGTGCTTGAGCATATAGGCCGGTTTCCAGTGAGAACTGGAATCGAGTCACGTCTGTTCTCACCCAGGGAGGGGCTTGACGGCTTGGGAATCACGGGATCATTACATGGAAATCCGTGGTGTTCACCCGCAGATTCCTGGGGCTTACGTGTAGGATGGCAGCTGGGCTGAGGCTGCCCAGAGACCACCCGGACGCTGTGCAAAGGCCCCCAGTCACCCGCATTCTGAGAACTGACTCACCCGGGCCTGTACAAGCGTCCAGCTTGGCTTTGCACTGAGCTGTACTGACGCAGGGCAGGGGCCTGGGGCGAGCACCGTGGTTAACTTTTCTTGCCTATGGCGAAAAAAGTTTCACCTGGTGCATGGGGAGACCTCCCAGACACAGCTGCCTGCAGCAGTATGAGCCATCTGCAGGCATCTGCAGGGTAGACACGGAGGACGCCACGGAAAAACAAGGCTAACTCCCCCCATTCAGTGTCACTTTTTCTTCTCTGGCGCTAGCCTAGTCATTAATCCCATTTTCTTTCAATTGCCTTTGACATCGTTTCCCCTTTTTCCAAAAGCAGAGAGGAGTAAACCAGTCCCCGTGCCTCATCGACCCGGCCTTGGCAGGGTGTCCCCTCTGGAATCATAGACGGCCCATCTTTTTCATCCTTAGCAATCCACCCCCACTCTTGGATTAATTCAAAGCAAATCTCAGATATAATAGCAGTTAGTCAAAACTTCTTGTTTTTAAAACCAGCATTTCAATAACCAATCATTTAGGAAGCTAAAGTATTAACCAATGGCTAGCTAGTTATAAACTATTGGATGACCAAATCCAGGTGCTGGAAGAAACAACATAATCGGTGCAATTTAACTTCTTTTTCCTAAATACTCGGTGTAGTTAGATAAACTGCAGTGTATAAACTCTTCTGAACATGAAGTACAATATGCTAACCCAGGTTTAAATTAGAAAACGTTAAGCAGTGACCCTCACCTTCCAGACCCGTCTCCCAGGACGCGCTCCTACCCACGTCTATGTGAGCAACTCCAGGTGACTCACAGATGCCGGAAAACAGCTCACGTATGAAATATGTTCACAGGCACAACAGGGGGAACCCTGATAAGCAAAATGCCCCCAGGCCACAGGCGCCCAGGGCCGTAAGGCCGAAAGGCCCCGTGAAGTTCGTGCCTCATGAAGTCTGCCTAGTAACGCCAACAAAAAAACAATAGCAGCTAAAGTATATGATGCTAGCATGTGCCAGGAGCTATTTGAACTTTATATATTAACTCACTTGATCTTTACAACAACCCTAGAAGGTAGTTCCTCTTACTACTACCACAGTTGTCCTCGTGCCATGGGGCTTTGCCCAGGGCCACCCAGCTGCTTCAAAGTCAGGAGAGGGCACACGGTGAGGTGCCACCCCCTCTCTCCACCTTCCCTGTCCACCCTTACGTGGCAGGAGCGCTGACCCCCTGGGCCACCCAGGAAGTGGCCGGCTGCGCACGCCCCTCCGCCTGGCTCGAGTGGAAGGGGTGACGGGCAGCCTGGCCCGCTCCTTCTGGCTGAGGCGACCAGGTCCCGGCTAGCTAGGCACCGGGCATCTCTGTCTCTCCCTCCCTTGTTCTGACTCTTCCCCCAGCTCTGCAAGTCTGCTGCTGGTTTGCTTTGCTTTGTAACCATTCATGGCGAGATCCGAGACCTGGGTTGAGCGCTGAGGCCTTAAACTGGCGAAGTGATCAGGGTGTAGACGTGTAGACTGAGGCTCTTTGGGTCTTCCTGGCTTAAGGGAAAGGGCAGCTTACATGGCCCGGCCCAGCTTCCACAGGTGCCGAGCATTTAGCTTATGTGCCGCATCTACAGCTCACAATCATAGCAAACTTCCTCCCCCCAGCCCTCTGCTTCAGTGACTATTAATTTTGACTTGATTTTGTTCCTATTTCCCCAAGGAACTTAGGTTGTGGCTGGAATCCAGACATTTCCTGCCCTTTCACCACCCTCACGAGCTCTCCCCCAACCTGCGTATCCACAGAATCTCAAAAGCACACCCACCAGATGTGTCTAGAATTGCTCGTCTGTCTGTGAGGAAGGGGACTGTGCTAAACCTTCACAATTCTCTCTCCCCATGTGACCAGGGGCCAGGCCTGACCTAGTTAGGGAAGCAGGCTGGTCTCTGGCATGCTTCCTTTAGCTTCGCCTCAAGTCTTGACTTATGTATACTGTGTTGTGCTAATGGAACTCAACAGCCCCCATGTGTACGTTTTATTAGAGAACCGCAAAATTCTGTCTAGTCTTAAATAATGCTTGAAAATTTGCATTTGAATCTTGAGAATCTCCTCTCTGTCTGCAACTTGATCTTCAGTTTGGGATGGCAAAGATACCCTATTTATTCCTGAAGCCGTGAGTGGTAAAATCCTCTTGAATGCACCCATTTCTGATTCGCCTTTCTGAGTGTTCAGGAGAATACATTTCCCCACACCCATGGCGTTACGTGGGGCCACTGACTAGTTCTGCCCTGCGGGCTGTGAGCGAAGTGTCATTTATGGGCCGGATCATTTCACTGGTGGTGTGAGACAGCCTCACCCCACCCAGTGGCCCCTTCTCCTGCCCTAGGCTTCCTGTTGCAGGGGTGGAGCCCGAAGAGGCGCAGCTGTGCTGCTGCAGAGGCGACGGCTGCCCTGGGGAGCTCCCTGGGCGCTGTGGGTGACGCTGTGTGAGAATCGCTGTCTTAGGCCACCACGGTTTTGGAACTGTTCGCCATTGCAGTGTGAGTTAGCCTTTTCTGGCCCGTGTCACACTGGAACTTTGCATTTTATTTTCATACAGTGTTATTTTTAATCATCTGCTATTTTACTGATTCTTTCTCTGATCTTAATTTATTACACTTTACTGAAGTATTTACATATAGTGAAGTATACAATCTGGTGAGTTTTGACGTAAGTATATGAGAAATTATGAAAACCCACGAAACCATCATCACAGTGTAGATCATGACCGCGCCCCTGCGAGCCCTTCCTCTCTCTCTCCCGGTCCTACTGTCCCGGTCTGACCCCTGGCCTGCTTTCTGTCACTACCCATTTTTGAGAATTTTATATAAATGGAATCTTACAATATGTGCTCTTTTTAAAATTTTTTGGCCTGTCTACTTTCACTTGGCATATATTGTTTGGAGCTACATGTATTAATAATTCACTCCTTTGAATTTCTGAGTATGATTCTATTTTACAGATGTACCACAGTTTGTTTATTCATTTAACTGTTGATGGGCACTTGAATTGGCTGTTACAAATAAAGCTGCTATGAACATTAATGCTTGACTATTTATAGGGATGTGTGCTTTAATTTCTCTTGGGTAAATTCCTGGGAGCGGAATGGATGGGCTGTGTGGAAGGAGTGTGTTTAACTCTTCAAGAAACCACCAAACTGTTTTCCAAAGTGCTTGTGCCGTTTCACGCCCTCACCCATCAATACGTGAGACGTCCAGCGGTGCCTCGTCCTCTCCCTGCCGCAAAGCTCTGGCTTTTAACTCCCATCACGGGACCACCCTGGCTCGGGTTCACAGCTCTGTTCCCAGTGTCGTCAGCTCGGCTTCCGGGTACTTCCTGCAACGGTCTCTTAGCCGGCTCTCCCCCTTCGGATGAGCCGAGGTTGTCACACCGGAGCTCTGTGAACGTCCTCCCACCGCCTGCAAGCTCAGCTCCATCAGCGTCGATCGTTCCCACCTCGCCTCCTGTCGAGGCGGGGGAGCTGCGTCTCTGCCTTGTGCCTGGGTCCCCCTCTCCCCCTGCCCTTGCGCCCTGGACCCCCGTTCTCCTCCTCGGTGGCCTCGCCCTGTCAGCTTCTTTATACTCTCTGCTGGCTTCTGCTTTTACAATTCTATAGTACTTCCTCTGAGTCTGATGATATATTCAATTCTTACCCATCTTTAAAAAACAAAACAAAGACCATCTTGCAGCCCCATATTTCTCTCTACCTGCCACCCTAACTCTTTCCTTGCATTTAAAGATTTGAACTTTAACTTTAAAATTCTCTTTTGCTCTCCCTCACTGTATTCCTATATACCATTGTGCCCTGACTGTGACCTCGGCCTCTTTTCACTGCATCCCATGGCCTCACTTCCGCAGTAAGGTCAATGATTTCCAAAGTTATGTCTCCACTCCAACCACCCTGGCGAGCTCCCGAGCCACAGGGCCCGAGCCTCCACTTGGATGTCACATGGATCCTGACATTCAATACGTAGAAAACTCTTCCTGGAATCTGCCTCTCCCTCCATGCTCCTGCCCCAGTGAGTTCGCCTAGTGGGGTCTCCTTGACTCCTAACCTTTTCCTCAGCACTCCCAGTCACTCACTTGGTGTCTGGAGCCATCCCCTCCCCCCCGCCCTCTCTGCCCGCCTTAGCTGAGGCTGACACCACCTCTCACCGGGGTTGCCGCGACCAGACTCTGAAATCATCTGCTGCCTCCATTCTTTCCCACCTGCGGTCCACTCCCAGCACTGCTCCTGGTGATCTGGCCCCTGCCTACCTCTCCAGACTCCGTCACTTCCCCTCTGGGCTCTAAAGCACACACGACAGCCATACAGAGCGGCCTGGATTTCTCTGAACGGGACACGCTCTGCGCTTCACATTGTCCTCAGTCAGGACCCCCCCACCCCCGCACCAGCAATGTCCTGTGCCCTGCACGTGCCTCTGTCCTTTCAGAAGCAGCTCGGTGTGGCCTCCCTCGGGACGTGTCCCGCAGGACTGCTGACCTTCCCATGGAACCTGCCGCTCTCTGCGGGCCTTCGTTATTGAGCTTTTCATCGGCACTGATCTCAGCGCTGGGAATGTCACCTTATATAGTAAAAAACACCTGCTGCTTCTCTCTTCTTTGCCATCCAAGTCAACAGCGATTGTCACACAGGAAAACTTGGACTAATACTTGCCCTTCTCTTTTTCATACCTCCTGTCCCTGTGTGCAAAGCCTGCTGCCTTTCTACCAAATCCACCCAAAGTCCACCTCCACCACCCATGCCCACCACTAGCTCCTTCTCTTTCCCTCGTACCAGCCCTCTCTGGTCCCCTGGCCTCAGCTCTTGTGCCAGGAATGCTCAGTACTCCCTCCCTGCCCCTTCCCCCGCCCTCAATCTGGATCAGGTATTTCAGACAATTTATGAGCAATGTGCAAATGCAGATGATTTTTTTTACATTAAGATTTTCACAGAAGGGAGGAGATACAAAACAATCTTTAAAGTAAATGCACTAATAATTCAGCTTTTAAAAAGTAATTCTATAGTCAGTCACATGCCCAAATTATATACTTTAATGTGTTTATTTGTGTACAAAATATGTTGTAACTTACCGATGCATGTGCAGCAAAATATTCTATCACATTCAACAAAAATACACCTTTTACCACCCTTCCCCTGTCCTTGAAAATGGCAACACTGTTTTGGCAGCTCAGCAGCTAAAGATAAAGTGCTGTGATTAAGCAGTATCGGTATGTCCTCACTGGAGTAATGTGATGTGTAAGTGAGTACACAACCACAACTTTGTTTTTTCACAGAACAGGAAATTCTGCACCCTGAACACCTCCGGAAGATACAAATATTTGTATATAGATGCACACGTGTATACACTGTATATGTAAAGTGCCCAAAGCCTCTTTGTCCTTGGGAATCGGTCGCATCTATGGTCTCTCTTTCCTGTCCCGAGTCAGATCACGCCCTCGGGGTCTCGGAGTTCGCCAGCAGGGCCCGAGAAGCTCGCCGAGGCTGGCCTGCCGGGGCCCTGGTGTTGGCGAGAGGAGGGCGGGAGCCTTCAGACCTCGCTGGGCGACCTGGAACGGAAGGGCGCTTTGGCCTGGAAACAGCCGCAGAGCAGGAGCCACAGAGCGCGCTGGATCTCCTGGTTGCGGAAGGCGTAGATGACAGGGTTGATCATGGAGTTGTAGGTAGCGGGCAGGAGGGTGGCGTAGGTGTAGACGGCCGGGTCCTCGCGGCTGCCCACCACGCAGTAGATGGCGAAGGGCAGCCAGCTGGCGCCGAAAGCGCCCAGCACCGCGGCCAGCGTGCCCACCCCCTTTCTGGTGGCGGCGAGGTGCGGCGGCGCCAGGCCGTGCTGCTGCAGCGCGATCTGGTGCGCGTGGCGCCGGACCACCTGGCAGATGCGCACGTACAGGTGCAGCATGACGCCGAAGACCGCGAAGAAGGCGGCCGAGAGCAGCGCCACGTGGCTGCGGGTCAGCGGGTGCACCACGCTGCAGGCGGCGCGCTGCGCCAGGCAGTTCCAGCCGAGCACCGGCAGCAGCCCGAGGCCGAGGGACGCCGCCCAGGCGGCGGCGAGCAGGAGATGCACGCCCAGCAGCGTGCGGCGCGAGTAGTAGGTGAGCGCGTTGTAGAGCGCCAGGTACCGGTCCACCGTGATGGCCAGCAGGCTGCTGACCGAGGCGGCGAAGGAGGCCACGAGCAAGCCCACGGTGAGGAGGCGCGCGGTCTCCGAGGGGACCACGTACCGGAACACGAAGTGCAGGACGAGGCCGCAGCCCGCCAGCAGGTCGGCGGTGGCCAGGCTGCCCACCAGCGCGAACATGGGCGTGCGCAGCGCCGGGGTGGACGCGATGAGCGCCACGACCAGCGCATTCTCGCCTGCGGTCACCGTGCCGGACGCGCACAGCAGCACGTCCCACGGGTTCACAGCGGACAGAAGCGGCCCCGGCGGTGCGGCCGCCAGCTGGGAAGCCAGCTCCAGGGACGCGTTAGCTGCCCCGGGGCCCCCCAGCGCCGCCGTCGCAGGGGCCCCCCAGTCGCCGCTGTCCCGCGCCCCCGCCGCGGTGGCCGCCGCCGCTCCCGCCGCCACCCGGGACTCGTTGAGCGGAGAGGTGCTCGCGTTCATCGCGGCGGGAAGGTGCAGCCTGCGGGGAGAGGGAGCAGGTGTCAGTCGTGCGGTTCAAGCTGCCGGGGAAGTTCCCCGGGCGCAGGTGCCCGCTGCTGCCGCCCATCCCACCCCGGGCCCAGGGCAGAGGAAGCAGCAGTGATTCAGTGAGAGCCCGACACCGATAAATACCTGTTGAGTGAGTGAGCGAGCGACATGCGCACGGGTGCCCGCGCTGATGGGTTTCTGCAGATTTACACACGGTAACGTGCACCCACATACACACAGACAAGCCCGAAAGTATGCCTGTAATTGCACGCGCGCCCGTGCGCGCCCAGCCGGGGTGCCAGCCTGAATACCGGCCCGGGAAGCAGCCGGCGCGCCCACCTGCGTCCCAGGTTGGCCGAGTAGGGATCCCTGTCCCTGTCCCTGTCCCTGCCCCCTGGCCGCTGGCCGCGGTGCTGAAAGCGAAGCGTGTGCGATCACGGAGCCCCGCGCGCCGCGGAGTCCGGACGCCCTTGGCACAGGGGCGCTGGGGCAGAGGACTGGGCGTCTGCGCGGCGCGAGCCTGCGGGGCCAGCTCGGGTCCTTTCCTCCGGCCTCGGGAAGGGCTCGTCCCCCACCCCCGGCCCCGCTCCACGCCCTCGGGTTCCGCGCGGGGGCCGGCTGCTCACCTGGGAGCTCGGGGCCGCGGGGACTCGCCGATCCTGAGCGCCGCGGCCGGGCGCCAGGCTGCGCTCCGCGCGGGGACGAGGGTGCGGGCGCCGCGCCGGCAGAGGCGGGGAGGGCGGCCCGGAGCCCGCGCCCGCTGACGTCAGGCCTCCCGGGCGCGAGCCTGCGCGGCTCCCTCCGCCCCGCGCGCCCGCACCTGCCCCGCTCGCTCCCGCAGGTGGTCGCCGGGGTTCCGGGGCGAGGGGAGGCGGCGGGCCGGCCCGGGGGAGGGAGGCAGGGCGGCGGCCGCGGAGGGCGGGCTGGGGGCGGGCCGGGCAGCACGGCAAAGGGTCACGGGTCTCCGGGGCCGGGGAGCAGAGCGGCCCTGGAAAAGCGGGGCGGGGATGGGGGCAGAGCTGCCACCTTAGAAAATACAGTAGTGTTTTGGGGACAGGAATGGGCAGGGCTGGAGGCACAGAGAAGGACGGGCATCCGAGGAGCACAGAAACCCTCTCCTTGCGGCGGCCACCTGTGCGGCCCCCTCGCCTGTCATTCCTCCCGCGGTCCTTGAACTCTGCTCCGCGCGCCGCGCCCCGACCTTCCCAGCCCGGTGTCGTCCGATTTCAGCAGCCGATAGTGGCCCTTGGAAGTTGCTTTTTGAATAAATACCAGGTCTGTGTCTTGTTAGAAAAGAAGAAAACAGCAAAATGCGATTTACTTTCTTGGCAGCAGACTTCACCCTGTTAATTAGTACCTATAAAACAAATTATAGGACAAAAATAGCGGTAACTCGGTTGTACCAGACTTCAGCAGGCAGGAATTTTATTTTCAGCTCAGATAAATCATCCTTGGGTTAAAGGTGTTCTGCTTTGTCAGTAAAATACAAGTAGTATTAGACTCCGTCCTTTGTAACGGGCCGGTATCTCTGAAGCTGCACTTGGGCAAAGGCTACGCTAGGCGACCCCAAGTGAGGTTCTAACATAAATGGTTGCACGTCAGCGTAACGGCACGGTGGGGTCCACAGCCACGGCCACAGGGGCCACATGGCCACCATTCGCTAGTGGCGCCTCCCCCACTGTTCCCAGGGTACCCTCTTCTCTCTCATGGCTTCACTTTGTCTCTAGCCCCAGGGACCCTAAAAGGCAAAAAATACACTCCGTCTACAAGCCGGGGTGGGAGCTGGATTTTTGCCCTGGCCTTCTTCCTCTAAACAAGGCCTGCGAACCCAGGCCACGCCCGACCTCTCGCCTCGGAGCAGCTGGGCTGAAGCCGAGGAACGCAGGGAAGCTGTGGGGCCTTCCGGCTCTTCGCTGGTGTAGCCGATGTCAGACAGTAAAGTGAGTTTACGCACAGTCTCTCCCTTTGGGGAGTTTATAAAATCCTCACACTACCATTTTCATGCACCCCCAAATCGGCTGAAGGTCTAGGCTTCTGAAAAGAGCCATTGGATTTCAATAAAATACTGTCATTTAAAAGCCAACAATGTCATTTCAGAGCTGTCAGGTGAACTGTCAAGCCCCTGTAGCCACACGTTAACAGCACATTTTCTGTACAATCAAAGGCCCGAGGGGAGAGCCCTTCTGCATGTCTACATGCATTACATTTTTACATGCCTCCGTGCAGCAGGGACTGTGGGGTTACACTGAACAGAGACCCCGTGTTTGGGGCTTCTTCGGGCTTTCACGACTGCCAAGAATGGACTTCTCAGTGGTTTTAGGAGGAAGACAGCACACGTGGAACCATGTACATAAGAGCTGGTTTAGGGTTTGTAGATTGACTTTGTGTCGTGCTATGTGGTTACTTCTTCTCAGATGGTAGACTGGATCCTGAGAGCAGAGAGGGCACATCCTTTCAAGTCCCTTCTTATGCCTCCCATGCCCACCATCTCCTGGGAGGCAGAAAACAGAAAGTAAGGCATGCGGTTCATTGCTTCTGGATGGGTATTCAGGCACTTGGCTGCCTGCTGTGCCCACAGCTCCTCACAAATACCTGCCTGAAGTTCCCGAGTGTCTGGTTTCTGGCTCTGGGAGCCCAGCTTCCTGGATGCCATGTGTACACCTGCTACAAGTCTTCCTGGTCCTAAGCT